>NC_089492.1:184078849-184680843 GCF_036850765.1 Saccopteryx bilineata
CAAAGTAGTACAACCATTATGGAGGAAAGTATGGTGGTTCCTCAAAAAACTGCAAATAGAACTACCTTATGACCCAGCAATCCCTCTACTGGGTATATACCCCAAAACCTCAGAAACATTGATACGTGAAGACACATGTAGCCCCATGTTCATTGCAGCACTGTTCACAGTGGCCAAGACATGGAAACAACCAAAAAGCCCTTCAATAGAGGACTGGATGAAGAAGATGGGGCACATATACACCATAGTATATTATTCAGCTAGGAGAAATGGTGACATCGGATCACTTATAGCAGAATGGTGGAGTCTTGGTAGCATTGTGCGGGGTGAAATAAGCGAATCAGAAAAAAACAGGAACTGCAGGATTCCATACATTGGTGGGACATAAAAGCGAGACTAAGAGGCATGAACAGGAGTGTGGTGGCTATGGGGGGTGGGGGGAGGGAAGGAGAGAGGGGGGGAGGGGGAGGGGTACAGAGAGAACTGGATGGAGGGTGGCAGAGGACGATCTCTCTTCGGGTGATGGGTATGCAACAGAACTAAATGACAAGATAACCTGGAAATGTTTTCTTTGAATGTATGTACCCTGATTTATTAATGTTACCCCATTAAAATAAAAATTTATTTATATATAAAAAAAGGTAGCGACAGAGGAAAGAAGTATGGAACACAAACAAACAAAAACAAATGATAGAAAAACAAAAGAGAAGAATCAAACTAGATACAAAACTAACAGAAAGCAATTTATAAAATGGCAGTAGGGAACCCACAAGTGTCAATAATTACACTAAATGTAAATGGATTAAACTTACCAATAAAAAGACACAGAGTAGCAGAATGGATTAAAAAAGAAAATCCAACTATATGCTGCCTACAAGAAACACATCTAAGCAACAAGGATAAAAACAAATTGAAAGTGAAAGGCTGGAAAACAATACTCCAAGCAAACAACATCCAAAAAAAAGCAGGCGTAGCAATACTCATATCTAATAATGCTGACTACAAGACAGAAAAAGTACTCAGAGACAAAAATGGTCATTTCATAATGATTAAGGGGAAGTTGAATCAAGAAGACATAACAATCCTTAATATATATGCACCAAACCAAGGAGCACCAAAATATATAAGACAGCTACTTATTGACCTTAAAACAAAAACTAACAAAAATACAATCATACTTGGAGACCTCAATACACCGCTGATGGCTGTAGATCGGTCATCCAAACAGAGAATCAATAAAGATATAGTGGCCTTAAACGAAATACTAGAACATCTGGATATGATAGACATCTACAGGACACTTCATCCCAAAGCGACAGAGTATACATTTTTCTCTAGTGTACATGGAACATTCTCAAGAATTGACCATATGTTGGGCCACAAAGAAAATATCAGCAAATTTAGAAAAATTGAAATTGTACCAAGCATATTTTCTGATCATAAAACCTTGAAACTAGAATTCAACTGCAAAAAAGAGGGGGAAAACCCCACAAAAATGTGGAAACTAAACAACATACTTCTAAAAAATGAATGGGTCAAAGAAGAAATAAGCGCAGAGATCAAAAGATATATACAGACAAATGAAAATGAAAATACGACATATCAGCATCTCTGGAATGCAGCAAAAGCAGTAATAAGAGGAAAGTTCATATCACTTCAGGCCTATATGAACAAACAAGAGAGAGCTGAAGTAAACCACTTAACTTCACACCTTAAGGAACTAGAAAAAGAAGAACAAAGACAACCCAAAACCAGCCAAAGAAAGGAGATAATAAAAATCAGAGCAGAAATAAACAAAATAGAGAACAGAAAAACTATAGAAAAAATCAATAAAACAAGGAGCTGGTTCTTTGAAAAGATCAACAAAATTGACAAACCCTTGGCAAGACTCACCAAGGAAAAAAGGCACAGGACTCAAATAAATAAAATCCAAAATGAAAGAGGAGAGATCACCACAGACATCATAGATATACAAAGAATTATTGTAGAATACTATGAAAAACTATATGCCACCAAATACAACAATCTAGAAGAAATGGATAAATTCCTAGAGCAATACAACCTTCCTAGACTGAGTCATGAAGAAGCAGAAAGCCTAAACAGACCAATCAGCAGGGAGGAAATAGAAAAAACTATTAAAAACCTCCCCAAAAATAAAAGTCCAGGCCCAGACGGTTATACTAGTGAATTCTATCAAACATTCAAAGAAGACTTGGTTCCTATTCTACTCAAAGGCTTCCAAAAAATTGAAGAAGAAGCAATACTTCCAAACACATTTTGTGAGGCCAACATAACCCTCATACCAAAACCTGGCAAGGATGGCACAAAGAAAGAAAACTACAGACCAATATCTCTAATGAATACAGATGCTAAAATACTAAACAAAATACTGGCAAACCGAATACAACAACATATTAAAAAAATAATACATCATGATCAAGTGGGATTCATCCCAGAATCTCAAGGATGGTTCAACATACGCAAAACGGTTAACGTAATACACCATATCAACAAAACAAAGAACAAAAACCACATGACCTTATCAATAGATGCAGAAAAGGCTTTTGATAAAATACAACACAATTTTATGTTTAAGACTCTCAACAAAATGGGTATAGAAGGAAAATATCTCAACATGATAAAGGCCATATATGATAAACCATCAGCCAACATCATATTAAACGGCATAAAACTGAGGTCTTTCTACCTTAAATCAGGAACAAGACAGGGTTGTCCACTCTCTCCACTCTTATTTAATGTGGTGCTAGAAGTTCTGGCCAGAGCAATCAGACAAGACAAAGAAATAAAAGGCATCCATATGGGAAAAGAAGAAGTAAAGGTATCACTTTTTGCTGATGATATGATCCTATACATCGAAAACCCGAAGGACTCCACACAAAGATTATTAGAAACAATAAACCAATACAGTAAGGTCGCAGGATACAAAATTAACATACAAAAGTTCATAGCCTTTCTATATGCCAACAATGAAATATTAGAAAATGAACTCAAAAAAATAATCCCCTTCACAATTGCAACAAAAAAAATAAAATACCTAGGAATAAACATAACAAAGAATGTAAAGGACCTATATAACGAAAACTACAAGGCATTATTAAGAGAAATAGAAAAAGACACAATGAGATGGAAAAATATTTCTTGTTCTTGGATAGGAAGAATAAATATAATTAAAATGGCCATATTACCCAAAGTATTATATAAATTTAATGCAATTCCCATCAAAATTCCTATGAGATTTTTTAAAGAAATGGAACAAAAAATCATCAGATTTATATGGAACTATAAAAAACCCCGAATAGCCAAAACAATCCTAAGGAAAAAGAATGAAGCTGGGGGCATTACAATACCTGACTTTAAACTATATTATAGGGCCACGATAATCAAAACAGCATGGTATTGGCAGAAAAATAGACACTCAGACCAATGGAACAGAATAGATAGCCCAGAAATAAAACCACATATATATAGTCAAATAATCTTTGATAAAGGGGCCAACAACACACAATGGAGAAAAGAAAGCCTCTTCAACAAATGGTGTTGGGAAAACTGGAAAGCCACATGCAAAAGAATGAAACTCGACTACAGCCTGTCCCCGTGTACTATAATTAATTCAAAATGGATCAAAGACCTAAATATAAGGCCTGAAACAATAAAGTACATAGAAGAAGACATAGGTACTAAAATCATGGACCTGGGTTTTAAAGAACATTTTATGAACTTGACTCCAATGGCAAGAGAAGTGAAGGCAAAGATAAATGAATGGGACTACATCAGAATTAAAAGTTTTTGCTCAGCAAGGGAAACTGATATCAAAATAAACAGACAGCCAACTAAATGGGAAATGATATTTTCAAACAACAGCTCAGATAAGGGCCTAATATCCAAAATTTACAAAGAACTTATAAAACTCAACAACAAACAAACAAACAATCCAATAAAAAAATGGGAAGAGGACATGAACAGACACTTCTCCCAGGAAGAGATACAAATGGCCAACAGATATATGAAAAGATGCTCAGCTTCATTAGTTATTAGAGAAATGCAAATCAAAACTACAATGAGATACCACCTCACCCCTGTTAGATTAGCTATTATCAACAAGACGGGTAATAGCAAATGTTGGAGAGGCTGCGGAGAAAAGGGAACTCTCATCCACTGTTGGTGGGACTGTAAAGTAGTACAACCATTATGGAGGAAAGTATGGTGGTTCCTCAAAAAACTGCAAATAGAACTACCTTATGACCCAGCAATCCCTCTACTGGGCATATACCCCAAAACCTCAGAAACATTGATACGTAAAGACACATGTAGCCCCATGTTCATTGCAGCACTGTTCTCAGTGGCCAAGACATGGAAACAACCAAAAAGCCCTTCAATAGAAGACTGGATAAAGAAGATGTGGCACATATACACTATGGAATACTACTCAGCCATAAGAAATGATGACATCAGATCATTTACAGCAAAATGGTGGGATCTTGATAACATTATACGGAGTGAAATAAGTATATCAGAAAAAAACAAGAACTACATGATTCCATACACTGGTGGAATATAAAAACGAGACTAAGAGACATGGACAAGAGTGTGGTGGTTACCAGGGGTGAGGGGAGGGAGGGAGGAGAGAGTTAGGGGGAGGGGGAGGGGCACAGAGAACTAGATAGAGGGTGGCGGAGGACAATCTGACTTTGGGCGAGGGGTATGCAACATAATTTAATGACAAAATAACCTAGACATGTTTTCTTTGAATATATGTACCCTGATTTATTAATGTCATCCCATTACCATTAATAAAAATTTATTAAAAAAAAAAAAAAAGAAACTACTGTGCATGATGCTATAATGATGGATATATGTCATTATACATTTGTCCAAACTTGAATGTACACCATAGAGTGAACCTTTATGTAAACTATGGACTTCGGGTGGTAATAATGTGTCAATGTATTCATTGTAGCAATGTGTCAATCTAGATAGATCAATTGTAACTGCTGTAGTACTCCCGTAGCAGACCTGATAGTGGGGGACACTGTGGAGAAAGGGGGATGAGATGAGGGTGTATGAGAACTCTTTATACTTTCTGATCAATTTTGCAGTGAATCTCAGTCTGCTCTAGAATATAAAGTTTTTATTATTTATTTATTAAGTGTGGAGGAACCAGACAATGACTTGCTCATGGATGCTCAGGGATTGTACTCAATGGATTCTAGTACAATGTACAAGCTGTTTTCCCACTAGTTGTCAGTTGCTCAAGTTTATTAATTACCTTCTCTATTTTGTTTTTATGACACCACTAAACTATGTATGTACTAAGGCTATGTATGTACTAAGGGATTAATAAACATTTGTTTGAATGAAATGAAGAACTTAATGCTTCATATAATAAATACGTAGTTCCACCCACATAACCCCCAGGATAGCCTTTGTGTCAACAGCAAAAGATTACTGGTGTGTTCTCTGAGCACTGTGAGGCCTAGGAGAGCCTCAGACTTGGAGGAGGGTTGTGCTAGCAGACCTGGCTATGGACAAGACTAGCAAGGTCTCGGGAAAGCTTAACTCTTTCTGACTTAATCCCGGGAGAGCTCTGTGTGTCCTGGAGATCAGCCCTTGGCCACCCCCTGCTGGATTTATAATACACAACACAAAGCAGGGCTGTCTCTACCGGGCAAGGTGCTCACTTCCATGAGCCTCAGCTTCCTCATCTGTAAATAGGGCATGAAATATTGTGGTCATTATACGAGATCATATCTATAAAGTGCTTGGCAGAATGATTGGCTAATGTGTATGTCAATTAATGAAAAATGTTTATTCTTACTATCAAGTAGTATTAGCTATTACAGGACAACCACAGTGTTGGAGACGGATGAGGGCACTCCAAGACACTGTGCCTGCATGCACTCCTCTACTCCTCCCTCACACCTCCTTTCTACTCAGCTTGCTGTTGGCACAAATGAAGGTGGTAAGATTTTTGACTTCCATAACATGTCTTCCTTGCTTTATTTTTTCCTTTTTTCATTCCTTTCTTCTTTATTTTCCTTCTTCTTCCCTCCCTCTACTCTTTTTCTTTCCCTTTCTATTTATTATTTTTAAAATGAGTTTATTTTTGTCCCTTGTTATTCTTGGCTAACTGAGGTTCTTTGTATTGAGACATTCTTGCCAAAGCCATATTAAGCTCACCAGATTGCTAAACTTAAACCAGTGTGCTTCTACTTTCTCTTGCAAGGCCTGCAGTACCACGAACAAGAAAGGTATGAGGTCAAAGGATTGTTGTTCAGAGCATAGGGGTCTGCTTCACACAGAGCCTCTCAGGAGGAAGGCAGAGCTGGAGAGGGGAAGGATCTGAGGCCCCCGGCATAATCTAGAACATAGCAGTTCAGCCTCGCTCCCTGCCAGGCAGTGCCACCACCAATCTCAAAGGCTATTTTACAAATTGCAGTTTTGGCCAGCTCAGTATAATGTTGATGTGATAGTTTTACTTTGGAAGAACAATAGAAAAAAATACAGTTTCCCAGAGGTCTAAGCGGTTTAGTTGCTTGCTTTAATTCTCTCCAGGGTGCCATGTGGAATTTATATGAAGATCTGCATCTAAACAGGACCAAGGTCCAAGCAAGGCCATTACACAGGACCAAATGAGTGGGGTGGAGAGGGACCTGGGATTGAATTCTAGTTCTGCTGCTTCTCACTGGGGCAGGCTCTTCTCCCTCTGCTTCCTTCTATGTGACATGCTGGTAACAATAAACTGAAGGTTGGGGGGGAGGTCTGAGGTGAAACTTGTAGAGCACCTGTCAGGGGACCTGGGAGAGAACAGATACAGAATGAGCTTGGCCAAGTAGGTTTTCTCATATCTAAAATATAAAGAAATGACAAAATACTTTTTGTGGAGTTCTTTGGTGGAAGTTAAATGAGACCTCCAGCAAGTGGTCAGACCGCATATGTATGACTCTCCTCTCACCTCCCCTTGTCCCCACACATCCAGGTTGCAGATTATGTTTTCCAAAGATGGACACAACTTTATCTCCCATCCTACCTGCTCTTCTAGAACCTTTCCGCTCCCCTATTAAGTGGTGGCATCTAAATTTTTTCTCTCTGACTCTGGGTGGGCTTAGAATATGCTTGTAGTAACTCTGTGGGACCACAGAGGTGAGTCAAAAAGGCAGTATTCGCTGATGCTGTACTAGTTGGCATACTTGTTCTTTAAGTGCTCAGCTAGCAGGTAAGCAGGTGATGTCACTGAGGCTGCCATGCTATGAGGAAGCCCAGCCTAGCCCATATGGAGAGACCCTTAACAGAATTCCCAGAGTCTCCAACCCTACTGCCCCCACAGTCTCAGTCTAGCTGCAGTCCCATGAGAGACAACTGGAACCAAAATCACCCCGCTGAGTCCTTCCTGAATTCCTGAACCATGTTAATGTAATGTAGATAATGAACATGCAACACAAGCTAATTGGGAAAGAAATATGGTCTGCATTACACTCTTATAGAGCACAATAACATAGAATTAGGCCTTGGTATCAGGGGGGACCAGGGTTTAAACCGACACTATTGCTTTAGCTATGTGGACTTTAAGAAGTCCATCTGTCTAAAAAGGTGATAAAAATAATGCCTAGGTCATAGAATTATTGTCAGGATAAATGAGGTGGTGCAGGTTAAGAACTCAGCATCAAAACATGTGGTGTGAACACACATCTTAAATAGTGTTCATCACCATCCCCATCACCACCAATACCACCAATGCCGACACCACTATCACCACCAACAACCTTATTCCATAACCATTATGATGTTTTTTGCTCCTAAGAGCTGGTTAGAATACACACCTTTCTTTCATTAAATATGCTTTCTTACTTGTAGACATTTTCCCTCCAACCCCTAGTCTGTCTGTAAGACTGTACTTTTCAGCCTTTATGCTAAAGTTACAATCATAAGGAATTGTTTTAAACAAACCAATAAATCTTAGCTGCTTTGTACAGCTCACCCACAATGAGCCGTCACTTTACCCTCAATATTCTCAACTGCCTTTATCATCATTACCTATTAGTGGTCAAATATTCTGGAGCAGCAAATTTGTTTTAACTAAGGATGCAGAATTATCTATCCGTAGGTCTGTTGGGCCATTTACCACATCCTTTGAATGCCTACATTGAGCCACCAGCAGAGCAAATTAATGTTCAAAATGACAAAGTGCATTGGAAACAGAATTACAGTTTGTTCATTTACTGGTTCATTCATATATTTCATTTGGTCATTCAATAAATAGTTACGAACAGCTTACTATGTGCCAGGCTCTGGATAAACAAACAGGAGTCAAGCAGATGTGATTTCTGTCCTCATGAATTTTCAGACTGGTGGAAAGTAACTGTCTTTGTCATTATCAAATAACACTGTGTTTGAATCCATTCTGTCACTGATGACATGTTTGAACTGTTTAAACCTTTCTGACCTGGCAATATGTGTGTGCTTCTTTACCCAAATGTCATGTAATTTGTAGCCACCAGACTCAAGTGTGTCTGGCTCCCATGCTTGTGTTTTTAAAATGTTTCTAATTATGCAAGTATATGTTAAGTCTCACTACTTTGGTTTTTCCCCCAAATCATTCAATTCCTCACTCACCCAAAAATTTTAAAAACTGCTTTTTCATGTCTATTTCATCCTCTTCTGCAGAAAACAATGCAGTAAGCATGCACCAATATGAAAATCACAAGGCAACTTTTGTCATCATAGAAAAGAAAAACAAGAATATTTATCTTTCTTCAGGTGATACTTGGAAAGCCTCAGTGAAGTGTTGGGTTATGCAAAATGTTTTATCTAAATAGTGTAGCAGAAAGAGCCATAGTTAGCATCCATTCTGAAAGAGCTTACCTGGCCATCTGATAATTTATGGAAACTTTTTCCTTTATGTCAGAGTTGAAATTATTACAAAATTGTATGAATAATCTAGGGGCCTGCCATAAAACTCCACCAGTCTATTGCACTGTAGGTAAAGTCTTTCTAGAACTCTGAGCCTTCTCTCCTGTTGGATACCACATTGCAACTCTCCTCTTGCCTTCCACAACACCACTCATTCTAAGCTACTTTTAAACAAACTAACAAGCAAACAACTGCACTAATCTCTTTTACTTTTCCTCATTTATCTGTTGCTTAAATGTTAGGTTCTCTGCTAAGTCCTCTCCTAGTTTTTCTCCTTACTGAAAGATTCTACTTCTGAAATTTTAATCTACTTCTTGGGAGCCTCACTTCTATATCAATGGTAATTTCTTTAATCACATCTGTAGCCCCTCTCACCAGGACTATCATCATAACCCATGGTCTCCATTTGCAAATTACTCAATCTCCCTGAGCTTTTTTCCACAAGAAGTGTTTTCCTAATACAAGGTAGTATGTGACACTCCTCAAAGCCTGACATTACTGCCCTGCATGATAAAGTGCAGGTTGTTTAGAATAGGATTTGAGGTTCTTCCTGATGCCACACTATATACCCCTGTCTTCTCTCTCACTGCATCTTTCCCTGATGTCTAAACTTCTCCTGTAACATCCTTCTTCGTATTTCATACATTCTTCATCTTTTCCTACCTACCTTCTCATTAGACAATACACTTTCTTATTTTCTATCTTTTGCAACATTTTCCACTATTGGCTCCTCAGAATACTGACCTTAGGAAATGCTCTACCAAAGAAAAGGAGTTCTGGCCAGCAGCTCTGAGTAATACTGTACACCAGATTTCTTTCTCCCCTTGAAGGTTGCATGTACATGAGCATTTCCAATGCTCTGAGAAGTCCTGTAATGCATATGCCTGGTTAGCTTTGGTAATTCAATATTTTCTAAACATTGTATTTTTTCCCCCTGGAAATCCTTAGACATTAGTTTATAACTATCTTTTGGGATACACTGATACATTCAAATTCTCTTCATCCATTTTTTCTTTATATGTCCATTACTCACTTAATTGGCAAATATTTATTAAATACCATGCCAGGCATTGGAGAACGTATTGAGGGAAAAATAGAAAGCAAAATGGACATAGTCCCTGCTGTTGTGAATCTTATAGTTTTGCTTGAAGGACACACAAATAAACATGCAACAACCATCAAGTGTGGTGAGAGCTATCAAAAGGAAAGTTAGTGCATTGTAATGGGACAGTTTAGAGGTAATTATAAGGGAAGGCTTCCTGGAGAAAGTGGCTTTATATGAGGACCTGAAGGAAAAGTGGGAGTTAGCCAGATGGAAGTTGGGGGTAGAAAGGGAAAAAGTGATGATGTAGGCAGGGTCAACTGTTTGTCTGAGTGTCCCGAAACTAGTGGGAGCATGGGGGTGAATGAGGGAGTAGGCAACTTCTCCGCTCAGAGGTTGCCTTTTCCTCTCCCCTCCCAGAATCCTCTTCTGCCCTCCTATCCTGTCTGGCTTAAAAGTATATGTTTAATAAATGTCATTGAATTGCTATTTCCTTTATAGTAATTTGATCACACTATTGTCTTAGGGGACAGATATGATATGTTGAAGCACAGAGAGCTAAAAGCATCCCAACATACACACACCAACCCCAATACACTTAATAGGGTCAAAATAAGAGAGCTGTTGGCCTGGCCTGTGGTGGCGCAGTGGATAAAAGTGTTGGCCTGGAACACTGAAGTTGCTGGTTCAAAACCATATACTTGTCTGGTCAAGGCACATATGGGAATTGATGCTTCCTGCTCCTCCTCCCCCCTTCTCTCTCACTCTCACTCTCTCTCCTCTTTAAAATGAATAAAACAAAAAAAGACTGTTTTTTTAAAGGTTTATTATTAAACCTGAATATGGATACTGTTTTACTAATTTTATTTCTATTTTATTTTTTAATTGAAGAATTAAATGATTAGATGATTTTCTTAATTAACTCCATTGTTGTCTAATTTTCTGTAACATGTTTTTCATTCTTGGGTGGCTTGCTTTTGTCATCTGCAAATAGAGAAGTAAAACTGTAATTGGGCAGATGAAAATAGACACGTAGAATTGAATGTTCCTACATGCTCAGAAGTTGGAATCAACGTATTTCCCTGTAGCCAGCATACTGGAATTCTTCTATTGTAGTCTGAATTCTCAATACAGTTTCATTCTGTGGCTACCCTCTAGTAATAAAAGAAGAGCTATCCCTTTTGTCATCTGTTTGGACAGAAGGTAATGTCTCTTAATTAACAGAAGGAAGTGGTGCAATGTAGTGAGAACATTGCAATTGTTTCCAATTAATCCCACATGCAGTTTGACAAAATTAATACACCATAAAATGATCTCGGATGTAAATATAGAGAACAATCATCTTTTACTAGACATTTGTCCATTATTCCAACAAAAGCAAGAAAATCTAAAGGCTAGGTGCATAAAAGTCTACAGATTTAAAGTATTATAATATAACCTTAAATAGTCAATCTTATGTATAACCTTAAATAGAAAAGAACTGTATATGTGCCATTCAGATCTTATGAACTTTTAAATGTTTTACAATCTATAAATCATCACACATTGGCAGGTGTCAATTCAGCCACCAAGTAACTAAACATTATTTGATTGAATCCACCTTTTGTCACCAAAGCAAAGACACCTTCATGATCATGGAAAAGCAGGAAAGGCATATACCTTTTAATTTTATCAGACAATGCATTTCTAAATATTATGAGGATATAGAATGTGTCTTGCACTTCTCTAAACCCCTAAAATGCCTCATAGAATATTTTACCCCACATCCATAATACTAATATTTAAATTGGGGTAAAATACACCACATAACATTTACCATTTTTGCCATTTCTTTTTCCTTTTTTGGAGGAATGCAGTGGGATTGTTGTTGCTAGTGTGCTAAAATACTTCATTTCCTGAAGGATGAGCAGGAGATGGCATTTGACTTTAGAGAGCCAGTGTCCATGAACATAGGCAGTGATTCCCGCGTGTGGGCTTTCCCCCTCATGATGGGTGAGGTCAGTTGTGGGAAGAATGGGTGAATTTATGAATCTGGTGTTTTCTGTTCAAAATTGTTCATACCTTGGGGAGGAGCATCTCCAAAAGGAGAATATCTAAAAACTCGACAACTATATTAGAAGATTTTGATTACAAGCTCTATATGCTAACATTTCAGTTTTTGCATAATTTTCTATGCCAGTGCATGCCTTCAGCTCTATAAACATCAGATTGTATATACCTTGTTTGTATACTTGTCCTTGGTTTATAATCTGCCCTGGGTTCTCATAGTGCTGCATCCCTGACTCATTTCTCCTGGTGGCTCACCTGTTCCAACATATTGAACAACTCTGCAGCTTTCCAGAGTCTCAGTGCTATGCTTAAAGGATTTTTAGCTTCCACCCTCTTTAGATGAGAGTCAGATTCAAGTGCAGAGATAGGAAGTGGTGCAAAAGAGCAGTCAACTGTCCTATGCTTTGGTTCTCTACTTGCTTCTGTTCACAGTTCTAATTTGCAAGACAGTCCTTTGATCTAATTTATCGGGTTGATTTATGATATCATAACAAATGGTCATTAAGAGCACCACATGCATTGGGCCAAGCAACAGACATGACATAGGAGGCAGGGTAACTATCACATTCCTGTCATTAATTTGCTGCTACTCAGGGGCTACTTCTTAAAAAAAATACTTTTTCCCCATTGATTTAAGAAAGAGAAAGAGGGGAAAAGAAAGAGAGAGAGACACACACACAGAGAGAGAAACGCATCAACTTTTTGTTGCCCCTATTTGTTCCATTTTTGGTTGTGTACTCATTGATTGCTTCTCGCATGTGCCCCAACCAGGGATTTGCCCTGTGACCTTCTGTGCGCTGGGACAACACTTTTTCCACTGAGTTACCCAACCAGGGCCTCTGGGGCTACTTTTTAAAGAGGCATTTACTGCTGGTTTGGTTTAGCTATTCATCAGCTATCCAAATGCCCTGGGCCCCAAGTATTTTTTGTAGGTGAACAGGCATAGAGAGCAGCCTTGGCCATGAACTTGGCCAACAGCAAGTGATTCCTCACATGGAGTCGGCGCCACAGGAAGCCCTGTAAGCATAACATAAAAGTGAACACTATGCTTTTGCTCTGCAAACACCTTTTTCAATCCTATGGAAATTTCTAAGGCTAATTTTGAGGCCAACACTGTCTTCAGTAAAGGTGTTTCAGTCTGTCCCCATTTTCTGTCTTAGCACCTACAATGAAAAGACAGCAAGTATCTATGTCCAACTGATACATACCGAGAAGCAAGCACTGGAATGGATTTTTTCCATGAGAGGCTGAAAAACTTAGACGCCATAAAAGAGCCTAACACTCCAAGCTTCATTAAACATGTCTAAAAACACAAAAACCTCCAACCTGTTCACTTTTTTTTTTCTTTTCCATTTTTCTGAAGCTGGAAACAGGGAGAGACAGTCAGACAGACTCCCGCATGCGCCCCACCGGGATCCACCCGGCACGCCCACCAGGGGCGATGCTCTGCCCACCAGGGGGCGATGCTCTGCCCATCCTGGGCGTCGCCATATTGCGACCAGAGCCACTCTAGCGCCTGAGGCAGAGGCCACAGAGCCATCCCCAGCGCCCGGGCCATCTTTGCTCCAATGGAGCCTTGGCTGCGGGAGGGGAAGAGAGAGACAGAGAGGAAAGCGCAGCAGAGGGGTGGAGAAGCAAATGGGCGCTTCTCCTGTGCGCCCTGGCCGGGAATCGAACCCAGGTCCTCCGCACGCTAGGCCGACGCTCTACCGCTGAGCCAACCGGCCAGGGCCCAACCTGTTCACTTTTTACGCGGCAAAGCAGGATGAGCTGTGTGCAGTGCATGACTTGAGGAGGCTGGAGATGTTCTTGGCAGCACAGAGCTCCCCGCCAGCAAAGCTCTGTGAGCTCTCACACGTCCTTCCATTCAGGGTTTGACATGTGCTATAAATTCTAAACTGAGTGCTGGTCAGCCATCTAGAAAGTGATTTTTGTCTCCACTGGCTGTATCACCCTCCTAAGGAGAAAGAAACTTTCCAGCTAGCTACCCTATTATATAAGTTGTTCTAATGAAGAGTCACTTGCAACTGATCTACTGAGGCTTGTAGTTAAAGCACAAACCTCTCACAATTGTGTTACATATGAGAAATCTATCTGTAACACCAAAAGATGGAAAGGAGCTTTAAGGAGTCTTAGCCCCAGCCTGCACCATGAGCTATTTAATTGCAGTAGGAATGCATGTACCAGAAGTCACTCCTTAATCTTACCCTAAAACATTCGTTGTTAAATGTATGATTTGAGCCGGTGAGATGGGGGGCTGCTGCTGCAGTTTTGCAGCAGAGACAGGAGTGCTGCTCGGGTTTTATTTTTAAAATTTGGGTAACTGTAACTTAGCTCGACAGAAGGGGGATGAATCACATATTTACCTCTGTTATTACAGCTTCTCTCCCCACAAAGTGTTTCCTTTCTTGTAGCACTTATCCAGCTAGTGAGCTGTTACTCTGTGTCCTGCGGACTTAACATCAGGGATTTAAACACAAATTGTAGAGGAAACGTTCCGCGACAGCTGATCGCCGCCCTAACTAATTCATTATACTATGGAAAGAATGCACTCGTTTAATTCGGAATATTTGCTAGATGTAAAACTTGAACAGTCAACAAGCAGCAGTTCGGTGTAGGAGGAAAAATTCTGGACTCTGCGGCCGAAAAGCTGGGTTTGAGTTCCCTTCTGCAGGAGACTAGCGGGCACCTGGGCCGCCCCCTTGCTCCCTGGGCCTTGGTTTTCTAAATGCTTTCTTAGGTTGCGTGCTGCTCTGCGACGCTGGGACCCAGGTGACCAGGAGGGTACAGCAAGACAGAGCAGTGGAGTGGCACAAGTGCACAACTTCCTTGGCTAATCTGCTGCTTCCCTCCAATTAGTACAAGCCGTGAGTCAGCCTGAGACTCTGCTGTGGCTCAGACTGATGAGGAAAGAGTTCTGGGGAAGACAAGTGATTTGTGGCAACAGTCACGCTGTTAGTAAATGTAGGAGAGAGTGCAAACCAAGGGTTTCCAAGCTACATTATCAGGCAATGTCTCCGAAATTACAGAGAACATAAGAGACATTTGAACTAAAGGCTTTACAGCTGTAGCTTTCATTGACTATTCATTATCACTGACAATAGAGGGATCACCGCTCTTGGAATCTAGTAGTCTTGGTTCTGTTCAGTGTGATTTTGTCACAAAATGCAGCCTCTGTATGTCCTATTTTTCTCTTTTATTATTTTGAGAAGCAGTGTTATGTAATGATTAAGAATAAGGGCCTAATGCAAAGGAATGTTCCATGGCTACTTAATTTCTAAAATCCCTAAACTGGCTATTAATAGTCCTTGTGTCCACTGAAGTGACGGGACAAATTGTGGTCTCTCCACACAACAAAGCACTATTCAGCAATAGAAACATGAATACTTGCCACATGTGGGTGAATCTCAAAATAATTATGCTGAGTGGAAGAAGCAAAAAGAGAAAAAAAGTGAATTCTGTATGATTCCATTTATAGAAGATTGTAGAAAATGCCAGTTAATCTATAGTGACAGAAAGCAGGACAGTGATTGCTTGGAGATGGAATTGTGGAGAGGGAGAGATGGGGGAGAGATCAGAAGGAAGAACAAAGGGAGTTTTGGTTCTCAAATTGTACACTGTATATGCAGTTAATCGTATATCAATTGTACCTCAATACAACGGTTCCAAAAATAAAACCAACTTTTTCTGCGGTCCCTGGGCGGCTGGGGTTGAGGTCCCATGGCCACACCCCTCAGGGGCAGGGAGGGTGAGGCCTCTGGTGCAGGAGGCTAGGAGCCCTGAAGCCCCCACTGCTTCCAGGACTCAGAGAGCTCTCACCCCCCTTCCACTGTAGGGTGAGTGTGGGGCAAGGAGAGAGGTTCTGGAAGTTGGGGTCATGCCTTCATCTGCCCCCGACATTTTTTCGTATATTTAAATGACACATTTTAATTTACAGGGAAACAGGGATAGTTTGAATGGCTCCTGGTTTTGCAAATGAAGACCCAGATTCCCAGACAGGAAGGTAATCCTTTCCTCCCACCCCTCCCTCTCAAACCTGCAGGAAGCCTGGGGTTGAAACCCAGGCTCACTTTCCACTAGCTGTGGAACCGTTCGTATGTTATTAACCCTCGAAGGAGGGTGATGATAATACTTACCTCACAAAGCTGCTGTAAAGATTAGATGAGTGAATACTTGTAAAGTGCTTAACAAGAACTAGCTTTTATTTTTCCAGAACCAGTGAGGAAAAAAACCAAGACAAAACAAAACCCCTGTTTTTATCTTTTGCATCTCATTCCCACAAGATCTGAGTTCATTAGTCTATTTACGGAATATTAAAGGGAGGCACATTAAGGGAGCTTTTCAGATCTCTGCTCCGCACCCTATCTGGGAGCTGTTTCCTGGCCACACTAAAGTGGCATCCCTCCCATTCCCCTGATTTATTTTTCCCTAAGAGTTACTGCCGCCTGACATTAGATAACATACTCCGCATCACCTCATTCATTCGTTTACTCTGTCTCCCTCTACTGGAACAGAAGCTTCCTGACACCAGGAACTTTGGTTCACTAGTATGAAACCAAACGTGTTGAGTGTTAAGTAAGTGAATAATTGCATTATCTCCCAGAACCTTTCTTGGTGCTGGTGGCAGTATAGTGGTAGCATGCAGTGTTGTCTTGTCATCGTGGTCATTGATAGTAGCATGTACAGGTTTATGGTTCTTTGTGATCCTGCGCAGCTTGGCTAACACATAGAGGTAGCTGGGAGAAAGAGGACCTGGAACATATTAACTCCATGAAGTCCCAGTTCCCCTTCATTCCTAACTCTGCAGGATAAAGAGGTTGTGTAGACTGAATAAGGTATTTGAAACAATAGAATAAGGGCCTGGAACTGTTACTAAAACAACGAAGAACAAAAATCTTACATTTTAGAAAGTTGTGAAGATGATGGCTTTGATGGGGTCTATCCTTAGATCCTTTCTTTTATAGTCAACAGGAAGAGAAACTGAACAAAGATTGGGTCCAAGGCACAAAGTCACCCAGCTCTCCACTGGTCCTTCAAAGGGCAGCGTATTGGTTCTGGCTTAGGTAACTTGGATCTATCCAGACTGACTTTTCCTTTTTAATTTTATGAATACAAAATACATATCTAAACCTCAAAGTATTTTTTGTGACTTGTTTCTATTTTCCTGTTTTGTCTTCCTGCTGCCATATTTCCTGTAGATGCCATTTTTTCCAGGTTCACAGCTTTAGGAGAAATATGAAATGGAATAAATGCTAGTCAGTGTAATATCTTCTATGAAGAGGCATCTGAGAAGTGCTCTACAGCAGTGGTCCCCAACCTTTCTTGGGCCACGAACCGGTTTAATGTCAGAGAATATTTTCACAGACCGGCCTATAGCGTGGGATGGATAAATGTATCACGTGACCAAGATAAGCGTCAAGAGTGAGTCTTAGACCAGGTGTCCCCAAACTACGACCCGCGGGCCGCATGTGGCCCCCTGAGGCCATTTATCCGCCCCCCCCTCACACTTCTGGAAGGGGCACCTCTTTCATTGGCGGTCAGTGAGAGGAGCATAGCTCCCATTGAAATACTGGTCAGTTTGTTGATTTAAATTTACTTGTTCTTTATTTTAAATATTGTATTTGTTCCCAGTTTTGTTTTTTTACTTTAAAATAAGATATGTGCAGTGTGCATAGAGATTTATTCATGTTTTTTTTTATAGTCCGGCCCTCCAATGGTCTGAGGGACAGTGAACTGGCCCCCTGTGTAAAAAGTTTGGGGACCTCTGTCTTAGACGAATGTAACAGAGGGAATCTGGTCATTTTTAAAAAATAAAACATCATTCAGACTTAAATATAAATAAAACAGAAATAATGTAAGTTATTTATTCTTTTTCTGCGGACCAGTACCAAAACATCATTCAGACTTAAATATAAATAAAACAGAAATAATGTAAGTTATTTATTCTTTCTCTGCAGACCAGTACCAAATGGCTCACGGATCGGTACCGGTCAGCGGCCCGGGGGTTGGGGATCACTGCCCTATGGCATATGTGCTCGGATCTGCCATTGTACTGCAATCATCCTCCTGTGAGCACTTAAATCAGATGGATACCTGTGTGTGAGCAGAACACTGCCATTTTTCTGCCTCCACCCCGCCTTAGAAATCTGTCTGATAAATAAGTAGTAGTTTCAGTGCATACAAAAGATTCCCTGAGTAAGCATTTGTCATTGTTTGTGTTTTAGTTATCTCATCTGATCTTTTTATTGTTGCAATTACATTCTCATTTTGTGTGCAGACACTTGAGTGCCTCAGCTGAATTAATCAATTAATACTATAATTATTTTATACCATATAAATGTAAGCGGATAATGGCTTGAATACCTCCAGAGCCATGGCTAAATTTTGAATAAAGAGCACCTGACTGTGTAAAATTCTTTCAGACTATTTTGAAGAAAAAGATGCAATTCTTCCTCAAGTCCTACAGGCACATAGGGGTGTGGATGGGTTTGTTGTTGTTGTTTTGTTTGGTGCTATGTCAACATGCTTTCTTTGCTCAAATGTGCATTGCTTATCAAGGGGCAACAAGACTGTTTATCCTATGTTCCATGATGCTCAATCTGAAATCATAAGGCATTGTCCTGATCAAAATCACCCACTGGATGGAGAGGCTGAGCAGGTTGTGAGGACATTAGGATCCAGGAATATTCTCTTCCCAGGCAAAATAAGCAGACACATCACAGTCAGGGGTGACCCCCAGCTCAGTGCACAGTCGGGGTGACCCTCAGCTCAGCGCACAGTCAGGGGTGACCCTCAGCTCAGTGCACAGTCAGGGGTGACACCCAGCTCAGGGAACAGGTTGGAGAGATTTTTCTGTCATGTAGGGTACACATGCTGGCAGCCACCATGAGTGCTGGGCCAAACACAGACTAGAAGTTGTCCTTAGGGCTTTGTGGTTAGAGGGAAGCAAGATAAGGCAGACAGGGTCCTAAGTTTTTTGTCAGTCCCAGAAGAGATACCATTCCTCCAGGTTACTGCTCCCCTATCAGACTACCCCAAACCCAAACACACACACACACACACACACACACACACACACACTCACACACACACCACACGCTACCCACATCTACACTTTCACACACAAACACATGCATGCCATAAATAAGATAATAAATCAATATGTGAGATGCTCCTTTTTCTTTGTATGAACTTCTACATTGTAACATCAGTACTTATATTATACTTTAGGTTCCTATTTAGTGTCTAAACCATGGGTGTATTTTGTGCATATATTGGATTATAGCAATTGATAACATACCTGGAGCCTTTGTAGGGCAGAGTGCACACCCTTAGGTCTTTTGTGGTTTTGTAAACCTGTTTGTGTGAAATTACACTTTGTGAATTTTGCCCCTATTTAAGTCTCTGGATGCTGACATGAGCTCTTTCATTCCATCCACCCATTTACACATTCACCCACTAATCTAGCCTTTGATTCTGTGCTCATTGTTTACAATGGGCACAGCCCTATGATGTGTGATTACTTAGATTCCACTTTCAGTCTTCTCCTGCATTTATTTTGGGTCCCTGGACATTTATAAAACTTGTCATTATAGAAACTGCTGACTTCCTTTTTTAAAGGAAGAGACAACCTCCTACACCCCTGAGTTTAGGTAAACATATGGCCATCATACTCAAAACTAAATCCACCAACGTTCCCTGCAGCTGGGTTTGACCATGACACTAAATTCAGGCTAAAAGGAGATGAGCCAAAGTAATGTGTGTGGCTTTTGGGTTATCTTCATTAAAGAGCAAAGTGCTTCCCAAACTTTTTTTCTCCCTTTCCCACTGAGAAGTGACAATGGCTGGACAATCCTGGAAGCCATGATGAAGCTGGCGAAGCCACTCTGCCATCCCAGGACCACTTCTTTCTAAGCTGTCATATTAGAGAAAACAAACGTCTATTTTGTTTGAGACATGATATTCTGGGGCCTATTTGTCACAGCAGCTTAGCCTTCACCTGAACTAATACAACTGCCTACATGGTTGTACTTTGCAATGCTACCTTTCTGAACTCAAGACACAGCTCGAACTTTTACAGTTATGGTACTGATGCATCCATTCTCATACCCAGTTACTTGCCAACTGGCCTTGAATTAGCTTTTGTTTCCACCCTTTCCAACCAGTTAATGTCCCAGATCCAGTCCCTTGTGCCTTTCTCTGCAGTGACTCACCGCCTAGGGTATTCACCTGGGGAATGAGTAAATAAATGCTGAAGGGAAGATGTGGGGGTGGGGGTGGGGGGTGGGAGGGGCAATGCTAATATACAGATGCTATTATAACAACACAGGCAAAGATAAAGTTCAGGTCATCAAATAGTTGAGTGATTGAGGACCGAGAGTCAGCCCTCTAGCACTTCTGTTTCTTTTTGTGTGGTCCCCAAAGAGTTTCTCCTCACACGCAAACACAAATCTGTTCAAAGGGAGCATTTAGAGGTTTAACCTACAGATAGAAAGTCTGTTATACTTGCAGTATTTGGGGAATCAAATATTTTCTTTTAAATTAAGCAGTGAAAAAAAATCAAAGGGAGCAGACAGTTATGTTGGTTACTCAAAAGACATTGTCATTTGCATTGACATCTTTTTTTTTAATTTTTTTTAAATTTTATTTATTCATTTTTAGAGAGGAGAGAGAGAGGGAGAGAAAGAGAGAGAAAGGGGGAGGAGCTGGAAGCATCAACTCCCATATGTACCTTGACCAGGCAAGCCCAGGTTTTCGAACCAGCGACCTCAGCATTTCCAGGTTGATGCTTTATCCACTGCGCCACCACAGGTCAGGCTGCATTGACATCTTAAAACAGCAATTACTCAGCCAAGAAGTGCCATGTGAGCATTTATAGAAAATTAAAAGGATTGCTTCTGACAAGCTTGACTGAAGGAGCAATCTCAGTGGAGGCTGAACAGTTAAAAACTATTCAAGAATATCATCTAAGGATCCAGTACTTTCCCCCCCAAACTCAGATAACATAGTGAAGACTGTAGGCTTTTGCTGCGAATAAATACCAGTAGTCCTCTACAGAAGCTAGTGTGGCAGCTGTTTGTGTGGTGTGACCGTGGAACAATGAGTCCTTTGCTCTTCAGATTTTTCTGTTTCAAATCTGAGAGTAACCTTGTTGGCTCCACTTCCTTGAAATAGACGACTGTACTCCAAGCTCTTTTAATAAAAGTTCAATGTACCATCTGCGGGTCACAGTTTAGAATCCATATGTCCCATCTTGGAAATTGTATCACCATTACTACCGATAAGTACACACTGAGTGCCTTCAATGAATACTTTGAAGGGCTGCGGTATCTGGAGTCAGGCGCACTAAGGCAGAGTCCCCGTGAAGATGTAGGTGTGTGTGACTCGCAAGGTGAATGTTCTCAGAAGAGTGAGCAGGGACAGGTTAGGGCAGGGAAGGGACTGAAGCTGTTGTAAGGTACCAAAAAGCTGAAAATTAATATTGATATTCTGGGAAGAAAGGTCAGGCTTTCCTGTCCCATCCCTCCTTCAGGAAAGGGAGGGAGAAGAATGTAGAAGTTTCTGGCTTGCAGGAACAATGGGTCATTTAGTTTAAATTCGAAATAAAGGTTAACCGAGAAACTTCTTCTCTTTCAATGGGAGGCAGAATTTACATACCACCTTGCATTGACTGTAGTTCCTCCCCCTTCCTGGAATCTTGAGAGTAAAATACCTCTAGGCTAGTGAGGGAAGATGAACCCTGAAAGATTTGTAAACATCTTTGATTGTGTTACCTTGAAAGTCTTAATGTTTCTGTGTATCCCCTAAACAAATGTTGTCAGCCTGTGCCATGATGTCATGCTCTCCCCTGCCTGTGTGTGATCAGGGGTATATAAACAGCCCCTGAACTATTTTTGGGGCTCGCACACAATTTAGGTCTGTTGCCCTTTGTCAGCCATATGCAGCCGGCATATTTAATAAATCTCCTCCTTTAATAAAACTCTTCAAAACTCATCTGGACTTGGTGTCTCAACGAGAAACCAAGGAATTGAGGATTGGGTACTTTATAACTTTATAACAAAGCAAGGCTGTGATCTCAACTAGAGTCTAGCTCCAGCCCTACTCCACCGGACCCTCTGGAATTGATCCCACCTTTAGGCAAGGGGACCAGCCTTTTGTCCCTCTGTACCACCTATGTGTTCAGGGGCTGCCAGCTGCCCTAAATGCAGATGAGTGAGGGTAAATGGGTGCTTCATAACCTCCCACAGGATGCATCCATGTTCTGCCTATGGCAGATCTCCAAAGCAGAGCTTTTCAAACTCTGCTACACATTGGCATCTCCTATAGAAGTTTAAAAATACCGCTGTATTGCTTCCACATGCAGACATTGTGATTTGAAGAATTTTTGCCTGAAACTTTCTGACTTCCCCCCTCTCTCCCTCATGACTCATGTGCCTTTCCTCTGTGCAGAATTTCTTTGGACTTGCCAGGCAGTGGTGGACAAATCCACTCTGCTGTTCTCTTTGGCACCCTTTCCTCTTTTTGTTATAGACTCAGTCATCCTCTGCTGAATTTGTCTTTCTATCCATTTGTCTGTGGATGGCCAGTGTCTGCCATGGCCATTCACATGCTCGTTCCCCTTGGCTTTAGGCAGAAGGTAAAGGAACTGTGGAGCAGGAAACCGATAGGCTATTCTTTTTATTGAAGTCTCCTAATGGTGGACCAGCAAACAGGCAGGGAAGACCACTTCCCTCTCACTCAGGTCTCCCAAGCCCTGACCTCTTCCGGTTCACCTGACTCACAGGCCACCACCAACCTCAGCACTCTCCAGCAAAACAGACCGGCTAAAATACCCCTTCTCCTGCAGACAATAGCAAACAATCACCCCTCCCATGGTGGCAGGCAGTCTGCAATTTGTAATCTGTTAGACTGTATACACATGGTGCTGCCCTAGTACAAGCAAGCAAATCTAAAAAACACTTGTTACAAATTTGTTTGCCCAAGAGTCTGCCTCATCCATTGGCTTGAGCCCTACCTTGACAATACAGACAGAACTTTAGTTCGTCTAATCTGTCCCCTACCACAGAACCCAGGGCAGAAGACAACGTCAGGGTTTGTTACATAAATAAATGAATGGATAGAACTGCAACTTTTTTATTGAATGGTACAGATGCAAATGGTCTAGGAGGTCTGAACAGGGAGCAATCCTTCAGGGCTGGAGCAGGCTTTGAGGGAAAGTTAGCTATTAAAACAGATTCTGAAGGAAGAAGAAAAACAGATCCTGTGATACCCTAGTTTCTAGGTCTGTCTTGAATCCAGGGGTTAGTTTCAAGCCCATTTTGGAAGTAGGTAGAGAGATGGGAGCTAGATGAATCTGGCATTATAGTGCACCTCTCAACAGACTTCCAAGATGTTTTTGTTTTAATTTTAAAAAATGTATTGAATTTATTGGTGTGACAATGATTAATAAAATTATCTGGGCTTCAGGTGTACAATTATATGTACCCTGCACTGTGTGTTCACCACCCCAAGTCAGTCTCCTTTCCCCCTTTCCCATCTCCTACCTCTTCCCACAGCCCTTCCCTCTGGGAACCACCACACTGCAGTCTGTGTTGCTGAGTTTTCTTTCTTTGCTTAATCCCTTCACCTTTTTCACCCAGCCCTCAATCCCCTTCCTCTCTAACTGTGGTGTTTGTTTTTTTTAAAGTGAAAGATTTATGCAATCTTGAGAGAAACCAGAGCATAATCTTAGTTTTTAACACATGTAGTGAAAACTGCTTTGGAAAGAGACCTTGCCCTTCTCCAGTGGTCGTCTGAAGATGATCACTCATCCATCAGCAGGCCTTCCTCTCAGGAAGTGTCTGTCTTTCCATTCCACATGTTAATGAATCCTGTGTGAAACAGTGGGACATCTGGGGACAAGTGCCACCATCTTGGTAATGATAGATGGCTCTTCTGTCCCTCCTCATCTGTGCCCCACAGAGGGGCTCCACAGCTGACACAGAGGCTGGCTGTGACTGGGACTTGAATGACAGCCAATAAACTGGCTGAGGTTTATTACAGGTAAAAGTCAGATGATGTTGCCAGCAGGAGACACCTGTGGGCAGAGGTCAGAGGCTTAGTACTCTTAACTTGGGGAGATACTCACCAACTGGGAAAATGATCTCTTCTAGATTTCCAGAAGACAGCGGGGCTGAGACTGCGCTTTTCCTGTGTGGAAAGGTTACACCTCTCTCCTTACAGGTGGGCTTCAGGATGCCTCTGATTTGCTCTTCTTCAGACTGCTTTCTACAGAAACATTTTGGATTTTCAAAGGATCCTGAGCTTTATTATCATGGGCATGTGAGTGTCCTCTTTGTGGGCACATGTGGACTTATTCTGTTCACCATAGTGTGTAAGGGCCCAGGCTCTGGAATTAGACAGTCCTGGATTCAAATCCTGACTATGCTGTGACTTTCAGGTAGTAACTGAGATATCCTGAGCCCTGGTTTTATAATCTGTAAACTGGAAATAATACTAATACCCTCATCATAAACTTATTGTAATAACTAAGCAAGGCTATCCATGCAAACATTTAGAGTTGGTCCTATGACATAATAAGGGATTTTAAAATGTTGATATTATTATTCTTGTTGTTACTCTTTATCAACCTTTTAAAATTGGAACAATCTTTTCAAGGCTATGTAAGAGACTGCACTGGGTCTTGAGGATAAAGGACAAGGGAGACCCTGCCCCAAAGAGTTCACAGTCAGAGGGGCAGACCACGAGGGAGTGCATTCACAAGTACTAAACTCAAGTCCAGTTTGATGCTGGGTCACCACTAGCCCACACTGTACCTTTATGTGAATTAGAAAAATGGATGCTCCCTTTTGCTGGTGGACTGGATTTTAGAGCCCTGCTGTCTTAGCCAGCTGTCCTTGCTTAGTAACAGTCTGAACACCTGTGTATAATGACCATAGGTGACATGTGCTATACTCCAGCAGTATTAACAAATTTGTGATTATTGTATTTGGGGTGAGAGAGGTTAAATTAAATCTTCAGAGTGACATTTAAGCTGTATGTTAAGTGATGCCTAGATTTAACAAGGCTCACAAAGTTTGCCATGAAGGGCAGGCAGTGAAACAAAGGTTTAGAGGAAAGAAAGGGGTTGGTGATTTCATAGGCTAGAAAGCTAGGTGGTCAAAGGCCTTGAAAGCACCCGAAAGAGGATGGTTTGTCAAGAAGCACTTAGAGTTCATAATAAGCTCTGCCTGAACTTGGTGCTGACTGGATATTTGCAATATGGAATTGTAAACAGAGTGGAGACAGAATGCCACTCTACACATCCTGGTAAGATGAATGAGGCCCCGAAGCAGGTTGTGATGGAGAAACAGTTGACGCAAAAAGTGCTACCATGAAAACAGCTTCAGGATTTGCTGGCAGCTTTCTCTATAGATTAATAAATATGAGTCAAAAGTGAGTCTTAGTCTGCTAGCCCAGGAGGCTTGGTGGATGTTGATGTTGTAAAACAGGGTAGGAAACAGGTGGGGTGTGAATTAGGAGTGGGTGAGGACTTGAGTTTAGGGGAACGTAGAGTTTGAGGTGCCTGTATTGTATCCAAATATAGATAAAAATCTGTATGTCAGGTGAGGGTCAGGGCACAAATTTGGAAGTCATCAATTTACAGGGTAGAACTGAAGGAATTGGAGTGGATGGGATTTGCCAGGGAGAGTATGTAATAAGAAGAGAAAAAAGTCCAAGACTATACCTTGGGAAACACCAATAAAAATTAAAGACAGAACCCAAAATGGAGAAAATCCAGAAGAAAGAGTGGAAGGAGAGAACGATGTCAAGGGCAACTATAATTCTAGAAGAGGAGCCAGTTCAGCCAATGAGTCCAACAGTGGCAGAATGCCAGCCGTGTGAGCTCTGAGTCCAATGAGGGACTCATTGGAAACAGAACCAAAGATGTTTTTGTACTGAGATGAAGTCAGAGGCCACACTGCAGAGAAGGTAACATGTGAATTTAAGGGGAAAATAGGAGGAAGGAATCTAGACTTTCTTTTTTTCTAAGAGATGAGTGAAGAAAGGAAAAAGAGAGATGTGATTATGGCTTGAGGAGAAGGCAAGGTTTATCAGGGTGAGTTTGAAGATACATGAGAGAGGCTTTCAGGAATGGGTTATATATTTTTGTCTGGAGTAGCAGAGAAATGGGAATCCTTTCTTTGGGTAGAAGGTCAATAGAGGTCCCCAAGTCATTTTTGTTTACCTTCAGGTTCAATCCTGAGCTTTCTAGATATCAGAGCATTTGTAAGACCGAGATGCTATTTTTGTGTGTTTCTTTAGTGGGAACAAAGTTATCAGCCAAGTTGAAATAAAACACAAATTCCAATATTAAAGGGAACAAGGAAAATGTATCAATATTTACTGCATATCTGCTAAATTCTACTCCGTGAATTAAAAGTTTTTTGTACATCATCTAATAGAATCTTAAGAATAACTATGTGATATAAGACTTCTCTCAGAACAGAGGTGCTTAACTTAAAAATACACACAATTCTCAATATTGTATTCAACTCTTTGTGTATGCATGGATATGTGACATTTGGAAGAGTGTTCATAGCTTTAATATGATGATTAAAAAGGTCCAAAACCCCCCACAAATTGTTAACTTGGATGACTGCTCATCCCAGATAATAACATAGTAATAAGCATTTCTTTTCATTTATATTTGTATCTTTTAGAGTATTTACAATATCGTATACACTTCTGCACCTCCCATAGTCTTGAGGAACTAAAGTTTCCTATACTTGTTAATTAATTAATAAGGTGTTGTCTTTACTTGAATCTATTTATAATCTAGAGGAAAAAGACAGTAGAGAAATTTTCACTTTCACCCTATGGCTGATGTTACAACTTAACTGTATTATATCAGCAGGTCAGTAGGAGCCCTCAAGAAAAAGGTGATAAAGTTACAGGGAACTACTTGTGCCGCAAATTTGCATCACACATTTCCTATGAGATAGTTGCTTGTCTGTAAAATACAAATGACATCTGCTGTGCGTCCCTGTTAGCAGTTACTGGCAGGGAACCATGTGTCAGGATAAATAAGCACGTAGGTGACAAATCTGAGAGAATCAACACTGAAGAAATAATCCACTCTGGCATAATGAGCTTCTCACAGACGATTTCTAGCATAAATGGTATGTTTTGAACAATAATGTAAAAGGAAATAGCTTGAAATGCCTATTTCCATGATGATCATCAACTTGCAATACAAATACAAAAGAAAAAACACTTACGCATTTTTAAGATGGGTTTAAATGAGAGTAAGCAAGTGCAAAACATGATTACTTACTATAATTTAAGACTCTTGATTTCACTTTATATCTCATTAAGAGTTCATGGAAATTAGTGCGTAGCCAAAAGCTTGGCAAATTAATATTAATGGGAAATTTAACATGTTTGCTGTGGTTACCTATAGAAACAGATAACAAAACAAATAATAAAACTTGCATTTTACTTGTATGTAGTTTAAGTAACATAAATGTAATTATGAATCAACAGATGTCGATGTATGTGTGTATATACTCACACATTTATCAATAGCTATATCCATGTAAAATACATGTATATATATGTGTTTATATACATATATATGTACATATTATCTAGAAGCATATAGTTTCAATGATCTATAATAGAGGTCAATTTAACCTGAAGTGCAAATCTTTCATATATTTTAAAATAATACTACCAAATAATTTTAAAACCCCACAATTCGTATTCCAGGAGTGAATTAATAAAATACAGTGTTTGATATTCAGAGTCTATTTTAGAACATTACTTTTACTACCATGAACAGAAACACCTATTATCAAGACTTCCATATCTATGATACTCAGACAGTCAAAAACAATTATAATGTAAACGTCATGTAGAAATTACCACTTATAAAATAAGTAATCACCCAATCACTTCTTTAAACTCATGTCTATTTAGGTCCATTCTGTTTTGATGATCAATTTCTTGCTGCTGTTTGACGTTATCTAACAGACAATGAAAATCAAATATAAAGATAAATAGCAAATCTTACGAGGAATGTATAATTTCACAAAATGAGTGAAAACAATGATAGAGAACTGCAAAGCTAATGGAGACTGAGCTCCTGAAAGGGTTAGATCAGCCAGTAATTGAAAAGAAGGAGAAAAGCTGGCCCTGGCCATCTGGCTCAGTGGTGGAGCGTTGGTGGGGCATGTGTAAGTCCCAGGTTCAATTCTCAGTGAGGGCACATAGGAGAAGCGACCATCTGCTTTCTCTCTCTCTCTTCTCCTTCCACAGCCATGGCTCTATTGGTCTGAGTGTGTCCTAGGTGCCGAGAATGGCTTCGTGGAGCCTCCTCCTCAGGCACTAAAAGAGCTTGGTTGTAAGCATGGCCCCAGATGGGTAAAGCATCAGCTCCAGTCAGGAAATCAACAGGTGGATCCCGATTGGGGTGCATGCAGAAGTCTGTCTTTCTATCTCCCCTCTCACTTGGAAAAGAACAAAAAAAAAAAAAAAAAAAAAAAAAGAGAGAGAGAGAGAGAAAAGCTGGCAAGGATAATATACTGCTCACAAAAATTAGGGGATATTTTATTGCTTCATATTTATTTTTGAAATGAAGCTCATTATGCCAGAGTGGATTATTCCTTCAGGGTTGATTCTCTCAGATTTGTCACCTACGTGCTTATTTATCCTGACACATGGTTCCCTGCCAGTAACTGCTAACAGGGACGCACAGCAGATGTCATTTGTATTTTACAGACAAGCAACTATCTCATAGGAAATGTGTGATGCAAATTTGCGGCACAAGTAGTTCCCTGTAACTTTATCACCTTTTTCTTGAGGGCTCCTACTGACCTGCTGATATAATACAGTTAAGTTGTAACATCAGCCATAGGGTGAAAGTGAAAATTTCTCTACTGTCTTTTTCCTCTAGATTATAAATAGATTTGAGTGAGCAAGGCATTAATATTAAGAAAATGTAGGAGACCTTCATATAATTTTGTCACTGTGATTCTTTTCTGGATCACACTGCAGAAGTCAGATATCATGTCCAGGATGTTATACTGTGCTATGAAAATATCTGTTGCAAAATTATTCTAAGTAACACATTCTTTTTTACATTTGTTTTATGAATTACTGTATAATAATATTTTATCTTAAGTTTTGTTAAATATGGGATGAAATGGCTTATATAGACTCATTTTTTAAAGCAGTGGTCCCCAACCCCCGGGCCGCGGACCGGTACCGGTCCGTGGCCCATTTGGTACCGGTCCGCAGAGAAAGAATAAATAATTTACATTATTTTCATTTTATTTATATAAATATTTAAGTCTGAACGATGTTTTATTTTTTTAAAATGACCAGATTCCCTCTGTTACATCTGTCTAAGACTCACTCTTTTTTTTTTTTATAATAAATTTTTATTAATGGTAATGGGATGACATTAATAAATCAGGGTACATATATTCAAAGAAAACATGTCTAGGTTATTTTGTCATTAAATTATGTTGTATACCCCTCGCCCAAAGTCAGATTGTCCTCCGCCACCCTCTATCTAGTTCTCTGTGCCCCTCCCCCTCCCCCTAACTCTCTCCCTCCCTCCCTCCCATGTCCTCCCTCCCCCCACCCCTGGTAACCACCACACTCTTGTCCATGTCTCTTAGTCTCGTTTTTATGTTCCACCAATGTATGGAATCATGTAGTTCTTGTTTTTTTCTGATTTACTTATTTCACTCCTTATAATGTTATCAAGATCCCACCATTTTGCTGTAAATGACCTGATGTCATCATTTCTTATGGCTGAGTAGTATTCCATAGTGTATATGTGCCACATCTTCTTTATCCAGTCTTCTATTGAAGGGCTTTTTGGTTGTTTCCATGTCTTGGCCACTGTGAACAGTGCTGCAATGAACATGGGGCTACATGTGTCTTCACGTATCAATGTTTCTGAGGTTTTGGGGTATATACCCAGTAGAGGGATTGCTGGGTCATAAGGTAGTTCTATTTGCAGTTTTTTGAGGAACCACCATACTTTCCTCCATAATGGTTGTACTACTTTACAGTCCCACCAACAGTGGATGAGAGTTCCCTTTTCTCCGCAGCCTCTCCAACATTTGCTATTACCCGTCTTGTTGATAATAGCTAATCTAACAGGGGTGAGGTGGTATCTCATTGTAGTTTTGATTTGCATTTCTCTAATAACTAATGAAGCTGAGCATCTTTTCATATATCTGTTGGCCATTTGTATTTCTTCCTGGGAAAAGTGTCTGTTCATGTCTTCTTCCCATTTTTTTATTGGATTGTTTGTTTGTTTGTTGTTGAGTTTTATGAGTTCTTTGTAAATTTTGGATATTAGGCCCTTATCTGAGCTGTTGTTTGAAAATATCATTTCCCATTTAGTTGGCTGTCTGTTTATTTTGATATCAGTTTCTCTTGCTGAGCAAAAACTTTTTACTCTGATGTAGTCCCATTCATTTATCTTTGCCTTCACTTCTCTTGCCATTGGAGTCAAGTTCATAAAATGTTCTTTAAAACCCAGGTCCATGATTTTAGTACCTATGTCTTCTTTTATGTACTTTATTGTTTCAGGTCTTATATTTAGGTCTTTGATAAGACTCACTCTTGATGCTTGTCTCGGTCACGTGATACATATTTCCGTCCCACCCTAAAGGCCTGTCGGAGAAAATATTTTTTGACATTAAACCGGTCCGTGGCCCAAAAAAGTTGGGGACCACTGTTTTAAGGCACATTCTTAGACATCTTTTTTACTGTTTACTAAAATACAGCGAATTTTGGGGTAGATTCACTTCCAGGCCTTTGATAAAGATCGTCTATCATATCTTAGGTCCCCTAATCTCTTTATTTCTTCTGAATATCTTCTAGTTTTGGCACACTGCTAGTCTCCTTTGCATTAAATTTTGAGCTATTGGAATTTTCTTAAACATTCTTAGCAGCAGAGGCAATAGATCTGTGAGGAAACCCTGTTCCTAATTCTACCTTTGTCACCCCTCCCCCAGCTACCAACATGATTTCTTGCTTGTAGAAAACATTCAGTAAATATTTGTGAAATGAATAAAGTTGTTTCAGTTTATTCGTGTCCAATGCAGACTCCTGGGAATAAGTTAGGGTTGTGGGAGGAGGTCTTATTTCTTTTCATTACTTTGGGCCTGATTTAAGGCAATGTCAATCTTCATACCTTTTGCTCTCAATAAACAGGGTATAGTGTATCAGAACTGCAGATAATTTCCCTGTTACTAATGGTAGGGTGCAAGCTTTGCTTTATTGAGCCAAGCACGATGAGGGCTCTGCACAGGTTAACTCACCTGTTCCTGTTCATGTTCCCTGGGCACGGTGCCATATTTGTAGTAGGTCTTGGTGTTTGCATAGCACTGTAGCATTCAAACTCTGCTAAATATGTGGAATGTGTATCATTATTCCCATTTTACAGATGAAGAAACAAAAGCTCAAAGAGATAATATTATTGAGATCTTAGCTTTAGAACTCCTAGTTTAAAACTCTCCCTATTATGGTATACTTCCTGTATGGCTGAATTAGGGAGGCAGAGTACAGATTAGTGGGGTTTGAGAGGAGAAGCTGACATAGCAGGAGATCCACACAAGTATGTGCTTAGAAACTCATATTTGAGAAGATTGTATAGACTCCCTCTTCTTTTGCATGAATAAAGTACTATATGAGACTGTTTATATCTGAGGGTTGTCCTGCCTATGAGACCCATTGAGAGAATGTAGCTGAGCTAGAGAAGAACAGCATCTGTAAAGTTAAGCACCCACCGCAGCGTGGTTGCTAGCTCTTATCATGGACTAGAGTTCTGGGGCTATTCACTGATACTAGCTAACTACCTATAGTTTATTGGGCATGTGGTATGTGTGAGGATCTTTATAAGCACCGTATGATTGAATCTTCATGAAAACCCTCTGAAGTAGCATACACATAATTTACACACTGGGATATTGAGACTCAGAGAGGTTACATACCAGGCAACTATCACAGAACTTGTGAATGGCAGAGTCAAAATTTGAACCCAGGTCAACTGTGTCCAAAGCCTCATGGTTTCTCTGCTACACCATTCTCATGTATTAACTTGGGGCATAATGTAGTGAAATGGAAAGAGGAATGAGCTTGGACTCTGGAGTACAGATTCAACTCATCATGTCCTGGTGTTCCATAAATACTTCTTGAATAACTGAACTGTTACAATGTTATTCCACAGGCTTGGCCAACTTTTACCTCTTAATATTTTCATTTATTGCCCTATATAGCATCATTAATATAAATTTGTAAATATCTAAAGTCTATATTATTAAAAGTATACTGATTTATGTACAATAAGGGAGGTTTAAAAACAATTTTACAAAAATTTACTATACATTTTCTTCACTACTTTAGTCTAATTATGAAATCTTAGAGTATTTTGAATCAAATTCTCTCATTTAATGAACAGAAGCAAGTTCTTGCAAGAAGAGTCATTTGTGAGGTCATACTGAGGCTGAAGGTGAAGCCAGAGTTAGAACCCAGGATTTCAACTTCAAATTCACCTGGCTTTCCTTAGAAAATGAGCTCATATTGACTCCTCACTTTATAGTCCTACAGTACACACCTATCCTTTTGACACTTATCATTGTTGTGATTTGGTGATGTGGATAGCAAAGGTGCTATCATTCCTGTTCCACAGATGTGGGAAATGAGGTTCAGAGTGTACAAGGTTCAGAGTCCTGGCCATGAGTGTCTGCTGAAACTACAGCCTGGTGCTACTGAGGTGCAGGCAGCGCACGGTCCAGCCTTCCTCCCTTCCTTTTCCTCTCTGAGCTTGGTTGGGGTGCTGTGACTCACGGCACAAGCAGCATTTCATTCTTGAAGACAGGGACTGCTTTCTCCACCTCTTTGTGTCCTGATCACCCAGCCCTGGGCCTCGCACTAGCAGGTGCTCACAATTTATTGAATTTATTCTCTGAAATGCTGAGCATAATTATCTGAGCTGGCACCTCACAGAGTGATAAAAATCATGAACTTTGGATCAGATCTGAAACCTTCTCCAGCTGTTTTCTTTTTAGTTGAGTGGTTATAGCAGAGTGGGACAAGGCTGAAGAAAGAGAGGAGCCTGGGATGTTAAATTAAAGAGGCAATCACTCCCTGATGCCAGCCCTGCATTTGCACAAACCTCCTAACTGACGAGTATGAGTGCCCCCTTAAACTGGGCGCTCTAGACACTTCTTCAGTTTAGTCCTGGCCCTGGACCTTAGGCAAGTTCCTTCATGTCTCCAGCCTCATCTGTAACACAGGGATTGTAGTGTCAAACTCAAAATATCAAACTCTATATCAAGCTCAAAAGGTTGTTTCAAGGATAAAGGAGATGTTTTGCAGTTTCTGAAACACAGCTAGTTACTCAGTAATGGTAACAATTAGTATTACGGGTACTATTTTCATGTCCCTTGGACTTGAAGGCATAACGCCCTCCCCCAATCCTGACACAGAAATGCACATCGTCCTATGGCCACCACTTCCCATTTAGTTTGCTCCTACTTCACCTTGGCCTGGACTTGGCCCTGTTCCAAGGGGCACTTTGATAATAAATTCAAATATCTCCTCTAGCAACAGACATCTGGCCTACTGCTACAACTCTGGTTAAGATTATGTGTTTTGCTTCTATCTTTAGATTTAATAACATGTCCAAAGTGTCACAACAGTTTTAAGCATGGGCCAGTAGTTTTATATTATGAGTCAAGATTTAAGGAACTTGCTCACTTATGAAATAGAACACTTCATTTTATGCTTAGAATGATGTCACATCAAATTGATAAGTATTTTAAAAAAGTACAACCAGACAAACTCTATATGCAAATCACATAGTAATAGATAGCTGGGGAAGCTCTTAAAAAAACACAGCTAATTACTTGTACAATAGCAGAAGTAATGTCAACAAACATAACTCTAAAAGCATTGTCAAAATTTGTGACCAACTCCTTTTACCAAGTGAAGATATCATTATGTGCAAAGCAAATCGTGTTTGCAATCGGAAGTACAGATATGTGTGCCCAATTACAATGGGATTGCTGTAGAGGAGGAATAATAGGAATTTTAAAATGTTGGCCTAGTGTTCCCATGGAGCTGTCTGACAGTTCCTAGGTGAGGAGATAAGTGTTGGGGGCATTTGTGGCAAGGACAAATAGACATCACTCTAAGACTGTGAACAAGTCTTGACTGGTGGGAACCATTTTGTGGCTTCTGGTAGGGGCCATTTCTCTGCACGAATTTAAAAGTGACCTATTGTGCAATGCTTCTGTTTGGCTAGAACAATGGCCCACAGGGAGCACAGGGTGAAAGCTGGGTGATGTGCTGTTCTTGTTGTCATTGCACCTGTATCACCATGGGGGGAGCTACAGCGCATATTCTGGAAGTAAGGATAGTTTGCTGTGTGGTTCTGCAGAGGTGCAGATGTGTGGGGACAGCCAATGGTTCTCTGCCTCCAACACACTCAAAATGTATAGTCTCTTAGTCATCACAAAGCTCAGGCCTGGCCTGGTGCTATGTTGTAGCCCTCTTTGTGCATACTCAAGTCACTGCACGCCTGATTCTCACTGTGCTATCTTGCCTCACTCTGTGACCTGCCATCAGCCTGGGCTCATCTGCACCTGAGAAGGTCAGTTCCTGCTGCCCAGTGACTGTCAATCAGCTTTGGCTTGGACATACAGACAATTTCTCCATCATCATTGGGCTGCAACCACACCTTCTCCAGTAAGATTTGAATCCCAACACCAGGAGGTAGGGGAATACTTCCAAATTTGTCCTTCTTTGGGAATTGTCTCTTAACCCCAGGCTGCCCTTTAGAGTCTTATGTCTTTATAGTTGCTCCTCCATCATAGTTTTTTTTTTTTTTTTGTATTTTTCTGAAGTTGAAAATGGGGAGGCAGTCAGACAGACTCTCGCATGTGCCCAACTGGGATCCACCCAGCACGCTCACCAGGGGGCGATGCTCTGCCCATCTGGGGCGTTGCTCTGTTGCAACCAGAGCCATTCTGGTGCCTGAGGCAGAGGCCATAGAGCCACCCTCAGCGTCCAGGCCAACTTTTGATCCAATGGAGCCTTGGCTGCGAGAGGGGAAGAAAGAGACAGAGAGGAAGGAGAGGGGGAGGGGTGGAGAAGCAGATGGGCGCTTCTCCTGTGTGCCCTGGCCAGGAATCGTACCCAGGACTCCTGCACGCCAGGCTGACGCTCTACCACTGAGCCAACCCACCAGGACCCCCACCATAGTTTAATAATTCATATATTATGCTCCTTCTTTTCAATTACTGTGAAGTTTCTGTCTCCTGGTTGGACCCAGCTGATAGAGCAACTCTGTAGATGATGGCCCTAATTGAGATGAAGAAAGAACACCTTTTGGTGTTAAAGATAATAAATTCATACTTATAACTGCTGCACTTAAGGTGTTGGTGGGACTTTCAGGTGGAGAAATAAAATAGGTGATTGGGACAAGGATCTGGAACTCAGACTGGTTATACAGATGTTGAAGCAAAGTCACCCAGCGAGGACACATAGAGTCTCAGAGGTAAGAAGGCAAAGATGGAATCCTTAGGCTTGCCAAATCTTAAGGGCTAGGCAGAGCAAAGTAGTCAGCAAAAGAGGTGAGAGGAGCTGTCCTCAAATGGGATAAGAATTAGCAGAAGCCAAGGAAAAAGATCATGAGACATCCCCGACCATTCAACAGAATCAGGTTGTCTTCAGTTTACTTGGAAGTTCAGGACATTCTCAGGAATAACTTCCTTTGCAATGTCTAAACATATAAGATGTAAACTCCTCACCTCTGTGAACACTTCCCATTTGCTAAGGGAGAAGAAATATTATTAAGGGATACCTGGTAAATTACTACCTTTTCTTCATTGTGAAATATACCCACACATTTACAGATCAGTCGATGGTGTCTCTGGACCACACAAGTCACTCACATCCTTCAGGATTTCCCTGAGACCCTCTCTGACATGCAAAGGGACTGGGAAAAGTGTGCAATGCATTTAGCCACTCCAGAGTAAAATTTGGTAAGGACACCAGAAAATCATTCCACTTCTTAGGAGGTCCCTTGGACTCTGAGGACATCAGGAGTGAATCTGGAATCAATTGGGAGCCCCTGGAATAATCTGATAACTGTTTTATCCATTCACACATTTCCTAGGGAGATATGATAAAAAGGATGAAAGCTGTTAGAATTTGATCAACCTTACCAAGTTTTTAGTCACCCAGTTCCTAACCAGCATATAGCCCTTCAGATATGTAGCAAGAGAGTGTTGGGACTTTGAGAGCTAGAATTTGCATGCAGTTTTTGTCACTTTAATTGCCCTTGGGAAACAGTGAGAGCTCACAGTCAATTTGCCGGGCAGTGTAACTGCATAGACAAGCCATTTGAGCAACCTCTGGATCCAGTGCTGCTCTGTATTCTGTGAGACCTCCCTCCACTGAGACCTAGCAAATCTCCTTCTCTGCTCTTATCAGATGAGGGCATTGACTTTTATGGTTTAGTTGTATGTCTGCATTGGATTTTTCTGTAGGAAACTCAGTATCTAATCCTGTAGGAACTCAGTGGTGGTTCTGAATACTAGTTTTTTAGAATTTCATTTCTTATTGGACAAGAACAAAACATAAACCATTCATCAGAGAAGTCATGCTATTAGAGTAAGGGAAGTAGAAGGTGTGGTTGAGATGGGTTCAGTGTGGATGGGGTCTGCAACTCTCCAATATTCTTTCTCACATGGCACATCCTCACTTCATAGATATGCACCCAAATTACCAGCTGACACAGCCATTCAAAATGACACTGATTCTCTCTTTGGTTTGCATAATTTGTGCACTACAGATAATGAAATAAAGTACCTAACATGGACCCTCTGGTTACTTTTAGGAATGAGGTCCCCTAAAACGCTGTCCTTGTCAACTCTTTTTTTTTTTTTTTTTTTTTTTTTTTACAGAGACAGAGAGAGAGTCAGAGAGAGGGATAGATAAGGGACAAACAGACAGGAATGGAGAGATGAGAAGCACCAATCATTAGTTTTTTGTTGTGGCACTTAGTTGTTCATTTATTGCTTTCTCATATGTGCCTTGACCATGGGGCTACAGCAGACCGAGTAACCCCTTGCTGGAGCCAGCGACCTTGGGTCCAAGCTGGTGAGCTTTGCTCAAACCAGATGAGCCCGCGTTCAAGCTGGCGACCTCGGGGTCTTGAACCTGAGTCCTCGGCATCCCAGTCCGATGCTCTATCCACTGCACCACCGCCTGATCAGGCCTTCCTTGTCAACTCTTGAGAGTAAAAGCTATTGGGGAAGTGCAACAATCATAAAATACCTCTTTGTCCTTGATGTCGTCTTCTTCAACCTTCCCCTCTCATATGTTGGTTTTCAGTAGTTAGGTTAATAAAGCTTTCGGGTGAGGATTTCACAGATGCTGGTGGAAAAGTTTAGCTGCCTTGAGTCATATTGAAATTATTTTGTGAATCCATTTGGAAAAGTGACAAAAGCAATGGTAAATATGTCCACTATAAATCCATTGAAAAATAGCAAAAACTCAAAGGCTGCTCTTTTCAGCTGAGATGCCTACTATCATTGTGAATTTTTTCTTTAAACGAAGAACCATTTGCATATCTTGCAAGCTCTAGACCTTGCTTTTGAATTAAAACAGAACAAAGTAAACAAAACTAAACTTGTGTCATCACACAGAAAAAAAAGACACACCTATTGTTTAACATATGTTGCCCTCTAGCAGATGACTCAGTATTGCAAACATTTTATTCAAAAAGTGCTCTCTTACAGGCTTTCTAGCACGTTATAGAGCTAGTCTAAAAGGACATGCAGAGGGGAACCTGCCCATTCCTCCCTCTTGGCTGGCCTTGGACCCCAATATGTTTGGTACAAAGGCTGGACTGGGCTCTAATCTGTGCAGAATTGAAGAGCAAATGGGCACATAATGAGGACCTGGGCCAAATGAGATTTAGCAGTTTCATTCTGCAGAAGTTGCTGCCTTGACAAGTCTGCATAGGTGCTGAGGGCAATAAGAATCTTAGGGTGAGGGGCTCAGGGAGATCACAAATGGTTGGTTTGCTAGAAGTGGGGGAGTTGTGGGAGGCCTGGCTATGGGCATTATGAGTAGAGAGCTTTCATGCTACTGAGTGGGTCTACTGGTGATGTCTGAAGGAACACTGCACGTCCCAAGCCTCAGCAGGACAACCAAGATGCCCTTCTGTTGCTTTGGGCATCGGTTCATTTCAAAGTTATTCTCCTGAGGACTTCACATGGCAAATGCACTGGACAGTCACTCTGAACTTGGAGAAGATGTAATAGTACAAGATCAATACCCATTTATCCTGGGTATTTATCTCTTATCAAACGAACAAGAATCATTTCCAGCAAATGGTAATAATCATTTCTGTAATCCACTTAGTATGAAGACTTTGCATCAGGCTTAATGCCATGCCTTTTGTACTTTTTAACTCATATTCATGTTCAATTAATATACAAAAACAAATATAAAACAAATTATTCCAGCTACAATGCTAGTCTACATTGTACCATTTGGCATTTGCAGATAAAGGAAGCCATAGTGATTATGACAATTGTTCCTGTTAGCCAGCCTGGAACTGTGACTTAATTGCAATTTAAGTTTACACTATGATGTAAATAGTGACATTTCTATAATCTCAGGTCATTACACTGTGAGGAAATACGTGACAATTAAATTATGGTAGAAGGGTTACTAGTTGCCATCAACATAAAGAAAATAATCCACATGGTGAGGAGATGGAAAACAGCATGGTATGTAATGATTGCAAAAGTTGGAGTTTTTTTAAAAAAAATTCTCCCTTACCATTTGTTTCACTGACATCCAGTCAGTGCTATGCAGGCCTGAGGACTTGCAGGACAGTTTGGGCCCCTGCCGTGCCTCTCCGTCTCCATTGCCTAAGTACTGTTACCTACCAATAGTTCTGCCTTCTCCCCTTGTCCTATCATTCTTTATCCTCTATCCACAACCACCTAACTAATTTTACTAAAATGCAAATCTGACAGTGTCATTTCTCTGCTAAAACTCATCCAGTGGCTTTTGATGACTTGTAGGATAAGCAGTGTTCATGTTGCCAAGCAAACCTATAAGGACCTTGAAGATGCTGCTTCCGGGGTGTCATGTACCAGCTCTTCCCTATTTTCCCCCTATTGCTCAGGTTTCCAGTGCCTGGTTGACCTGCAGTCTCCATGAACATAGTGTTCTTACCGCACCCCCTGCCCCCGCCCCACATCTGCACCTGCCTGTCCCTCTATGTGCAGAGGCAACCCGCTCTTTTCCCTGCCACCCCCATCTCATACTCACCTGCCAGTTCTCATCTGCCTGTGAGACCCAGCTTACACATCACCTCCTTTGTCATGCCTTTCTTGACTCCTGCAGGTGGAATGATCTTCTCCACATTCTATGCCACCCAGCATCTTATGTTTAATCTCTATGACTGCATCTATCACATTGTAAGTTCATCCTGATCATGCATTGTCTCCTTCACTAAACCGAGATGTTAAAGACAGTCACCAATCTTTATGACCTAATTATTGCTAGAGCTTAGCCTGATCTGAAAAAGCAATTGCTATGTGATTGTTAAATTCTATTTTTGAAAAAAGAAACTGTTTGATCTAAAAAAGAGAAGATAAAGGAGGGTTTGATATCTGTCTTGGAGTATTTGGAGGGTTGGCATATGAAAAGAACCCGAGCTCGTTTTACTTGGACACAGGTGTGAAGTGTGGGCAATGCATGGATGCAGTGAGACAGATAGCTGGTCAGTACAGACGAGAGTGCCCTGACTGTCAGCTATTCAAAGAGTGAATTAGCTGTCTCTTGTGACAGGGTGTGTCTGATCACTGAAGAATTTAGGCTCAGCTGGAACACTTACAGGAATTACTTGAGTGATTCCCGGTTATCTTTCTGTTTGGTGCTATAGTAATTAAAACATGGTGCTAATGTTTTACTACTCCACCTCTATCTCAAAGAAAATAAACATAAATGAAATGGTCAAGGCCTAGATTTGCCTACGTCGTTATCCTCAGATGCCTGATATTAGTTATTGAATATTAAAGATATCAACTCTTGTTTTATCAGGATAATTACTGAATATGTAATGTGGTTCCGGAAAGATCTGTAACATACCTTAACATTTAAGATTCTGATTTTATTAATTAATTAATTTATTTTTTTGTATTTTTCTTAAGTTGGAAACGGGGAGGTAGTCAGACTCCTACATGCGCCCGACCGGGATCCACCCGGCATGCCCACCAGGGGGCAATGCTCTGCCCATCTGGAACGCTGCTCTGCCACAATCAGAACCATTCTAGTGCCTGAGGCAGAGGCCACAGAGCCATCCTCAGTGCCCGGGGAAACTTTGCTCCAATGAAGCCTTGGCTGCGGGAGGGGAAGAGAGAGTCAGAGAGTAAGGAGAAGGGGAGAGGTGGAGAAGCAGATGGGCGCTTCTCCTGTGTGCCCTGGCCGGGAATTGAACCCAGGACTCCCTCACGCCAGGCTGACACTCTACCACTGAGCCAACCGGCCAGGGCCAGATTCTGATTTTTGTAAATGATGTTTCATGTTTAGTGGGGTATGTCCTAATAATTATTGATGTTGTAACTGGAAAAAAAGTTTCTACCTTACAATGTAATCCTACAGTGGCATCAAGATTGTTATCACAGTTTATATCTTCAATTAATAGGTTGGTTTTGTTCAAATTGTTTGATTGAGGCTTTTTGTTTTTGCTAAGAATTAGCTGTACATTTTGAGAAATAATAAGAATTTATGTGGTAAAGTTTTAAATTATTCCATTACAGTTTTCTCTCTTAAGATTTCATGTATTACATCATTTTATGCTGCTTTTTTTTCTACAGTGGTAATGGATAGATAAAATGATTATGGTGAACCTGAGATGCTTGACCATATGGTAGCACAAAGCAAATTGATCATTGTCCCCTTTTATGAACTCCAGTTTTATTGCAGCTACCAAATGTTGCACAGCACCAAGTTAGACTCCTTTGTAGTGTACAACCACATCAGCACAATTTTTCTATTATTGAAATAAAGCCCCAAAGGAAATTTGACTCACATTATTTTAAAAGTATCCTCTTCAGGATGACCATGGCTATTTGAAATATATTGTTACTGAAAATGCATTTTGGCTGCAAATTAGGCAAAGTTCTTTGACTTAAGCTTGGGACAGAGAAACTGGCTTTCTGAATGAAGTTTGTTATATAATTGAAGGAAACAGTAGTAATTTTTCCCCCTTTTTTTTAAGTCAGTCTGGAAATATATACTATCAGCAGAAAAACACATCTCAAGATACTGAATCTGCTAGGTTACCGAGCAGGCATCCAGCCATGTAAGTGGCATTTCATATTTACTTTGCTCCTGTTGACGCCTAGGAACACATGGCCCCTTTGTGCCATGTGTTGGCACCTATCAGTCTGACTACAGTCCAACCAGCTAGAGATTAAGGGAAATCACAACAGAACCTTCTATGGAAGTAACAGCATATCAAGGCTTATCTTTAGGAGCCATTAGCAAGATGGGTTATGACAGCTCTGATTTGGTAGCTATTTGAAATATTAAACTTTTTTCCCTTGGTGTTCCATTTCTGTATGGTACTCTGTGTTACTAATAAATATATTTTCTCATATCACGAATTGTAATTCTTCACACTTACTTTTCCATTATATCATCAATAAATATTTATGCATTGCTATGGAGCAGAGTTCAGACAGTACTTTAGGCAGTATAACACATACTGCCAAGTCAAATAATATCATTTAAAATATCAATTGAGGACATACCTACTCTGTCCCAGTGTTCCAAATTAGGAAGTTCATTCCAAATTTACATTTTGAATGTGAATAGTGACTTCAGAGTGAAGAATGGCTTGCACAGGAGAGAAAATTGAGTCAGGTGATCAGACGTGTAGAAACATCGGCTAGGTTACAAATTATGAGGATTTGTTTATGAGAGGCAGAGGGGTTAAGAGAGAGGATGAGAATGAGGGGCAGGATTAAGTAGACAGAATTAGGTGGACTTGGTCACTATGGAAATATACGTGCAGTGAGGTGTCAGGAAGACACTCTGGTTTCTTTTGTGAGTTTGGTATTTCCCAGACTTGCAGATTCTCATAATGCATGAATGTACTAGGGAAGAACATTAAATTTCTGGATCTTTAAAGCTGAGGACCAACCTTCCCATGGTAGTTCTATCCTATTGGATTCCAAGTGCCAAGCTCCAATGCCTTACAAACTTCGATAATTACATAGAAAAACAAGACACTAACAACTTTGCCTGAAAGCTTCATACAGGGAAGAGCACAAAAATAAAATTGCTTATACAGTTATCTTCAACCTTATCTTTTTCTTTCCTAACCCTCATCTGCTTTTCTGAAAAAATAACAAACTCAAGATAATTAAATTTGGTTAATTCATTTTTATTTTATGAAATCATAATTCTTTTTTTTTAATCTACTAGTTGTATGAATTACTAAAAATTTTCACAGGCAATTTAATAACCTAAGAGAATTTTGTAATATTATAGACAAAGTCTATGGCAGAATTGTCAAAAGATAAGTGCCAACTATATAATGTAGTTGATTTTTCTATTGGTTCTTCATTTTTTACTTAGTAGGAATAATAAGTTTTGAAGGGGAAACAAAATAAATACTATAATAACATAGATACCAGTGTGGTTATCTCTTAATTTGTCTGCTCCCAATTCCTTTCTCATGGGAACTACTCTTTTCTCTTCATGTGGTTCTGGTGAGGCTGTCCATCAAGGGTGCTGTCTCATCACAGTGGTGGAGCTTAGTGTCAGAAAAATCTGTTTTTTAGACAGTGATTGGTCCAGATTGCACCTGACCAACAGAGCCGAGCAGAGTCTTTTTAAAAAAGTTTTCTATTTATTAATTTTAGAGAGAACAGAGAATGAGAGCAAGAGAGAGAAAGGGGGAGGAGCAGGAAGCATCAACTCCCATATGTGCCTTGACCAGACAAGTACAGGGTTTTGAACCCATGACCTCAGCGCTCCAGGTCATCGCTTTATCCACTGCGCCACCACAGGTCAGGCCCAAGCAGAGTTCTTTTAGGGACTTGGAAAGTTCACTGAGAGAGAGCTTCCCTTTCAGAGACTGTGAACTGTATTCATCCTGGGATCCTTAACCTATCAGGACCCAGCATCCTCTCTGTGTAAAGACAACCTACCAGAAAATGAAAGTAACAAAACTGAGAGATAAAGAAACCCAGTCAGATCCTTAAAGATATCAGTTGAGGGTCTGCATTTATCCTTGCCTGAACTATTATTACTATCCTCTGAACCAATAATTTTTTTTTAAGTTAAGCTTGGATTTCAGAGGAAAAAATACAGACTAATTATATAGCTTGCATTGAACTGTGCTTTTTAGCTCTAAAAGCTATTACAAACAGGTTACCTGAGAACAGGAAATATTTTAGTTTATTATCAATAGCACTTTTCATTTAAAGACCAGAAAACATTGATAAACAAGAGGTTTTTGATGGGAAAAAGTTGACCCCTGAATAGTCCAGTTCTATGAGAACATAGAAACACAGAATTTATGTACATTTTAAGTCAAGTATCAATTTTGCAATGCTTTGCTGCCCTTCTCAATTTCTAAATTCATTATTCTATGGTTGAATAGCACTGAACATAAGAAACAACATATCTTTAATAGTTCTGACTAAATGGTTAAAACCAGAGCTGTTAATAGGCCAACTATCTGAGAATTAATTTTATATTCACAACACAACTGATGTTTCCACTTTTCTATTTCATATATAAACAATGATGGGCACGCAAGATGTCTTAGTCTATTAGATAAACAGAAGAGCAGGAATAAAGTTAGGAGGGAAGCTTGCAAAATCATTACACTGTGTCCCAGAACTTAAAGTTAGGAACAATACTAGGAGTCATTTATTCAACTCCCTTAACATACTACATCAGGATATTGTCACACACATTTCCCAAAGAATTTAATTAATTAATGTTATCATATAGGGATGCTTTAAACCCTTTTATTATAATGCTGTCTTAAATGTACAATTGGTGCTTACAGACAACATTAATAACTTTAAGATAAAGCAATATTAATTCATCGTTGTTATATGAAATCGGCTGGCAAGCTCTCCTCACCCTTGCCCTATACCACCAACACCCTGTCATTGCACCTCTGGTTTGTCCAGCTAATTCTTATTTGTCCTCATCATTGCCCTCTCTGGATGTGCTGTCAGGCCCTGTCTCCCTTGAGCCTCAGTATGTGCCCTTTTCTGACATACACCTACATGGGGACACATCATGTGGAACTGTCACTGTCCTTTCTTTCCTCCACTACAGTGGGAGCAATGGGAGGTAAAGACTGTGTCAGCCTCACTCTGGATCCCAGAAGAACAGCACAGTTCCTGGCCTTCAATAACATATATATTTAAAGACTTATACGAATGCTGACTGGACATCATGCTATGGGAGGGAGGAAGATCTTAAAAGATACCCAACATGCTACATTAAACTGAGTTTAAGGACAGAAATAGACAATCAAATGGGTCTCATCCTAAAAATGAGCTCAGAGGTTGTTCACCATGAAACCTAATGACTTAGCAGAGTATGGGGACACTAGCTCTTGCCTGCCTGTTAGTTCTCAGTCCTGAATGGTCCGTCAATAATGTCCCCTGGGAAAACTTTCAAAACACACGGATACCTTGTCCCCCATTTAAATGAGACTCTCCGAGGGTGGGTACCAGGCATTAAAATTTTTTAAAAGTTTAGCAGATGATGTTAACAGTTAGCCAAGGATTGAAATACACCAAATTAGCTACCATCAAGCCTGGTTTCCTATGACCCCTGATGTTTTCATGGAAGTGACTGGGCTCAGGGCCTGACAAATAACATATGTATGGAATGCTCTCTGAATGTCAGGCACTTTGCATACATCATCTCAACATCACACTTGTTCCCTTTTACACACAAGAAAATTAAGGCTTGAGGTTTCAGAAGCAGCAGAGCCTGGATTGGGATCCAGCTGCCTCAGTAGCCAGGCTGCATTTTCAGTGCTATATTTGGCTAGTTGGATGAGTTTCTGATGCTCTAGACCAGGGGTAGTCAATCTTTTTCTACCTACCGCCCACTTTTGTATCTCTGTTAGTAGTAAAATTTTCTAACCGCCCACCGGTTCCACAGTAATGGTGATTTATAAAGTAGGGAAGTAACTTTACTTTATAAAAATTTTAAAGCAGAGTTACAGCAAGTTAAAACATGTAATAATAATTACTTACCAAGTAATGTTGGATTTTCGCTAAATTTGGCACAATAAATCTTTATAAAACTACTTACTATAGTTAAATCTATCTTTTTATTCACACTTTGGTTGCTCCACTGCCGCCCACCATGAAAGCTAGAACCCTCACTAGTGGGCGGTAGGGACCAAGTTGACTACCACTGATCTAGACTGAAGAATGGTAATAACCTTGGGGTATATAATTGGTTCATCCTGTGGGTAATGAGCTAGTTATACTACTCCAGGTCAAGAGGTGTCAGGAAAATGAAGCTGAAAAAGTTTAATGTTGAATGTCAGTGTCATTGCAGGAAAACTATTGTTAAGAGCACTTTATATAAAAAAAAAAACTAGTTTAAAAAAATCCAACAAAATAAAATTCTAACTATGGCTCTTATAGTTCGTTTGTTAATTCATATGTCTCTCTTATTCTTTTAAAAATATAAATAACATGTCTTCTCTGTTCCAGATGTTATTTGCTGGGAATACAAAAAAGAAGAGCTTGATTATTCGCCAAATCTTAAAGTGGTTGTGGGTATTCTGTTAAAGTAATAAGCATACTTTCTATTAAAAACATTTTTGAACATTAAAAGTATATTTGAAGATTTTATTTTAAAAGTTCTATGGCAGTTACAGCCTTAAAAAGATGGTAAAGTTCTAAAACATGTGACATTATCAGGAAATAAGATGAAACCAAAAATCCATAGATATGACAACTTAATTCTTGACCTATTTAGAACTGTCCAGCATTGTTAATGGGCTGATATCTCTTAATTAACCTCAAGCTTTTCACACACTTTAAACCTCAGTTGGTAGAAACACGCAACTGTGGCCAATGATTTACCAACTATTTTGTTTTATGTGACTTCAACGGTATAGCCATATTTCTTACCTTTAATAAAGTAATTAAAATCCCATTTCATTTGTGTTACATAATAATTATGTACTGAGTTGTAAGAGGGAAAGCACGTACTCCCCTGTGCAAAGGAGAGGGAGCCGGAAGACAGCATCTGGGGAGCTCGGGGAACCACTCTTGGTGTATGTGTTCTTAAATGGCAAAGGGGAAGCAGAATCCATGTGAGCTAGGCCAAGTCCCGCCCAGTTGTTCTTGTAAGGCAGTGAACTTTGTTTAGTTTTCACATAACCTTAGAGAGAGGTAACGTTTGGCCATGCTGCCCATCTGGCTGATATGTTAGGATAACACTGTCTGAGGGTAGTGTTAGTGACAAGAACAACCTCTTCTTGGCTACCGATTCACTGCCAAGACTCACGTTTCCCATTCAATAACATCTACCTTTATAGGCAGTGGTGCCTGCCACTCCCTGTCCTTAGTGCTTTCCTTGCCCAAGCTCACTTGATTCTCACAATGCCCCTTTTGGATATCCTCACTTTACATATAAGGAAACTGAGGCACTGAGCGATTAAGGATGTAATCTAGAGCTAGGGGGGAGTGGGGTGTCCGGGCTCCGGCACCTATGTTCTTCATGCCTGCATGCAACCCCCTGTCAAGTGGGTACCCTCTCCCCTTCGTCCACAGCCCCTCAGCCTCTGCCTCAAACCTGGAGGCTGAACAGGTAGGAGCAGGTCAGTGATGTGTTGAGATGGGCAGTGTGGGTTTGATTGGTTCCAGTCAAAGCACGGAGCCATGGCCCAGGAGGAAGAAATGAGCCCTGGGGAGGATGTCGCTATCTGAGCTTCCCCTCCTGGGAAAGATGTGCAAAGCAGTTTGTGGGGAAATGAGGGAGCGACTGGGACGTCGCACCACGGTTGGCTGATGGAGCTGATGTTGTTTCACCAGAGGGGAATTTTTTGGGAAGAAGTCATCAAATGAGAGTAAATAAAAGCCCTATAAGGTGAGAGCAAGATTGTTAGGAAAACTGTCATCATAACAAGGTTTTTCAACCTCAGCTCTATTAACATTTGGGGCTGGGTAACTTCTGTTGTGTATATTGTAGGCTGTTTACAGCACACATGGCTTCTACAAATGTCTGCAGAAATGGCGAAATGTCCCCTGAGGGCAACATGGCCTCTCACCTCCTTTTGAAAAGCACAGAGTTCAAGCACAGACCCTGAAACTGAATTTTCAGGGACTCGAGTCTATCTAAGGTGCTGGCTTTCTTCTCCTGCTGCACAATGAGAAAGTTGATATAAAAACTCCTGAACTTTCATTTTCATTTTTTCCTTTACCTCCATTCCTCCCATCTTTCCTTTGCATTAACTTCTTTTAGTTTGTTTTGTTTTATAACCATCTTTTAGGGAGGATTGTAAGGAGTCTCTTGTTCTTAGGTCTCCTCTACTTTCTTCACTTCCTGTGAAGTTGTCTATGTCCAAATTACCTAGAGTAATGTTTTTGGTATGCATGTAAAGATACTGTTGCCAAATTACTTTTCTAAGCAGAAAACAGAATTCTCATTAGCCAGCAGTCCAGCTGAGAGTCAGCACCTCCAGATCGCCTGCCTTTGCCTCCCTTCCTGACTCAGCCTTCCCCACCCTTTGCTCACAGACACTAAGTGAAGGACAGCAACCCCGTTCCAGCTGGCCCTCCCTCCGCCCCAGGCAAGGACAAGACCCTGTGCCCTCCTTCCAGGCCAGGGCCCTCTAACCCTTTGTCACCTTTATCAGTGTGTTTCTTGATTTGCTTTTTGTAAAATAGGAGAAAGAAATAGCAATTTAGATATAAAATAGTAAATAATACTTGTCTAAACAATGTAAGAAAAAACAAAGCATAAGAAGCTTAAGTGTCAAATAAAATGTTGAATTAAGATAAAACATACACACAAGAGTGAAGAATGATTAGTGAAAAGCAGATAAAGTAAAAATGAGGTAAAAAAAAGTAGTTCGTATACAGAGTCAAACATGGAAACTGAGCTACAATAAAAAATAATAAAATATTAAAATAAGCGAGGACAATATTAAAGGGCAAATGATTTAAGAGACCATGAAATGTAATGCTTGAAAGCCTCCTAGTGGAAGGAAAGCTAAAATCATAAGTCACCGAGTAAAATTATCAGCTTAGAAAAAAATAAGAGGAAAGGAAGTAGTCAAAAACAAACAAACAAAATATTAAAACATACTAAAAAAAACGAAGAAAGGGGAAAGGACTAAGGCGAGTAAAAAATAATGAAGAAAAACTTTTTTTTTTTTAGTTTGAGCAATTATAGACACTAGTGAAATTTGAGAATTTTGGAGACTAGCAAAGTTTAAGTAGGTTGAGCAAGTGAAGCAAGGTGGCATCAGGAAGCCAGGAGGCGGTAGAGCTGGGAGTGTCAGAGCTAGGGCTGCCAGATAAAAGAAAATATTTGCCGGATATTTCCTAAATCTGGCGAGTGGCCTTAAAAAGGGTCAGCTCGACAGAGACTTGGTTTTCTGGCTGCCAGGTCAGAGCCACTGGCAAAGGAAGGAGGGAGGCAGGGCTGTATGCCCAGGGAAGAGAGCCCTGTGTGGCCACCAGGAAGCCAAACCTGTCCGCTGGACCTACAAACGTGCAGACACGGGAGTGTGGGCCTCCTGCAGAACAAGATTGCATGATGCTGCAGAACTGTAGATTCTGATCAGTGGTGATGTCACACACCTTTCTCCCCGGGTTTTCAACCACTCATTCTCCTCTACAAAGTCTGAGTTCATCTGAACCTTGAACCTATCCTAAACAATGACTCCACAAGGAGTCATTTCACACTGAAGCTATTCTCAGTTAATCCAGCAGAGGGCACAGGCAAAAAACACGTTGATCCCCAGGAAATGTGAGCTTGTCCTCTTCTTCACCTGGCTGCTTAATTACTTTAGTGTCAGGATTTTATGAACACTTGCAAGAGACACGTCTGTAACTGTACTTTCATTCATTTGGACAAATTAAACAAATCATATTAATTGGTCTCTTATAACAATTGATAATAACAGACGTGACTAAAATTACATTCACTAAAGTATCAGTTACCTGACTTGTCCTCTTCTTCTGGGTGTGCTCTTATTACTTTGATGCCTTTAACATGATTGTTTCTGTTGCTGCTCCTCATGCCAGCCCGGAATTAGGAGAGTAAAATCATGCTGCATTTAATTGGTATTTATCCATCACTTACGGTATGTCATGTAAGTGACATCACCCACAGCAGGTGACAGACTTTGTGGGCAAATGGTAACTAAGACTCACTCTACCTTTACAGAATGTGCAGTTTTCTTAAAGGGAGAGGACAGACACACAGACCATTTCAGTTCAGGGTAGTAAGTGATGTGACAGAAGTATACTCACCTATATTGGGTAGACGTGGGTTAATATCACAGACTTGGGGGGCTCCGGGAAGTTTTAATGGGGAGGCTCTATGTGAAGATATGTAGTTGATAACTAGGCAAAGCAACAGAGTGATGGGGGAGCTTTGCTGGAGGTAATTTCTTTCCAGCCCAGGGAGCAGCGTATGCAAAGGGCTTGAGATGAGACCCAGTAAGGCAAGTACCCGAACTCTGAGCTGGGGTGCAGTACAGTGAGGCTGGTGGACTCAGTGCACCTGCGAGAGAGTAGGTGGGAGGTCCGAGAGCACCTCACAGAGCATATGCCAAGCAACTTGTGTCCTAAAAGTCATGGGAAGGTTCTGATGACTAGGCTGGACTGCAGTGGAGAATGTTCTAGCACCAGTGTGGAAGCTGGAGCAGAAAGGAAGCAGTATGCCCATCAGATGGCTGCAGTGATGCTGTGTGAGATGGTGCTAGCTGCCTGGAGCATCCTCACTCCTGCGTTTATGTTGAAACCTAATACTTAAAGTGATGGTGTTTGCAGGTGGGGGTACAGGAGTGATGCTGAAAAGATGATAATGAACCACACAGATCCAAACCAACTGCGAGATGGCTGACCTGTGATGGCGCAGTGGGTGAAGTATCGAACTGGAATGCTGGTTCTAAACCCTGGGCTTGCCTGCTCAAGGCACATACGGGAAGCAACCAAGAGTTGGTTCTTCCTGCTCCTCCTCCCTCCTTTCTCTCTCTCTTTTCTCTCTAAAATGAAGAAATAAAATCTTTAAAGAAAAGAAAGGAAAGGAAAAGAAAAGAAGAGAAAACCCAACTGCGTGGAAAGAGAAACATGTAAGAGGCTGTCCGTCAGTGGAGATTGAAAACCAAGATGCTTTATTCCCTTAAAAAATATGGTAAGAGCTGTTTCTGGTCACTGGAGAATGTTTCCTTGTAGTTTACTTTTATTTTTAACTAGAATCTCCTGGGGAACAGGGACTATGTCCAATGCCCTTAGCTCATTTTGTCCCAAGAGACTGTCTGGCATTTTGGTCCCATGTGAAGCATTTCATTGTGCCTTTGGGTGAGGTGTAAGTGATCTGGGTATGCTCAGTTCAGAAAGGGCTGCTTAGAAGTCTAGTACATGTGAAATGAGAGCAAACAGTAATCAGGGAAGGGAATTGTCAAAGGGATATGTGGTCTATATTTCTAAAGAATTTGAGAGGGGATGCTCCCTCATAAATCTACCAAATAGTGCTACACCAGTGACAATGTACATAGATAGTTTCCAAGTTTATTTCCTCCTACCTTCCTGGTGATGCCTATGGCCACGTTACAAACACCTGCTATGGATTTACTACATCATGGTAGAGAAATGTAGTCTGTCTTTATGCACACAAGGGTATGATTGATCTATAGCAATTCACTGTGGTGTTGGCACACTATCTAGTGAATATTTACTTTACTTCATTACTTCTGTTCCTACAGTATTTTTCTTAAATAGCTCCAAGGAAATCCGATCAACGTGAGTATGTAGAACTGGCAGCATTGTGCCTGTAAGCTGCAGTGCCCATGGTGTTTTGTGTTCATCAGGGGTCACACACACTTAAGGAGGGCCTCTTCCCTAGGGCTGTCTCCACTCCCCAGAGGTCTCCTTGGCAAGAAATCGGTGGGTAACTCCATTTCAAGTGGAGTTTCTCTGTCCTGCCTGCACACTGGAATTACCTGGGAGTTCTAGAAAATAAATGTGAGACTCACCTGAGACCAATTATGTCAGAACCTCTGGGGGCTGGGACCCAGGCATCCATAATTTTAGAATTTCACTAGGTGATTCTAGCTTGCAGACAGAATTGAGGATCATGGATTAAGGTTCTGAAGAAGATGATGTCACTTTGGTCATATTCTGAAGGGTAAAATTTGCAGGGACATAGTACTCTTTTGTGTTAAAACTTGAATTTTATTTAGAAAGCAGTTACCACCATTGTTGCTCTTGGTCCCATTTTTACAGGGTTGGCTGAGGGACACTTTACTATGTCGCTCTCCAGTCAAACTCATAAAACTTTGCCTACTATATTTTTTGTTAATAATAAAAATAGAAAAAAATCATACTATCAGATGAAGCCAAGGAGGCTGGAGCAGGGTGAGTAGGGAAGAGGGAGAAGGAAAAGGGGGTGTCAGGGCCTAGAGCAGATAGGACCTTGAGAATGGTTGGAGGGAGTTGGCTTATGTTCTGAATGAAGTGGGGGTCATTTCAGGGTTTGGAACCGCGGTGGCTCATGATCTCACTTCCGATTCCAAAGGCTTCCTCTGGCGGCAGTGCTGAGAACTACAGGGAAGCAGAGCATAAGGGGAGGGAGGCCTGTCGGGTGAACGTGCAGGAACCAGTTGCTCAGAGGTGCCTGGAACACCGGGTGCTAGCAGTGAAGGCCGAGGAACCAGCAAAATGGACTGGACAGGTGGGACTACATGTTTGTAAGCTTGGTAGCTTGATTTTAATAAAGTTCTGCCGGTTTGGGGATAGTTTAAAAAAATTAAAAAGAAAGAAAAAGAAAGAAAATTGAACCACAGATTTTTGCTGTAATCAGATTTCAAATCTGTTTTTCAGACATCTCATTTATTAAATAAATGAATCTATGAAAACAAAGGCTTTAAATGCATTCACGTGGCAATGCATAACACTGGAACACTGGCAAAAAGAAGGCTGTTTAGCACATCAGTACTTCTTTCTTGCTGCCATCTGCTGCCAAATGTCACAGAAATTTGAGAGAAGGCTGACAAAATTACTCCGGTTCCCTTCCAGGCCTCCAAGCCCAAGGTGGAAGGGTGTTAGAAGTCTAGTGTCAGATTAGCATACAGTGGGACAGCTGTGTTAGGCTTACTTGTGGGTTTACCAGCTGCAAGCTCTTTGCCTGATTGGTGCATGAGCACATAGCAGAGGCACATGTGCACAGCCTACGTAAGGCTATGGGTGCTTGCACTTGAGAGAGATGAGAGATGGAAGATTGTGGATGCGTGGATTGTCTCCCTGCCACTGTGAGAGGCCATTCTTGCTGTTTGCCTGAGAGGCAGTTTCCCCTGTCTGTGTGCTTGTCTGCTGTTGTGAGGCTCTATTAAATGGAATGGCCCAATGCTTTTTGTCTCCACAGTTTCTTTATCGTCTGCCCGAATCCAATGTGGACCTGCCTGGCGTCAGCCACTAGCGTTACACATATGTTCTCAAGTATCATGTTCTATTGACATTTCTAAGTCTCCCAGCATATGTGACTAACACATGTTGGATCATTATATATCTCTAAGATAAACTTTAGTTTATAATTTAAAAATTATAATTATAAAATGCTAACCTAGATATAGTTTATTAAAATTTAGATTTCTGTTTAAAACTTTTCTGTGAAATGACATGCTTCTTGAGGTTAGTAATGGTGTTATACCCATCTCTGTATCCCCAGCACCTAGAATAATGCCTGGCACAGTCTGGACTCAATGAATGTTTCTGAAAGCGTGTGGCAAAGGAACACAAGGCTTACAACAAAGTGCTGATATCATGCTGTCAGTGCTGGAGAATTTCTGCTTTGGGAACTGAAAAGCTGACATCCCATGAATGGGCACTGCTGATGACAAGGGTCCATGATGGGGTGGAGGAGGGAGAATATTAGTGCTCAGCTTTGCTGGTGGGTTTTGAGTTAGCCAGGAAGGTTGGGGAAATGAGCAGAAGCATGTGAGGTACGTTCCATAGTTCTAAGGACTCAAGGAAAACTATAATATTTTATGTATTATAACGTTAAACCTCCCCTTCACTGTCATCAGGCACAGGGCATTCTAGCACAAAAACCCCTCTCTTCTTGTTGTTGGGAAAGTTCAGAGGAGCAGAGAAGGCCAAGAGGAGGAAGACAGGTGGAGTTGAATTTAGGGAGCTCAGAAGGGATTGTGATGTCCCAAACTTGGGAGGGACTGACTAACCTACAGGAAAAAGAGGCCCCTAGGGCAGGTCAAATAAGTGAAACAGCACATAGCTGACTAGGAAGACCTCCAGCTCAAAAGGAGGAGTAGAAGGGGGAAGGAGCCCTCTTCTCACACAAAACTGCACCCTGCTCTGAAGTGAAATACGTCCCAGCTTTGGTTGGGATCCCGTGCTTACAACCAAACTTTTTGCCTCATGATCTACACCCCCAATCCCTCCCTCTACTGTTTTTTTTTTTTTCTGAAGTGAAAAGCAGGGAGGCAGAGAGACAGACTGAAGCATATGTCCGACTGGGATTCACCCGGCAAGCCCACTAGGGGACGATGCTCTTCCCATCTGAGGTGTTGTTCCATTGAAACTGGAGCCATTCTAGCACCTGAGGTGGAGGCCATGGATTCATCCTCAGTGCCCGGGCCAACTTTGCTCCAATGGAGCCTTGGCTGTGGGAAGGGAAGAGAGGGACAGAGAGAAAGGAGAAGGGGAAGGGTGGTGAAGCAGATGGGCGCTTCTCCTGTGTGCCCTGGCTGGTAATCAAACCCAGGACTTCCACACACCAGGCTGACACTCTACCACTAAGCCAACCAGCCAGGATATCTACTGTTTTTTCAAATGGGGCAGCTAATGTATTGTTGGTCTGCATTCCTTAAGTTTTCACCTGCCTCAGAATCATGACAGTCCAGAAAGAAAGGCAAGCACCAGGCACAAATAATGACCTCCACTTTCTGAATCATTGCACCCCCCTCACATTGTGAGCCTTTAACTGGTTTCTCTCAGTGGGCTCTCTGTTTCGTTCTGTGTTGTTTGGGGTCTGTCCTAGTGACTGGAGCCCTACATTGTCTGTGAAGCTAGGATTATCTTTAAAGCTAGAATTTTTGTTCATTTATCAAGCCTAGCTAGCCATGAAGTCTGCATCTCCTTTCTTCCCTTGCTAATGTGCAAATAGTGAATGCAGCACTTGAGAGCTGAAATTCAGCTGCTTCTTTGGTTGCATGGCTTTAAGGAAGTTACCTAATCTCTCTACTTCCCTCTAGTTACTCATCTATAAAATGGGCATAATAATACTTCTCTAAAGAGTTGGTTTGAACATTTAATATAAGAATGTATTTAAAGTGGTGTGTGCCAACAAGCATTCAATGAGAATCTTTATAACAGAAGTTATTATTGAGACACTTATCTCTAATATGGGAATTTCTAGCATTGAGAATGACTAGTTAACTTGCAAAATTTCCCCTTCATTTTCAGGAATGTGTAAGTCTGTGACATTTGAATGTGCTTTTAAAAATTGCATCTTAGCAATAAGACAAAATATTTAATGTGAGAATATACGTTCTTGTGTTTTGTTTTACCACCATACAACCATAAGTCAGTGTCTTAAGGTCATAGTAGAATCAAAACTCTTTTCCATTTCAGTAAGCTCCCTGGTCGAGGTTTTAAATGGTGAACTGTGTTTCCAGGCCCTATTCCCTGTGTCCCTATCATCAAAAGAGAGCCTGCCTTGTTTCCCACATTATAATAATGTAGATGAAGAACAATATCTCTTCTACGAATAAAGCCACACAAGTGGCTGTGTCAGTGTGATGGAAACTTTTGAACAATAATCCTCTTGGTGAAATGATTCATGAAACAAACCTTGATGGGAGAGGCAAAGAGAAACAGAAAGAAAGCATATCTTTGACATTTCTATAGCCAGACTATGATCTAAAACTTCAAAGTTGAAATGAATAGGCAAAGCCTCAAATATCCCCTACCCCAGCTTACTAGAAAACCAATTTTCCAGATAATAGGAATTCTCTGATCAAAGGCATGCAGGCATTTCCCTTTAAATGAGTCAAATGAGAATCGCCTACATGAAACGCCTAGGTTAATAAATTCTTCAGCATTCTGAGAGTCTGCAAGGGATTCAGACAAATGCTTGTGGGCAACCCTCTCCCATAAACTTTCTCAAACAGCTCCAGATGAGCATGGAAAGGGCCCTCTGGAGCCAGAGCATAGCATATTTTCACCGTGAGCTGTCTGGGCCTGATGCAAGGCAACCCCAGGGAACCCTCTGGCACTCCACTGAGACATGTCGTCACCTTGCTCTAGTCTCAGATATAAGCAGACCTCAGCGGTGCCTTTAGCATTGCACTGGTTCCAGGTGGGTTGAAGGGAGATGTTGTTAGAGTTGGCAGGCATAAGGAAGGCTTTCTGCAAGGAAGCAAACTATCCTTTTCTTTCTTCAGGGCCCTTCTCCCTGTGACCACTGCTTAAGTATCAAGACAACACAGTAGCTGCTTTATCTGGCGCTCCTACTGGAATATACTAAGCCATCCTGTAATTATTTACTTATATTGACACTCCTTTGATAAAAATGAGTAACTAGAGGGTAGAGGTTTGTGTGTGTGCGGATGAAAACATATATATATATATCTATATATATATTCTGTATCCTGACAAGACAGTAACTGATGAGGTCAAAGACTAACACAAGTGAAAAGAGAATGACAACATGTAGAGAGAAGGAGAAGACGCAAAAGAAGACTGGGAACATGAGAGAAAAAAAGAGACGAGAACACCATCATGGTGGCATGACCCCTCACCCTATGGCCCAGCTTTATCAAACTGTCTCAGCTTTGACCTTTGCAGATGAAAGAGGGCAGCAGGAGCTAAACCTGCCCCAGAGAGCATGTTTGATTTTTCTTCTTTAATAAAAGATCTTGGCCCTGGCCAGTTGGCTAAGTGGATAGAGCATCAGCCTGGCTTGAGGACATCTTGGGTTCAATCCCTGGTCAAGGAACACATGAGAAGTGACCTTGCTGCTTCTCTTCCCCTCCCTCTCCACCTCTCTTTCTCTCTTCCTCTCCCACAACCAGTGGCTCAGTTGTTTCGAGCATTGGCCCCAGACAGGGTTGCTGGGTATTTACTGGCCAGGATTCATGTGGGAGCCTGTCTCACTATCTCCCCTTTATTCTGTTAGAAAAAAAGAAGATTTTATACCTGTTTTTCTTTTTTAATACTTTTTTAAGCCTTTATTCATTTTTAGAGAGGAGAGAGAGAGAGAGAGAGAGAGAGAGAGAGAGAGAGAGAGAGAGAAGGAGGGGAAGGAATAGAAAGCATCAACTCCCATATGTGCCTTGACCAGGCAAGCTCAGGGTTTTGAACTGGCAACCTCAGCATTTCCAGGTTGACAATTTTTCAGCTGCACCACCACAGGTCAAGTGTCTTATACCTGTTTTTAAAAAGCTTGCCATTCTTGGTGGTGTATCTGAGAATGCAAGCAATGAAGTGGCTCTCCCTCAGGCAGGGCTTGGTCCACAAGCATGTTCCCTCTCCACTCTGATGTGGGAACTTGGGGAACCTGCGAGGATCCTGCTGTTTGGAAGTCCCTGGTCCTGCCCTAGGGACAGCAGCATGCCGATGTTTAACCTTTGTCATCCCACGATACGCATAAACTAATTACTAAAATTCTGCAGCACACCAAAAATATATATTTCTGCAGATCTGACCAAAACAAAAATCAGTATAATTTTGATTCATTCACACCTGATAGCTACTGTTGTGTTGGCTGTTGTTATTTTTTTATTTGACAATCTAAGAGAAAATAGGTCAGTGTGCTGACTAAATAGTCAGGTACAGGTTGAAAATGGCTGCCCTCCAGTCATTAAGTTTCCTGCTGGTTCAACACCTCCTCCAAGCAAGTGCTTTCCTGGGGTTGCTGGGACACAGTGATGGTCCCTCAGTGGGTGAGCACGGAGCTGCCTTGGTGCCCTTGGGGTAATGACATTGATCTCAGGCATCATGGTACTGCTTGCATTCATTTAGAACACACTTCCAAGTGCCTCACAGCATATTATTTTTATGCTGAATGCATGTGAAGACCTGACAAGGCAGGTAAGGGGCAGGGTACCATCCCCCTTTCCAGGGTCGATGGCTGCCATTCCAGGGAGCTAGCCGATATGGTGAGAGGCCCGCTGTTTCTCTCTCTTTTTTAAAATTTTAACTGTTTTCATCTTTTTCTAGTTATTATCTCATTTTGCTTAGGACGCTCCATTTTGCCCATAAATTGATTTAAAGCATATGAAACATTTCTTTCCATGTGGCAAATATTTTCTTCACAGGTAATGAGATCAATTTCCACATCATAAACACATCAGTATGTGGATCCTGGCAGTCAGTTTCACAGAGCTGCTTGTCTGTCTGCCTCCCTTAGGGGCAGGAGTCCTTTCCTGGTTACCATTGCCTCTTTTTCTCACGCATCTTTAATCTCTCCCCCTCTACCCTATTCTCTCCAATCAGGAGCAACTTTCTCTTACATTCTTCTCCCTTGTAACCTTACTTCTCCCTTACTACCTTACCGTTTAACCCTCTTTCCCATTCAGAGTCCTAGGGCCAGGTGGCTAGCACACCTGCCTGCCTTCGTCACACCTTCCCTTGCCCCTGTGTGTGCGCTCACCATCCTGTGGAGCCCCAGTCCCCAGCTAATGCCTTGTTCTTTTATCTTTCATTCTCCTTAACTTCTTAGCATGTTGGATTTTCTCCTCCCCCTCCTGATATATCTTCTGCCCTTGGTCTTCAGGACACTTCTGCACCCTACTTCTTTGACCACATGCACTGTCTAGCTCATTCCTGCCTCCTGCATAGTGGATGCTTCTCTGGGGCTGGACTGTGACTTCTCTTCCCTCTCCTACCCTATGCCTCCACCTACAATTCAGCTTCATTTATTCAAATTTATTTGTATTTATTGAGTTTAACCGTACTCAATGCTATTTACTAAGAATACTGAGTTTGGCTATGTCAGCCCTGGGTAAGCCTGACAGAGACACAAAATTCCTGAGGAAGATGTCATAGATTAGATTTGAGAAAAATCAGGAGGAAGAAAATAATTAGAATGTGAGCTTTGAAGCTTCTGGAGGATTCCAGAGAATTCTAGAGGACTCCAGAGGATTTTGGGCACCTGGGGTGGGGGAGTGAAAGAAAAACCAAGGGGTCACTCAGGATCTCCCACTTGCCAGATTCACAAGGCTTCCCAGCACAGGGTCACACTGAAATCGGCTGAGTGCTTTGGGCAATGACATTGTTCTCTACTCCACCTTATTTTTCAATTTCCACATTCAACAGTGCAAAACAGACCCAGGCTCTCCACAGAGAGCTTAGCCCTCTCCCAGGTCTCTCCTCTGTCCATTAGCACCCCCACCCTGTCTCTGCCTTGTACCAACTCATAGTTCAAATTTCTTGCTCAGATGATCGCCCTAGTCTCCTAAAGTCTTCACTGCCTCTAGCCATGCCTCTGTGGTCAGCTCTAAACTTGGCAAAGTTGTCCTGCCCAAAACATATGGCTGCAAGCATGCCCATATGAGAATACTGAAACTGTGGACTACCTCCAGACTGTTAACAACCTCTGACTGCTATGTGTGTTCTCTTAAGGCAGGTGGCACAAGAAGAGAAAGAGGTAAAATTTTCAGTGGATAAAAGATTGATTGTCTGGTGCTGTAAATTCCAAACATAAATTCCACTGGAAACAGAGTCTCAATCTGTCTCATAGCTCTTTATTTACCTCCTCCCACTTTAGACATTTCCAAAGTATAATATATAACTCTTCCCGGACCCAGGGAAGCTCGAAAGAGAAAAGACAATTCACTGATGCTGAGCAACATGCAGTGCTCTGAATATTTCCAAAGTGTGTCAGTTCTCAGAGCCCAGACTAAAATCCCCAGGGCAACCATGTTCCGAGGCTGAACTCCAGCTGCATTTGTAGGAGTTGGCTCACTACTCAGCCTTGGTTATACACAATGCTCAGTTTCTTTCAACATAATCCATATGTCAGTTAGCTAGGCTTACCCTGAGAGATGGCGGGTTCCCTTAGGTCAGAGACCAGGAACTCACGGGCTTCAGTGTCTTGTTCTGGCTCTACGGCCCATTGGTTCAATGAGCTTGGGAAAACTTCATTTTTATCTTAATTTCCCTATCTCTCATGGGGGTTGAGTTGTATCTACAAGCAGCCAGAAACCAGCGGCTGCTTGGTTCTTCAAAAGTTCGCCTACCCAAGCATCTGGATCAATACATATCCATAGCAGCTTATTATTTTTGCAATCCACAGATATTTCAGATACCTATAATTTTGTGGGGATCATCACCTGTGATTTATAAAAGGGGGTCCTTAAACACATGGCGAATGCCAGAGAACATCTCCTCTGAGATCCTTTGCTGCTCTAACATTTAATCATCCCTTTATGCAATAAACAGTCTTCATTAAGGCCTCTTTCATAGGTACTCTGCTCAGTGTGCTGGTATCATAGGTAAAAAAGTATGATTCTGGCCTCAAGGAGCAATGGACACTAGAAAACAGCCACAGTTCAACATGACATGAGTAGGAAACACCTATTGGAGACTTCCTAAAACTGGAGCTGAGTGTATCGCCGATCTTGCCTCCCTGTAAAATGGGTACTCTGAGCAGTCTCATTTGAGGAAGAGTCAGGTGATACTACACAGTAAGTGAGCCCAAGTGGGAGAAAATGCCATCTGACCGCAATGTCCAAATTCCTGACACTAAACCAAAACTGCTCTGATGAAGGGGGTGTGTCATACAGTGGGAGAGCTGGTGGAGAAAGGGAGGTGGGGAGAGCGTCACAGATTGGGGTTGTAAGAGTCATCGGAGAATGAGGAGCAGTCTGCCAGCTAGACAAGCAAGAAGCTCATGCCAAGAAGTAAGAGCAAATGCAAAGCCACTCACGGGGCACAGCCAAGGAGTGTCTGGAGTTCTGTGTGCTGCCACAGAGTGACAGGATATGGAGCAGAGCTGAGGAGGACAGGGCCAGACTTGACAACTCTATGCATTCCAGTTCTTCTGCATACCAGATGGTCTGGTTCACAGTAGACGCTCTCTGTTCTTGGTTGACTAGGACTAGATGGTGTGCATTGTTCAATTATGCAGTGATTACGAGTATTTTTTTCTGGGTGATGCATTATCTTGGAAACTACTCTACCTTCACCCTGAATTGATATCCAAGCCTTTAATGGTCATATACTAAATTTCAGCAAGAATCAGACTCATAGACCTCCAAACACAACACGCTATAGGCACAACAATCATACCACAAGCATATGTGCTAGTCATGTTACTGCAGCCGGTTGAAGGCTTTTAGTAGCCATACTGATGGCTTTGTTGTGAGTCTTAACTATGAATACGGCAGGTTTAGGACAATTTTTTGTCTTGATATAAATTTTGGAATCAATGTTTCTGAGTCTTTACAAGGTCTCTTTAGTGAGACTGTATAGATTAAATATTCGCATGCTTGGCCTTGCAGAAGTCTTCCCGAAAAGTCAGAGATACACTTTCATTCCTAAAGGCCAGAATCAGCTCAGGCTTAGGGGACAGTTTTCTTACCAGAACAGAATTCTAACACTGAAATTTACTAGCTGTGAGACCTTGGATAAGTTTCTTACCTGCTCCTTATTTCAGTTTTCTTATCTGTAATATGGGAATAATAATGATATAAATATCATTACTGTTGTAAGAAACACATCATTGTTTATAAAACTACAGGCTACAAAATTAATATATGCTTTCACTTAGAATGGTGCCAGGCAAACTGGAAGCAGCCTTTAATATCTGTTCCCTGTATCTGAGGCCCTATGAAAAGTGTTAGTGAACCCTGCTTTCACCCTGCTCTCTGAGCCATGGGCACGGGGTGGACTAGCAGTGGCCTTACTTGTAGAGGGCATGGATTTACCCTTATCTGGTCTCCCCTTGCCACTCTTTGCTCTCCATTTTGTGACCATTGAGAAATATTTGAGAAACAGATTTACTGAAAAGCTTCATTATGTTGGTTATAAGTACCCCCAATCTTCCCATTTGTGTTTTTAATACCCCTCAATTTATTATAATATCTGGCCAAGAAACACACAGTGGGGCAGTCATCCTTGATCATGCTGGGCAGTGTCCCTGGTCCTGCTCTCCATGCATGTAGTATAAACAGAATGACAGCACTTCGCAAGCAACTGTTAAAACATCTGTTGTCAGGTGGTCACATCTGGTTTGTTTATTCCTTCTCAGAAAAGCTTGAACCACGCTGGCAATGCTTATCTAGAAATTTTTCCATTGATTTTTAGTAACTAAAACCTCCAGAGCTTCATGTGAGTGCATGCAAATCCCCATATCAGTTATTTCTAAGGTTAGCCTCAAAACCAGAATAGCAACTGAACAACACTGAGGGTTATATTGTTAGGTCAAATTGAGCAGTTTTTGTTACTCTTGTTCTATCATAAATGGATAATAAATGGGCAATTTTTATTCATAGGAGCAGCTCAGAACATTGAAGAAAGCTCTTGATTTGAAACCAGAAGGCTGAGCTGACTCTTGGCTCTGGATTTACCCCTGGGCAAATCTACCGACTTTTGCTCTTACAGCTAGTGTGGGCCCTAGTGTGTTGATGCAGATACTGAGGTGGTGAGTTTAAGTGACTTAAACATAACCAGGAGTGACGTCACGGAAATGGCACCATGAGCAGCGAGTCCGACAGATCTCCCCAAAATCTCAACAAATTTATCAACTAGAAACAGAAAAATTTATCCTCGGAGCATTCCGGAGTTACACACACACTGAAAGCAAAAGGACTGTTATCACTTGAGTCTGAGAGACGGGTCAGAGCTGACGGTGTGAAGGAAGCTAACTACCACATAGACGTTCATTCAAGCCAAGGAGGGAGTACGCCTGTGGTGAGTCAACCCACGCGTGGAACTGCCCGCCCACACTCGGGAGTGGCAGCCTGGGCACTGCAAGTGGCCCCCAGAATGCCCTGAGAAACCGTGCGTGCGCCCCGTGCCGCGGTCCGGTCGCAGAGCAAGCTCCCTTACACCGCCAGCGTCCCCAGCGGCCCACGCACTGCGGGTGAGGGTCCCCAGCCACCGGTGTTCCCTGAGAGACTGAGCGCACGTGCCCCATGCCACGGTCCGGGAGGGGCGCCAAGGCTGTCTTCCCTAATCGGGAGATTCTCTCCGTGGGTGAGGCACCTCACCCAGCCATTCAAACTAACAATCAAGCGTTGGGGGAGGGGCGCACAGGCAGCCTGAAATACTTTCTGGAGCACAGCTGCGGATCCAATCACTGAAATTAGCTTAACCCACGAAATCTGCGCACCCACAGGGCTCTAATTGATAAGATCTCTCTCAGTTCAGTGATCCAAGACAAGAGGCGTGATATTTTTCAGTACCTCTCGCAAAAGGGGCGGGGGAAACTTCTGATTGACAGAGCCTCCATATTCAGGGATATACACTAACAAGAGGGACTTGGCAGATATTAAGATCTATACAGCAAGCAGCGACTAGTGCCTTTTCTTCCCAGCCAAAATAGGCTACAAAGTGTGGAAAGCCTGGGTTGAGTGGTCCAACTGAATGCTAGGCGCTGAACAGTCACCTTGACAACAATTGACTCCCAGCCCCACCTGATTACGCTGGAGGCTCTGACTGCCAGAGCCTTACCCAGAGCCTTGCGCTGAGTGGGGATAGAGTGGGGATTTCCCAGCTCTTTGAGCCTCTTACTCCCCAGAGAGAAGCAGTGGCAGCCTCATAGCTGGATCACCAGGCTGCTAATCCAAGAAGGGGAGACTAGGAGAGAGACTCCAGGAAAGCAAACTCTCATTGTTGGACCCTGCAAATGCCAACAAGCCTTGACTACCAGTGAGACTAAAGCCAATTATATGACATTGCCATAGAATCCCATCAACTGCAAATCCCTACCTAAGCGTGACACAGGGGCAGAGCCTGGGGTACAGAGTCACCAACCAGGAAGAGGAAGAGAAAAGAAAAAGGAAGAAGTTAACCTCTCAAAATCAAGAAAAATCCACAGACTTTATAACTTGTTCCACTAATTCTTCGTTGTTCTTGTTTCTTTCTTCTATCTTATTGCCTTTATTATTATTTCTATTTCCTCCACCTTGGTCCTTTTATTCTCTGCCCATCTTATGCTTCCCTTTTCTTGAACTACACAACCCATGAGTGTTACATTTATTTCTTTTTTTCATCCTTACTCTCCTTTAGGGTTACACTCCAAAACCCTTAACTCTCACTCTCTCCCCTTTTGTTTTTTATTTCTTTTCCTTTCTTTCTTCCTTCATTTCTCTTTTCCTTATTTTTTCCTTTCCATTCATTTCTTCTTTTCTCCTTTTACTTTTCCTCCCATTCAATCCTCAATCACAAACAAATTATTTAATTTGGGACTCAAGTTTTTTTTTGGTTCTTTATTTTTATTTTTTTTGCTTTTGTTTTCGGTTTTCTTTTGCTTGTTTTTTTGGCATTTTGGGTACTTTTTGCATTGCTTTTTAACTCACTAGCATTCTTCCCAACTGAAGGTCTCCATTGTATTTAGTCTTTGCTCCACTTAATACAACAGATTTTTACTTATTAGTTTATTTTTATTTTTTTCTTCTTTAATTATTATTATTTTTTCTCTCCTTTTTTCTGTTTCCCTCTTATCCCTCTCATTATATCTCTTAGTCGACCATCACTTACCAGCAAATCATTTTATGCTTGTCTAAGATTTTCTCCTTTTTTTTTTTGCATTTAGTAGATCTCTACTCCCTTTTTTGCCCCTTGAACTCTTCACCCCAAATCAGGCCCCCTGTTATAGGCAGTTTTTGTTCCATTTAGCATAATATAATTCACAGGTCATCATGATATTTCCCTAAGGAGGGGAGAGGAGGGGAAGAGAAGAAAGCAAAAAGGGGGAAATAATAAATTATTGCTTTTTTGTGTGTGGGGGGTGTTTTCCTTTTTTTTTTCCTTTTTATTCTTTATTAATTCTAATTAATACTATCAACAAGACCACCCTCAGATGCCAATAAGAAAAAGGAAATCAAATATTATGGATACAAAAGATAGAGAGGTAACACAAATAGATGTGGAAAAATCTATGGAGAAAAGATTTAACATATTGGAAGCCTTGGAGCTAAATGACAGAGAATTTAAAATAGAAATCTTAAAAATACTCAGAGAGCCTGACCTGTGGTGGCGCAGTGGATAAAGCGTTGACCTGGAAATGCTGAGGTCACCGGTTCGAAAACCTGGGCTTGCCTAGTCAAGGCACATATTGGAGTTGATGCTTCCAGCTCCTCCCTACCTTCTCTCTCTGTCTCTCCCTCCTGTCTCTCTCCCTCTCTGTCTCTCTCTCTCCCTTTCTCTCTCTAAAATGAATAAATAAAATTAAAAAAAATACTCAGAGATATACAAGAAAACACAGAAAGGCAATTTAGGGAGATCAGAAAACAACTCAACGATCACAAAGAATATATTACCAAGGAAATTGAAACTATAAAAACAAATCAAACAGAAATGAAAAACTCAATTCATGAGCTGAAAAACGAGGTAACAAGCTTAGCTAATAGAACAGCCCAGATAGAAGATAGGATTATTGAAATAGAAGACAAACAACTTGAGGCACAACAGAGAGAAAAAGAAAGAGACTCAAAAATAATAAAAAATGATAAAGCCCTACAGAAATTGTCTGACTCCATCAGAAAGAATAACATAAGAATAATAGGTATATCAGAGGGAGAAGAGAAAGAAAATGGAATGGAGAATATACTCAAACAAATAATAGATGAGAACTTCCCAAGCCTGTGGAAAGAACTAAAGCCTTAAATTCAAGAAGCAAACAGAACACCGAGTTTTCTTAACCCCAACAAACCTACTCCAAGGCACATCATAATGAAGATGACACAAACCAATGACAAAGAAAAAATTCTCAAGGCAGCCAGGGAAAAGAAGAATACAATATATAAAGGAAGGCCTATTAGATTATCACCAGATTTCTCAGCAGAAACTCTACAAGCTAGAAGAGAGTGGACCCCAATATTTAAAGCCCTGAAAGAGAGGAACTTTCAGCCAAGAATACTCTAGCCATCAAAGCTATCCTTCAAGTATGAAGGAGATATAAAAACATTCACAAATACAAAAAAGATGAGAGAATTTATCATCAGAAAGCCCCCACTCCAGGAAATACTAAAGGGGGTTTTCCAACCAGATTCAAAGAACAAAAGAAAACAAAACCACAAGTAACAGCTCCACTAAGAAAACAATAAAACCAAACTTAAACTGTGACAACAAAAGAAAAAAAGGGGGGAAAGGATGAAGATTAACAGTAGCAAAGGATGATGAAGCGCAGAAATACTCATAAGATAGGGTACTACAATGAATATGGTAGGTACCCTTTTCATTACTTAATGGTAACCACCCTTGAAAAAACCACCACAAAAACACTTGACTTAAAAAAGGTAACAACAGAGGAAAGAAGTATGGAATACAAACAAACAAAAACAAACGATAGAAAAACAAAAGAGAAGAATCAAACTAGATACAAAACTAACAGAAAGCAATTTATAAAATGGCAATAGGGAACCCACAAGTGTCAATAATTACACTAAATGTAAATGGATTAAACTTACCAATAAAAAGACACAGAGTAGCAGAATGAATTAAAAAAGAAAATCCAACTGTATGCTGCCTACAAGAAACACATCTAAGCAACAAGGATAAAAACAAATTCAAAGTGAAAGGCTGGAAAACAATACTCCAAGCAAACAACACCCCAAAAAAAGCAGGTGTAGCAATACTCATATCTAATAATGCTGACTACAAGACAGAAAAAGTACTCAGAGACAAAAATGGTCATTTCATAATGATTAAGGGGACACTGAATCAAGAAGACATAACAATCCTTAATATATATGCATCAAACCAAGGAGCACCAAAATATATAAGACAGCTACTTATTGACCTTAAAACAAAAACTGACAAAAATATAATCATACTTGGAGACCTCAATACACTGCTGACGGCTCTAGATCAGTCATCCAAACAGAGAATCAATAAAGATATAGTGGCCTTAAACGAAATACTAGAACACCTGGATATGATAGACATCTACAGGACACTTCATCCCAAAGCGACAGAATATACATTTTTCTCCAGTGTACATGGAACATTCTCAAGAATTGACCATATGTTGGGCCACAAAGAAAATATCAGCAAATTTCGAAAAATTGAAATTGTACCAAGCATATTCTCTGATCATAAAGCCTTGAAACTAGAATTCAACTGTAAAAAAAGAGGGGGAAAAACCCACAAAATTGTGGAAACTAAACAACATACTTCTAAAAAATGAATGGGTCAAAGAAGAAATAAGCGCAGAGATCAAAAGATATATACAGACAAATGAAAATGACAATACGAAATATCAGAATCTCTGGGATGCAGGAAAAGCAGTAATAAGAGGAAAGTTCATATCACTTCAGGCCTATATGAACAAACAAGAGAGAGCCGAAGTAAACCACTTAACTTCACACCTTAAGGATCTAGAAAAAGAAGAACAAAGACAACCCAAAACCAGCCAAAGAAAGTAGATAATAAAAATCAGAGCAGAAATAAACAAAATAGAGAACAGAAAAACTATAGAAAAAATCAATAAAACAAGGAGCTGGTTCTTTGAAAAGATCAACAAAATTGACAAACCCTTGGCAAGACTCACCAAGGAAAAAAGGCACAGGACTCAAATAAATAAAATCCAAAATGAAAGAGGAGAGATCACCACAGACATCATAGATATACAAAAAATTATTGTAGAATACTATGAAAAACTATATGCCACCAAATACAACAATCTAGAAGAAATGGATACATTCCTAGAACAATACAACCTTCCTAGACTGAGTCATGAAGAAGCAGAAAGCCTAAACAGACCAATCAGCAGGGAGGAAATAGAAAAAACTATTAAAAACCTCCCCAAAAATAAAAGTCCAGGCCCAGACGGTTATACTAGTGAATTCTATCAAACATTCAAAGAAGACTTGGTTCCTATTCTACTCAAAGTCTTCCAAAAAAATTGAAGAAGAAGCAATACTTCCAAACACATTTTATGAGGCCAACATAACCCTCATACCAAAACTTGGCAAGGATGGCACAAAGAAAGAAAACTACAGACCAATATCTCTAATGAATACAGATGCTAAAATACTAAACAAAATACTGGCAAACCGAATACAACAACATATTAAAAAAATAATACATCATGATCAAGTGGGATTCATCCCAGAATCTCAAGGATGGTTCAACATACATAAAACGGTTAACGTAATACACCATATCAACAAAACAAAGAACAAAAACCACATGATCTTATCAATAGATGCAGAAAAGGCTTTCGGTAAAATACAACACAATTTTATGTTTAAGACTCTCAACAAAATGGGTATAGAAGGAAAATATCTCAACATGATAAAGGCCATATATGATAAACCATCAGCCAACATCATATTAAATGGCGTAAAACTGAGGACTTTCCACCTTAAATCAGGAACAAGACAGGGTTGTCCACTCTCTCCACTCTTATTTAACGTGGTGCTAGAAGTTCTGGCCAGAGCAATCAGACAAGACAAAGAAATAAAAGGCATCCATATTGGAAAAGAAGAAGTAAAGGTATCACTTTTTGCTGACGATATGATCCTATACATCGAAAACCCGAAGGACTCCACAAAAAGATTACTAGAAACAATAAACCAATACAGTAAGGTTGCAGGATACAAAATTAACATACAAAAGTTCATAGCCTTTCTATATGCCAACAATGAAATATTAGAAAACGAATTCAAAAAAATAATCCCCTTCACGATTGCAACAACAAAATACCTAGGAGTAAACATAACAAAGGATGTAAAGGACCTATATAACGAAAACTACAAGGCATTGCTAAGAGAAATAGAGAAAGACACGAGATGGAAAAATATTCCTTGTTCTTGGATAGGAAGAATAAATATAATTAAAATGGCCATATTACTCAAAGCAATATATAAATTTAATGCAATTCCCATCAAAATTCCTATGACATTTTTTAAAGAAATGGAACAAAAAATTATCAGATTTATATGGAACTATAAAAAACCCCTGTTGGGAGCCGATCAACGACTGCTGGCTGACAAGGTCACAGCAGGAGAAGACCCACAACTGCTGGCTGACAAGGTCGCAGCAGGAGAAGACCCACAACTGCTGGCTGACAAGGTCACAGCAGAAGAAGATCAAAAACTGCTGATTGACAAAGTCACAGCAGAGAAGACCAACGGCTACTGGTTGACAAAGTCACCGTGGTGAAGACCAATGGCTGCGGGTTGACAAAGTCACCGCAAAGGAAAGGCACAACGATACTTCCCCCTTTGACTTTTTGAATTAATCTGGCCTTATATCCCCCCTTTTCTGGGTGTGTGCTATTATTTATGGCACAGGGATAATAGTACCATGCTTTCCCTGTAGATTTGTAGTAATTTCTTTGGAAATGAGACAGAAGGTGTAAGTTCCACAGAAAAGCCTGTAAGCCCCTTGAACTGGGCTCATAAACATAAGAGGCTGGCTATGATATCCCTCGTAAAGGGTTAAGTTTGTAGGAGAATTTCTTCTTAATCATGTTAGAAAGAATAGATTATGACTTGTGAATGGGTAGGAGGCAGGGCTGTGCACAAAGCACCTTTCGGCCTTCACTTAATTCATCATTTTTTCTCCCTAGCCTTTTCATGTGATAGAGTAGAGAAACTTTCCTTTCTTCTTGCTTACCTGACCTGCAGATAGTGGAACACTCTAAGAAGAATATAGTTAGAACTTAAATATTATGTTGCTACTAAGCTATCTTGCAGGTGCACTCTATATATCTTTAAGCAAAAGTTACTCTTGATGTTATGACAATTTCTTAATAAGCAAGCCTTTTGAAGTCTTGTGAGAAAAATTAGGACACTGCATGAACTTAAGGCCATTTGCCTGAGCAAGCAGTGGGCCTTTGCTAGTCCTTAATGATTTCGTCTGCTAATCTCTCTCTGTGCTCTTGACTCACAACAACAGTAAAGTAGAGTTATTAATTAGTACTAATCTTTTAGAAGTTTGTTCCAATATTGTTATTGCTATTGTATAACTGTACTTTGAATAACTTACCACCTGACTTATAGTTTATAGATATGAATTAACTGTTATCTGGAAACATGTAACCATAGTGAAACAAAATACCATGCGATTGTAACTTAGTGTGTGTGCATAAAAAGAAAGCTAGACCAGCATTTGGTAGAGATGCCTGGCAGTAAATGCTAACTAGAGAATAAAGAGAAAGAAAAGAATTTGGCTCTCTCACTCCATTTTCGCCGACGCCGTCTCCTCCTGTGGGACCCCTGGATCCCCCCCGGGGCTGGACCCCGGCAAACCCCGAATAGCCAAAGCAATCCTAAGGAAAAAGAATGAAGCTGGGGGCATTACAATACCTGATTTTAAACTATATTATAGGGCCACAATAATCAAAACAGCATGGTATTGGCAGAAAAATAGACACTCAGACCAATGGAACAGAATAGAAAGCCCAGAAATAAAACCACATATATATGGTCAAATAATTTTTGATAAAGGGGCCAAGAACACACAATGGAGAAAAGAAAGCCTCTTCAACAAATGGTGTTGGGAAAACTGGAAAGCCACATGCAAAAGAATGAAACTCGACTACAGCCTGTCCCCATATACTAAAATTAATTCAAAATGGATCAAAGACCTAAATATAAGACCTGAAACAATAAAGTACATAGAAGAAGACATAGGTACTAAACTCATGGAATTGGGTTTTAAAGAACATTTTATGAACTTGACTCCAATGGCAAGAGAAGTGAAGGCAAAGATAAATGAATGGGACTACATCAGAATAAAAGTTTTTGCTCAGCAAGAGAAACTGATATAAAAATAAACAGACAGCCAACTAAATGGGAAATGATATTTTCAAACAACAGCTCAGATAAGGGCCTAATATCCAAAATTTACAAAGAACTCATAAAACTCAACAATAAACAAACAAACAACCCAATAAAAAAATGGGAAGAGGACATGAACAGACACTTCTCCCAGAAAGAAATACAAATGGCCAACAGATATATGAAAAGATGCTCAGCTTCATTAGTTATTAGAGAAATGTAAATCAAAACTACAATGAGATACCACCTCATCCCTGTTAGATTAGCTATTATCAACAAAACGGGGAATAGCAAATGTTGGAGAGGCTGCGGAGAAAAGGGAACTCTCATCCACTGTTGGTGGGACTGTAAAGTAGTACAACCATTATGGGGGAAAGTATGGTGGTTCCTCAAAAATCTGCAAATAGAACTACCTTATGACCCAGCAATCCCTCTACTGGGTATATACCCCAAAACCTCAGAAACATTGATACGTGAAGACACATGTAGCCCCATGTTCATTGCAGCACTGTTCACAGTGGCCAAGACATGGAAACAACCAAAAAGCCCTTCAATAGAAGACTGGATAAAGAAGATGTGGCACATATACACTATGGAATACTACTCAGCCATAAGAAAGATGACATCAGATCATTTACAGCAAAATGGTGGGATCTTGATAACATTATACGGAGCAAAATAAGTAAATCAGAAAAAAACAAGAACTACATGATTCCATACAGTGGTGGAACATAAAAACGAGACTAAGAGACATGGACAAGAGTGTGGTAGTTACCAGGGGTGGGGGGAGGGAGGACGTAGGAGGGATGGAGGGAGAGAGTTAGGGGGAGGGGGAGGGGCACAAAGAAAACTAGATAGACGGAGGACAATCTAACTCTGGGTGAGGGGTATACAATATAATTTAATGACAAGATAACCTAGACATGTTTTCTTTGAATATATGTACCCTGATTTATTAATGTCATCCCATTAACATTAATAAAAATTTATTAAAAAAAACAAAACAGAACCAGGTTAGCAGCAGAGTGGGGTTTCTCACCCTTGGCTCTTGGACCAGGGCTCTAGGAGAACCACAAACTCTGTGGAGTCATGATGAGGGATATGTGATTTTTCCAGATAATTTGTAATGTGCACTCTTTTAAACACATTGAGTAATGTCCATGTATAAAGTTTCTGTGGTAATTCAGTCCCTATGTTTCTGGGTCATGTGGAGTTCACTCAAATAAATGTTACTCTTTTGAGAGCTATTGGTGTCCAAAGTATCCTTTAAGCTTGTTTTGTTTGTTTGTTTGTTGTTTGTTTTTGAGAGGGGGAGACAGACAAGAATCAACATCAACTCATAGTTGTGGCACCTTATTTGTTCATTGATTGCTTTCTCATATGTGCCTTGAATGGGAGTGGGAGGGCTCCAGCCAAGCCAGTGATCTTTGCTCAAGCCCATGACCTTGGGCTCAAGCCTATGACCTTTGGGCTCAAACCAATGACTATGGGGTATTGTCTCTGATCCCACACTCAAGCTGGTGAGCCCGTGCTCAAACCAGCAACCTCAAGATTTCAAACCTGGGTCCTCAGCATCCCAGGCCAAAGTTGTATCCACTGTACTACCACCTGGTCAGGCTAAGCTTGGTTTTTTTCCATAAGTCTTTTTTTTCATTTGAGGAGGGGTACAGAAGTTCTTTACTAGGAAAATACATATTTGAATACCAGATAATTTTAGATTTTCTTTCAGATTTAATACCTACCAAATCTAAGTTCTAATGCTTTATTTAAAAATAAAGGGGACGGAAGAGGTTGTTTTCAACTCCAACCCTCATGATTGTAAGCTGAAATAAACAAAGAATATCTTAAGTCATTTGAGTGAATGTTCTTACTTTACTGTAATGCTATAGGGATTTTGGGATGGGGTAGGTGGACATCAGCATTATTATTGTATTTGCTATGAGTCAGGTAGAGACCTACTGGATTTGCTCTTCTATGTTTTATGAGAGGGCCTTTCAGTTTGCTATCACATGTGATCACTGAATTATTGCAGCTAAGAGAGGGACACTGCTGGAGGAGGGCTCAGTGGGGGTCCAGTGCACGGGGAGCCTGTGTAGCCCACAACCTGGAGATCCTAAGGTAAAAGGGTCAGAGAGAGAGAGAGAGAGAGACACTCTAAGGACAGATGCAGAGCATATGGGAATTATAGGAAAGCCTTGCTTAAAGGAAAAAGAAAGATGAGATTAATAGGCATTCAGCATTTGTAAATCTGTTCTTTTAAAGCTTAAACCAGTTACAGAAACAGGTCTTGCATTTCAGTGCACTGTAGTAAGTCAGTTTGTGCCCAAAGTTGAGATGAGCGATCTTCTTATTCTCAGCTCTCACATGCTTTCTCAGACGCAACTCTTCCATACCATTCTGGAAGAACCACCCAGAGTGCCCAGAGTCTCTCTAGATCCTTGCCACTCACAGTGTGCTGAGCAGTCTAGCGGCATCAGTGTTACCTGGGAGCTTCTTAGACATTCAGAAAAATAGCCCCACTCAGACATACCGAATCAGAACCTGTATTTAAATAAGATTCCTATGATTTGAGTGTACATTAAAGTTTGAGAAATATTGTTCTAGAACAGAGGTAGGCAAACTTTTTCTGCAAAGAACTGGACTGTAAATATTACAGGCTTTGCGTACCCCAGTCTTCATTGCAAGTACTCAACCCTGCCATCGTAACACAAAAGCAGCCACAGGTCGTCTGTAAACACATAAGCGAGGCTGTGCTCCAATAAACATTATTTACAACACCAGTTGGAGACTGGCTGGCTTTGGCATGTGGGGCTGAGAGTCATAGGCACATATTGTTACTGTTACAGGCAGAAAAGCAGTTCCCTTCCCTGGTGTCCTTCTTGCCCTTTCCTATTCCTCTGCCTTTGGTGTTCACTTCCCTCTTCCTAAATATCTCTTCTTCTCTTGATCCCAATCCCTTCATTGCTGGGGGAACCCTCATGTTGAGTGGCTCATTTTAAACGTCACCTCCTCTAGGCTTCCTGCTCTGTTCCTCCTCGGGAATAACTGGTTCTCTCTGCTTTCAGCTCTTTACGTGAACATCTAATGCAGTGCTTGTACTTCATATTGAGATGCTTTTTTCTCTTTTGCTAGCTTCCAAGCTATCTGAAGTCCCTGCATGCACTTATTTGTGTACACGTCTTTCTTTCCCATTAAATTGTTATCTTCTTGAGAGCAGGCACTGTGTTTTAGCTGTTTGCCTAGCTGATGCCCAGCATAAGGACACAGCACATACTGAATAAATATGTTTTCATCTCCGACTTAACTTGTTCTCATTTTAGGTAACATAGTTAGAATAAAAGAGGAAAATGAGCTGAGAAGAGCAGCACAAATGTGAGAGTACAGATTTGGGCTGTGTACCCCTCGGGGAGGGTATGCCTGGATCCGGTGCGCCTAAGGAACCAAGGTGAAGAACAGAATGATGGAGACTTTCGATGACACGGGGAAGGAAGCTGAGCTACTAGAGTTACCATTTTGAAACAAACCAGGCTCCCAAACTATTATTGTTTAGTAGGGGATTCTCCTTTTTGGGAACTAAATATTTACATCTTGTATCTCCCTACTTTCCTCCTTGTATCAAGATAATGGAAGAAATGAATAATTAAAAGTTTGCTCCATGTACATGAAATGAGGGAAGTGAAAAGCAGGCTGTGTGTATGGTTGAGTGTGAGTCTGGATGAGTGTGTACCACCTTCTTCTTAAACGTTTTACTATGGAGGTTTTCAAACATCTAGTAAAGGTGGAGATAATGGTATAAAATATTTCCACATATGCATCATCTACTTTTAACAACATTTCCAAAGCTTCTTTATCCATTCTTATACTTTAAAAAATATTTAAAAGCAAATATAAGCTATCTTGTCATATATCACTAATAAATACTGCACTATGAACCTTCAACAGATAAAAGTTTTCTTCTAATGTACCTCAATACCCTATGTGTACTGAGGATGGGGTGTGAGCTCTGATGTACTGATGAGGGGATACTTTACACATTTCAGCATGCAAACAGAGAGGAAGAAAATAATGCACCTGGGTGCCTGCATGTGTACAATTATGGACATGGACATGCCTATTGGAGACCCTCTGAGAAAAATTTCCAAGGAGTCAGGCGCCAGTGTGTTTTCTCAATGATTATCATTTAAAACATTTTAGAGGCTGACATTTTCTAAGAAAAACCATTTTACCTAATAGGGGATTGATAGGATTCCCTTGATGAAATAGGTATTTATACATTAATGAGACTTCTGTTTAGATGAAGTGAGTTAGGCTGTACAGCAACAGTCTGAATAAAAGGGGAAACAACGAAAAAGAAAAGCATTTCAAACAAGATATACAGTTCTCTGAAATGAGCATGTCAGGGAATCTGAGGCGACAGAGAGGTATATTACTGCATCTGTGTCCACAGCCACAGTCTCTGACATCGCAATGAAGAAAATGTGTGTGTTTTCTCTGAGTCATTAATTCTCATTTCTCTGAGAATTAAGGATGCTGTTGACATGGGAAGCTCTGGTGTTTTATCTCACTGTGTCCCTATTCAGCTGTAGTGATCACTCAGCCAACTAATTTGCTTCCCCCTTTTATTCTATCCAACAAAATATACCTGTTCCTGGCCTATAAGGAACAGAGAAGGCTCTGTAGCTGCATATAAATGATCAGGACTATAAAAGAAGGTCAAATAAGGTCATGTCTTAGTCACTTTATAACCTTAGCATTGCACCCAAGTTCATCACCTTTACCATCTTGTGGAGGGGGCAAGATACGCACAAATGCATATAACTAAATATTATGTGTGCTCAGTACTCCACAGAGTGAAAAGATAGAAGGAGAAATTCTAATTCAAAGGGATTTATGTAGGTGGTCAAATTTCCAGTATAGAGAATATGGACGGCATTTAGCAGAGTAAATATTGTTAACAAAGGCCCCATGGTTGGCAGGAAGGAGGAGGATAGGTTTGCTGCACAGTGAGAAGTCCAGTTTATTTAGAATGTGGGATGTGGGGCTGAAATTCAGGTAGTTTCAGGGGGTAGGAGATAAGGCTAGCCCATCAGGTAGAATTGCAGTCAGCTCCTCATTGTGATACAGGAGTAGGAGGCAGGGCTATACAGGAAAGTAGAGGTTCCAGGGGTTGGGGACAGGCTGGACCATCAGGGAGAGGTGCAAATGATTGAGACAAAGCTGGGCTGTTAGGCAGAGATCCAGGGAGTATGAGACAGGACAATTTATTAGGTACATAGTGCAAGGATGGGAAATAGGGTTGATGCATTAGGGTAGATGACAGAAGGACCTGAATGTCATGCTGAATCTGTTCTTCATTCTCCATGTCTTGTGTAAGCACTGTCATCTCCAGGCTGGGAATCTATCAAGGCCCCAGAAGTCTCTCTCAGGGCTGAGCGTTACTATAGCTGAGCCATATCCCCTGAGGGGGGATACAAATTAGAAGAAAGATAGAAACAGCAGTGAGAAAGGACTCAGATGAATAGGGGAGCATGCTGGACCCTTGCTATTGATTATCTAGTGAATTTATGAGGACAAGTTATCCAAGACCTGGGACTTAATAGTGGGTAAGCTTTAGACTACACTCACCAACAAGAATTTCTATAAAGCAGATCTATGGATAGAAGTGAGGTTCCTAGATTTTGGTGAAGGAACTACTAGAATATAATTTCTCATTGTTTGTTTGCCTGGGGTCTGAATCCTGGGTGTGCCTTATATTGTCCATAGGTGTGCATAACCTGTTTTTAATCCTTCATGATCCCCTGGGAAAGGCCAGGACATGGGCCTTCTGCTATTTCAGGGTGGTAAGAAAGAATTTAATTGCTTTCTTCTCTTTTCCCTCCCCTCACCCTCTCCCTGTCCCCTTTCTTCCTCTCTCTTCAACTATGTGTTTCTATTCAGTGTATCTGTTATCGGCCCCAAGTGCTATTTTGGTGAAAACTGATGAGGTTTTGATTCACGTCTTGATAGATTGTAGACTTTTTCCCACCCCTTCCTTGCTTCACATGTCCTGCCTCCCATGTCTCTATTGAGTTTACCATCTCCAGAAATGTCTTTTCATGCAAAACACATCTTTAGAGTGTAGGTTCAGATGGTATCATGAAAAAAAGAAAGAAAAAGTTAGGTACCGTGCCTCGAGGAGCTGCAGAGGTATGGAAATGTAAGAAGGTCCTCTCAGGCACCAGTTAGCACAGGCACCTCTCATTCCCACCAAGTATGTACACTGCTCACAAAAATTAGGAAATATTTTAAAATGAATATGAAGCAATAAAAAAAGCATTTGATTTTTTTTTTTGTTAAACAAGAACATCAGAAAAGCAAACGACAAATCAAAGAAAGTTGTTGATTATGCAAATGAGATGCAAACTAAATTATCGTGATTGAGTAGAAAAAAATCAAACCCAAATCTGTAGTTCTGTCCTTTCCCACTTGCAATCTAGGTAACAAGGACTTCAAACTCTTAATATTGATAACGACAGTGAGTTCATATTTTGTGAAGAGCTGCAATAGCAGGTGTCAGGATAAGGCTGCGATAATGAACTGGCTTCTCAAGTCTGGTTTCTGGGGTTAAAATTCTAGCTCTTTCGTTTACTAGTAACTTGTGGTGCATTGAATTTATTAACATCTGGGGCCAATGAGTTGCTCTGTCTTTACCTCAGTCTTCTTATCTGTGAAGTGGGGACAATAACTGAGTTGGATTTACTACTGTTATTCTAAAGACAAATGGATTAATGCATGTTAAGCATTTAGAAGAGTATATGGCAAATAAGAGTATCAGGGAAGTGACTTTTTCATTTAATCCTTGAAAGAACCTGACCAGGTAGGTATTGTTATTTCTGGTTTGCAATGAGCCTAGTGAGGTTTGGCTTTCCTCCAGACCCTGGAAGCAGCCAACAGGTACATGAAGATCCCAGCAGATAGAGGCAGAGCTGACCATGACAGTTCGAGAGCGCCACAAGGGGCAAGTGACCTGGAATTGGGTTCCAACCTCTTGGTTTCCAGCACACATTACTAGGTTGGTGACCAAAAGGAAGCCCTTGCCCAAGCAGGTTTGCAAAACCCTCATCGTTGGAAGCCTGACTTTTTTTTCACCGATGTCTGAAGGAGTTTAGTAGTCTTGCAAATTACACTGTGTATATTTAACCATGTGAACCCAGACAAGCAATGAAAGTCAGGTTCAGTGCCTCCATCCTGTTTACTCTGCCCTGAAGGTCTGTCCCCATAGAAGTCATTTGTTGTCCTCAGACTAGAGGACATTTAGGTCCAGCTCTCTCTCTGTCTCTGTCTCTCTCTTTATTTCTCTCTGTACAGTAACATGCTGTTTAACAACAGGCATACATTGTGAGAAATGCATTATTAGGCAATTTCATCATTGTGTGACCATCATAGAGTGCATTTACTCAAACCTAGAGGGTACACACCTAGGCTAGATGGTGTGTAACGTATTGTTCTGAGGCTACAAACATGTATAACATGTTACTATTCTGAATATTGTAGGTAAATGTAACACAATGATAAGTATTTATGTATCACTACCTCACACCTGTTAGATTAGCTATTATCAACAAGACAGGTAATAAGAAGTGTTGGAGAAGCTGTGGAGAAAAAGGAACCCTCATCCACTGTTGGTGGGAATGTAAAGTAGTACAACCATTATGTAAGAAAATATGGTGGTTCCTCAAAAAATTAAAAATAGAGCTACCATATGACCCAGCAATTCCTCTACTGGGTATATATCCCCAAAACTCAAACACACTGGTACGTAAAGATACATGTTTCCCCATGTTCATTGCAGCATTGTTCACAGCGGCCAAGACATGGAAACAACCAAAAAGCCCTTCAATAGATGACTCCAGACATCTAAAGAAGATGTGGTACATATATACTATGGAATACTAATCAGCCATAAGAAATGATGACATAGGATCATTTACAACAACATGGATGGACCTTGATAACATTATACTGAGTGAAATAAGTAAATCAGAAAAAACTAAGAACTATATGATTCTATACATAGGTGGGACATAAAAATGAGACTCAGAGACATGGACAAGTGTGTGGTGGTTACAGGGGTGGGGGAGAGAGGAAGGAGGGAAGGGAGGGGCACAAAGAAAACGAGATAGAAAGTGACAGAGGACAATTTGACATTGGGTGATGGGTATGCAACATAATCAAATATCAAAATAACCTGGAGATGTTTTCTCTAAACATATGTACCCTGATTTATCAATGTCACCCCATTAAAATTAATATAAAAAGTATTTGTGTATCAAAATATAGAAAATGCACAGAAAAAAATATAGAGTAAAAGATAAAAAATAGGCCAGACCTGTGGTGGCACAGTGGATAGTGTTGACCTAGAATACTGAGGTCGCCAGTTTGAAACTCTGGGCTTGCCTGGTCAAGGCACATGCAACAAACAACTATGACTTGATGCTTCCCACCCCACAACCCATTTTCTCTCTCTATCTAAAAAAAAAGAAACCCCAAAAAACTAAAAACTCAAAAACTCAATAAATAAAATCTAAGAAATTTTTAAAAACATAAAAATAGTACACCTGCATATGGCACTTACCAGGAATGAAGCTTGGAGCTCTGGGTGAGTAAATGAAAGCCCAGGACATTACTGTCCATTTCTGTGGACTTTGTAAACATAGCACACTTAGGCTACATTAGATTTATAATTTAACACAGGATTAACTCAAGTGCAAGAAAAATTGAGGCCATCAAGAGATGTAGTGAACATGAGACGTACGAAGCTGCCGTCACATAACACAGCATACCGCTTTCCAGCAAACTCATTTTTACAAGTAGAAAGAGTGCATGCACTCCATTGATAAAAAGTATAGTATAGTAAACACATAACCCTGTAACAGTCACTTATTCACATTTCGAGTAGTATGTCTGTACATAATGGTATGTGCTGTACTTCTATCTGACTAGCTATTTGGTACGTGTGTTTACACCAGCATCACCACTGACAACGAGTACTGTTTTGCACGACAGGGCTGTGCCTGTTATGGCATCCCTAGGTGACAGGCACTTCCCAGTGACATTGTAATCTCACGGGACCACCACTTTGTATGTGGTCATTCCTTGACTGGAACATCATGATGTGGCACAGGAGCCTATCTTATTTCCTGTCTCTCTCTGTATCTCTTCTTCTCTCTGCATCACTCTACATACACATGCATTTCTCTTTCTCTCTCTGTATCTATGTCTCTGTCTTCTGTCTCCCTCCCTATTTCCATGTCTAAGTCTCTAAATCACCCTTTCTCTAGTACCAGCTCTTAACCACTAGCTGAGCTCAAGACTTAGTAAACAAAATAGGCAATTGGTGGGAGAGAGGAAGAAATAAAAGTACTTTGCAAAGTGAGGATCTAACCTGCTATCCCTTCCTTTGAAAGCTGGCATTTTAGCTCCACAATAAATACTAGTTTGGTACCTGTGGGCCACTTGACTCCCCAGCATGCAAACTGATGAAACGCCTCCCCGTCTATTACTGGTGTTTCTCTTCTGTCACCCAAGTGCAGTCTCTTTGCAGCAAGGCAATTTGCATAAATTTTTTATTTACAGAGGAAAGGTAGGCCTCATGTGTAGGCTCCTCGCCCTTTGTGAACATAAATAGAATGTTCTGAATACGCCTCCTCAATTACCCACCTCACCCCACACTGAGGAGGCAGGCGTGTAGGAGAAGAGAGGCCGGGGCAGGCCGAGCCTTTGAGGCCCCAATTCTTTCTCCCATAAAGAACAGCAGTACTGGGCTGTTGAGGGAGAATTCTGGAAACTTTTTCTCTCTCTTCTGGGGAGAGCAGAACTGACAAGAGGATTTCAGAGTTGCAGAGAAGGGGTCTTTTACCCAGGATTGGGGTGGAGGGGTGAGAAGAGAAGAGGTTCAGATAGCTCCTGAGAGAAGTTTAAAATGCAACCAAAATATCTTTTTTTAAATAAATTTACCAAGGAAAACTCAGGTCCTATAATGCATGAAAGCTGTTTGCTTGTTCTTTTGATTCTAGAGGAGAGGAAGTGAAAAGCTTTGTCTGTCGTTGCAAACACCACTGTCAGCTTGAATTACTTAGGAAAATGTCAACTCTTTGGTCCTCCTTATTATAAGGGCTCTTCCCAAAAATAGTTTCTTAGGCCAGTATTGGCTGGGTACCATGTCTTTTCACAGGTGACATAATTGGAAGAGTGTGTGTCTCCTTTTTGAAGGTCTTCAAGTCGGAAAGTAACTTGGAGCGCCTTCAGTTCCTGCTAGGAGAGGGTGCCTTTCATAGGGTCTGGGTAAAGGAGAGAGAGACTGACAAGTAAAGGATGGAGCTAAGGGCCAAATTTCAAGTTCTCCCCCCGAACTTCATTACTAGATCATTTGCATTCCTTGGGGAATAGAATCATAAAGTTTTGTAGATGGAAGAAAAGATAATACTAAACTTCCCATACTAAAAGTTGATTCCCCACAAAAGAAACACGGGGCTCTGGGGGGAGGGAGATATATTCAGTGGGATACTTGAATATATATAAGCACAATAAATTAAAATCAATAAAAAAATTAAAAAGAAAAAAAAGTTGTTTCCCCAAATCCAACAAGATCAAGGACACTTGTGGGGACAATGGAACCAGCTCTCTGAAAGTGGGGCTGTCCTAGAAAATCAAGAAGGAAAGACCTTTAATTTTGTAGCTTTGAAAACTGTAATAGTTGACTAGTACTGCTAGGCTGTGAATGAGGAAGTTTTCACAATTACACTTTATAACAGCTTTCAGCTACTGAGCAACTAGCACACTGCCTATAGGAATAGTGTACAAAGGTGCTCATTAGAGAGAGTGAAAGACCAGGGAATTGAAGATCAAAAGAGCTTGGGGAGGAGGAGCTGTCTATACACATGTGGACCCATTAAGCTCTTGCATGGTATTTCAATTATAGCCCCACACTAGAATCTAGACAAGAGGCAGGAGGCATGACCTTGCTGGTATTTGTTAAATCAACTTACTGGTATGAAAGGATTTTTTTTTTTTGCTCCCATTAAGGATTTCACCAGTCTGAAACAGCAAGTTTAGTATAAACAATACTATCAGTAATTATCTTCCCTTCTCCTCCAAGTTCATTGGCAAACTGTCCTTCTGCTAGAGTTACCAGTTATCCTGGTTTGTCTGGGACAGTACCTGGGAAAATTGGAATGAGCTGTTCACCTGACCATCCACTGTGCTCCCCCACCCTCCACTTCTGTCCCTGGCTAGCTCTCACCAGAGTCAACATGCCAACCTTAGCTTTGCAGACAGAGATGAAGAATATTCAGTCAAGAACACAAGGTAGGAAAACAAACACAGAGAATCAACTGATTATAAAATATTGGACTGTTTAACTCATATCCGAAATCTTTTAAGCTATGGAGGAAACCCACAGTGAAAACTAAGTCCCATATATGCTGGTCTGAGATCTCTATGTTTATCTCATGATTTTTCATCTGATCTCTTCAAAAGGAACAAATTAGATGAAGGAATTATTACTTACAATTTAAACTCAGTGTTGGAGTGTAATTTCTCTCTTAATTATGTAGAGTTAGGAAGAGAATCATTCTTTTGAACCAGTATAGTTGTCCCCTGAGAACATGTGGGGCAATTTCTCGGGCCCCAGCCTCAGACGAGCGGAATCAGATATTCTGGGGATGGGACACAGCAATCTGTGTTTGTACGACCCTTCTGGCAACTCTCATGCATGCAGCAAAATTTTGAGAAGTGCTGAGTTAACGTACCTACACTCTATCTTTTTTACTTGCGATAGACACTCAATGGATTGGTAGGACACACCCAAAGAATTGAGGTGTTGAGTATAGCTTTTATATTACTCTCTGTCAAGAACAGGCAGTTCTTGGCTGAGAACCTTAGGTATCACAGCCAACATAGTACAAGATTCATAGTATCTTAGCATTAGGTATGACACTCTGCTCCTCACTTAACCTTGCCTATGTTTGCTCATGAGTTAACCTCATAAATCATCAGTTGATACAGTACCAGCCTTTGCTGTGCAGCCGCTCAGCACTTAGTTGTTCCTGCAATTGTACATTGAGTCAACTGGGTTTTTCATTTATTTTAGCATTTTAATGAAGATATTTTAATTTAAAAGCTTGAAAACAACAACTATATTTTATGAAACTGAGAAGCACCATATCAATGATCATCCTATGTTATAAGATGAAATTGTGATTACTCAAACCCAATTCCCATAACATCATTTAAAAGATACCTTTATTTCCTAAGAGTGCCTTACCAGGCTGTCCTCCTGTGGTCAGATCTGGCTGGGGCTCTTGGCCTTTGAACAGAAAGAACTCATTCTAGATATTTCATAATCTCTGCTCATTACCGTTTTCCTTTGGGTTAATAAAACAATGATTATCTTAATATGGTATTATTATGTACTAAATGTTTACATCTCTTCAAAATTCATATGTTAAAGCCATAACCCCCAATGCAAAGGTATTTGAGGTAGGGGGCCTATGGGAGGTAATCAGGTTTAGATGTGATCATGACAGTGGGACTCATGATAAGACTAGTGCCTCTTTTTGTGACAGAGAGGGACAGATAGGGACAGAAATACAAGAAGGGAGAGAGATGAGAAGCATCAATTCTTGTTGTGTTACCTTAGTTGTTCATTGATTACTTTCTCATATGTTCCTTGACTGGGGGGTTAACAGACCGAGTGACCCCTTGCTCAAGCCAGCAACCTTCAACTCAAGCTAGTAAGCCTTGCTCAATCCAGATGAGCCCGCACTCAAACCAGCAACCTCGGGGTTTCTAACCTGGGTCCTCTGCATCCCAGTCCTGATGCTCTATTCACTGCACCACTGCCTGGTCAGGCAGGACTAGTGCCTTATAAGGAGAGGAAGAACAGAGATCTCTCTTTATTCACTGTATGAGGACAGCAAGGATATGGCTGCCTGGAAGCCAAGAGGTGATTTCTCACCAGGAACTGAACCTGCTGGCACCTATTTTGAACTTCCAGCTTCCAGAATTATAAGAAATCAATGTCTGTTGTTTAAGTTACTCAGTCTGTGGTATTTTTTATAGCAGCCTGAGATGTCTAATACAAACAGTAGAAATTCCAATTTCATAACTTCTCCATCTACTCTACTGGTTGGTAAATGATGCTGACATTTATAAAACTTTAGAGTTCATAAAACCCTTTCATGGGTTATTCCAAGTCCCCATTTAATGGGATTCTGGGAGCTGAAATGACTTGCTCTAAGACATAGCTGGGAAGGGGTGGTGCTAAGGTAGAACCCATGTCTTCTGAAGCAGAGAACATCACTCTGCCAACTAATAAAATAGCTGTTTTGATTGCACAAGGGTGTCCCTGGTCAGTTCTATACTTGCTCTATAGAATCTGGTACAAGCTCATTTATATCCTAGCATGCTCTAATTAATTGGTACACAGAGATTATCTTAGTCCTTAGAAGCCCCTCAATTGTCCTGACATATCAGACAAAGTGGGACCTTCTCAATTTCCTTTCTTCCTTGTCCCAGACCCTGCTGACTGCAAAAAGTACAGTGGTGTGTGACCCTGTGGTGTGTGAAAGACAGCAGATGTGTTGGCCTAGGCATGGTTAGACTTCTCCACAGTTGAGGGATAATGAGACACTAATGACTCTCCTCATATCTTGGGCTTGAAAGGGAGTGAGATGTGGCTCTGGAACAGGAAGCACCACTGTGACAAAAATCATTACTCAGACAATAGTGTAGTGACAGTCACAGGAAATGGGTGTGGGGGTAGGTAGAGGTGGCAAAGGTGGAGGGAGTGGGGATAGAAAGGCGCCCTTGCTTGGGGCGATGGGCGTACAATGCAGGGTGCAGATGATGTTTTATTAAGTTGCATACCTATACTCCAATAAATTCAATAAAAAGTAGTATATCTGAAAACTGAAAACAAAACAAAAGAATCAATACTTTGTGTGTGTCAGTGATCCTGATAAGGACAACAGAGATGCATTTCCTCTTACTCCATGATCTCCTAGTTCTAGTGCTTTCCAGCTGACTTGGGCTGTGACTGCAGGGGTGTTCTTTCTTTCTGGTGTCTCAGTAAGATACCCCAAGCTCAAGGACACCCACCTGGCTCATGATCTCTATAGGGATCACCAGTGTTGGTCAGCATTGGCAACCTGAACTGAATTTAGAAGTTCTCTTTTTTTCTATATCTTAATACTGGTGTTTTCATCTGGAATACTGAGGATGGCTTTTTTATACCCAGTCTATACAGAAATCTTTCTCCTTCTATATTCTCTCCTTTCATTCATACCTTCTTTAAACTGCACTGGGATTCTTGAAAGTCACAAATAATACCTGATTCATCTGCAGATTCTTCTCATTTTCACCTCCACCAACATGTAAATATTTGGCTTAATATTTTATATGTAAGTACAGTAAATTCCCAAGTTACAAACTCTAACTTATGTACAACTCATACTTACAAATGGAGCACCATATGGGTTATTGGTAATCAACTGAGTTGGAAATCAATGAGAATGAAATCATAAAGTTTCTTGACTCCCACAGCAAAGAACTGACCAATGAAGATGTTATGGAACTAGAACAGTGGGTGATAGCTCTGAAGGAAACAAGGATCTAGAAACTACAGAGCTGAAAAAGTTTTCTACAAAAGAGTTAGCTGATGCTTTTCATCTCATTGAAGCAGAAATGGCAAAGTTAACAGAGGAGCAAGATCCTAATACAGAGAGGATCACCAAAAGTTTATGTACAGTTACCAAAGTCCTGAGATGCTACAGGGCCATTTATGATGAGAAAGTGAACACTCTGTACAAACCTCCCTTGATGCCTACTTCACAAAACTGACTCCAGCAGCAGAATCAGACCCTGACTCTCTAACATCAGTCCCATCCTCTCCAACAAATCCATCATTTTTTGCATCATCCGGAATTGTTTAAGGTTGTATTTGAAGATGTTTAAGTATTTATATGCAGAGAAAGGTAAAAATAAATAAGACAATATGTACCAGAGTATATATTATATATTAGTAAAGATCATATACTAGTATATATATTAGTATGTATAAATAACTGTGTATAAAGTTTATGCAAGGTATATATACATATTTATATATGTTTATAAATGTGTTTCTATGAACATATTATATATTTTATATTGATTTCAAATGTTAATTAAAAACTGATTTAATCAAAATTGACTGTAGTGACCTCGGGTCAGGTTTTGGCTCTGGTCAAAATGTGCATTTAATTTCTAGCTTGCTAGAGACAATGAGGTTAAAATCTCACAATTATTATTTGTACATTGGAGAATGTGGTTAATTGTGGGTTTAAAGAAAAGGTAAAGAAAAGAACTGTGAAGGAAAACTTGTATAAATTGCATTTTCATAGCTGACTTAAGTAAAGCAAAGAGGACAACCCTGCCCCCTTTGCTGACAGCACAGAGCCCCTGTGCTCTTAAATATGCTCATTTTATTAGCAGCAGATAATTCATTTGTCTGGAAGGACAATGCAGGGATGGGCGATCACCAGGTCAAGTTTTATCAGTTTCTGTGTTTCTTCTTTTCAACTCATTATAAATTTCATTACTTGGCTAAAATTCTTGTTTCAACATGCGATTCATGCATCTGCAGTCCTAGTCTAAGGGGACTGACAGTTGGTGTTATTGTTGTTGTTTACATATGTTTAACAGGACCTGTGTACAGTCTAAATGAGATTCAGTTTGGCAGATCACAACACAGAGTGTATCCACTGACTTTATTTTTAAATGCTTACACAACCAAAAATATTTATGTTTTGGAAATTCATTTCTAATTTATTGAGAAAATAGTCTTCAATTACCAGTCATTCCAAAAGCGTGTGCCATGTTTTGGGAAGAAAGGCATGGCCCCTGTGATGGCATTCCATCTGTGGACCACACATCCACAGTAATGGCATTTTGAAAGTGGTCTGAAACTATAAATTTACTTGATAATGTTGTTTTTTTGCCCAACAAATTGGTACACTTTATGTTATACAACAACTATTAATTTTGAAATTGTCACGCAATCCTAATATCATAACCTTGGAAGAACTGTGCATTTAAGATACCATTTCATACCCATGGTTAAGAAATATATAGAGAATTCAATGATTCCTTAGTGATGTTGACGCCTCCTAGCTTTAAAGGCCTGTGTCTAATAATACCAGCAAATTTTAAAAGATTCTCTCTGGAGACTTTCTTGTGCATTTGGAAATAACATCTTTGTGTCCATCCTAGTTAATAGTGGTGAACACATTGGTTCTGGACAAGGCTACAAAGAAATGACCAATGAGGTGTCATCCACAACCAAGAGGAGAGCTCAATTAGCACTTGTGGGACAAGCAGACTACTGGAATGAGGGTCTAATTCATAGCCCTGCTAACTGCACACTCGGTTCTTGCAGTGTGTTTGGTGCTTCTGTTTAAAAAATAAAACCCCAATTCTAGATTGTTATCTTCTCTCATTGCAACTGCACATTTGCTTGCATAAAAGTCCCCATACTAACAAATACAGATCACTTAGTACAACATCACTATACAATACTGAATTCATGAAGTACACTTGAAATATATAAGCCATGGCAAAGACTGGCAAAGATTAACATGTATAGGATAGGAAAGAAAAGCTCTAAATTACTATATACAAGTATAGATATATGATATATAATACATATTTTGGCTTTAAATACCGTTTAATAACACAAGGGGGGCTAGGGCCAGCTTTTTCATAGTTATAGTCCAAGTACTATACTACATATTTCCATGGGAAAGAAGTGTGTGTAGAGGGTAAAAATAGAATAGCCAGGCAATTTGTGATAGCAGTGTCTAAAACCAGCAATTATTTTCATTAGCTTTTCCCTGTTTCTTACAACACATATCCAATTAGGTCATTCTTACAAAGGTGTTTACAGTTAATAAAGTTCTTGCAGATATATATAGTTAACATTTTAATTATTATTATTATTTATATTATTCATTATTAGTATATACTTAGTTTCTAACACCACAGGTTTGGGAATGAGATAACTGTAAAACTTACTGTGAGGCTTATTTGTTGCATACTCTTGAATAGGTTATTCTCTAAGTCTCAGTTCCCTCCTTTATAAAATTGGCATGATAATATCTAAACCTTAGTGCTAAGGAAGGACTATATAAAAGAATGCACTTAAAGAATTTAACAGACTGCCTGGCTTAACCATTCAATGAATGGTAGATATTTTGATCGCTAGACTTTGATCTCTGAATATAGCTACATACTTATAAAGCAGCGGTTCTCAACCTGTGGGTCCCGACCCCGGCGGGGTCACCTAAAGCTATTGGAAAATACATAATGCATATCAGGTATTTGCATTCCGAATCATAACTGTAGCAAAATTACAATTATGAAGTAGCCCCCAAAATTATTTTTTAGTTTGGGGTCACCGCAACATGAGGAACTGTATAGCAGGGTCACGGCATTAGAAAGGTTGAGAACCACTGTTATAAAGTATATAGGGTAAGTTTTGTCATTGTCATTATTGGCATGTTGACAAATGAGAAGTTAAGACTTCAAGTGTGATTGATTATTCAATGCCCTGTAAGGGCATATGTTTACTTGTAAATTGTAAAAAAACTTACAACCTTAACCAAGACCGAAATGTGGGAAGGTGTGTAGTCTGGGGAGCTGTCATAATAACAGAGCCCTGCAGGAAGAACTGGTTTTCACAGCTGTCCTAACTTCCTCTTCCCTTGGGGAAAAATTTTCTTTTTCTTTGTGCTGATGGACTTTCATGTGGTTTGCCTTGACTGTGAGTACCAGAGTGCAACTCTCTCCTTTTCCTGAATAAACCCTTTTGTTGCAGGAATATCTAGCTGACTACTTGTTTAGTCAATAAAATTAACAAATTGGTTTTATGATTTATATACTTCAGCCATCTCAGAGAATAATTGGCATTTGTTGGTGTTCCCAAACCTGATGTGCACTAGGACCACAACAAAAAAGAATTTCTAAGCCTGTAATGGGAAGGGAGACGCACAGACTGTTCGAGAATTTATCAGTTACTGTCACTTTGTGAGGCTCCCTTAAAAGGCCTTCCCAGTTTTTTCCCAAACTTATTGTGTGCCTTCCATGCCAACTTTAGTTTCCTTTATTATTTTAACTCTTACATTGCAGAGTAATTGCGTATCTGTGTCTCCACTCTACAGTCAATTTATGGAGAACTGGCTATATATACTTTTAGTCTTTGCTTCTGAAATGCCTAGAACAGTAACTGGTGTGGAAGAAGCAAGCATTCGATACCTGTTTGCTGAATGACTGAAATGACCTGACCAAGAGAACTGAAAAAAAATCATAAATTTAGGACTTACATGCAGATCTTTTGACTACAAATCCCCTGTTCGTTTCCACAGACTTTGGCTGAAGCAGAATGATTAAACCTCATGTCTTAAGAGTGAGGAAATCATGACTAGTCCTAAGAGGCATTAACGCTGGTAAAGAGCTAAAAGGTATAGCCAAAGGCTTTGGTGATCCATGAAAACACACACACACACACACACACACACACACACACACACACCACAAACACCAATCTTATATTGTTGCTGAATCAGCATGATTATCTTTATTACCAGTTGAGTATTATTCCCACCAAGGAGAATTTTATTTTATATTTTTTAAGAGCATGCAACTATATTAATCTGGCTTTAAGTGCTTTATGTGTAATTAATAGGTCTTTTTCCTAGGCTAACACTAGACCTAATTTTTATCTAAGCAATGAATTTCCATCTAATTGTGTCCCATAGGCAGGAAATAGCTGACACAAAAAACTGAATACAAATACCCTGTGAATAAAACCAGCATTCGATCTACTTCAGAAACAGAGCTGTTTACTGAAAACAGGAGATTGTTTTCCAGGTTCTGTGCTTAGGAATCATACTTTTCTCAGTTGGCTGCTTCATTCTGTTTGAAAATACTTCTCAAACAGAACTCAACAGAGACGGAAAATGACTGAGACCTTCAGTTTTGTAGGCTGAGAAGGATTCTGAAATTTCGTCGCTACCACAGGGTCCCTGTCTGTTGTCCATTGATCCAGACAGCACATTCTCTGGCTCAGGTCACTAGTAAAGTTGAGAATGCTTAGAAGGTTCCTGGCTCATTTTTCCAGTGAACACCAGCATTTTGTTGAGAGACTGTCCAAGGGGCTGCCATTCCTGCTGTTTCCTGGGGTTTCTGAGACCTGGTAGAGGCAAATAGCCAAAGTGGGAGAAATTTAGGACCTCAGCGAGATGTCGGATTCTCTGTAACCTCAGGACTCTTGTACAGTTGATTGAGCATAAAAAAGGGTTTGCATTGGGAGGTACAGTTATTTTTTAAATAATTCAAAAAAAAGAGTGAATTTTGGAATTAAACTTAAATAGACAATGACTTAATGAGTTAAATAAAAGAAACAATTCTATTCCCTTGGGACTGAGAAGAGGGCAGAAGTGAAATCAGACCAGCCGAGATTTTCTGCTGGCTGCCTCACTTAAAATTATGTTAAAAATATATACTACTGTTAGTCACCTTTTACTCTAGTTGAGCAGCTTTTGATTGTGACTATTAATTGTAAGGGTTAATATGTGCTGGGATTTACCGTAAACTAGTGGTCCCCAACCTTTTTTGAGCCACAGACCAGTTTAATGTCAGAAAATATTTTCACGGACCGGCCGTTAGGGTGGGATGGATAAATGTATCATGTGACTGAGACAAGCGTCAAGGGTGAGTCTTAGACGGATTTAACAGAGGGAATCTGGTCATTTTTAAAAAATAAAACATCGTTCAGACTTAAATATAAATAAAATGGAAATAATGTAAGTTATTTATTCTTTCTCTGTGGACCGGTACCAAATGGCCCATGGACCGGTACCGGTCTGCGGCCCAGGGGTTGGGGACCACTGCCATAAACCACTTTTCCAGGAAGTTACCAAAGTGATAAATTCTTGTATTTCTATTCTCATGTCAGTTTGTTCTCATGTTCTTTTAAGATTCTGAGTCAAATTTTTAAAAATTAGTATTCAGAAAGTCCCTGGAGAAAAGCCATCTATGACACAGCGACACGTCCATAGGTACACAATAAAGCAGGGGTCCCCAAACTTTTTACACAAGGGGCCAGTTCACTGTCCCTCAGACCGTTGGAGGGCTGGACTATAAAAAAAAACTATGAACAAATCCTTATGCACACTGCACATATCTTATTTTAAAGTAAGAAAACAAAACGGAACAAATACAATATTTAAAATAAAGAACAAGTAAATTTAAATCAACAAACTGACCAGTATTTCAATGGGAACTATGCCCCTCTCACTGACCACCAATGAAAGAGGTGCCCCTTCAGGAAGTGTGGCGGGGGCCGGATAAATGGCCTCAGGGGGCCGCAGTTTGGGGACCCCTGCAATAAAGCATTCTATCAGGATTTGATAGGAATGGAGAAGATGCTCACAAGGTGCAAATATCTTTTGAAACAAGCAGGTCAACCAAAAAATTCATCCTATTAGCCTGTACTACTACCCCACATCTGGAAATGGTATGAAAAAGAAATGTACACATTCACTCTACAAAACTTTAAATGGATTTCAGACGACCTTTGCACTTGGCAGCTCTTTGGAGAATTGCATGCCTGTGATGTTTATCATTCCATTTTTAATGAATTGATTAAAGTACTATGTTGTTATTTTCTCCAAAAACACTATCATTATCTCAGAAAAAAATTAATTTCTTAAGACATTGAACATCTTTGAAGTCACGATTTTAAGTTACTTTTGTTTCCACTATATCCTATGTACCCCGTAACCCAGGAATAAGAAGTTGTCAATATAGTTCTATGTACACACCCTGTATGCTTTTGCTCCTGGTTGGTGCAGTGGGGAATGTTTGTACTCATTCTGTACAGTCTTATTTAAATACTTTCCCCTTCATAAAGCCTCCTCCACTTCATTCAGAATAAATTGTACTTTCTCGTCACTCTCTCAGCACACTATTGAAATCTACTTAGTATATACAAAAAAAAATTATCTTAAGTCACTGGTGATATGCCAGCCATGGTTAACAAAAGATCTTAACTCCTATGCCAAATCTGATCAACATTATTTGCCTGCTTAGATATTGTGTTGAAGATTCTGAAACTGTATCCACACAGTGGGAGGAAAATGTAGTAATCAATTAATGATGTCTGCAATGGACATGAGCAGAGCGGCAGCGGTGCACTTGCTATGGGTTTGCTGTTTCTGAAACAGACTAAGCTTTTTGATGCTGGCATTATTATTTGGTTTTATACATTTTACAATGCCTTGATTTTGTTTTTGTTTTGTTTGTTTGCTTTACATTTAATAGGTACTTAAGATACGTCTTTTGAATACATTAAATTGCAATGAGGGATGACGTCAGAGTAATGGCGGAGTAGGAAGCGATACCGATAAATCTCCCCCAAAACTCAACAAGATCTTCAACCAGAAACAGAAAAACCTATACTTGGAGCTTCCAGATTCTTCGCAATACACCCAAAGGTATGATTGAGTGAAAAATTGGCTAAATATATAACCAAACCCCGAAGGAAATAGGGAGTAAGAAATGCTCCGCCTTCCTCACTAACCTAAACAGGGCGGCTTTTTCTGGTAACTGTGAATTTAGAAACTGAGGCGGGCAAAGGGGGTGAATAGATCCAGGCCGCCGCAGCAAAAACGGCCGAACCAGGCTGTGGCTCAGAGATCCAAGCTGAGGAAAATCTGATCCTGTGGCAACCCGGGCAATACAAGCTAACACTCGCGCCAAACCCAAACAAAGAAAGACAAGCGGAGCGGCCATTTTACCCGGTCTCCTGGTCGGTGCGCAGTTAGTGGAAGAGAGATTTCTTCCTAAGCCGCGGAAGTGGGTGCCCGTGTTGCCCCACAGAGAGGAAGGGTCAGAGGCCTTTCTGTGGGCTGAGGGCAGAGTCTCTGGGCAGCCCCAGCGCCCTGGGAAAGCCACGCACGGGAGGGAGTGAGAACTAATCCCAACGGTGGAGATTTTCCGTGCTGGAGGCTGTTTCACTCAGAGGGAACCGCGGCCGGCCTCATATCCTGGTTTGCGCGCGCAGATAAGGAGTGAGCGATTCCTCCGAGTGCCTCGGCAGTGCACGCCCGTGTTATCGCACAGAGGGGCAGAGTCAGGGGCCTTTGTGTGGGCCAAAGCGGAATCTCGGGCCGCCCCAGCGCCTTGCAAAAGCCGCACACGGGGACGGAGCGAGACTCAATTCCAACGCTGCAACTTTTCCCTGCGGTTGGGGGTTTCACTCAGAGCGTGAGACTGCTGGCCGGATATCCTGGTTGCAGACAGTGAGTGAGAGTTTCCTCCAAGCGCCCCGGAAGTGGGCGCCCGCTTGTGTTACCGGATAGAGTGGCAGAGCCAGAGGTCTTCGAGTGGGCGGAAAGCCCGCCTGATTATGCTAGCAGCTCTGACTGACTGAGCCTTACCCAGAGCCCTGTGCTGAGTGGAAATAGAGTGGGGAGTTGCCAGCAATTTGAGCCTCTTACTATCCAGGCAGAGGCAGCAGCAACCCCATACCTGGACTATCAGGCTACTAATTGAGGAAGGAAAGACTAGGAGAAAGGCTCCAGGAACACAGACTCTCTCACTGTCGGAGCCTATAAATGCTAATGAGCCTCGACTCCCAACGAGAATAAAGCACAATACATGACATTGCCATAGAGACTTATCAACTGCAAACCTCTACCTGAGCGTGCCAAAGGGGAAGAACCCGGGGTACAGAGTCACCGACCAGGAAGAGGGAGAGAAAAGAAAAAGCAAGAAGATAACCTCTCAAAATCAAGAATAATCTGCAGACTTTATAACCTATCCCATTTTATTATATTTGTTTGTTTGTTTCTCTTATCTTCATTCTTGAGACTTTTTTTTCCTCCTCCAATTTGGCCGATTAACTCTCTACCGGTCTTACTCTCTCCTCTCCCTGAACTACACTACCCATAAGTGTTACATCTCCCATTATCATTTCTCTTCTCTCCTTTCTCTCTATGAGGGTTGCACTCCAAAACCCTTAACTCTCTCTCTCTCTCTCCTTTCTTTTTTCTTCTTTTACTGGTTCCCTCTTTTTTTCTCTCTCTCTCTCTTTCTTTTCTCCCTCTATATTAGTTTCTTCCTTTCTCCTTTACATCTCCTCTCATTCAAACTTCAATAACAAACAAATTATCTTATCTGGAACTCAAACCTATGTTTGTGGCATTTTGGGGGGTTTTTACTTCACATTTTTAACTCACTAGCAGTGCTCCCATCCCTGGCTCTCCATATTATCTAGTTCTTGTTCCACTAAATACAATAGTAAGTTTTTAATTTGTCCCCCCATTTTTCCATTTTCCTCTTATTCCTCTCATCATAACTCTTAGAAAACCAACACCTAAAAGCAAATCATTTTATTCTTGACCCAAATTTTTTCCTTATTTGCTTTTTGTGGGTCCATACGCTCTTTTATTTTTCTTTTTTCTTTTTTTTTTTTTTCCTTTTTTTTTTTTTTTTTTCTTTCTCTCTTTTTTGTCCCTTTATTACTTTTCCCCAATTCAGGCCCTCCATCACAGGCATTGTTTGTTATAACTCACAGTCCACCACAAGATTTTCTCAAGAAAGAGGGGAGAGGAGAGGAGAGGAAAAAAAAAGAGGGGGGGGAATAATTTCCTTTTTTAAAAAAATTTTATTTTATTTTATTTTTCTTTATTTCATTATTAATTTTTTTTTAAAAAAACAACTCTTTTCGATTTGTTATTTTTTTATTTTTTTTAACTTTTTATTCTTTATTAAATCTCATTAATACTATCAACAAAACCACCCTCAGATGCCATTAAGGAAGAGAAAATCGAATATCATGGATACAAAAGAAAGAGAGGTAACACAGCTAGATGAGGAAAAATCTATGGAGAAAAAATTTAATATATTGGAAACCTTGGAGCTAAATGACAGAGAATTCAAGATAGAAATCCTAAAAATCCTCCGAGATATACAAGAAAACACAGAAAGGCAATATAGGGAGCTCATAAAACAACTCCATGAACACAAAGAATATATGTCCAAGGAAATTGAAACTATAAAAACAAATCAAACAGAGATGAAAAACTCAATTCATGAGCTGAAAAACGAAGTAACAAGCTTAGCTAATAGAACAGGTCAGATAGAAGAGAGGATTAGTGAAATAGAAGACAAGCAACTTGAGGCACAACAGAGAGAAGAAGAAAGAGACTCAAAAATTAAAAAAAATGAGATAGCCCTACAAGAATTATCTGACTCCATCAAAAAGAATAACATAAGAATAATAGGTATATCAGAGGGAGAAGAGAGAGAAAATGGAATGGAGAACATACTTAAACAAATAATTGATGAGAACTTCCCAAGCCTGTGGAAAGAACTAAAGCCTCAAGTTCAAGAAGCAAACAGAACTCCAAGTTTTCTTAACCCCAACAAACCCACTCCAAGGCATATCATAATGAAATTGACACAAACCAACAGCAAAGAAAAAATTCTCAAGGCAGCCAGGGAAAAGAAGAATACAACATATAAAGGAAGGCCCATTAGATTATCATCAGATTTCTCAGCAGAAACTCTACAAGCTAGAAGAGAGTGGACCCCAATATTTAAAGTCCTGAAAGAGAGGAACTTTCAGCCACGAATACTATACCCATCAAAACTATCCTTCAAATACGAAGGAGAAATAAAAACATTCACAGATACAGAAAAGATGAGGGAATTTATCATCAGAAAACCCCCACTCCAGGAATTACTAAAGGGGGTTCTCCAATCAGATACAAAGAACAAAAAAAAACATAGCCACAAGTAAAACCTCCAAGAAGAACACAATAAAACCAAATTTAAACTGTGACAACAACAAAAAGAAAGAGGGGGAGAAGACGGAGATTAACAGTAGCAAAGGACGATGGAGTGCAAAAGTACTCACAAAATAGTTTGCTACAATGAACAGGGTAGGGACCCTTTTCATTACTCAAAGGTAACCACCATTGAAAAAACCACCACAGAAGCACATGAGATAAAAAAGATAGCAACAGAGAAAAGATGTATGGAATACAACCAAATAAAAACAAAAGATAGAAAAACGAAAGAGAAGGATCAAACAAGACACAAAACTAACAGAAAGCAAGATATAAAATGGCAATAGGGAACTCACAAGTAGCAATAATTACACTAAATGTAAACGGATTAAACTCACCAATAAAAAGGCACAGAGTAGCAGAATGGATTAAAAAAGAAAATCCAACTGTATGCTGCCTACAGGAAACTCATCTAAGTAACAAGGATAAAAACAAATTCAAAGTGAAAGGCTGGAAAACAATACTCCAAGCAAATAACATCCAAAAAAAAGCAGGTGTAGCAATACTCATATCGGATAATGCTGACTACAAGACAACAAAAGTACTCAGAGACAAAAATGGCCATTTCATAATGGCTAAGGGGACACTGAATCAAGAAGACATAACAATTCTTAATATATATGCACCAAACCAAGGAGCACCAAAATATATAAGACAGCTACTTATTGATCTTAAAACCAAAACTGACAAAAATACAATCATACTTGGAGACCTCAATACACCGCTGACGGCTCTAGATCGGTCATCCAAACAGAGAATCAACAAAGACATAGTGGCCTTAAACAAAACACTAGAGCACCTAGATATGATAGACATCTACAGGACATTTCATCCCAAAGTGACTGAGTATACATTTTTCTCCAGTGTACATGGATCATTCTCAAGAATTGACCATATGTTGGGCCACAAAAACAATATCAGCAAATTCAGAAAAATTGAAGTTGTACCAAGCATATTTTCTGATCATAAAGCCTTGAAACTAGAATTCAACTGCAAAAAAGAGGAAAAAAATCCCACAAAAATGTGGAAACTAAACAACATACTTTTAAAAAATGAATGGGTCAAAGAAGAAATAAGTGCAGAGATCAAAAGATATATACAGACTAATGAAAATGACAATACGACATATCAGAATCTATGGGATGCAGCAAAAGCAGTGATAAGAGGGAAGTTCATATCGCTTCAGGCATATATGAACAAACAAGAGATAGCCCAAGTGAACCACTTAACTTCCCACCTTAAGGAACTAGAAAAAGAAGAACAAAGACAACCCAAAACCAGCCGAAGAAAGGAGATAATAAAAATCAGAGCAGAAATAAATGAATTAGAGAACAGAAAAACTATAGAAAAAATTAATAGAACAAGGAGCTGGTTCTTTGAAAAGATCAACAAAATTGACAAACCCTTGGCAAGACTTACCAAGGAAAAAAGAGAAAGAACTCATATAAACAAAATCCAAAATGAAAGAGGAGAAATCACCACGGACACCGTAGATATACAAAGAATTATTGTAGAATACTATGAAAAACTTTATGCCACTAAATTCAACAACCTAGAAGAAATGGATAAATTCCTAGAAAAATACAACCTTCCTAGACTGAGTCAAGAAGAAGCAGAAAGCCTAAACAGACCTATCAGTAGAGAAGAAATAGAAAAAACCATTAAAAACCTCCCCAAAAATAAAAGTCCAGGCCCTGACGGCTATACCAGCGAATTTTATCAAACATTCAAAGAAGACTTGGTTCCTATTCTACTCAAAGTCTTCCAAAAAATTGAAGAAGAAGCAATACTTCCAAACACATTTTATGAGGCCAACATAACCCTCATACCAAAACCAGGCAAGGATGGCACAAAAAAAGAAAACTACAGACCAATATCTCTAATGAATACAGATGCTAAAATACTAAACAAAATACTAGCAAATCGAATACAACAACATATTAAAAAAATAATACATCATGATCAAGTGGGATTCATCCCAGAATCTCAAGGATGGTTCAACATACGTAAAACGGTTAATGTAATACACCATATCAACAAAACAAAGAACAAAAACCACATGATCTTATCAATAGACGCAGAAAAGGCTTTCGATAAAATACAACACAATTTTATGTTTAAGACTCTCAACAAAATGGGTATAGAAGGAAAATATCTCAACATGATAAAGGCCATATATGATAAACCATCGGCTAACATCATATTAAATGGCACTAAACTGAAGGCTTTCCCCCTTAAATCAGGAACAAGACAGGGTTGTCCATTCTCTCCACTCTTATTTAATGTGGTACCAGAGGTTCTAGCCAGAGCAATCAGACAAGACAAAGAAATAAAAGGCATCCATATCGGAAAAGAAGAAGTAAAGGTATCACTTTTTGCAGATGATATGATCCTATACATCGAAAACCCCAAAGAATCCACAAAAAGACTACTAGAAACAATAAGCCAATACAGTAAGGTCGCAGGATACAAAATTAACATACAGAAGTCAATAGCCTTTCTATATGCCAACAATGAAACAACTGAGAAGGAACTCAAAAGAATAATCCCCTTCACGATTGCAACAAAAAAAATAAAATACTTAGGAATAAACATAACAAAGAATGTAAAGGACTTATATAATGAAAACTATAAACCATTGTTAAGGGAAATCGAAAAAGATATAATGAGATGGAAGAATATACCTTGTTCTTGGCTAGGAAGAATAAATATAATCAAGATGGCTATATTACCCAAAGCAATATACAAATTTAATGCAATTCCCATCAAACTTCCAATGACGTTTTTAAAGAAATAGAGCAAAAAATCATCAGATTTATATGGAACTATAAAAAACCCCGAATAGCCAAAGCAATCCTAAAGAAAAAGAATGAAGCTGGGGGCATAACAATACCTGACTTCAAACTCTATTATAGGGCCACGACAATCAAAACAGCATGGTATTGGCAGAAAAATAGACACTCAGACCAATGGAACAGAATAGAAAGTCCAGAAATAAAACCACATATATATAGTCAAATAATTTTTGATAAAGGGGCCAACAACACACAATGGAGAAAAGAAAGCCTCTTCAATAAATGGTGCTGGGAAAACTGGAAAGCCACATGCAAAAGAATGAAACTGGACTACAGTCTCTCTCCCTGTACAAAAATTAACTCAAAATGGATCAAAGATCTAAACATAAGACCTGAAACAATTAAGTACATAGAAGAAGACATAGGTACTCAACTCATGGACCTGGGTTTTAAAGAGCATTTTATGAATTTGACTCCAATGGCAAGAGAAGTGAAGGCAAAAATTAATGAATGGGACTACATCAGACTAAGAAGTTTTTGCTCAGCAAGGGAAACTGATAACAAAATAAACAGAAAGCCAACTAAATGGGAAATGATATTTTCAAACAACAGCTCAGATAAGGGCCTAATATCCAAAATATACAAAGAACTCATAAAACTCAACAACAAACAAACAAACAATCCAATAAAAAAATGGGAAGAGGATATGAATAGACACTTCTCCCAGGAAGAAATACAAATGGCCAACAGATATATGAAAAGATGCTCAGCTTCTTTAGCTATTAGAGAAATGCAAATCAAAACGGCAATGAGATACCACCTCACACCTGTTCGATTAGCTGTTATTAGCAAGTCAGGTAATAGCAAATGTGGAGAGGCTGTGGAGAAAAAGGAACCCTCATACACTGTTGGTGGGAATGTAAAGTAGTACAACCATTATGGAAGAAAGTATGGTGGTTCCTCAAAAAACTGAAAATAGAACTACCTTATGACCCAGCAATCCCTCTACTGGGTATATATCCCCAAAACTCAGAAACATTGATACGTAAAGACACATGCAGCCCCATGTTTATTGCAGCATTGTTCACAGTGGCCAGGACATGGAAACAACCAAAAAGCCCATCAATAGATGACTGGATAAAGAAGATGTGGCACATATACACTATGGAATACTACTCAGCCATAAGAAATGATGACATCGGAACATTTACAGCAAAATGGTGGGATCTTGATAACATGATACGAAGCGAAATAAGTAAATCGGAAAAAAACAGGAACTGTATTATTCCATACGTAGGTGGGACATAATAGTGAAACTAAGAGACATTGATAAGAGTGTGGTGGTTACGGGGGGGAGGGGGGAATGGGAGAGGGATAGGGGGTGGGAGGGGCACAAAGAAAACAAGATAGAAGGTGACAGAGGACAATCTGACTTTGGGTGGTGGGTATGCAACATAATTGAACGACAAGATAACCTGGACTTGTTATCTTTGAATATATGTATCCTGATTTATTGATGTCACCCCATTAAAAAAATAATATAATAAAATAAATAAAAAAAAAAAAAAGAAAAAAAAAAAAAGAATGTGACTGGGGAAAAAAAAAATTGCAATGAGCAGTGCTGAAGGTTTAGGTCTGAAGTAAGGAAGAATTACTGATTCAGACTGTGATATGGTAGAAAAGGAATCCAACAGAGGTCATGATGTCCTGCCTAGAGATTTTAGGACACAGGCTACAAGTCCTTCTTGGTGTTTTATGTCTAGTGTTGTTGAAATAGGCAATGCATTGTGTCATCTGTTGGGTATTCTTCAGATCCAAGAGTCACTGATTTATAGCAATTGTTACTATTTTAGTATAGGTCAATAAGGAGTTTGTATTCCAAAAGTGAGTGCTATAAGCTTTGTATATCTTATCTTTCTTAAGTCAGAGACTTCTGATTGAGTTTATGACTTTCATTTGTAAGATTTTTGTTTTCTTTTTTTTTAATTTTATTTATTCATTTTTAGAAAGGAGAGAGGGAGAGAGAGAGACAGAGAGAGAGAAGGGGGGAGGAGCTGGAAGCATCAACTCCCATATGTGCCTTGACCAGGCAAGCCCAGGGTTTCGAACCGGCGACCTCAGCATTTCCAGGTCGACACTTTATCCACTGCGCCACCACAGGTCAGGCGATTTTTGTTTTCTTTTGTTATTTATGTCTGTTTTTATAGGGTAGGATGGAAGGAAGGGAGAAAGGCTTGAGTCACCCAGTTTTGGATGATTGCTTGGCCATAGTCAGATCATTGACAGTTTAATTGTCTTCTCAATTTCTCCTTAGGACCTTAATGCTCCACACATGAGAACATACTAACAAATGTTCTCAAGTGGTAAGACCAAAGCTCATAGTATTGAAACATATGGCAAGAGAGGAAAACATTTAGCATAGTAGTACATAATAGTATAAGGATTTTTTTTTAAAAGAAAAGTCAGAGCTTAAAGTTCAAAATGCTTTAGAATAAGAATGTAAAATCTGTCATATTATTGCGGTGATTTGGAAAATCGAATTAAAGCTATGTGAAATAAGTGTTATTGCTCAGATGCTAGTCTCTGTTTCAACTCAGCTTTACCAATGCTCTACATTATGAGTTATTAGGCACTTGTGTAATTAATGATCAAATGCTACTTTCCAGTGTCCTGCACAAGACTATTATTACTATGTCTGTCTTCTTCAGGAAACTTGCAGGGACATTGACTAATTGAAAGCTCAAGACTTGGATATTCTTGAATTCCCTTGCAATTATGTATTCTGATGCCGTCATAACCCACTGATAGTCTCAACAGCACTGTATTTCCTTGTACAGGGGGTCCTTGATTTTCAACAGTCTTGACATATGATGTTTCAAGTTTACCATGCTCACTCCCACAAAAACTTTAAAAAATTGAGATGTGACTGTTTTAGCTTTTGCTGTTAGCATTGTACTTATGGACTACATGGATGAACTAGTTAGGTTGTGCATGGTGGAAGAATATGCAGCATAGTCTACAGTACAGTATATTTATGTCTTTTTTCTTTTTCTGTGGTTTAGTTGTGTTTTCATGTTCTAGATTATTTTACAATTATGTTAGGATAGGAAAGTGACTTAAGCTAGGGTGTGTTTTGACTAATGCCAAAATTCAGTTTACATCATTGTTGTAGAAACGGAACTCTGTTGTAACCTGAGGACCCCCTGTATTACCTTATTAATATGCTAGATTGTTATTTAAATCATCATCTATGTATTATCTCTCATGCATCTCCTGAAGTAGACCATTAAAGTCCAAAGCTGCATCTTACCCTCCTTGTATATCCAATTCACCACTCACTTTCCTGGTACATAGAAAGTATTCTGGTTGATCACTCCATTCGGGTGTATATTTGGTTTACATAAATCTACTGTGTATGAGTTGGAATGATCATATCCAGTTTGCAGAATCTGGATCAGGGAGAAATTTTTAAATGTGTGCACACACAAACTTTCATAAAATTGGGAATAATAATACTGCTCACAAAAATTAGGGATCAGAAAACGTGCAGATTTCCAGTACTTTCAGCCTTTTGTAGAGTGCATTTTCACCAATGAAATAAAAGTTGGTTTTGCATCTCATTTGCATAATCAAACAATTTTCTTTGACTTTTCATTTGCTTTTCTGATGTTCTTGTTTAATAAAAAATTAAATGCTTCTTTTTCTATAGCTTTATATTCATTTTGAAATATCCCCTAAATTTGTGAGTTGTAGATATACTAGATGGATATATTAAAACATGGCATTGGAATACTGTCATGGGTTTAATTATGTTCCCCAAAGTCCTAAATTTTAGTACCTTAAAATGTGACTTCATTTGGAAATAGAATCTTGCAGATTTAAAGGATTTGATATAAGGTCATTAGAGTAGGGCCAAATCCAATGTGACTGATATCTTTAAAAGAAGGGGAAACTGAGACAGAGACATGCACAGAGGGAAGACCACCATGTGACTGGAGTGATGTACTCATAATCCAAGGAACACCAAGGATAGCTGGCCAACCCTAGAAGGTGAAATGGTCAGAGAATAGGACCCCACTGACACCTTGATCTCAGACTTTTGGGGGTTTTTTTGTTTGTTTTTTTGTATTTTTCTGAAGTTGGAAACGGGGAGGCAGTTGGACAGACTCCCGCATGCTTCTGACCAGGATCCACCCGGCACGCCCACCAGAGGGTGATGCTCTGCCCATCTGGGGCATTGCTCTGTTGCAACCAAAGCCATCCAGTGCCTGAGGCAGAGGCCATAGAGCTATCCTCAGCGCCCGGGCCATCTTTGCTCCAATGGAGCCTTGACTGAGGGACAGAGAGGAAGGAGAGGGTAAGGGGTGGAGAAGCAGATGGGCGCTTCTCCTGTGTGCCCTGGCCGGGAATCAAACCCAGGACTCCTGCACACCAGGCCAATGCTCTACCACTAAGCCAACTGGCCAGGGCCGATCTCAGACTTTTAACCTCCAGAACTGTGAGAAAATACATTTGTACTACTTTAAGACATTCAGATTCTGTAGTTGGTTATAGCTGCTCACAGGAATTAACATGAATACTGAAGGAAGCACTAGAGCCATAGAGGAACCAATTGGTATAAAAAGTGATTTTTTTTTTGTAAATTTAGGACAAATGATGAAGTGAAGTTTTCTTCTCAAGAAACATCATATAGAAAGAATGGCAAATCCATTTCATCTTGTGTGCAAAGTTGATTTACCAGTTGGAGGCTGCTGGGAGCAGAGGTTGGGGCAGGTCTAGCATCTGCATTTGGCTTGGTGGGAAAGAGCACAGGCATCCATGGGTGATAACTGCAGTGAGTGCAGAGGAGAGTGACGTGTATTTAGGCTGGGGCAGCAGCAAATACAGTTGACCCTTGAACAACGAGGCATTAAGGGCACTGATTCCCAACACTGTCAAAAATTCACATATAATATTTGACTTCCCCAAAATTTAACTACTAAAAGCTTACTGTTGACTGAAGCCCTTACTGATAACATACAGTCTAATAACACATATTTTGTATGGTAAATGTATTATATACTGTATTCTTATAAATAAAGTAAGCTAGAGAAAAGAAAATGTTATTACAAAAATCATAAGAAATCTTATGATTTATTGAAAGAAATTTGCATATAAGTGGACTCAAGCAGTATAAGCCCATGTTATTCAAAGGTCAACTGGAAGCTGTGAAGGAGGGAAAGTATCCAGTATGGAGTGGGCTTAGGAATAAGAATGAGGAGTATAGATAAAGAGATAAAATCTGACTGAGGCAAAAGGAAAAGAAGAATTCTTGACGGCTTCAAGTTTCAGTGAAATCCCATGACAAGTTGGGAAATGGGACACAGAAGACAAGAAACCCTCTAGACCTCAAAACCAGTCCAGGAAAAAGAAGCAGAAATTAACTGTTATACATGAAACAATGATATAGATATTAAATTAGTGTCTCTAAGCAGTCTACTCAATTCATTTTGAATAAATATGTCTATATTCTCTGGAAATTTAACCCTCTTAACATAACTTTGTGCCTAGGAATTATGTATTTTTATTTTGGTTTTTAAATTTTCTTAAGAGTCCTGGGGACAGAGAAAGGAAGACTTTTTCACCATTGTTGTCTGATTATCTGGAGGATGGAAAGGCGTTAAGTGTTATAATATTGAGATTATGACTGTTGGTGACACAGCTGGCAGAATCTGGACCACCCCAGGCCTCATTGGCTCAGGCACAGCAATGGAATAACAGCAACAGCAAAATCCATGAGCTCTTGCCCTTCCTGCTCATGTGGAGTCTCTGGCCTTCTCCTAAACTTCCCCTGTTATTTTTGGGACTCTACATACTAACTCTCCTATCTGCTCACAGGCCAATCTGTCAGCTGCAATGACATGTGCTATTTCCTTTCTCTTCTGCTCTATCCTATACTTTGTGTCTTCACTGGGTTTTGCCTGTATCCTTCTTCATTGGAGGTGGCAGACTACCCATCATCTTCTTCATCCTCCCTCCCCCAACCTCAGGGGACCTCCTCTTCTTCAGGCACATGTGTTTTTACAGGGATGTGCCTATAGGTCTGGCTGACAGGATTGACTCTGTGAGATATCACCACACCTAAACATAAGTGCTTTATACAGAGGCTTAGTTAAGTCTTCCAGAAATCCTTCCTCATTGATGCATTCTCTCACTCACTCTCAGGGAGCTTCTGTTATCTCTCAGGAGCTGGAGAAATCATCACATTTAACTCAGCAGTCTTGTCACTGCCGCACCAGGGACTTCTTGCCCTGTTGAAGACTTGCTGCTGGGGAGAAGAGGCATCCACTTCACATGAAGCGGCATCAACTTCACATGAGGGAGTTGCCTTGTGAAGAATGAATTAGGCACCATCTGCAAAGTACTCTGAGTTGTGGCAAAGAAGAATATTGCCTGTCTTTGAAATGCTAGCTAGAACAATCATTGATAATTAGAGGCAGTCAGATTAAATGGGCTTTGAGAAATACCGAAGAAAAAGCCACCCTTTCCTTGGTATTTTAGTTGTTTGAGTGAATGTCTTTTGATTTTTCAGCTGTTAATCCAGAATCTTACGTCGTTTTCTCTTTCTTTCTTTCTTTCTTTCTTTCTTTCTTTCTTTCTTTCTTTCTTTCTTTCTTTCTTTCTTCTTCTTCTTCTTTTTTTTTTACAGAGACAGAGAGAGAGAGTCAGAGAGAGGCATAGATAGGGACAGACAGATAGGAACGAAGAGAGATGAGAAGCATCAATCATCAGTGTTTCGTTGCGACACCTTAGTTGTTCATTGATTGCTTTCTCATATGTGCCTTGACCGCGGGCCTTCAGCAAACTGAGTTAACCCCTTGCTCAAGCCAGCAACCTTGGGTCCAAGCTGGTGAGCTTTGCTCAAACCAGATAAGCCTGCGCTCAAGCTGGCGACCTCGGGGTCTCGAACCTGGGTCCTCAGCATCCCAGTCCAACGCTCTATCCACTGCACCACTGCCTGGTCAGGCTTATGTCACTTTCTTAACCCCAAAAAGATGTGCTTCTTTTAAATTGAGGTGAACTTCTTTCCCAAAGGCATTCATTTAGTGCTCTCTGACAGCAGAAAGCCATTTGAAAATAAGTTTAGAACCAGAAATCCAGCTATTTTCCTCATTTCAGCTCAGGTTCACATTTTTTCAAGTGATCAGTTACACTAGAATGTTTATTAGGATGTGGAAGAGAAAGCTATTAAATATTTAAAGTCAGATAATCTCAAGGCATGTTGTAAACCAGCTGTCTTGAGAAACCTTTTATTGGACTCAGCCACCAGCCCCCCATTTCTAAATGAACTGCTATTAAATTACCAAAAGAAAGTCTTCACCAGTTACATTAGAATTTTAATAGAAATTAATTGGCACCTTGCTTCAGCTCAATGGAGCCTGAAGAAGCTTGGGAATAAAGATAGGAGAAAAGAAAAATAAGATAATTGACCTTATTTATATTATATTTATGTGAAATCTAGCATATTTAATATATGTAATATTATATATAATACATGCACATATGTGTATCTGTAAGGGTATAAACAGAGGAAAGGGATATACGTTGATCTTCCATTGGTGGGTGATCATTTTTGATGGTTAAATATGTTAACATTCAGGCCTGATCTCCATGTGGGTTGGTTAGCTCTATTCTATCCATAACCAATATGTGCTATTGGTCCAACCTATAGTATGGGTGGACTGGTGAAAATCCAGGTTTGTTGTCGTAAGGATAACATTTAATTGTTATGGATTATATATTATACTTCTCTTCCTTATTTATATAGTGTTCAATTCTAACATGATTATCTGTTGTTCTTAGGAAATGTTCTCCTAACCACATCAGGATGAGGAAATATAACAAAATCAAACAAAAGGTGATGTACAGGAATTAGTGAATATTTTTTAAAATCTCAGTTAAATGGTATCACTGAGAAATAAATTGTTTTTAAAGAGGTACATTTTAAGGATTATTTTGTTCTTTTAAATCCACACTTTAAAAATCAATTTTGAATTGAAATAACTCCAAATATATTATCTACTTCTTTTCCTTTGGAATACAATATACTGAATACAAAGTAGCACTTTTAAAATATTTATTACCATGGTGCTGTGCCACTGACATATTTTGGGATGTGTTTGTAAATGTTCTCTTGCCCTAGATGGCCTCAGACTGCTGTTCTCATTGAGGTTTTATGCTTTTTTTTATAGTTTACTGTTCTTTCCCTTTGGGCTAGTAGATCCTAGACATTATCAATATTGATATTAATCCTAACATCAATACTAATAACTAATGTGTCAAAACTCACACTGAATAAGAATGCTGATAAATAATATGATTAAGATTTATGAGCTGTGTGTCACCTAGTTTGGCTACTAAAAGACCTTTCTGGTTTGTTTTTTTCTTGGTTTTGACATCTATTTTGTCATAGATGAGGCTCCAGAATGTTTGATTTACAAATAGTTGAGGGTTATTATTTAAATAATAAGTTATCTAAACCTGTTATATATACACACATATAGCTGATATTGAAAATGACATCACTGAATATGATTGTACCAGGTGTTGTAGAACTACCTACAGCTAAGGAGACTATATAGCAACATAAATGCTTATGATAGAAAACTGTCTTTAAAAACAGCAGGTACCAGTCATTTGGTACCAGTCCGCAGAGAAAGAATAAATAACTTACATTATTTCTGTTTTATTTATATTTAAGTCTGAACGATGTTTTATTTTTAAAAAATGACCAGATTCCCTCTGTTACATCCGTCTAAGACTCACTCTTGACGCTTGTCTCGGTCACGTGATACATTTATCTGTCCCACCCTAAAGGCCGGTCCGTGAAAATATTTTGTGACATTAAACCAGTCTGTGGCCCGAAAAAGGTTGAGGACCACTGCCCTAAGGCTATAGAAAAAAAAGCCAAAAATGTAGGCAAAAAGAAGCATTTGTTATTGGGTTAAGGTGATAACATTATAAATTTCTACATTTCCAAAAATTCTGCAAAGTTAATATTTTTAAACTAATTAAAGAAGGGGGTTCTAATACCTTAGTGGCCTACATAAGCCAACCCAAACCGAAGCCTGTAAATGCCTCAAGGTTAAGAAATGAAAAACCTAAGGACAACCAATCATAAACAGCTAGCTAGTTTTTTTCCAAATAAGGCAACCTCTTAAGTTGTAGCCAATCAAATAATATCCATGCATTGCCTTTGCCTTTTCCCTATAAAAATCTTTGCTCTGGCTTCTGTCCGTGGAATACTTCTAACCATTTCTGGTTTCATCCTGCTCAATTTAAAAACTTTTGTTTAAATACTAAACTGTTAAAATTTTTAACATATCTCAGTTTATCTTTTAACAGCTTTATGTCAAAAGTAACAAGCAAATGTATAAATAAAAACCCAATAAAAGCCCAAAGTTCTTGCAACACCCTACACATAAGAAATCTAATTTTGATTAGTAAGCAACATCAGTGCATGTCTTGAAGTTCCAAATCTTAGACTCAAGGTTTTCCCAAAGCTTTGTTTAGAAAGAGAGCACCCACCTATAGGGTCACTTCCCAGAAGCAGGAATCCTAATACATAAAGGGAAATTGGGCATATCATAGCTGAGTCCATAGAACTGACACTATTTTGAAGGAAATTTGCAACATAATCTTAAGAGAAGTATCTGAAATGTGGCATCAAATTAAAATTTTCCATCTTCATAACATTTAAGATTACGTTTATGATTTCAGATCTCTCTCTCAGCTGTGAACATCCATCCACCCATTCCCTCAGAAGACATTCATTAGGCTCTCATGATGTGGCAGGCACACTGAACAATGGTTGAATATCAACATGGGACCGAGAACTATCCTTCTGAATACAGGTTTTCATTCCACAGCGTTTAGGTCTCAGTTTTATTTTGTTTGTTGCTTGTTTTGTTTGTCCTCACTTTTGACTACCTGTAACCAAATCACATTTAAGCTTGTCACCTCGCTGGCTTGACTTGGGAACATGGTAGGAAAGAGAGACACACACTTTTAGCAGGTGTATAAAGTCTGCTTACTTTGTCAGATGAGATTTTAAGGACAACACAAGAGTTCTTTTAAATACAGAAGCCAAACTTACCATTGCAGAATCTAAGAGACGGATACCTTCTGGTAAGACATATGGCCTTTGACAAAGAATAAGATAACGGGCCTTGCAGGGGCATAGTGAACAATTCCATATTAGAGCCCACAAAAGGAATTTAATAAAGCACAGAGATCTGGTCCTCAGACGTGGGGGAGTACACCACAGAGGTGCATTAACCTCGGTCATTACCTTTCTTTCAGGAGTGTTGTTTGTAAACCATACACAAAAGCCATATAGATGATAATAATCTCAGCACATGAGACTGTCTCTGTACTGAACAGAAATAGTAATCCCTGAGGTGAAATGTCTGCTGCGTCATGGATGACAATCCTGCCAGCTGATGTTACAAAGAAGCAGAAGAAATGCTCAGATTGAGGGTTTTTTTCATTGACACCTTTGCACTTCATGCCCCCTATCCCCACCAAAAGCATGAGCAAGCACCTGGCAGCAGCAATGAAAATGCACAGGAGAGAATAAGGAGGATTTGCAAAAGATCTGGTAGCACAGGGGATGGGTGACACCTATGTACCATGAGAGCGTGTGAAGAAGAAAAAAGACCAAAAGAACTGGGCATTTCTTCACTTTCCCTCATACAGTTCATGCAAAGATTTATCAGCACATCAAGTACATAATCACATTGTAAATAAAAATACCACAGTTTTGAAAAACATAGACTTTAATGCCCAGATGGAGCCATACATAAATATTCACACACACATGCCACACGAACACATTTATGGTTTTAATATATTTTTTCTTCAAAATCTTACAGAGAATTGAAACAAGTGACCCTTCTGTGAGCAATTCATTTGTGGCTGCCTCCTGCCTCCTGTCTTGATTGTAGTTACTTGTTTCCACTAATAGAGGGCAGTACGTAGGGAAGAGTTTTCTTATCTGGGCCTAGAAACTGCTTGACCTGAGGTCCTGATTTCACACCCTTTCCTTGATTTCTCCAACAGTGTCCTCTGCAGCTGTTTATTTTCCTCTCTCACATTTATTTCTTTCCTCAAGTATTTCTTAAATCACTGCAATCTGTAAAAGGCAAACATACCTAATAATAATTCTTTTCACTCCATAGCACAGTGTATGGAATATATTAAAAAATGTTATCATTCATTGAACCTGCTTACCAATATGTAAACTTCTAAGAGCAAGATTTGTCCCTAATGCTTAGCACAGTGCCTAAACCACTGGGAAGTGCACCAAGACTTGTGCCTTTACCCAGCTGATTGCTGATCCTTATGCTGGAACATTGATTCTTATAATAGGAATTTTAATCTCATTTCACATACAGGAATCCAGGATTCAGAGACGTCAACCACTTTGCAAAAGGTCATACAACTAGTGAGAACAGAACTGAAATTCAAGCCCATATCTATTTGACTTTAAAATATTTGGTTTCTACCACTGTAGAAACCTTACTGTTCAAAGAAAGTAAAGTGAAGGCTTTTTTCTTTTTTTTTTTTGTATTTTTCTGAAGTTGGAAACAGGGAGGCAGTCAGACAGACTCCCACATGCGCCTGACCAGGATCCACCAGACAGGCCCACCAGGGGGCGATGCTCTGCCCATCTGAGCAGAGCCACTCTAGCACCTGAGGCAGAGGCTACAGAGCCATCCTCAGTGCCCGGGCCAACTTTGCTCCAATGAAGCCTTGGCTGCAGGAGGGGAAGAGAGAGACAGAGAGGAAAGGAGAGGGGAAGGGGTGGAGAAGCAGATGGGTGCTTCTCCTGTGTGCCCTGGCCGGGAATCGAACCCAGGACTCCTACATGCCAGGCCGACGCTCTACCACTGAGCCATCCAGCCAGGGCAAAAGTAAAGGCTTTTACAACCATAGAAAACATTTTATACAAATACAAATATTAAATTGACCTGTTCTCAGTGAGGACAAAGGGAATGTCATTGCTGGCCTAGCATGTCTCCCTATCCGATATAGGCCCATTGCTTGTATTTCTTCTTCACTAATGTCAGGTTTTTATTAACAATTTTTTAATATCTGATTCTCATGGTACTGGGAAAAAGTTGTCCATTTATGATGTGTAGTTTGATGCATCAGTTATAAGGAATCATGGTTTTTAAGCAACTGGTTTCCTTCTCTGCTTTAAAAGAAATAGGTATTTCTAGGATAGGTGCCTCCATCCTCATTCTCCTCAGCCTGCTTTCCACAGTCTCCACTTCCCCAACCTTTAGCATCTTCAGATTCTCTGGCTACATGTTTGTCTTTCTTCTTTTCTCCTAGGCTTCCATAAGATTGTCATTAAAATAGAAACAATGAAAAAAAGATGAGTCCAAAGACAGGATAAATGAGGTTCCTGCTATCCAAACTCCCAAGGCTAACATCCTGACATAAATGACTTTAACTGTCTTCAACGTTTAATTCTAAAAGATTATGTACTACTCTTAGCCAGTCACAGGAAAGCTGCGACTAGTTTTCTTGCTGTAGGGGATTTTAACAGGGGAAAGGTGGCCACCAATTTCAAATTCAAGATACGAAGACTATCAACACATCACTTCAGTCTTTCTACTTTCCAATGACAAAAAAGCAACTTATTAAGAAAAAGTTGTGTTTTGGGGTAGCATATAAAAGGGGAGAAGATATATACAATTTTGTGCCAAATGTACACCTTACAATACATTTAAATTCCTTAATAAATCAATAAGGGCAGAGCATTAATGTTGAGTTTTGACAAATTTAGATAAAACACCTTTACTGCTAAAGTGCATTTAACATGTGTTTAAAATAATATAAAAAAATTTAAATTATATTCCTGCCTTTCAACAGATCATCAGTAATTAATGGCATTGGGCCATTGATCAAGCCCACACAGTCCCCTACTTGCAACTTTGCTCTTACAGAAAAATATGTCATACTTCTTATAATCTATTTTTCTCAATAACATGAGCAAAAGTTGAAGGTTGTCTAGGAAGTGTATACTACTGAGAGAAGTAACACTAATAGGTCATTAATTATGCTTTAAATAATTTGTTGGGATACCTGATAATGCAAGTTTATCATCTATTTTAGAACATTTTCAAATACATTTTTAAGGGTAGAACACTGAACAAGCAGCATTTTTCCTAGTCAAATATATTTTTTCTTACTGTTATTTGTTTTTTTTTTAATTTATTTCATTGGCATCTCTTATTAAATGGTAAACATTTATGTATAGTTATCTCCTTATCTCTAGTGGCATAAAAATAACCATTGATGTTAGCTTTATATGATGCCAGAAACTTGAAGCAGATTGTCAAGATAATAACAAGAGGCTCTAAAGAGAACTTTTTAAACTTTTAAACTAAAGGTGTCAGCAGCCCTCAGGCAACTCAAGCTGTTTAATTAAGTGATAATATCAATAGAAAAGAGCACTGTCAAAGCCTAATGATTCCCATAAGAGTTACAGCAGATTAAGCAGGGTAATTATCAAAATAAATTTTGGTATAAAATTGAAATCTTTACAGCACTCCTTCTTGGCCAGCTCTATTTAATTGTTTAAATACAGTACCCATTTTTAAAGCTATCATTTCCAGTCTCCCTTTACGATAGCTGATGGCTACAGAAAACATTAAAATACAAAATTATTCTGTTCGATTAATGTGTCTTACCAAGCATTATGCAAATTTAATTTTACTCTAGTCATCAGCATTGCGAAGATTATTCTTATTTTCCTAGTGATAGAACAAAATGGAAAATCTTGATATCGACTGCTCAATTCATATATATCATGCTCTTCTCTCAACTACAAGTGTGAACTGTGAAGCCCTTCCCATATTAATCCCAATGATAGACTCCCACAACATGGCTGGTTCAAGGCAGTGGCCTCTCCTATTGTAATTCTGTTGTAATTCTGCAGGAGCACAATCTTTATCCTTAGTAGAATGACGTGACTGTGCAGCAGAGGAGAAAAGGAAGGAAGAACACACTGGCCATTAATGGAAAGAACATGGCCTTGAGGTCTGAGCCCATCTGATGACATAAGTATCTGACTTTGTGCCACTTAACTTCTCCAAATCTCAGTTGTCTTATTTCACACCTCAGAGAGTGGTGGTGAAGATCAAACAAGGTAACTAAATTCAAAGAACTTAACACAGTGCCTACTAGGCAACGGACAGTAAAACAACAAAGTGAGTTCTCAGCAGCTTCTCAGTGGAACTCACTCTAATGTAGCCTGTGTACCTTCTCCTTCAGTGTCCCCAACTGTCATCTCTTTAAGGTCTTGTCTGAACAAGACATCCATCCACTAAGTCAGCTCAGTAGCTGAGTCTATAGTACTATTTCCTTACCAGTTCAATGCAACAAGCATTTATTAAATGCTTCCTTCATGCAGAGCACTCTTTTTTTAAAGCATTGAAAATATTCCTGATGGGGAAAAAGGCAGGAAGACATAGTCACTTCCTGTGAAGATGCATAAATTTGGGTGTGGAGGGTACAGACTTAGGTACTTTTTTGACAGAGATAGTGATAAGTGTACTAATATAGAAATACAGATGTGGTATAGAAAATTTATGCTAAATTACCCACTAATACATAGGATTTCATTGAGCATTGCATTGCAAGGCAGCCTCAAGGAGTTCCTCTTCTGTGATGCACTAGTGTTTCCATATGTGGATGAGAAAGCAGGTCTAAGCAGCAGTATCCAGAAGGTCTCCTCACGTGTCGAAGTGTCTGGCACTTTGCTTCTCAAGGCAATTCCTGGACAGAGGCTTCATGAACCCCTTTCTCATGAATAAAAGCTTTTAGATAAATCTCTATAGAGATCTTTACTAGGCATCCTTGAAGGAGTTAATGTCAAAAAGGAACAGAATATAAATGTTTGAAAATAGTTTGCAGTTAGTGAGATATAACTGGATCTTCCTGAAGTCTCCTACAGGACACCCACATAAAAACTGCTCGTGATTTCTCATCAATAACTCCTCTCCATCAGGCTGGGAGTAATCTCTGCTGACAAAACTCTAAAGTAATGGTTTCTTGTTCTTACTTTATAACTCTACTTTATATTACACCTACATTATTGCCTTCTTGCCACAGACCATTAACTTCTCTTTCTGCACAGCCAACCCTCACTCAATCTGACCAAGGTTCAGCACCTGGAATATTACCAGCTGGTCTTATTCCTTTTGGTTTAATTTAATGAGATGTGTATCATGTAATATGAATGGACTCATGTCTATCAAAATGTGTACATTTGGACTTTGTAGTGACTGGTATTCTGTTTCTATGAACCATACCAGATTTTGGAATCAAGTTGAGAGGTTGAGGCCTGAGGGCACAAAAGTAACCTTGGTACCTAAACTCTGGACCAATGAGACCGGGTAACTGGAGAACTGATACGGGGCTGTCTATCTCGGATTTAACTTGGCTACTAGGCTTGTTGGCATAGTACGAGCCTGACTCATATTGAATCCCACAAAGGATTCAGTGTGAGGTGGAGGGGGCTGTGGATATCCTTCCCTACTTCCCACTGCCTGGCTCAGAGAGAAGGGGGAACAGTTTGCTGGTACCTGTGTATACAGTCACAGCAACCAGGACTGGGTGAGTGGCTGAACAGGGCTGACATCATTCCTTGGTCACAGGTACAATCCTATCCATCTTTCCCAAGACAGTCCTCTAACACAGTTATTTTCAATCTTTTTTGAGCCGCGGGACATTTTTACATTTACAAAATCCTGGGGCACACCACCTACCAAAATGACACAAAATGACACTCTAACTGTTAGAATTTATTTAAAGTTTAAATAAATTACATTTATTAAAAAGAAGTTAAATAAAAAAGGATAACCCCCTCATATATACAATCCCACGTAACATCCCCTCATATACAGTCCCATGTAACATCCCCTCATATACAGTCCCACGTAACATCCCCTCATATACAGTCCCATGTAACATCCCCTCATATACAGTCCCACGTAACATCCCCTCATATACAGTCCCATGTAACCTCATACATACAGTCTCATGTATCCTCATATATATAGTCCTGCTAATAGATACTGGAGCTTTCATCAAGGTTGTGGGTTCAAATCAATTTGGCAAATACTCTCTCTATATAGAGACTGGACAAAATCAATTTTAGAAAATGTTGTGTACTTGTGTCACATCATAAGTCCTCAGAGCATCTCTACTGTCAGATTGAGAAGTTTGCTTTCTAGGTAAGGATTCTGATAAATACTAGAGATCTCCCTGAGGTTGTGGGTTCAAATCCCATGGTCAGCTGAGTGCAGGGGCCTTGGTTCTGTCTGTTTTGATGATGTATATAGAGATTTGAGCTCTTTAAGAAGATGACCCTTAGGAGGCCATATACAATATAGATAACATTGTGATGCATTGTATATCACCCTCTGCGGGGGCTTCTTTTAAAAAGAAAAAGGTCAAATATTTATATATACCATCAGGATAGACAGAACCAGCTGAGGCTGAGGCTTCATCTAGTGGTGGCAACATTTACCTCCAGTCCTGACCAAGATTAGAAATTGGGACCATGGGGAGGAGTAGCAGCTTCAACTACTCGCTGTGGCCACACAATGACAAGTGCCTGGCAGCCCGAGCGGGGACCTTCCTGGGTGTTGATGAGAGGCGGCCTACTATTGGTTCATCGCTAGTGGTCAGGATGAATCCTAGAAGGTGATTGGTCAGTGAGCATTCCCTGTGCCTCCACTTTTCCTGTCACTGATAGCTGGAGGGATTGTGAAGGGAATGTTTATGTTCGGATGGAGATGGCTGGCGGCGGGCCGTATCCAGCACTTGGGCCGTAGTTTGGGGACCCATGTTTAATTTCCCCACGGCACACCTGACCATGTGTGCCGTGGCACACTGGTTGAAAAACACTGCTCTAACATTTTGAGGAGAACATTTAAGCCCAACTTTAGTTCTTTTGTTTGTGCCTTAAAGTTCCTAGTCTTTCACAGCAAACTCTGAGGTTCTGAAATTGGACCAATCTCTGGTTAGAATTCAGGCCCTGACACTTGCTAGCCATGTGACCTTAATCTCATTGAGGCTCAGTTTAGGCATTTGTAAAATAGGGATAACAGTTCTTTTTCCATAGGGTTGTATTAGATTGCATATATGAAGCACTTAGAATAGCTGGCATGTGATAAATAGATATATACTGAACGTTAGCTATCACCACCATTGTTGTCACCAGCAGCCACACAGCCTTAGAGTCATTAAAATCTCTACTATCTCTGGAAGACCCTGGTTCTCAAAGACTCTAGAGACCTGAGATGCAAGTAGGGCATACCAAATGTGGCCAAGCCATCCAGGATAAAGAAAACCTGTATTGATTCCATTCTGTTTTATGTTGGGGCTGTGGCTATTTTCAACCACACTAAGGGGAACAGAACCCACAGCCATTTCTAGGCTATTTAGTGAAATTATTTTGTAGTGTCTGCGTTTCATCAGTGCTTTTGATTACATTAATTTAGATTCACAAGCATTTTCTAAACACACTAAAGTGGCATCTAAAGTATAAACAAAGAGAACAGAAAAGCTTTTTATCTTTATGAAATTTTACATAACTATTCATGTTACTGAACATAATTTGTTTTAAAAACACTAATTTTAATATTTTCCACTGTGGTTTGTCTTTCTTTATTTTATATCTATGAAATTCAAAAGTACTGTCTTTATACAGACAAAGAATATTTTGATGGGTAGCAGGGGTCATGGTCAGGCCCTAGAAATAAAAAAAGGAAGGAGTGTTAAGACAGGAAAGGGGGAATTGGGCATCAAACGCTGTGGAGCAGAATCTGGGCCAGAACTATGGTCTCTTCTTTCATGTTTTTACACCCTTGTGGGTCCCTTCCTCTTGAATCATAATGGGTAGGGATTATGACTTATTTTTACTCAACAGAATATGGTTGGGTGATGGAAAAGCACTTTTGTAATTATGTTACATAGGGAGACCCTCCCTATGCTGACTTGGTAAACAAGTGGCCTTACTGGGGTGGCTCACAGGCAAAGAATTGAGCTGACCCCTAGGAAGTGAAGGTCCTCTAGTCAACAGCCAAGAAACATCCAGATTCTTTAATCCTACAACTGCTAGGATTTGAATTCTGCCAACAATCACAGAAGCTCAGAAGTGGGTCCTTTCCTAGTCTAGCCTTCAGATTAGACTGTGGCCCTGGTCAGAACCTGAGCTACAGCTCTGTTTACAGCTTTGTGAGACCTTGAGGCAGAGGATAAAGCAGAGCTATAACTGGACTCCTGCTCACAGGAATGGTGAAATAATATATGTGAGTTTTTTAAGCCACTAATTTTGAGGTAATGCTGTTATGCAGCTCAAAGAAACAATACAGATATCTATTATTACCAGGCATGGGATTATTATTTTCACATATATAGCTTTACAATACTTCCAATAATTCTGTGAAGAAGGCTTTATGTATAGAGAGAAAGCTGATGCTTAGGGATGTTAAATAACTTACCTGGGTCATTCAGCTACCTTGATGTAGGATTGTAATTCATAGAGAGAAAGAGATTTTTGTGGTTTCCTTGTCAAATCTATTGTTTTGGTCAAAATATACTAATTTGAATAAATTGGTCTTTACTTATCTTTTATTTTTCATAAGTGGAATGAAAAAGATTTTAACCACTGTTCCATTTATTCATGACATTAGAACTAATAGGACTGATGAGAGAATACCTTTTAGAAACTCCTTGCTCCCTGGACAAACTTGTCAATACAGTTAATATTTAAAATAATTAAATATTTTATAAATAATAAGTAAATTACTGAGAAGCTACTTGCTTTCTTTAAACAAGCTTTCCTTATTTATAACTATAAGACAATGATTCAAAAGAACATAATTTGGACTCTAGTAATATTATGCAGAAAGTATTTTAACTTTTATTTCTAGAAATGGACACCAAAGCTGAGTGAATCCCTGTCTGAGACATGGTATCTCTTTTCATTCACTGTATTTGTTCTAGAGAATTTGCAAAGACGATAGCCTCATTAGCACTTGCAGGTGCCTCTTCATCTTTTAGATTTCTATAGATTGCTGGAGACTTTTCAGTATTCTACTCAGCCTAAAATTCTTCATGCTGAACTAGTGCTATTGGCTTTCGAAAAAGGGGTAGAAAAACGGGATAAAATCCTGACAACTAACACTTAAGAAAAAATCAAGATTTTGACATTGATTTTTTAAAATTTGCCAAATTGTGCCACCAGAAGAATTCCAATAAATTGCCTGGCCAACAGAAAAAAAAAATATCTTGTTTCATCATTTATCCTGAAATTGAAACTGGAAAAAGCAGAGTTGGCAGGTGAGAGAAAGAGAAAGACAGAATGTAAAATTCAGGGCTAGGCTTCCACTTAATATTTGCACTCACTGTGGGTGCACTTCCAGATGCCTGTGGAAGCCAGGCGAGGTTGATGGCTTCTTGATAAGTTTCAGAAGGTAATTCAAGCTGAAACAAAGGCTGTAGTACTGAATTCATAAGCATTGCAACCATTATGTCTTGGCTTTTCTAGTATTAAATAAAAGAACATTGTGTTTAATAGGATTTTGTAAAGAAACAATGAAGACACACTAATGATCTAAATTATTTTGCCTCAAAAACAATCTAAAAATTTCTGTTTTGTAGGTATTCAAAAAACTGAGGATAATATTAGTATATGTGAAATTTCATTTGCAGCTATCATTAGCTCTTTTCTTTCCTTTATGTCTTATAAAAACTTTGTTTTAATCTTGATATTTCCACTAAAATGTTACTTAATTTCTCTGAGCCAGTTTCTTTGCCAGTAGAATAGACATAATGACATCTGTACAATCTACCTTACAAAGTGTTGATAACAAGAAACTATGAAGAATAAACTACTAGATAAACATAATGCATTATTACTAATATTTAATATGTTCCTCATCATGTACTTTCTCCTTTAAAATATCTTCCAAAAGGGGTCCATACAAATGTATGATATTACTTGCTGGGGAGAGAATTATTTCATTTGTACAGTCCAGTGGTAGTCAACCTGGTCCCAACCGCCCACTAGTGGGCATTCCAGCTTTCATGATGGGTGGTAGCGGAGCGACCAAAGTATAAATAAAAAGATAGATTTAACTATAGTAAGTTGTTTTATAAAGATTTATTCTGCCAAATTTAGCAAAAATCCTACATAAAGTACTTGGTAAGTAATTATTATTATATGCTTTAACTTGCTGTAACTCTGCTTTATAAATTTTATAAAGTAAAGTTATTTTCCTACTTTATAAATCACCATTACTGTGGAACTGGTGGGCGGTTAGAAAATTTTACTACTAACAGAGATACAAAAGTGGGCAGTAGGTATAAAAAGGTTGACTACCCCTGGTATAGTCATTAAAACTTTTACATTTTAAATGATAAGTACATATGGTCTATTCAAAAAGAAGTAGATATAATTAAAGCTCATAAGAAAATGTTTTTAAAAAATGGTTCCTGTATTTGGCCATCTTTTCAAGGCCAAATCCTGTAGGCCTGGCACACTGCCATCATTGCCTCCCAGACAAAAGATTAAATAAAAGAGCTGTTTAAACTGCTTGTATGCTACACTCGCCTGTCTCGGGAGTCTCACACTCTGACATAGGCATCTCCACAAGTATCTCATTTTCCTCTGTCCAGAGTCTTGTGATGGGCTGGAAGGGAAGAAACATCTTCATGATTTGGCCTCACCTGCTGTACTACACCTGACTTCTCACTCTTTAACAAGGATACTCTTACTTCAGTCTGTTCTCACTCTTGGGACACATTCCAATCGAGAGTTTTCCTTTGATTTGGTGCAGATTTCACATTTCTTTCATCTTTTGTTGCTTTCCTGTGACCAGTCGAAAGTGCACCATGACTTTACGGATACACTGTATTAACAAAATGAAAAGGCAACCTACTGAATGCAAGAAAATATTTGCAAATCATATTTCAAAAGGTGTTGATATCTAAAACATATAAAGAACTCATACAACTCAACTCCAAATAAATAAATAAATAACAATAAACAAAACAAAACAGTCCAATTAAAATATGAACAGAGAAACTAAATAAACATTTTTTTCTAAAGATTTAGTCTATGATAAAATTGTTTTTGGTATATCTTTTTCTGCTTAAAGTCACAGACTGTATTGATGAAGTTAAAAGAGGACTTACTGTACATGAAAAGATGCTCAACATCATTAATTATCAGAATGCAAATCAAAGTCACAATGAGATATTACCTCATACTTGCTAGAATGACCATCATTCAACAGACCAGAGAAAAGTGTTGGTGAGGATCTGGACAAAAGGGAATGCTTGTGCACTGTTGGTAGAGATATAATTTGGTACAGCCACTATGGAAAATGGTGTGGAGGTTCCTAAAATATTTAAAAATAAAAGTGCCATTTGATCTAGCAATCCTACTTCTGAATATATTTTATTTCCAGTGGAAATGAAAATAGGATATTGAAGAGATATCTGCATTTTCATGCTCACTACAGCATCATTCACAATACCCAAGGTATGGAAGAGCCCTAAGTGTCTATAAACAGATGAATAGATGTGAAAGATGTGGTACACCTGTACAGCAGAGTATTATTCAGACAGGAGAAAGAAGGACATCCTGCCATTTGGGACAAGATGGACCTTGAGGGCATTGTGCTGAGTGAAATTATTCTAAGCCAGACAAAGAAAGATAAATACTGCATGGTATCACTTATATGTGGAATCCAAAGATTAAAAAAAAGTTGTCAAATTTATAAGAACAGAGTTAAAATGTGGTTGCTGGGTCTGGGGGGGTAGAGGTGGAGATCTAGTGTTTGGTAAAAGATTATAAACTTTAGCTATGGGATAAATAAGGTCTGAGGACCTAATCTAATACATGGTGATTATAGTTAATAATACCTATTATTTAATATGTGAGGTGATGGATGTGGTGATTAACCAGATGGTGGAAATCTTTTCACAGTGAAATCACCATGATGTACACTTTAAATATCTTACAATTTTATCTTTCAATTATGCTGAATAAAACTGAAAATATATATCTTTACTTATTTTTAATTAGTGGTATTCTTATACAATAATATATAGAGTCCACCTAGCTAAGATGGTTTGACTTCAGTACTCATTTTTCTTAAGAAATATAACTAAAGTCTTCTAACTTACTGTTAGAAAGTGCAAGTCTCTCAATAGAGCAGGGAATCCTGGATAGCTTGGGGTGGAAGGCAGCCCTGGGGCCTAGGGATAAAAGGGGAAAATTCTAGGCACCTCAGTGATGCTCATGCATATTCAAATACCCCCCCCCCCCACACACACACACAATAACTTAAACAGAAGAGCCTTCCTTCTCTAATGATCACCAGATGGTGGAGGAAAATAGCTTTTGGGCCTCAACTGGATGAAATATCAATTACACACCACTGAAGTACAATGGAAATTTCTGTAGTGTTTTCAGTATCTATTTTGAGACTTAACATGTGACTTCAAACAAGGGGAATCATAGCAAAGGATCATTTGGCCCACTCTGAAATGTCGAGCCACATCACTAATGTGTCCGCAAGGAGTGAAGAGACAGATGGGGATGTGAAGTAAGGATCTTACCAATACCGTGTTAACGAGACAGATGATTCAGACTAGTGGAGGAACACACTTGGGGTCAAGAATGTGGATGTTAGGTTGGGTGGTTTGCCTGCTTTATAAACTTGGCCTAGACATGTCACTTCTTTGAATCTTAGTTTTCAGATACATAAAATTGGGATAATAATAACTATGTCTTATGGCTGCTACAAGGATTTCACAAGATTACATATTTAAAGTACCTGGTGAAGTATCTGGTGCTTTGTTAAGTGCTAAGAAATGTTAGTACTTTCGCCATAGAAAGGAATGCAGCACCTTGTGGACGAACCTTGAAAACACGAAGCTAAACAAAAGAATCCAGACACAGGAAGTCAGATGTTGTATGATTCCATTTAAATGAAATGTCCAGAATAGGTAAATCCATAGAGACAGAACACAGATTAGTGGTTATCAGGAACCAGGGAGAAGAGACTGCTTAATGGGTAAAGGGTTTTCTTTTGGGGTGATGAAAATGTTTTGGAACTAGATAGAGGTGATGGTTGCACAACACTCTGAATGTGCCAAATGCCACTGAAATGTATACTTTAACGTGTATAATTTGACCTTATGGGCATAAATAAAAATTATGAAGACTATAAAATTTGTATTAATAAAAATATTAGTGTCTGCTCACCTTTACCCCATACACCCTGTGGATTGGTTTTCTCTTTTCAGAATAAACAAAGGATCATGGATCTTTAAGCTTCCTTGGAATTCTGACTTTCTCTGACTTATGTCCTTAACGAAATCCTGTGGAGTTAAGTCCTGTGCTAGTTGCCATGGAGACAAACAGAAAACATAAAGAGTAGTGCCTGCTTTCGGAAAGCATACCACTAGCTAGGCAGTAAGAGACAGACACATGAGTTATTTAAATAAGAGTACCTGATGAAGACAGACCCAGTCCAGGCTGCTTCAGAGGTGATCAGTATGGGCTGCAGTAACAGGAACAGAAGGGAGTGTAGTATGGGGTGTATAGGAGAGCCCCAGACTGGAGAATAGTTGATCAAGACAGGGATGTTAAACATAAAAGAAATCATGCAATTTCCTTCAAGTAGAAAGATAGTCAGCAAAATAAAATTCACCAAGTTTATTAATGTTTAAGTGTATGTACAACTCAGTGATTTTTCCATTTGTATTATATACCCTTGTAACCATCAACCATGTCAGCATATAGAATATTTCCTGTAAGAACACATATATACTTTAGGAGCCAAATTATTAACACCCACCAGGTATTTTCAGGAATAAAACTATATTTTCCAGTTGTGGCCTTATATAATCAAGGATGCATATTACATAATGGTTTTAAACACACCAAGGGCTTGATATGATCTTGAATTTATTTTGAAGGTTTATGTATGACCAAGCATGTTGTATTCCACTACATTTTTCAACATTTTCTCAAACTATTACACTGCTTTCCTCCAATGATCTCTAAAACTCCCTGTGTAATAATGTAGGATTGCAGTAAAACAAGCAATGCGGCATCTCCCTGTCAAGCTAAATCCCAAGTCACCTCACAGCTCACAAAGTATTTAGGAAGTAAATCTTGTACTGAACCTGCTTCGGAAGGAGTCCTCAGAACACCTGTTGAATCTTTAGTCATTTCTGAGATGTTTCTTAGACAAAGAAATACTTAATACGCATAAGGCTGGACATCGGACACAAAGCCAGCCATTTATACTCTGGGAAGCTGCCCAATAATCCTGCTGCTTCATGGAGTGCTCTGCCTGCTGCTTGAGGGGGTCTGGGAGGGCAAGTACTCTCTTTCTGGAAGAGTGTGAGAGAGACAACGTACAATCCAGGAGCAAGGGAACACAGGGAGAAAAGGAAGCAAGCAGAAACCATGACAGGAAAATGAGGTAGCAAGGAGGTAGCTGCTTGTGGTGGAGGAGGAAGATGATTTTAGTGAGAAAAGCAATGTCGACAACACCCAGCCATGAAAGAGCAGGCCATGCCAGGGCTGCTGCTGCTTGGGCACTGAGAAGATGTGGGAACACAAACCACTGTCACTTCCTGCCAGAAGGAACGACCTTCCAGCTCTGCAGCTGCTGAGACTGCTCAGGGGTCTCTAACTAAAACCCCATCCACTGACAGAATCCATCCCGGTGCATCCATCTCCATTTCAGAACTCTGAAGGAGCTTCACCCGAATTCTGTCTTTCATAAATGCTTAGGGATATGGATAAAATATCCGGCCTTCAGGAAGAACAATATGAATTATTTTCAGGGGAAAATGATGCATAAAATAACTGAACTGTCATAAAATAGGGAGCGATTTTTCCTTCTTTTAAAAAATTAATTAATGGTGAGAAAAAAATGAGCTTAAAAATAATTAGATTTCAAAATGTGTATACCTCCTAATGAGAAGTAATCTGAGGGAGTATTTTATTTTAACCAAGATAGATTTCATTTGATTAGTTCTGTTCCATACCCACTCAACTAAACATATATAATGTATATAAGACTTAAGAGATTTCCTGGCCGGATAGCTCGATCGGTTAGAGCGTTGTCCTGAAGCACAGAGGCTGACGGTTTGATCCCCGGTCAGAGCACAGGCAGCAACAGATCTATGTTCTTGTTTTCTCTCTCTTTCCTTTCCTCTCTTGCTAAAATTAAAAAAAAAAAGATTTAAAAGACTTCTTGAGAAGCAAATATGACTAGCCAGGCAAAAAAGGTAGGATGTCAAGATACAGGTTTTAAGGAAATTCAGTTCATTTATTCTATTTTTTCATCTCTAATATTAGAATCCCAGACCACTTTCCTTCCAAGGATCGGGCCTTGGACTTTAATGTCACTAAGAATTATTTTAAAATACATTTATTTTAAAATTTAAGTATAGTTAGTATACAAATCTCATATTGGTTTTTTTAGTTTTAGGTATAAAATCACTATTTTTTATAGTGATTTGACATTTTTATAGCTTACAATGTGATCACCCCACTAATTCTAGTAATCCTCTGTCACCATGTAAACTTATCACAATATTAACTATATTCCCCTTCCCCTTTTCATCCATCCCCCGTCCCCTCCCTTCTGATAACCACCCTTTTGATCTCTGTTTCTATGAATCTGTTTTTGTTCTGTTTTGTTTGTGTTTCAGATTACACTTATAAGTAAAACAATATAATATCTATCTTTCCCTGACTTATTTTACTTAGCATAATACCCTCTAGAGACATCTATGTGGTTGAAAATGGCAAGATTTTATTTATTTATTTATTTATTTATTTTTAATTTTTTAAACAAAGATCTTTTTTTTTAAACTTTATTTATTTATTCATTTTAGAGAGGAGAGAGAGAGAGAAAGAGAGAGAGAGGGAGAGAGAGAAGGGAGGAGCAGAAAGCATCAACTCCCATATGTGCCTTGACCAAGCAAGCCCAGGGTTTTGAACCAGCGACCTCAGAGTTCCAGGTCGAAGCTTTATCCACTGCGCCACCACAGGTCAGGCAGATTTTATTTATTTTTATAGTCATTGTTGGAATCACTATTCAGAAGGATAGTCAAATCATAAGGTTTGGTATCCACAGAAGGCAATGTTTGATACACTTGAATTTTTTTTTTTTTTGATGGAGGGAACATTCTAATCCACAGGCTTCTCCATCTGTAGCTGACCTAGTTCAATTGAACTATGAAATTTATTTAAAGCATCACATTGTTGTTGTTGTTCAAGTAACTCACCTTTCCTCACATACATCATTTTATTAGTCTACATTACTTCCCTGGAAATAGAAGGTTTTACAAATGGAGAAATCAAAGCATTATTATATATATATATATAAGAAGAGATTTAAATCTTAATCCTTGGGAACAGAGTTTTGTGTTTGTTTCATTTTGTTTAGATGGAGTAGAGTTGACAAATAAATTTCATCTCTCAGGCCAACTTGGATTAATGGATAATGGCCGCCAGAGCATTGTGCTGAGAGAAACTGAGGTTTCATCAAGGTTGCCCAGGCAAAGTGGTCGAGATTGGTGAGAGGGTCTGCCTGGGCATGGAGCATTTGCTCTTTCTACACTAGGAGAGTTTGTGTTCTTCAATGCTATAATGAAAAAATCTATGTAAATATCAATGATCACTTTTAATTTTCTCATTGGTGAAGTAATCGTGTTCACTGTAGAAAGTTAGGAAATATAGATAGTTACAAATAAGACAGTAGACGTTACCATTCTATCACCTAGAGAAGGAGCAAAAACATTAACAGGTATTCTCTTCTTTTTTCCCATCAACATTTTGTCTGCTAAAACTGGGGCTGTGTACATATGTGCATATACTTTTGCAGTCAGAAGTTTTAAGCTTGATCATATCTCATGAAAATCTTCCTATGTCATTTAATTTTTTTCTTATAGTCCCTTGCACCAGTTTTATGTAGTTTAATCACTATTCTTGTATATTATGATGGTTTCTGAGTGTTTACTATTTTAATAACCCCAATATGATGAAATTTTTATAGTTGTACTTTTGACCCCTACATGGTTATTACATCAGGATAGATTGTTATGAGTGGAATCTGGTGTGATTTATGAAGAATCCTCTTAAAATATTATAAAAATTTATTCACCATAAACTTTTTAAAAGTTGAAAGTATACCTTAAAATGTGCCCAAGGATTGGATATAGTCTAAGAATTAAGAGACTAATAAAGAATTCTGTTACCTAGATTAGCAATTAGCTTTCCAAAAACTGGTTTCTTCAGACATGATTAGAATGAATCATATTAATGTTATATTTGGAACTATATGGGTTGCAAAATAATTTTTTAAACACAGAGGTATAATGGAAGAGTTACTTGCTTGTCACAAAAATCATCACTCATTATATGGCTCAGGACTTGATACTAAACTCTACTTTGAGATGTGTAAGAAAAAATGAGATAAAGTTTCTACAAAGAGGAAGGGCTGAGTTCTACCCTGTGATCCTTGTTTCCCATATGACCTGGTGTAGAAATTAAAACCAGAGCTATTAAAATTATGAAAATGGTCCTGGTAAATTCAGTCTCTGAAGATTTATTGTAGACTATAAATCTGCTTTAAATAACTATAGCTGAGGTTATTTACTTATCCGAAATCAAAGTCAACAAACTTCATTGTGCAACTGAATTATGGCAGACAACAGTGAATGCAAAGACTATCAAAGCATGGTTTCACAAGGCTATTGGGAGAATATCCAGATAAACATTTGGGGACCAGGATAACATGTGCTGGCTAGAATAAATGTCAGTAAATACAAAACATGGGACAAGTGGAAGCAACAGGCTATGCCAATGATTATTAGTGAGGGTTCATAAAGGAAGAATACGAAGTCACTAGGAAACTGGGTTGGTATGAGGTTTTCTTTTTTTTTTTTTATCTTTTTTTTTTTTCTTCATTTTTCTGAAGCTGGAAACAGGGAGAGACAGTCAGACAGACTCCCGCATGCGCCCGACCGGGATCCACCCAGCACGCCCACCAGGGGCGGTGCTCTGCCCCCCAGGGGGCGATGCTCTGCCCATCCTGGGCGTCGCCATGTTGCGACCAGAGCCACTCTAGCGCCTGAGGCAGAGGCCACAGAGCCATGCCCAGCGCCCGGGCCATCTTTGCTCCAATGGAGCCTTGGCTGCAGGAGGGGAAGAGAGAGACAGAGAGGAAAGCGCGGCGGAGGGGTGGAGAAGCTAATGGGCGCTTCTGCTATGTGCCCTGGCCGGGAATCGAACCCGGGTCCTCCGCACGCTAGGCCGACGCTCTACCGCTGAGCCAACCGGCCAGGGCGGTATGAGGTTTTCGATCAGAGTTTCTGCCCGCTCTATAAGGATTTTACATGTCTAATCTAATTAGAATAGTCTGCTGGGAAACTAAAATATCTGAAATTAGTACTGATTGGCAGCATCTGTCTCTCCGCTATCTATCCTATATTTCTCAATTTTTTGTATTTCTTTGGGTTGACATAATATCTAAAATGGAGAAGCAATTGCTCCCATGCATACTAGCACTTTTAGGTTTGAAAATTTCCAGAGAAACACTATCAGCCTGTCACAGAAGAAAAAAAATGGCATCAATAAATATTTTGGTTTTCCTTTTTCAGTTGCTATCACATACACACAAAATCACTTTTAGAAAGATATAGTTAAATAACCCAAATATTATTCATTCACTAATCCATTCATGAACCATTCATTGAGTATACACTCAGCATAGTGCACTGTGTGAGATTTATTTGTTAAAGCCCATTTCTACAAGATAATTAAGCACTAGAAAATCTATAAAAGCACACATGTGTTACAACATCATCATCTTTAAAAGTCAGACTACTTATGTTTTGGGATACAAAGATTTGTTTGTCAAAATACCATAGCATTAGAAGAAGAAAAAAAGAATCTTTGTACTTTTAATCACAACAGCTGCTTTTAAAAAAAGTCATGATAAAAACAGCTGGGCATGGAATGGTAACTGCTCAAGTTGTCATCTGATCACTAGATTTAAAACTCCAGATTTGTAATTGCAGTTATCATGCAAACAAATTTATAATCCTAAAAATAAATGTTTTACTGGCTGTGGTTTTTTAGGACAGTCATTTTGCCCAAGGATTTTGATGTATGGTAAGTAATTTAATCATTCTAAAGACTAGATTTATAGCTATTACTAGTGAAAATGTACAGTGCAGATCTAATTTATTAAAAAATTAATTGTTTGACTAAACAAAACACTATAATAGATAATTTCTAGTATTAAATCATGCTATAAATGGCAGTCATCATAGTTTTAAAAAGCTTTTAATAATCCAATTAACATCATTAAAATTTTTCCATTAGCCACATTTCTGTTATATAACAGGCCAAACCTCTCTATTCCATTATGTAATCATTCAAAACATGCAAGATGACATCTTCCAGGGGTCCTTAGTGTACTGCAATTCTATTTTGTATGTGTTACCAAACTTTTATCAAAGTGTAAAGCTTATTTTTGTTGTAACTGAATATACTGTAATTACTGTCAGATGGAGTGTAGACCAGAGAGAATCTGTAACAAAGTATAACTAACTTCAAGCCCCATCAAAGAAAAATCTACTCATTAGAGCGCTGAGTCTAACCTCCTGGATCTGTAAAAATGCAGTGGGAGCCTTGGACATCCCTATTCACTCTCCACAGGACACAGAGGAGGGAACTCATCAGTATCAGTGGAAGAGCAGAGGATGCTTGCGCGGACACCCAGCTGCTGGCTGCAGGGAAAGGTTTACTGTAGCTAGTGCGGATTTGAATTGCACTGAGTTTTTAAATCCCTTTTAATTTTTTTTTTATTTATTCATTTTAGAGAGGAGAGGGGGAGACAGAGAGAGAGAGAGAGAGAGAGGAGAGACAGAGAGAGAGAGAGGAGAGACAGAGAGAGAGAAGGAGGGGAGGAGCTGGAAGCATCAACTCCCATATGTGCCTTGACCAGGCAAGCCCAGGGTTTCGAACCGGCGACCTCAGCATTTCCAGGCCGACGCTTTATCCACTGCGCCACCACAGGTCAGGCCATTAAATCCCTTTTAAATGCACTGCCAAAATGTTTAGGATTTAAAAGAACTGTAGGCACAAAAAAGTTGAGTGTCATTAAAGTCCATCTTAAGGGGATGACAGTAGTGTTTAGGCTGGAGTCTGGGTACATTTTATAGTGTGCAGCGTGTAGACCTTGCACAGTGTCTTGACTTCTATTTGCTTGGGCATCTTCATTTGTCAGGTGGGGATGTTGTGTGTCCCTTCTGGCAATTTCTAAGAATTTAAGCTCAGTTTTGAAGTGCTAGATATAGAGGAGACACTCTCTGGTTTTCCTCATTTAGAAATCATTACCTTGAATTCTTTCTGGACAATCATTAGAAGAGAAAATTAACCACTACTTTAACTCTCCACCCAATTGAAAATATACAAAAAAATTAAAGCAAGGTTTGAGCAGTTTATGGTATACTGTATTTGAAATGATAGATTAGGGTACCACCACCCATGTGACACGCTAGACCCCCCCTCTTCTGTCTTTCTTTCCTCTGCCCCCCCCCTTGAATTCTGCTCTCTGCCTGAGAAAATCAGGTCAGTGACTACTATCTTATATGAAATATACATGCATAGTCATAGTGATTCAGTCTTATAACTGAATAATACTATAAATGAGTCAGTTAAATATTAACAGTACAAAATGCAATAATTACAGTTCAAGTCACAGATGCAGGTAAGACAATTGGGTGCATTTATATGTATTGGTTTTAATACTTATTCTTTATTCCCCTCTGAGAAAATTCTTTTCTTTGCCTCTAGGCAAACTGTAACAATAGCCATGGGTTTCCTATGAAATAAGGCACATTTGGAAAACACTACTTCCTATCTCTATACTGCTTTGTAGAAGAATTTTTTCCCAGAGATCAGAGAGTCAAAATGTTTTGAAGTCAATAGCATAGTATCAAACAGGCCTCTTATAATTGAATAAGCATGTGACAATACAGAGTGGATTTATTTTATTAGTAGATTAAAGCCACTGCCAATTTTTAAGTGCTGTTTCATTTCTCCTGATTAGCTTCCAGATTCTGATGAATTACATCACTCAAAATTAGAAAGCTTTATTCATTGCTTTGAATTCTATTTTTAAAAACAGAAAACAAATGACTAAATACCAAGACAAGGTATAAAACAAAGAAACACACACATGTTCCCTATCCTTGAGCTTAAATCCTTTAAGGAAGAGTAAACGTGAGTATAGCTGAGAAACAAGGCAGGGCTTTGCAAATAACATGAAAAAGACAGTAGAGATGGCTGTGGGAGCAAAGCATAGAATCAGAGACTACCTTAGAGAAAATTCAGCCTGACCAGGCAATGACTATGAAATGCAGACTGGAACTGGGAACTCAAAGGATATATATTTTGGAGGCAGATACTAAAGCCTTGAGACTTGAAAGGATTTCTAATAAAGAGGATGTACAGAGAAAATTGGGCCAGATATACAATGTTGAGATACATTTAGTAGGAAGCAATAGAAGAATGTGAAATTGGGATTTGGAAAATAGAAGAGAAGAATGCAGCATTATGAAGCCAGTGGATAAAAGATTCTGGATGAAACTATACTAATAGTAGAAAATACTACTAAAATTTGAGGAAGCAAATAATAAGCCATTAAAGTTGGTGATTAGTAAGTCTTTAGTGTCTTTCAGAGAGTGCCATTCTAGGAGCATTGTGGGGAAGCAGCTGGGGACTAAGGTATGAACTGGAGATGACTAAGAGGATGTTGCTGAGGGCTGAGGAGGACTGATTGAGACCAGAGAATGTGAGCCAGAGTGGAAAGTGATGCAAATATTTCACACCGTGGCGTTCAGTAAACCAGATTGTGTAAATAAAAATTTATTTTTAAAAGAACTTGAAGAGTTTGACACCTAAAAAAGGCATTGTTAATTCCATACAATGTGTTAGCTGATGAATTCCAAGTATGATATTTTCAAGAGCACATGAATCATTTCCTCAGTGATAAAATTTCCTGGCTTCACTAACAAGACTGCTTGATAGCTTCTTGCCCCAAGCTTTACCAAAAAATTTAAAAAAATCAAATCCCAAACAACCCACATATAACCAAAGGGAAAATTCTTTTGCAGTATATTTTTTGAGAGTAATAGAAATGAGAGTCTTAATAGCATATAAAGTAGTGACTGCTATTACAGTATAATTTTTTAATGATAACCATGTAAATTAGGATAAAAATTTTGAATACATGTTTATGGATTCATTATTGTCCATTTTTAGTAGTATTTATTTTCATACACATAGGATAATAGTATATTCAATCTATGTTTACTATAAATTTGACTAAAATAATTCTAATAAAATTACTATAAGAAATTATTTTATACAGCAAAAAAAATTTTGTAATGGGGCCAATTATCTTCATACAAATAAACCTGATTTCAGCAATTTTTTTGTGTTTTGAAGTAGTTAAAGCCATGCATAATTCTTTATCATTTCTAAGGCTATAAATCCCAAAGCCATTCCAAGCCAGACAGAGCTATGGGAAAAACTTGAAAAAATTCATGTGACACAAGATTTTAAAAGACATTTATTTAAACATGTCAACACTTAAAAGAGCCCCTTAGAGGTCACTGGATACAATGCAGAGTTGTTTTCTTTGACCTAAACATGAAGATCATCAGATACTTCAATTGGCATAAAATTCAATGAGCATTTACTTAGTTTTAAACTAAAAAAGTAAAAGAAGTATAATAGGCACAAGGCAGTTCCAGATAATATTTTATGGGTAGTGTTGATCATATATGATAGAGTGAAATCAAAACACATGCAGCCATGCTAAGATCACACTAATAATATAAAACAGCTCTAATCTGATGTTTTCTCTCCTCATGGTATCGTTCAATTCTAGAATAAGGAAAAATTGTCAGCCCTTTTTAGGTGAACAATTAATAATTTGCTCTTATTTGAGATTTTGCTCCATTCCCCGGGGCTTTTATTTCTAAAGAGATTAGAACAGTTTCTCAAATGAAATGGAGGGGGAATTGGCAGTTCTGTGTCTCAGAGGACATTTGGCAATTCCTGGAAATATTTCTGCTTGTCACAGTTAGGGAAGGGGTGCTACTGCCATCCAATGTGTAGAAGCAAGTAATGTTGCTAAACATCCTACAATACATGGAACAGCCCCCACTGCCTCCAACAAGTGCATATCCAGCCCAAATGCCAACAGTACCAAAGTTGAGACATTCTGGGTTGGAAAGTCTGGATTAGAGCACAATTTAGTGGAATTTAGAAAAGAATATAGTTGTAATCTGGATAGTTTAACATTTTTTATTATGGACAGACAGTAGTGTTTTTCTTTTTCTTATTTATTAAAACACGTTTCACACTTTAAGAGTGCATACCTTTTTTGCTCACGGTGGAGCCGCCTGAGGGTGACATGGTTAGCATGTTTCTGTGATCTTTAATTCCATCTTCCTCCACTAGGTAGGTCCGACCTGCTGGAGGAAATTTTCCAGCCCACTTTTCTTTCCTATTTGCCTTCTCCTTCCCCTTCCCTGTGAAGGGTGGTGGGCTTTGTCAGAGTGACAGGAGCAGTGCAAAGGGTGGAATGGGAGAAATGGAAAAGCCAGGTTACAACTCTAAGTCCTGCCAGGCCTCCCCCAAGTGCTTAGCTCTTACTTAGTTTTCACACTTGGCTTAAAGGCACCAGAATCCTGCAAATGACTGAGTGTAGCAGTATTGACACAGACATTTTCAAATAAGAGAACACACAGAGAAGTGATCAAACAATGGGGCCAAACAGAAGTGCACTTCAGCAGAGCACAGATAAGACAGAGCAGCTTGTCAACAGACCACAATTTAATATACTAGCTTTGAATGGGTGGCCTGATATTTGAACATGCACGCTCAACATCCTAATATAGGTTATGTCTTTTCCGCCCTAAAAAGCCACATATGTAAGCTATCTTCACATAAGGTTTTTATTTCATCATCTATCATCCAAGAGCAGGAATAAATTGAATTGATTTTCTTTAAAAAAGAAGAAGAAGAGGAAGTGAAAGAGGAAGGCAAAGAAGAAGAGGACAAACCCCAAATCAGTAACAAATTTTTTCCTTTCAGAATAAAATGATAAGATGCTGGACATCAAAGGCTTTCCACTGGGAAGATTGTCACTGTTGAGTTGAGAGGTAATCAATTCTATGTGTTTAACCTTAAAACACCATATTTAATCAATTCTGCTATGCACATTTTAAAAAACATTTTAACATTTAAGACAGTATTATGTATCTTTTAATTAATAAGATAAGAAAATATATGTCATGATTTAATTGGTTTTCTTTCTCTCTTCCTATCCTTTTTTTTATGGCAAGTAAAATAATGGTGCATCCTACAATTGATGATATTTAGATTTAGTGAAATGAAATAAACACTTTTCAAATTTCTTAAGAGTCATCAGATAAGGAGGGTTGCGGGTCATCCCTGAAATTGCTCTTTTGATTCTCATATAAACATCTCTTTTCTTTTTTAAATTTGCTTCATGTTCATCTTCTACTTTCACCTAGTTGCATATTCCATTTGCCAGCACATAAAAAATAATTAATTTTATGTGTAGCTTTTTGTACCTGACTATTCTTTTCTCTTATATTATCATAAATTGCAAATGAGGACTACAAACTAATAAAGACTAAAAATATTTATTCTCTTCAATAAATAAGTTTGAAATAGAAGAGCATAGGTAGAAGTAAGTGTGTACTCATTATCTTTGATATTAACTGGCTACATAAGTTTTACTCTAACTATAAAATATAATATGTAGCCCATTTCCCTATGATTTAAAGGATATATAAATTCAAAGGGTGTGTGAAGTTAAATTATCACTCCAGAACCTAGAAATTATATTTTCTCTATGTAATTACATAAATTTGAGTCAAGTGAAGCTACCAATATGGTATAAGGATTGCTGGACTGGATATCAAAAGATTGAATCTAATAATTTGTTAAGTGACTTCTCAGTCTTAATTCTTGATTCATATAAATGAAAGCATTGCCTTAAATGCTGGAAAAGTATCTCATATTCTCAGACTCTAGGATATTAAGAAAGAACTAAGGCAGAATTTCTACTCTGCTCAATAAAGCTTTATTAAATAGTTCTCATTTGCAGAAATAGTTTTTTTTAATTTCATGTTTCCCCTGCTTAATTTAACCTCATTAATTCCAACCAAATCTCCAGATGATCTCTAACATGTCTCGCAGCTTTAAATTCTCAGATTCTGCTAAATGCTTCCTTCCCAAACTTCTACAGACTTATTTGCTCCTTCTTGGTAATTAATTCCTCCCTCTTCTGCCATTCATGTGTGCTATAGCTGTCAGCCGAGCAGTGAGGATATTCTGTTAATTTTATTTTTATTCTTATGTGTGAACCCCTATAATTATTTTCGAGGCCCCTTTCTGAACATGCTCTTTGTAGCCTACATTCTTTATGAGAATGAGATGCTCAAGCCACACATGGATGGGTAGATGCAGTCTGCCAATGTCTAGTCCAAGGGCACATGGTGCCAACACCACTGACCAGACAGACCTTCAGTCTTTGGTCATGCTGACTGCCTCACTGATTTGACAAGAACAATTGAGCTTTATTGCCTAATAAGATTGTGTTTTCCTGTGATTCATTTGTACTGCCCTTTGTAGATTCTCCCCTGCTAAATACATGCTCAAAATCTTTCTCCACTTTACCAATACAATGATTAAATTAAGGCACATTGTTATATTTGTCTTAAGCTTCAGAATTTTAAATACAAAGATGAAAAGCCCTAATGAACTCCAGTACATAATTACTGCATATTACTTTTCCAGTAAGTTTACCTTATTTTAAAAAATATTATACTTCAAAGAAACACCAACAAAATAAGACAATCCATTGAGTAGAAGAACATATTCACCTATGATACATCTGATAAGGGATTAATATCCAAAATTTATAAAGAATTTATGCAATTGAGCAAAAACAAACAGACAATCCAAGTAAAAATGGGAAAAGGACTTGACTAGATGCTTCTCCAAAGAGAACACACAGATGACCAACAGGCATATAAAAAGATGTGCACCATCATTAATCATCAGAGAAATGCAAATTAAAATCACCATTTGATATCACCTCACACCTGTCAGGATAGTTATCATCAATAAATCAACAAACAAGTGTCAGTCAGGATGTGGAGAACAGGGAACCGTTGTGCACTGTTGGTGAGAATACAGACTGGTGTAGCCACTGTGGAAAGCAGTACGGAGTTGCCTCAAAAAATTAAATGGAGGAGACAAGATGGTGCTGGAGTAGGCGGACATACCAACATCTACCTCCCAGAACCAAAGTGGATTACAAACTAATTTTATGAACTATCATCTGGAAAAACCAACTTTGGACTAAACTAAGAGGATCCTTCAACCAAGAAATGGTGAAGAAGCCACACAGAGACTGGTAGGAAAAACGGAAATGGGGAAACGCTGAGAGGGCTGCCCAGCTCCCTGGAGCAAATGGCAGCAGGGAGAGACTTGCGTGGTGGAAAGTGAGTTTAGCAGAGGGGGAAGGGTCCTGAGCCCCAGGAACAAAGCCCCAGCCTGCACCCCCAGAGCCCAGAAGAGGCGTAAGGACAGTATTTAGCTGGAAACAAGTCGGGATACTGTTTTTGAGAAAGAATCTGATTTCTCACACCCAGGATCCCTCTTAAAGGGACTGCGCAGAACATCTCTCTCATAACCAGCCACCTAGGGCTCCTGGGGACGGGGGGGGGGGAGAGGAGAGGACCAGAGTAACAGGAAGAGAGTGTAATCTAGGAGGAACAGGTAGAAGCATTTTGGGAGATAGCCACCCTAACCCTTGGGATGAGTCACTCTCCAAAGCTGAAGTGAATATTTCCCCTGGAAACAGCAATACCAGCAAAGGGAAGCAGGAGAGCAGCCAAACAAGCTCCCCCACAGCATTCAGAGCAGAGTCGCATAAAAGGAGGGAGCTTTTGGGTCTACAGTAGTGAGTCTTAGGGTCCGAGATGCAACGCCCCCACCCATGCAGCTGAGGGCACGCTGGAGGGCCGGCGGCATCGGAAGACAAAAGCGCGGTTCTGCTGGCAGGGGCAGAAAACAGCTGGCCACCACTGGGCTCAGGTGTGAGCTCAATCTTGCCCGACTGGGGAGAAGGGGCCGTGCAAAAGCGGTCAAGCTCAGCCGCCGGCAGCCTGTAATCCAGCCTGCGGGAGAAGGGCAGGAACCCCGGAAAGGGTGTAGACCAGCCCCTGAGCAAGGGCAGAGGAGCACAGCCTTGCCCCGCCCATGCAACCTAGGCTTGCGGTCTGACTTGGTAGCCGGCTCCTTTCGCGGGGGTGGAGCCAAAAGCCCAGAACAGGCGCAGTTCCGCTCAGGCACAGTTCCGCTACTGAGCTGAGCTTGGGAACACAGTCCTGCACGGCGGTAAAGCAAAGGCTAGCAGCCGTTCCTCAAGCGGGCTCCTCCTGCAAGGGCAGGGCGAAAGCCTAGAAACAGGCGGAGACCGGCAGCTGTGCAAAGGTGCTCCCCAGTGCCCTCAGGACCTAGCATAAAGTCACACACGGGGGCGGGGCAAAGGGCAAGGCCACCAACACTTGCGCACCTGAGCACGTGATCACAGCCACTCCCGTGAAGAGAAAATGCGGAGGTAGAGAAATACAACACAAATAAACCAAGAGAAATCCCCAGAAAAGGACCTAAGTGAATCAGATATTACCAAATTACCAGATGCAGAGTTTAAAATAATGATTGTTAGGATGCTCAAAGATATCAGAACAACCATAGATGGCCATTACAAAAACCTAAATAAAGAGATAACAAATATAAAAAAGGACATTGAAATAATAAAAAAGAATCAGTCAGAAATGACAAATACAATATCTGAAATAAAGAATACAATGGAAGGAATTAAAAGCAGGATGGATGAAGCAGAGAATCGAATCAGTGAGTTAGAGGACACAATAAATAAAGGCACGGAAGCAGAGCAGAAAAAAGAAAAGAGACTCAAAAAGTCTGAGGAAACTCTAAGAGAGCTCTGTGACAACATGAAGAGAAATAACATCCGCATCATAGGGGTTCCTGAAGAAGAAGAGAAAGAACAAGGGATAGAGACTTTGTTCAAACATATTATAGCGGAAAACTTCCCCCAATTAAGGCAGAAAAACATCACACATATTCAGGAAGCACAGAGAACTCCATTAAGGAGAAACCAACACCAAGACACATCATAATTAAAATACCAAAGCTAAATGATAAAGAGAAAATATTAATATTAAAAGCTGCTAGAGAAAAAAAGACTATCACCTATAAAGGAGCCCCCATAAGGATGACTTCTGACTTCTCAACAGAAACACTTGAGGTCAGAAGGGAATGGCAAGAAATATTCAAAGTAATGCAGAACAAGAACCTACAACCGAGACTACTTTATCCAGCAAGAATATCATTTAAAATTGAAGGAGAAATAAAAAGCTTTACAGACAAAAAAAAAAAAAACTCAAGAAATTCACTGCAACCAAACCAAGGCTGCAAGAAATGCTAAGGGACCTGTTGTAAACAGATCAAAGGAAAAAAAGAATATAGCAAAAGAGGAATACAGTTTCAAAGAAAAAAAAATGGCAATAAGCAATTACATATCAGTAATAACCTTAAATGTTAATGGATTAAATGATCCGATCAAGAGACATATGGTAGCTGCGTGGAAAAGAAAACAGGACCCATACATATGCTGTCTACAAGAGACACACCTTAAATCAAAAGACGGACACAGACTGAAGATAAAAGGATGGAAATAAATATTTCACGCAAATGGAAATAAAAAAAAAGCTGGTGTAGCAATACTTATATCAGACAAAATGGACTTTAAAACCAAGACCATAGTTAGAGATAAAGAAGGTCACTACATAATGATAAAGGGAGCAATCCAAAAGGAAGATATAACCATTATAAATATCTACGCACCTAATATAGGAGCACCTAAATATATAAAGCAGACTTTGATGGACTTAAAGGGCAAGATCAACAGCAATACTATAATAGTAGGGGATTTCAATACCTCATTAACATCACTAGATAGATCCTCAAGAAAGAAAATCAACAAAGAAACAGCGGACTTAAAGGACATATTAGATCAACTCAATTTAATAGATATCTTCAGAACCTTTCACCCTAAAACAGCAGAATATACATTCTTTTCAAGTGCTCATGGTACATTCTCTAGAATAGACCACATGTTAGGGCACAAAAGCGGGCTCAACAAATTTAAGAAGATTGAAATTATATCGAGCACTTTCTCAGATCACAATGGCATTAAACTAGAAATCAACCACAATAGAAAAATTGAAAAACATTCAAACACTTGGAAACTAAATAGCACGTTATTAAATAACGAATGGGTTAACATTGAGATCAAAGAAGAAATTAAAAAATTCCTAGAACAAACGATAATGAGCATAAATCAACTCAAAATTTATGGGACACAGCAAAAGCAGTCCTGAGAGGGAAGTTTATAGCATTACAGGCATACCTCAATAAGCTAGAAAAAGCTCAAATAAACAACTTAACCCTGCATCTAAAAGAACTAGAAAAAGAACAGCAAGTAAAGCCCAGAGCTAGTAGAAGGAAGGAAATAATAAAATCAGAGCAGAAATAAATGACACAGAGGCTAAAGAAACAATACAGAGGATCAATGAAACCAGGAGCTGGTTCTTTGAAAAAGTAAACAAGATCGATAAACCTTTAACGAGACTCACCAAGGAAAAAAGAAATTAGAAATGAGAGTGGAGAAATAACAACTGAAATACAAAATATTGTAAGAAAATACTATGAAGAACTGTAAGCCAAAAAACTAGACAACCTAGATGAAATGAACAAATTTCTTGAATCATATAATCTTCCAAAAATCAATCTGGAAGAATCAGAAAACTTAAACAGACCAATTACAGCAAATGAGATTCAAACAGCTATCAAAAAACTCCCAAAAAAGAAAAGTCCTGGGCCTGATACCTTCACAAGTGAATTCTACCAAATATTCAAAGAAGAACTAACTCCTATCCTTCTCAAGCTATTTCAAAAAATTCAAGAGGAAGGAAGACTTCCAAACTCCTTTTATGAGGCGAGCATAATTCTGATTCCAAAACCAGACAAAGACAACAGAAAAAAAGAAAATTATAGGCCAATATCCCTGATGAACTTAGATGCAAAAATCCTCAACAAAATATTAGCAAACCGGATCCAGCAATATATGAAAAAAATCATACACCATGATCAAGTGGGATTTATTCTTGGGAGGCAAGGCTGGTACAATATTCGCAAATCAATCAATGTGATTCATCACATAAACAAAAGAAAGGAGAAAAACCACATGATAATTTCAATAGATGCAGAAAAAGCATTTGATAAAGTCCAGCACCCATTTATGATAAAATCTGTCATTATGGGAATACAGGGAACATACCTCAACATGATAAAGGTCATCTATGACAAACCCAAGCCAACATCATACTCAATGGGGAAAAATTAAAAGCAATCCCCTTAAGATCAGGAACAAGGCAGGGGTGCCCCCTTTCACCACTCTTATTCAACATAGTTCTGGAAGTCCTAGCCACAGCAGTCAGACAAGAAAAAGAAATAAAAGGCATCCAAATTGGAAAAGAAGAAGTAAAACTATCATTATTTGCAGATGATATGATATTGTATATAGAAAACCCTAAAGTCTCAGTCAAAAAACTACTAGACCTGATAAATTGAATTCGGCAAGGTGGCAGGATATAAAATCAATACACAGAAATCAGAGGCATTTTTATACACTAATAATGAACTGTCAGAAAGAGAAATCAAGGAATCAATCCCCTTTACCATTGCAACCAAAAAAATAAAGTACCTAGGAATAAATCTAACCAATGAGATTAAAGACTTGTACTCGGAAAATTATAAAACATTGATAAAAGAAATCAGGGAAGATACGAATAAGTGGAGGCATATACCGTGCTCATGGTTAGGAAAAATAAACATCATTAAAATGTTTATATTACCCAAAGCAATTTATAAATTCAATGCAATACCGATTAAAATACCAATGATTGACTTCAAAGATATAGAACAAATATTCCAAAAAAAATTTTTTTTTTTTTTTTGGATTTCAAATTGTTTTTATTTATTACTCTGTATAGATGTTTTGACAAAACTTCAGAAGTTACCTTCAGTGGATTCTAAATATAAAATTTTTACTTGAATGCCCTTGGTAATATTAAAATATCTTATACTATTATTGGATACAATTTAATTTCATTATGATTTGATGCATCAGATAAAATTATTACAAATACCACAGTTTCCAAGTCCTCTGTAAGTGTTTTGTCACAGTAATTTTTAAATACTGGTTTCTTTTTTTTTTTTTTTTTTTAATAAATTTTTATTAATGGTAATGGGATGACATTAATAAATCAGGGTACATATATTCAAAGAAAACATGTCTAGGTTATTTTGTCATCAAATTATGTTGCAAACCCCTCGCCCAAAGTCAGATTGTCCTCCGTCACCCTCTATCTAGTTCTCTGTGCCCCTCCCCCTCCCCCTAACTCTCTCCCTCCCTCCCTCGCATGTCCTCCCTCCCCCCCCACCCTTGGTAACCACCACACTCTTGTCCATGTCTCTTAGTCTCATTTTTATGTTGCACCAAAGTATGGAATCATGCAGTTCTTGTTTTTTTCTGATTTGCTTATTTCACTCCTTATAATGTTATCAAGATCCCACCATTTTGCTGTAAATGATCTGATGTCATCATTTCTTATGGCTGAGTAGTATTCCATAGTGTATATGTGCCACATCTTCTTTATCCAGTCTTCTATTGAAGGGCTTTTTGGTTGTTTCCATGTCTTGGCCACTGTGAACAGTGCTGCAATGAACATGGGGCTACATGTGTCTTCACGTATCAATGTTTCTGAGGTTTTAGGGTATATACCCAGTAGAGGGATTGCTGGGTCATAAGGTAGTTCTATTTGCAGTTTTTTGAGGAACCACCATACTTTCCTCCATAATGGTTGTACTACTTTACAGTCCCACCAACAGTGAATGAGGGTTCCTTTTTCTCCACAGCCTCTCCAACATTTGCTATTACCCGTCTTGTTGATAATAGCTAATCTAACAGGTGTGAGGTGGTATCTCATTGTAGTTTTGATTTGCATTTCTCTAATAACTAATGAAGCTGAGCATCTCTTCATATATCTGTTGGCCATTTGTATCTCTTCCTGGGAGAAGTGTCTGTTCATGTCCTCTTCCCATTTTTTTATGGGATTGTTTGTTTGTTTGTTGTTGAGTTTTATGAGTTCTTTGTAAATTTTGGACATTAGGCCCTTATCTGAGCTGTCGTTTGTAAATATCATTTCCCATTTTGTTGGCTGTCTGTTTATTTTTATATCAGTTTCTCTTGCTGAGCAAAAACTTTTAATTCTGATGTAGTCCCATTCATTTATCTTTGCCTTCACTTCTCTTGCCATTGGAGTCAAGTTCATAAAATGTTCTTTAAAACCCAGGTCTATGATTTTAGTACCTATGTCTTCTTCTATGTACTTTATTGTTTCAGGTCTTATATTTAGGTCTTTGATCCATTTGGAATTAATTTTAGTACACGGGGACAGGCTGTAGTCGAGTTTCATTCTTTTGCATGTGGCTTTCCAGTTTTCCCAACACCATTTGTTGAAGAGGCTTTCTTTTCTCCATTGTGTGTTGTTGGCCCCTTTATCAAAGATTATTTGACCATATATATGTGGTTTTATTTCTGGGTTTTCTATTCTGTTCCATTGGTCTGAGTGTCTATTTTTCTGCCAATACCATGCTGTTTTGATTATCGTGGCCCTATAATATAGTTTAAAGTCAGGTATTGTAACGCCCCCAGCTTCATTCTTTTTCCTTAGGATTGTTTTGGCTATTCGGGGTTTTTTATAGTTCCACATAAATCTGATGATTTTTTGTTCCATTTCTTTAAAAAATCTCATAGGGATTTTGATGAGAATTGCATTAAATTTGTATATTGCTTTGGGTAATATGGCCATTTTGATTATATTTATTCTTCCTATCCAAGAACAAGGAATATTTTTCCATCTCATTGTATCTTTTTCGATTTCCCTTAACAATGCTTTGTAATTTTCATTATATAGGTCCTTTACATTCTTTGTTATGTTTATTCCTAGGTATTTTTTTTTTGTTGTTGTTGCAATCGTGAAGGGGATTATTTTTTTGAGTTCGTTTTCTAATATTTCATTGTTGGCATATAGAAAGGCTATGGAGTTTTGTATGTTAATTTTGTATCCTGCGACCTTACTGTATTGGTTTATTGTTTCTAATAATCTTTTTGTGGAGTCCTTCGGGTTTTCGATGTATAGGATCATATCATCAGCAAAAAGTGATAGCTTTACTTCTTCTTTTCCGATATGGATGCCTTTTATTTCTTTGTCTTGTCTGATTGCTCTGGCCAGAACTTCTAGCACCACGTTGAATAAGAGTGGAGAGAGTGGACAACCCTGTCTTGTTCCTGATTTAAGGGGGAAAGTCCTCAGTTTTATGCCGTTTAATAGGATGTTGGCTGATGGTTTATCATATATGGCCTTTATCATGTTGAGATATTTTCCTTCTATAACCATTTTGTTGAGAGTCTTAAACATAAAATTGTGTTGTATTTTATCAAAAGCCTTTTCTGCATCTATTGATAAGATCATGTGGTTTTTGTTCTTTGTTTTGTTGATATGGTGTATTATGTTAACCGTTTTGCGTATGTTGAACCATCCTTGAGATTCTGGGATGAATCCCACTTGATCATGATGTATTATTTTTTTAATATGTTGTTGTATTCGGTTTGCCAGTATTTTGTTTAGTATTTTAGCATCTGTATTCATTAGAGATATTGGTCTGTAGTTTTCTTTCTTTGTGCCATCCTTGCCAGGTTTTGGTATGAGGGTTATGTTGGCCTCACAAAATGTGTTTGGAAGTATTGCTTCTTCTTCAATTTTTTGGAAGACTTTGAGTAGAATAGGAACCAAGTCTTCTTTGAATGTTTGATAGAATTCATTAGTATAACCGTCTGGGCCTGGACTTTTATTTTTGGGGAGATTTTTAATAGTTTTTTCTATTTCCTCCCTGCTGATTGGTCTGTTTAGGCTTTCTGCTTCTTCATGACTCAGTCTAGGAAGGTTGTATTGTTCTAAGAATTTATCCATTTCTTCTAGGTTGTTGTATTTGGTGGCATATAATTTTTCATAGTATTCTACAATAATTCTTTGTATTTCTATGATGTCTGTGGTGATCTCTCCTGTTTCATTTTGGATTTTATTTATTTGAGTCCTGTGTCTTTTTTCCTTGGTGAGTCTTGCCAAGGGTTTGTCAATTTTGTTGATCTTTTCAAAGAACCAGCTCCTTGTTTTATTGATTTTTTCTATAGTTTTTCTGTTCTCTATTTCATTTATTTCTGCTCTGATTTTTATTATCTCCTTTCTTCGGCTGGTTTTGGGTTGTCTTTGTTCTTCTTTTTCTAGTTCCTTAAGGTGTGAAGTTAAGTTGTTTACTTCGGCTCTCTCTTGTTTGTTCATATAGGCCTGAAGTGATATGAACTTTCCTCTTATTACTGCTTTTGCTGCATCCCAGAGATTCTGATATGTCGTATTTTCATTTTCATTTGTCTGTATATATCTTTTGATTTCTGCACTTATTTCTTCTTTGACCCATTCATTTTTTAGAAGTAAGTTGTTTAGTTTCCACATTTTTGTGGGTTTTTCCCCCTCTTTTTTGCAGTTGAATTCTAGTTTCAAGGCTTTATGATCAGAAAATATGCTTGGTACAATTTCAATTTTTCTAAATTTGCTGATATTGTCTTTGTGGCCCAACATATGGTCAATTCTTGAGAATGTTCCATGTACACTAGAGAAAAATGTATACTCTGTCGCTTTGGGATGAAGTGTCCTGTAGATGTCTATCATATCCAGGTGTTCTAGTATTTCGTTTAAGGCCACTATATCTTTATTGATTCTCTGTTTGGATGACCGATCTAGAGCCGTCAGCGGTGTATTGAGGTCTCCAAGTATGATTGTATTTTTGTTAGTTTTTGTTTTAAGGTCAATAAGTAGCTGTCTTATATATTTTGGTGCTCCTTGGTTTGGTGCATATATATTAAGGATTGTTATGTCTTCTTGATTCAACTTCCCCTTAATCATTATGAAATGACCATTTTTGTCTCTGAGTACTTTTTCTGTCTTGTAGTCAGCATTATTAGATATGAGTATTGCTACACCTGCTTTTTTTGGGGTGTTGTTTGCTTGGAGTATTGTTTTCCAGCCTTTCACTTTGAATTTGTTTTTATCCTTGTTGCTTAGATGTGTTTCTTGTAGGCAGCATATAGTTGGATTTTCTTTTTTAATCCATTCTGCTACTCTGTGTCTTTTTATTGGTAAGTTTAATCCATTTACATTTAGTGTAATTATTGACACTTGTGGGTTCCCTACTGCCATTTTATAAATTGCTTTCTGTTAGTTTTGTATCTAGTTTGATTCTTCTCTTTTGTTTTTCTATCATTTGTTTTTGTTTGTTTGTGTTCCATACTTCTTTCCTCTGTTGCTACCTTTTTTAAGTCAAGTGTTTTTGTGGTGGTTTTTTTAAGGGTGGTTACCATTAAGTAATGAAAAGGGTACCTACCATATTCATTGTAGTACCCTATCTTATAAGTATTTCTGCACTTCATCATCCTTTGCTACTGTTAATCTCCATCCTCTCCCCCCTTTTTTTCCTTTGTTGTCACAGTTTAAGTTTGGTTTTATTGTGTTCTTGGTGGAGCTGTTACTTGTGGTGTTGTTTTCTTTTGTTCTTTGAATCTGGTTGGAAAACCCACCTTAGTATTTCCTGGAGTGGGGGCTTTCTGTTGATAAATTCTCTCATCTTTTCTGTATTTGTGAATGTTTTTATATCTCCTTCATACTTGAAGGATAGCTTTGATGGGTATAGTATTCTTGGCTGAAAGTTCCTCTCTTTCAGGGCTTTAAATATTGGGGTCCACTCTCTTCTAGCTTGTAGAGTTTCTGCTGAGAAATCTAATAGGCCTTCCTTTATATGTTGTACTCTTCTTTTCCCTGGCTGCCTTGAGAATTTTTTCTTTGTCATTGGTTTGTGTCATCTTTATTATGATGTGCCTTGGAGTGGGTTTGTTGGGGTTAAGAAAACTTGGTGTTCTGTTTGCTTCTTGAATTTGAGGCTTTAGTTCCTTCCACAGGCTTGGGAAGTTCTCGTCTATTATTTGTTTGAGTATATTCTCCATTCCATTTTCTTTCTCTTCTCCCTCTGATATACCTATTATTCTTATGTTATTCTTTCTGATGGAGTCAGACAATTCCTGTAGGGCTTTCTCGTTTTTTATTATTTTTGAGTCTCTTTCTTCTTCTCTCTGTTGTGCCTCAAGTTGTTTGTCTTCTATTTCACTAATCCTATCTTCAATCTGGGCTGTTCTGTTAGCTAAGCTTGTTACCTCGTTTTTCAGCTCGTGAATTGAGTTTTTCATTTCTGTTTGATTTGTTTTTATAGTTTCAATTTCCTTGGTAATATATTCTCTGTGTTCATTGAGTTGTTTTCTGATCTCCCTATATTGCCTTTCTGTGTTTTCTTGTATATCTCTGAGTATTTTTAAGATTTCTAGTTTAAATTCTCTGTCATTTAGCTCCAAGGCTTCCTATATGTTAAGTCTTTTCTCCATAGATTTTTCCACATCTATTTGTGTTACCTCTCTTTCATTTGTATCCATAATATTCGATTTCCTCTTTCTTATCGGCATCTGAGGGTGGTCTTATTGATAGCACTAATTAGAATTAATAAAGAGTAAAAAGAAAAAAAAAAAGGGTAAAACACCCCACAAAAAAAAAACAGTAATAATTTATTATTTCCCCCTTTTTTCTCTCTTCTCTTTCCCTCCTCTCCCCTCCTCAGGGAAATATCGTGCCTATAATGGAGGGCCTGATTTGGGGTGAAGAGTTCAAGGGGCAAAAAAAGGGAGTAGGGACCTACTAAATGCAAAAAAAAAAAAAAAAAAAAAAAAGGAAGAAAATCTTAGACAAGCATAAGATGATTTGCTTGTAAGTGATGGTCAACTAAGAGATATAATGAGAGGGATAAGAGGGAATCAGAAAAAAGGACCAAAAAAGAATAATAAAGAAAAAAATAAAAATAATAAGTAAAAATCTGTTGTATTAAGTGGAGCGAAGACTAAATACAATGGGTTGGGAGGACCCAAAATGCCACAAAAATAAACAAACAAGAAAAAAAATAAAAACAAAAGCAAAAAAGAGAAATAAAGCAAAAAAAAAGCAAAAAGAGAAATAAAGCAAAAAAAAAGCCTTGAGTCCCAAATTAACTTATTTGTTCGTGATTGAGGATTATATGGGAGGAAAGTAAAATGAGAAAAGAAAAAACAAATAGAAAGGAAAAAATAAGAAAAAGAGAAAAACGAAGGAAGAAATAAAATAGGAAGAGAAAAAAACAAAATAAAGCAAGATAAAAAAAACAAACAAAAGAGGAGTGAGTGAGAGTTAAGTGTTTTGGAGTATAACCTTAAAGGAGGGTGAGGATGAAGAAGAAAAATAAAATGCAACACTCATGGGTAGTGTAGTTCAAGAAAGAGGAAGCATAAGATGGGCAGAGAATAGAAGGACCGAGGTGGAGGAAATAAAGGCAAAAAGATAGAAGAAACAAGCAACAACAACAACAAAAAAAAAAAAATTAGTGGATCAAGTTGTAAAGTCTGTGGGTTTTTCCTGATTTTGAGAGGTTAACTTCTTCCTTTTTCTTTTCTCTCCCTCTTCCTAGTCGGTGACTCTGTACCCCAGGCTCTGCCCCTGTGTCACTCTTAGTTAGGGATTTGCAGTTGATGGGATTCTATGGCAATGTCATATAATTGGCTTTAGTCTTGCTGGAAGTAAAGGCTTGTTGGCGTTTGCAGGGTCCAACGATGAGAGAGTTTGCTTTCCTGGATTCTCTCTCCTAGTCCCCCCTTTCTGAATTAGCAGCCTGGTGATCCAGCTATAAGACTGCAACTGCTTCTGCCTGGGGAGTAAGAGGCTCAAAGAGCTGGGAAATCCCCACTCTATCCCCACTCAGTGCAAGGCTTTGGGAAAGGCTCTGAGAGTCAGGGCCTCCAGTGTAATCAGGCGGGGGTGGGAGTCAATTGTTGTCAAGGTGACTGTTCAGCGCCTATCATTTAGTTGGACCTCTCAACCCAGGCTTTCCACACTTTGTAGCCTGTTTTTGCAGGGAAGAAGAGGCACTAGTCTCTGCTTACGACTAGTGTAGTATAGACCTTATTATCTGCCAAGTCCTTCTTGTTAGCATTTATCCCTGAATATGGAGGCTCTATCAATCAGAAGTTGCCCCCGCCCCTTTAGCGAGAGGCACTAAAAAATATCACGCCTCTTGTCTTGGATCGCTGAACTGAGAGAGATCTTATCAATTAGAACCGAGGGTGCGCAGATTTTATGGGTTAAGCTAATTTCAGTGATTGGGTCGCAGCTGTGCTTCCGAAGGTATTTTAGGCTGCCTGCATGCACCCCTCCCCCAACGCTCGATCGCTAGCCTGAATGGCTGGGTGAGGTGCCCCGCCCACCGAGAGAATCTCCCAAGCCTCTCCCACTCGCCCCGCCGCTGGCGGCTGGACCGCACCAGGCACAGGATAATGGAGCCTCCTGGGTGTGCGGGCCAGCAGGGCGCCCTGGGCGCGTGGAATGCCCAAGGCACGTGCGCGAATGGGGCGCTCAGGGCACCGGTGGCCGGCGACCCCCACTCGCAGTGTGCGGGCCGCTGGGAACGTCAGCAGTGCTCAACCGGACCGGGCGCGCGCGCGCGGCGGCTCGTGGTGGCCGCTTGCGGTGGCGGTTCGCGGGGGTTCGCGGCAGCTCGCGGGCTCGCGGCGGCGGCTTGCGGTTCCCAAGTACATGGGCTGACCCACCGCGGGCGCACTCCCTGGCGGCCTGAATGAGCGTAGCTGCGGTAGCTTCCTCCACACCCTCGTCTCTCAGATTCAAGTGATGACAGTCCTTTTGCTTTCAGTTTGTGTGGAACTCCGGAATGCTCCGAGGATAAATCTCTCTGTTTCTAGTTGATAAATTTGTTGTGATCTAGGGGAGAGCTGTCGGACGCGCTTCTCACGGCGCCATTTCCGTGACGTCACTCATATTCCAAAAATTTATATGGAACCAAAAGAGAACACGAATAGCCTCAGCAATCTTGAAAAGGAAGAAAAAAGCGGGAGGTATCACACTTCCGGATATCAAGTCACATTATAAGGCCATTGTACTCAAAACAGCATGGTACTGGCATAAGAACAGGCACATAGATCAATGGAACAGAACAGAGAACCCAGAAATAAACCCACAGTTCTATGGACAACTGATATTTGACAAAGGAGGTAAGGAAATACAATGGAGTAAAAACAGCCTCTTCAACAAATGGTGTTGGGAAAATTAGACAGCTACCTACAAAAAAATGAAACTAGACCACCAACTTACATCACTCACAAAAATAAACTCAAAATGGATAAAAGACTTAAATGTAAGCCGTGAAACCATAAGCATCTTAGAAGAAAACATAGGCAGTAAGCTCTCTGACATCTGTCGCAGCAATATATTTGCTGATTTGTCTCCACAGGCAAGTGAAATAAAAGACAGGATAAACAAATGGGACTTTATCAAACTAAAAAGCTTCTGCACAGCTAAAGACAATAAGAACAGAATAAAAAGACAAACTACACAATGGGAGAATATATTTGACATTGCATCTGATAAGGGGTTAATAACCAAAATTTATAAAGAACTTGTAAAACTTAATACCAGGAAGACAAACAATCCAATCCAAAAATGGGCAAAAGAAATGAATAGACACTTCTCCAAAGAGGACACACAGATGGCCAATAGGCATATGAAAAATGTTCAACATCACTAATAATTAGAGAAATGCAAATTAAAACCACAATGAGATATCACCTCACACCAGTCAGAATGGCGCTCATCAATAAAACAACACAGAATAAGTGCTGGCGAGGATGTGGAGAAAAGGGAATCCTCCTGCACTGCTGTTGGGAATGCAGACTGGTGCAGCCACTGTGGAAAACAGTATGGAGATTCCTCAAGAAATTAAAAAATCGAACTGCCTTTTGACCCAGCTATACCACTGTTAGGAATATACTCCAAGAACACCATAGCACTGTCTGAAAAGAAGAAATGCACCCCCATGTTTATGGCAGCATTGTTCACAATAGCAAAGATCTGGAAACAGCCTAAGTGTCCATCAGAGGACGAGTGGATTAAAAAGCTTTGGTATATATATACTATGGAATACTACTCAGCCATAAGAAATGATGACATAGGATCTTTTACAATAACATGGATGGGCCTTGATAACATTATACTGAGCAAAAGAAGTAAATCAGAAAAAACTAAGAACTATATGTTTCCATACATAGGTGGGACATAAAAATGAGACTCAGACACATGGACAACAGTGTTGGGGGTACAGGGTAGGGGGAGGAGAGGGAGGAGGTTGAGGGAGGGGAGGGGCACAAAGAGCATGGCTTTTCAGCATTTGCCATATTCCTTCTTTAATCTATAGACAGGCAGCAAATATTTACTTACGGTGTTTCCACTATAAAGACTGCTGTCTTAGGGACAAATGCTCATTAACTATTTCAGCAGTTCCTCCTTCTTCAAAGACTTATATGTCATCATAGAGCTCCATGTTTCATAGGACATACTCAAGCTCACTCCATGCTCCCTGGAGCTTTAACACAAGGGAATGCCCTTTTTTTGTTTTTGTTTGTATTTTTATTTTATTTATTTATTTTTTGTATTTTTCTGAGGATAGAAATGGGGATGCAGTCAGACAGACTCCCGCATGTGCCTGATCGGGATCCACCTGGCATGCCTACCAGGGGGGAATACTCTGCCCATCTGGGGTGTTGCTATGTTACAACCAGAGCCATTCTAGCAACTGGGGCAGAGGCCATGGGGCCATCCTTAGTGCCCGGGGTGGCTTTGCTTCGGTGAAGCCTTGGCTGCAGGAGGGGAAGTGAGAGAGGGAGAGGAGGGAGGGGAAGGAGAGGGGGAGGAGTGGATGAGCGCTTCTCCTGTGTGCTCTGGCCAGGAATCGAACCTGGGAATCCTGCACACCAGGCCAATGACTCCGACGGGTCTACCATATCATGCTTTTTACTTAAAAAAAAAAAATTACATTTCTTTTGAAGGCTGATGAACAGGAGACACCAAATCTTTTTCGCCTGCAAACTACTACCTTCTTTATTAGATTCAGCTAATTACACTGTTTTGTCTTTTTCCAAATAGCTCCAGATATTTGGAAAAGATTTATATAGGCGGATGGGGATCCTCAAACCCCTCAGGGAGATCTTCTGAGCATGGCTTTTAAGATACCTAGAGGCAGAAAAAGCACAATAGAAATCAGGGGAACTACCAGCTTTTGGGATACACCCTTAAAGGCTCCAACGCCCCAAAGGGGTCTCCTAGGATGCCATCTGGGTCCTGCTTCAATAGTGGAAAAGAAGGTCATTGAGGCAGGCTTACACGACTCTGCTGTGAGTAAACAGGGACACTGGAAGGTAGGCTTCCCCCTCGCTCCTCTAAGGGAGGGTACAGTCTCTTCCAGCCCTGCTCCAGCCACCTATGACCTAACCTTCCCCAGAAAGCTGGGGTTTGCCACTGAAGGCTGAAGGTGCCCAGGGCCGTCAGCCCCATCTATGACACTGTGGACGAGCCTAGGGTATTTCTTCCAAGAAGCAGGTAAACTGATCTCATTTGCACAAGGGCCACTTAACTATGTTTTGCCTGAATAGTCAGGTTTTTTATTCTTCCCTCGAAGATCTCTGTTGTGGGTGTTGATAGCCCTATATTCTGCTGCTTTGCTTAATATATGGTGTTTCCTTTATCCCTCCTACCTCAATGCCCCACTCATATTTCAGGCTGGGACCTACTCCTAATTTAGAGCTCTCTTTCCTCCTTTTGCCAACTTGTATTATGAATTTACCTTTGCCACCCAGCTTAGTGTATCCCAAGGTTCTCTTTACCAGGCCACAGTCACAGAGCTCCAGGGAAAAGCAACCTGGTCTCAACTCTCCAGGCAGAGGAGAACAGAAGCTCCATATCCACGCATGCTGAAAATGGCTTTTTCAGTCTACCTGAATCATTACCACCTAGAAGCAGCGGTCATTGGGACTTGGACATGAGCTGCAAAGTATAGAATGGTGACAACAATTCCAGTGCCATGCGGACTTTTCCTGGACTCCTGCTCCCTGTGACAGCTCCTAACAGACTGAACTATGGTTGGGTTGCATTTTTCAGGGATTTGCCATGGTGATGGGGCCAATTTGGACTTGGTGAACATGTTAAGGACATTACTCTTTTATGGATTCTTGCTGTATTGGCCAAGAGTTTGCTTAAAGCCTTTGAATCACTGTAAAAAAAATAGAAGACTGGATAAAGAAGATGGGGCACATATACACCATGGTATACTATTCAGCTAGAAGAAATGATGACATCGGATCACTTACAGCAGAATGGTGGAACCTTGATAACATTATGCGGAGTGAAATAAGCGAATCAGAAAAAAACAAGAACTGCAGGATTCCATACATTGGTGGGACATAAAAGCGAGACTAAGAGACATGGACAGGAGTGTGGTGGTTATGGAGGGTTTGGGGAGGGAAGGGGGGAGAGGGGGAAGGGGAGGGGGAGGGGTACAAAGAAAACTGGATAGAGGGTGACGGAGGACAATCTCTCTTTGGGTGATGGGTATGCAACAGAACTAAATGACAGGATAACCTGGAAATGTTTTCTTTGAATATATGTACCCTGATTTATTGATGTCACCCCATTAAAATAAAAATTTATTTATATAAAAAAAATTAAATGGATCTGCCTTTTGACCCAGTGATCCTACTTCTAGGAATATACCCTAAGAATCCCAAAACATTAACTTAAAAGAAGACACTCACCCCAATGTTCATTGCAGTGTTATTAATAATAACCAACATACAGAAGCAGTCCAAGTGCCCACAGGTAGATAAGTGGATAAAAAATCTGTGGTACATGCCAGGAAAGGTGGGTAAGAGGAGGTAGAAAAGGGTATAAGAGGGATAAATGGTGATGGATGGAAACTTGACTTGGGGTGGTGAATACACAATACGTGTAAAGGTCATTTGTTGTGAAATTGTACACCTGAAACCTTTATAATTTTGTTGACCAGTGTCACCCAATAAATTCAATAAAAAATGAAGTGTTTAACCATATAAAGAAAAAGCTGTGCACATTTGCACAACAAGCTACTGCTTGGCTGTATAAAGAAGGAAATCTTATATTTTGCAACAGCATGGATAAAGAGTATTATGCTAAATGAAATAAGCCAGTCAAGCAGAGAAAGACAAATAGTGTATGATTTCACTTATATGTGGAATCTAATGAACACAATAAATGAACAAAATAGAAACAGACTCATAGATACAGAGAACATTCTGATAGCTGTTAATGGGGAGGGGGATTAAGGAGTTGGGTGAAAAAGGTGAAGGGATTAAGCAAAAAAATTTTTTAAAAAACCTCATAGACACAACAGTATGGTAATTAACAGAGGCAAAGGGGGTGGGGTGAGTTATAAGAGGCTAAAGAAGATAAATGATGAAAGAATTGACTTTGTGTGGTGAACACAGTACAATATACAGATAATGTATTATAGAATTGTATTTCTAAAACCTATATGACTTTGTAAACCAATGTCACCCCAATAAATTCATTAAAAATTAAAAAAGAAATTTTCAAAATATATTTATTGACACAATTTGCTACCTAGAAACTAAGAGCTGGAAGTGTCCCTAGAAATGAATTACTCAAATTGACTTTAAACTTCTTTAACTCAATATGTTTTAGATACAGAAACTCCTCTTTGTTATGACTTCCCTAATGAACTATACATATTAAAATTACAAACAACTCTGCAGACTCGAAGGAAAAAACAATGGCACCCAAGGAGGCATAAAATCAATTTGTTCAACCTGAGGCTAGGAAAAGTGTGCACAGGGACAAAATACCAAAAAGATCAGGTCAATCTCCCTGATGTGTTGTCTGCTCACTATTTTCCTCTTGGGTTGTAGCTTTTTGGTGAGATGCCCAGACTTCAGTGTTTTTCTCTTACTTATATAGAATAATAATCGCTGAATTTAAAAAATTAACTCCAGAGATTTACAAAGCCCCTGAACTAATTCTAACCAAGAAAAGAATAAACATCCAGCCTGGAAATGATAATGTTCGAGAGTGTTAGGTTTTCCTTTTTTAGCTTGTACAATTGCTCTTTGTTCCTTCTCGATGGAGCAGTGGAAGGAACGTGGGGTTGGAAGTCAGAGACCTGGATTCCAGATTGTGTCTGCTGTTCATTTATTTTGGCATCAATGTTTTCATCAATAAAATGGGAGTAATGAGAATATTTTAAAACTTGCACACAGTGTTAATAGAAAGATTAAAGGAAATAATGTATGTGAAACATTTTTGTCAACTCAAAATAGTATAACATGCTATATAGCATTAGAACATAATGAGTTCTGAGTTATTATTACTGTTATTACCAACATCATCATCAGTTACTTCTCTTGTATGTTTTTCAGTATAAATGGCCACTTGGGTAAAAGTTTTCTTATAAAAAATTTTATCAAAATCCCCCTTTCTTTTATGATTTTCAAGGTCATATTAAACTCAGGTTCCCTCAATTAGGAAAACATGATTGACACTTGATCATAAGTCTAACTGGAGGCAGTACAGCTTGGCCAGAATCATCAAGATTACTGACACATCAGAAATGTGTAATGTCAGTTTCTTGTAATGAATCTGAGTGAGGAGATAGGTCCCTTGCCCATGCCCCAAAGAAATGCAGTTTTTTCATTTCCTATGGAATCCTTTAGAATGTTGCTAAGTATTAGATCATATATTATTCTGAGATTTTTTTTTTATTATACCAAGAAGACAACATAATTATATTTTACCCAGAAAAGAAATTATGAAAACATTTTGAAGATCTAATAACTGGTTCTAACTTCAAAAGCTAACAATGTCTTGCCCTGGCCGGTTGGCTCAGCGGTAGAGTGTCGGCCTAGCGTGTGGAGGACCCGGGTTCGATTCCCGGCCAGGGCACACAGGAGAAGCGCCCATTTGCTTCTCCACCCCTCCGCTGTGCTTTCCTCTCTGTCTCTCTCTTCCCCTCCCGCAGCCGAGGCTCCATTGGAGCAAAGATGGCCCGGGCGCCAGGGATGGCTCTGTGGCTTCTGCCTCAGGCGCTAGAGTGGCTCTGGTTGTGACATGGCGATGCCCAGGATGGGCAGAGCATCGCCCCCTGGTGGGCGTGCCAGGTGGATCCCGGTCAGGCGCATGCGGGAGTATGTCTGACTGTCTCTCCCCATTTCCAGCTTCAGAAAAATGAAAAAAAAAAAAAAAAAAGGAAAAAGCTAACAATGTCTTATTTACACATATATTTTTATTTTGATGGTATTAAACAGGTATTAAACAGAAAGATGTGAAGGTGAAGTCTCTCCAATAAGTGTGACCTCAGCTTGGAGTATAGCCTCACCTTTCATCACACTCGGCATTTGTAAAACATCCTTTCCAAGTTTCGAATGAAATGTCGCACTGGTGGAGTCCTTTATAACTCAAATCTCTTATGCAAATGACTTGAGGAAAACTGAAGTGAATCACATGTACCAAACATGCTCCCAAGAAAGGTCAAATTAAAAAATGAATATTTATCTTCCCTAAAGTGATTATGGAAGAACACGACATTTAGAAGGCATTGCTCAGTCTTTTTACAAATTGACATAATCTTAAGTCAGTGAAATACTTCACGTTGCTACCTGAAGATCTTCACAAAAGAAAGAGGAGAAAACAAATTTAGACTGGAAAGAATCTGAGTAATTTGTGTAAGTGGAATTGGTGGATTTTTTTTTATTTATTTTTTTATCAAGCGACCAAGTAGAATAAAACAACAGAGACCAGCAACTGCCACTATACAGATTCTGGAAAGAGCCATAAACTGTTGACATTTTGAAACCACATAAATGGTTTAAATATTTTGTCATGGTACACATGCTGATTATACATCAACATTACACAACAATAGAAAGAAATGCTCTGGAAATTAGCCAACATTAAGAACAACTTCCTTTGTGATACACTGACCTCTTAGGTGACCTTTCAGAGTAGACAGGATAAGTCACCCATCCACTAATTTGAAAACATGACGTGCATTGTTAATGAAAAACTTCAAGAAGTAAGCAGCTGGCCCAGCCACCTAAGCATTGACTTTAAAATGGCCATTTGTTAATCAAAGTCACTTATGCTGTAACTATTTATTTAAGAGTTAAGGAGTGATACCTGGGCTGTGCCTGAGCCTAGAACGACGTTTCAATATTCACGGCCTTGTTGATTCATAACAATCTTTTGGAATCTCAAGTCACTTTTTACTTCCTTCCCTAAAATTTTTCTATCATCTCAGTGGTTTCCTCAGCTTTATTTGCATCATTATATCACTGGCATCTATTATATACATCATCCCTGCTCCAACCTTGCTTGTCTTATTAAAAACAAACACCCACTTAAAACCTCTCAGCTTTTTTTTTTTTATCAAAACCTTCCTTCTCTTCTTCCTTCCTCCTCACCTTCTTTCCTCTCCTTCTTTCACTCACTTAATGAATATTTATTAATTGAAGCCTCTGCTTAGCCAGGCCTGAAGACTAGATCCAGCAAGTCATCCAAATTCCTTCCTTTAATGGTGCTTTTATGTGTGTGCACATGTTTGGGAGAAGGAGGTATGAGCAGCCCAAGAAAATAACCATGGAGACAAATAGGAATGGCATTGTGTAAAATAGTGGTGTCAAAGAGATGTAATAATGACTGAAGGTAAGAGAAGGAGGTTACTTCAAATATGGTGGTCTGGGATGACCTTTTGATGACATGACCTGTGTGACCATCAAAAGAGAAAGTGTTTTAGGTGGAGAGAATAGGTGGTGAACAGTCCCAAGATAATGAACTTGACATGTTGACAGACAGAATAGCCAATGCAGCTACAGTGTGGTGAGGTAGGAGGAGATAGGTCTAAAAAAAGTTGGTGCAATAAATAATCTGAGGTAGACCAGGGTCTCCACTGGCCATGGTGATAAAGCTTATACCTGTTTTCTATTGCACTCCTACTGTGCCTGGTATCTCCACCATCAAAGCAATTCTTATCGTGCATTATTATTGTTCCTTCCCATTTCCTACTAACTGTAAGCTCAAAATATTATAGAGAAGATGCTCAAAGAGTTTATTTAAAGAAGTAATGAGTGAGTTACCTTTTGCTTGCATGCTCCATGGCTAGAGCCACTGTAGTAATGTACCTGTGAAGGGCTAGTGAATAACAAATTTACTGATTACCAGATTGAAAATTTAGTGAAGGTACTTATCTTTAAATCACTACACAACAGCAGTCCATGAATGTTTGATTTTTGGTTGTTTTTTTCTATTATGTACCCTTTACCCAGGGGCTATAGGAAGTGCCCCATTGTCCCATATCTGTTTGCAAGTCAGGTGTTATGGGATTTTCATCCCATCAATCTCTTACTGCATCTATGTGCAAACCCTAGACTAGTCATCTTCATTACTCCTGGAAGGCTTAGGTATTCCAAGATCATTTATTTTCTCTCCAACTAGAGTTCTTCAGTTATTAGTCACTCTTCTCTCTCTCTCTTCCCCCACCACCCTTTGTCTCTCCTTCTCTTGCACACACTACAGGGCTTTTCCTAGGCTTTCCTCAGTTTGAAATATCAGGTGTAAGGTCTGGCTCTTCCACTGAAATACTTTGTGCCTGTGAGTGACTTAGTATTTTTGCCTTAATTTTCTCTTCTGTAAAACGGCAGTGTTGATAACTGCTGTTCAATGTTGGTGTGCAGAGTCCATGGGAATTTTTCAGGAGTGTCTAGCCCAGCAGCTGGAACATAGTGGCCAAAGACAGATGTTGGTTGCCCCCCCATTAACCCTTGTTCACAGACTCTAGCCTTGGAGCATCCCCACTGTTCACTTGCCATGAGGACTAGTGAAAATTCTTTTCTATGATATGCTACCTTCATTTACCCTAACCAAGTCCTCCCACATCACTTCTCTCCTTAGGTGTTCTTGGAAACTCTGGGCACCACTGACTAGTCCAATGGTATGTTGGGAATCTGACTTAGAAATGAAAGATGAGAAGAAAATTGAATACAATGTGTCTGAAAATCAAGGTTTCCAAACTCTACAGTTATTTTACAGAGGCATCATGAAGCTCTATCTTGCTCTATATAGAATGACAAATAAAAAACTATGCTATTAATCAACAGGCTGGTTCAAAATCTGTGCTTGGCACTAGGTCTCATGAGATAGCAACAGATCAGACAGTCCTAGCCTAACAATCTTCTTTGTAGCATGCCCTGGGAAAAGAAAATATTTTCTTACACAAATAGTTTTGATCCAGATTGGGTTTTATATATACTTGCTATAAACCAAAATGCATACAAATGCTTACTTAAGTCAGAGAACCTCAAAATATTGTGAAAGAAAAATACATATATTTAGAAATGATAGTAATTAAATCTCTCCACTCCATTAGTCTCTGCAATACTGTTCTGTTTCCTTTATTCGTAAGTTTTTTTCAACTTGATTGAGAAAAAAATCATCTTTGTTGACCGTGGCAAAATTTAAGTAAAATATTTGAATTTTCAAGAAATATATACATACATACATATATATATTCTTTATTTAAATTTATATATTTCTAATATACAATTTATATAAACTTATATATAGTGTGTCCGTAAAGTCATGGTGCACTTTTGACTGGTCACAGGAAAGCAACAAAAGACGAAAGAAATGTGAAATCTGCACTAAATAAAAGGAAAACTCTTCCAGTTTCTTACCTATTCAGTGCAGTTTGATGTGGGCTCACGCACAGATTTTTTAGGGCTCCTTAGGTAGCTATCCCGCATAGCCTCTACAGACCCATCACTGACTGATGGCCTACCAGAACAGGGTTTCTCCACCAAACTGCCGTTTTCCTTCAACTGCTTATCCCACCAAGTAATGTTATTCATATGTGGTGGCGCTTCATTATAAATGCGCCGATATTCACATTGCACTTTGGTCACGGATTCGAATTTAGTGAGCCACAGAACACACTGAATTTTCCTCTGTACTGTCCACATCTTGACTGGCATGGCAGTGGGCTGCTCTGCTGTATATACGGTGTTACGTCAACATCTGCACATGCGCACATGCTGCCACATCATCCTACAGAAACTGGGAGGGTTTTGCTTTTATTTGGTGCAGATTTCACATTTCTATCGTCTTTAGTTACTTTCCTGTGACCGGTCAAAAGTGAACCATGACTTTATGGACACACTGTATTCCTAAAGGTGTATATTTAGGATATATATATATATATATATATATATTCTTTATTTAAATTCACTAAATAGCAAAGAATCATTGAGAAATCTTTAATAAATTTTGAGAACAATAATTTATATTTCTTCATGAACTTGAAGATTTATTTTCCTAAAATACAAATTCTGGTTAGGGGAAAGCAAGTTTTCACCAAGAATTTTTCCTGCAAAAAAAAATTATACTCTTGTACTAAAAGATGGATGGAAGGAAGGAAGGAAGGAAAGAAGGAAGGAAGGAAGGAAGGAAGGAAAGAAGGAAGGAAGGAAGGGAAAAGGAAATAATTTGGTACAACAGTGCCCTTTAAAAATAGAAAAAATAGAATACAAAATAAAACACGTATATATAAATAGTATATAAAATAAAAAGAACATGAGATTACTCTTTATATAGATCAACTGACTTCTCCCAAACTGTTTAATCTATGTGGACACAATGAAAATATGCCTGTTTTATTGGCATCCTCCTTCCTCCCTGTTCCCCCATCACCTAGTTACATGTTACTTATGTCAAACAGTAGGATCAATTAATCATACATCCAACCTTTGCATGGGCAGTTTTGTCACAGTCCTGTGGTTTTCAAATTATTTGTGAATCAGAATGTTCTTCCTAGTAATATTAAATCAGGCCCTGGCCGGTTGGCTCAGCGGTAGAGCGTCGGCCTGGTGTGCGGGGGACCCGGGTTCGAATCCCTGCCAGGGCACATAGGAGAAGCGCCCATTTGCTCCTCCACCCCCACCCCCTCCTTCCTCTCTGTCTCTCTCTTCCCCTCCCACAGCCAGGGCTCCATTGGAGCAAAGATGGCCCGGGCGCTGGGGATGGCTCCTTGGCCTCTGCCCCAGGCGCTAGAGTGGCTCTGGTCGCGGCAGAGCGACGCCCCGGAGGGGCAGAGCATCGCCCCCTGGTGGGCAGAGCATCGACCCTGGTGGGCGTGCTGGGTGGATCCCGGTCGGGCGCATGCGGGAGTCTGTCTGACTGTCTCTCCCCGTTTCCAGCTTCAGAAAAATACAAAAAAAAAAAAAAAAAAAAAACTATAAAAAAAAAAATCATAGGCAGTTTGTGCCCAAAATGTCTTTGACTTTTCAACATGGAGAAACGAGTTTTCTGAAAAGGTAAAAAAAATTGAAATTCACAAAAATGGATGTCATGTCCATTCTTAATTGACACAGGTAGTTACCAGAGAAAGGTGACTTCAAAAGTGATAATTATTGCTGGATGTGCATGTCATTTGTTTACATTTTGATTATTAACTAGGGTTTCTCCCTTTTCGCTAGGCAAAATAATCCTTTACACTACTTTTTAGTTTTTATCTTTGCTACTCAAAGTGTGGTCCATGGATCAGTGGCATCAGCATCACCCAAGAGCTTATAAGAGATGCAGGACCTTAGCCACCTCCAGATCTAGAAAACCAGAATCTACATTTTAACAAGATTCTCAGATTATTCATGTGCACAATGAAGTTTGAGAAGCAGTAATGTATTAGATAATTTGTGACAGCCTCCTAAATGATGGATCTTCTTTTACCTGCCCCTCCACCCCCAGAGTGACTTTTGTAAATTACAGATCTGGTTTTATATCATTCTCCTACTTAAAAATGGTAAGTCCATTTTCATAACTGCCTATGAGACCCTCCATCATTGGTCCTTACTCTCCTTTCTAATCCCCCTCCCTCTAGTCCCCAAGTGTTTTTACACCCACACATCCACTAGTCTATGTCTATCTTGGTCACTATAGTAGCCCCAGCTACATGTGACTATTGAGCACTTTAAATGTGGCTCATGAGAATTCAGATGTGCTGTGTGAAATACACACTAGATTTCAAACATTGTGTATGGTGCTATGTGGGTACTGGAAATATCAGAAGGAACACTTTGTGAAATGTATGACTGTTTAACCGTTATGCTGTACACTTCAAGTAATACAAAATAATAATAAATGTAAACTGTAATTGAAAATTTTTAAATAAAAAAATTTTTAAAGCTTAAAATGGGGAAAATAACATAGATATCTCACTATTTTTTTATATTATATGTTGACATGATACTATTTTAAATATACATCTGATTAAGTAAAATACAGTATCAAAATTAATTTCCACTGCTCTTTTTACTTTAAAAATGTGGCTACTAGAAAACATAGTTTTATCTATTCCTGTTGAATAGTGCTGCTCTCTTCCCAGAACATTGGGTTTGTGTCTGCTTAGGCAGCTCCCTGGGTTTAGAAGTTTCCTTCTTACCCTGTCTGCCTAGCAAATGTCATTCCCCATTCAAATACCTCTTTTGTTTTTTCCGCTCACACTTTCTCTACAGTAAAGCAAGGATGTCCTCAGCACTTCAAAAGTAACTCACTTTAATCAAATTGTGACACTGTCAACTGTATAGTTCAATTAATTACTCGACTAACTCACCTGTGCATTAAATACATGCGAAGGTCTCACATTTAGGGTTTACTACGTGTGAAGTGGATTAGACATTTTACAAAGTGGTCATGCTCCATTTTGTCCTCACAAGTAGGCCAGGTTGGGTGAGGCTCACAGAGGTTAATTTATTTTTCTATGGCTACACAACTGCTAAGTGCCTGAGCCAGATTCAGCCCTAAGGCTCTCTGACTTTAAACTCTGACCTTTCTGTCTTAGGTATCTTTATATCTCCAAGACTTTTATTGGTGCACAGTAAATGTTTAGATTAAATTTATTTCTGGTTCAGATGAATTCACACTGTATACTCTCACTCAAATCACTAACTGACATAAGATGGCTTTGGAGGAGATTTTGGAAGAGTGTTATGGATAACATGGGACATTTGATGACTCCTTAAATAAGAAAATAAAAATATGAGTATATTTCAGATAAACTGATTTTCATTATAACATTTTCCCCTTGCCTTTGGAAAATTGAATGTTATTGTTGAAATACCACTAGGTTGGTAATCACAAATCCCATATTGTGATGTGGTTTTTACTACTAAATTAACTTTAAAAAGCCACTCCATTTAGGTTGGCTTCTTTTTTTTTTAATTCTTTTTATTTTATTTATTCATTTTTAGAGAGGAGAGAGAGAGGGAGAGAGAGAGACAGAGAGAGAGGAGAGAGAAACAAAGAGAAAGGAGGGAGGAGGAGTTAGAAGCATCATCCCATATGTGCCTTGACCAGGCAAGCCCAGGGTTTTGAACCGGCGACCTCAGCATTTCCAGGTCAACGCTTTATCCACTGCACCACCACAGGTCAGGCCTGGGTTGGCTTCTTAATACAATTAGCATTTGGGCACTAAGTGTCTTCCACCCAAATTTTCATTAAAATGTTATTTCCTCTATAATGTTGCATTTTAAAAAAATTCTTGAAGCATAAAGAATGGTATTATATTAAAATTTTCTTTATGTTAACGTGATATAAATAAAGAATGGAGAAAAGATACAGGAATGGAAATCCTGCAATAGTCCATTCAAGTGAAGCCTTGTCCCTTGTTAAATATCTCTAGTTTTAAAAATGCCAATCATAAAAACCAAACATAACAAATTTGAATAAAGGAAAAATTATTTACAAAGCTTTGCAGTTATAAGATTTTATAACCTAATAACTAAAATCAGTACTGGTGGGAATGGTTTCCAACTCTCAAATAAGGAACCACTTGACATATGCTCAACTTTGATTCTAAAACACTCATCAAATACTGACTTTATAATCTCATATTAGAGTACTTGACAATGAAATCTTTAAAGATTCAGATCCTTAATAATTGTCTTTTTCTTTTTACATGGGGAAAAATTTGATAATGACCTTGGGGAGGGAAATATGACTTTGAAGATAAAATTAAAATGACAAATCTCACTAACTTGACTAGAAGCAAGAAAAATCTAAGCAATGTCTTTGACTAATAGGGAACTTGCTGAAAATAGAAAAAATGTAGGTGTAATCTAGTTAAAGCTTCAATATTTCTTTGTTTCTAAAAAAAAAAACCACCTTATACTTGAGGTACAAATGTATGGGAATACCAGCTAAAAAATGTACAGCTTTATTTAATATCCCTAAATCTCAAATTCTCTTTAATTGGAGTCTAAAAAGCTGCAGCATCCAAAGAATCCTAGCTCAAGTTAAATTTTTAGGATTCTGAACAAAAATGGAAAGAATGTGATCATAAACAGACTAATTTCTAAAACACAAAACATTAAAATTTTCATAGCCATAGATGGTTTGGAAATGTATGTGCATAAATATGATGTCTGCAGTTTTGAGATTTTGAGTAATTTTTTTTGTATTAAGTGAGAGGTGAGGCAGAAACGGACTCTAGCATGCATCTGGACCAGGATTCAACTGGCAAGCCCCTACCAGGTGATATTCTTTCAGGCTAGGCTGCAGCTCCATTGCTCAGCAACCAAGCTATTTTAGCACTGGAGGCCAACACCATGAAAGCATCCTCAGTACCCAGGGCCAACTTTGCTCGAATCATTTGAGTCATGGCTGCAGGAGGCGGGGGATGGGGAGAGAGAGAGAAAGAGAGAGAGAGAGAGATCGGGGAAAGGGGTGGAGAAGCAGATGGTCGCTTCTCCTGTGTGCCCTGATCAGAAATCAAACCTGGGATGTCCATACACCAGGCCAACACTCTACCGCTGAACCAACAGGCCAAGGCAAGATTTTGAGTATTTGAGTAGAGTTTGCATTTGAGTTTCCTCCACAATAAAAATTATCCTGTTAAATTAAAATGTTTTTCAGGATGATGTCAGAACTCTTCATTCTCTTATTTTTAACCATAATCTATGATGTTAAACATAAATATGTAAGTATGTATGTAAGTAAATATATACATTTATAAATAGGCCTATGACTTCTTTCACATTTACATACATACAGCTTTGGGTCTCTGTTCAAATGTCATATTATCAGAAAGACCTCCCTTATCATCCTTTATTAACTCTTACCCATCTCTACTTTATTATTTTCTATCCGTCTTCCCTTGCTTTATTTTTCTTCATGACATATATCACCACTTGTATATTATAAAATATTATGTGTTTACTCTTGTATTTCCTACTATGGTGTAACTCCCAGAGAAAGGAAACTCTTTTTCTGTCTTGGTCATTGCTATATCTAGAACAGAAGCTGAATATAGAAGTGTCAGCAAATATCCATTGAAAAAACGAACATTTAACTGCTGCTTAATTTGTGTGGGGCACTGTGCTAATTGTTTTATGCCCCACAACTCATGTTCTCATTTAATCTTCTTAATAAAGGTAATGACTATGGTGCATTATATCCTCTTTTAGAAGTGAGTAAGAGAGCTGACAGCTTCAAGCCCTGCCTGTCAGCGCATGTAACCACTTGACTCCGCTGCCTCCCTCCTCTGCCTCTTTCCTAAGGGTACTGGGCATGCACCTTCTTTTGCCAGAGGTCTGATCTCTTGACTTCTGTCTGAGGACACCCCATTTATACTTCTCAGTGAAGCTTTGTTCAGGTCACTTTATTTGGGGAGAAAGTGAGATCAGACTCAAGTTTCTGGGGTCTTTTTCATCTCTGGATATTTGGGATGATCTAATTACTTAGATATATCCCTCCATCCCAGGAAGAGAATAAGAGCAAATATATAAAACTGTTATGAGGGGGGCTGCAATTAAGCATGACTTTAGCAACTGGAGGTAAGAGGGTTGACAGATAAGACTGCTCTCTAATAAAAATATCTCCATGTCCTTTAAAAACTTTCACCTACTTCTCTTCTCCCTCACTGCAGAAAGAAGCAGTCACTCACTGTTCTACGTCTCCCTAAAAGGTTAGACTACTGTATTACACATATTTCTTACAAGACTGTACCTCCCATGCATCCTGCTCTATGCAGCCTAATGTGTGACATAGAGTTTGCATTTAGTGTTGGTTAAATGACTACTGAAGAAGCTGTCTATTGTGTTTTCCTGATCATTATTCACCCCTTCCCTTTTTAAAAATAACAGCACAGTAATTTTAAAAGGGAGGAATTGATCCTTCTCCATTTGATCCAGTTTTGACAAGTGATCAATCTAGGCCAATTGGAAGCTTTCTTTCTGGAATTTCAACCTAGATCCAAATGAAACTCATGAATTAGCTTGATGATGGGGACCTGAGAAGACGGTTCCGATCTTTCTCAAAGCCTACTTCATTATTTTTCTTTAAATTCTCTGACCCATGCATGTATGTCTAAATAATGTGCCATTTCCATAAGCTAGCCATGGTCAGTCTCTGTGCATTCATTCAGCAAATATTCACTGAGCACATATTGTGTAGTCTTTGTCATTGAACAAAACAGACAAGAATCACTGGTTTTAAGGAGCTTGCATTTTATCAGGAAGAGAGACTATGAACAATATAAAAGTAAGAGTGCTAGGAGTGTGCAAGTAGTTGCAATTTAAAATGGAGTGATTAAAGAAGGCCTCACTGAGCTGAATGACACCTGAACAAGAACTTGAAGGAGGCCTGACCTGTGGTGGTGCAGTGGATAAAGCGTCAACCTGGAAATGCTGAGGTTGCCGGTTCGAAACCCTGGGTTTGCCTGGTCAAGGCACATATGGGAGTTGATGCTTCCAGCTCCTCCCCACTTCTCTCTCTCTCTGTCTCTTCTCTCTCTCTCTCTCTCTCTCTCTCTCTCTCTCTCTCTGTCTCTCCCTCTCCTCTCTAAAATGAATAAATAAAAAAACATTTAAAAAATTTTAAAAAAAAGAACTTGAAGGAAATGAGGGAGAGCCACGTGGTGTCTGGGGGAGACTGCCACGCACACAGGAACAGATAGTAAAAGGGCTGGGAGGCAGGGGTTCATCAGTGTGTTTGAAAAAAGAAGGGAGATCATTGTGGTTCTGTTAGAGAGAGAGGACAGGATAATTTAGAAAACACAAACAAAGGCAATAGGATCTTGGATCATGAAAGGCCTTGAAGGTCGTTGTAGGGATTTTGGCTTTTACTCTAAGAGAAAGTGGGAACCAGTGGAAGGTTTTATGCAGAGGAATGACATGGCCTTTTATTTTAAAAGATCACTCTGGCTTCTGTTTTGAGAATAGATTTCCAGTGAGAAAAAATAGAAACAGGGATGTATTTCAAGGCTATTGGAATAAACCAGATGTGATGAGGGTGGCATGAGCCAAGGTGGTACAAGTGGAAGTGGCAAGATGTAGTCCAGGTGTAGTCAACCTTTTTATACCTACCACCCACTTTTGTATCTCTGTTACTAGTAAAATTTTCTAACCACCCACAGGTTCCACAGTAATGGTGACAGTAAAGTAGGAAAGTAACTTTATAAAATTTATAAAGCAGAGTTACAGCAAATTAAAGCATATAATAATAAATACTTACCAAGTACTTTATGTCAGATTTTCACTAAGTTTTGCAGAATAAATCTTTATAAAACAACATACTATAGTTAAGTCTATCTTTTTATTTATATTTTGATTGCTCCTCTGCCACCCACCATGAAAGCTGGAATGCCCACTAGTGGGCGGTAGGGACTGTTAGATTCAGGGAGCTGTGCTGTGGCTGCCAGAAGTGTAACTATTAAAAGAGTAGGAACAGGGAGTGCTGGCAGGAACAGGGAGTGCTGATAGGGCCCCTGTGAGGTTGAGAACAAAGAAGGTCAGAGACCCTTATCAGAAGTTTATGTTTGAAATTCGCCACTAAGCTAAACCTGGCCCCTGTTGCTATGCCGGCCCCTGTTGCTATGCTGCGTGCGACCTCCCTAGCGAATAGCTAACTGCCACATCTGCTTCTGTATAATGCTTGCTCACTTAGGATATATAAGGACCTAGCTGTAAGCGCCAGGCGTGACTCCCGTTTGCAGCTCCTTGTGAGTACGGTGTCTCCAGACATCTTGGGAGTTCGCCCCTGCACAGGTTAAACTGGCCAATAAAGTAACATCTAAACTCCTGAAAGTCTCTGACGTTTGTTCTCATACTCGGTGGATGCAACAGGGACCAGGTTGACTACCACTGATGTAGTCAGACACTAGAAATATTTTTAAGGAAGAACCAACAAGATTTCCAGATAGAGGTGATGAGAGTAAGGAACAGTCAGGAATGATTCCAAAGTTTAAGGCTAAAACCAGAAAAATGGAGTAGCCATCAACTGGGATAGAAAACCTGAGGGTAGAGCAAGTCTTAGTAGGAAGAAATGAGGAGTTCGTTTTTGGACATGTGTTGGGAAATTAGGAAATTGGAAATGTCAAAAAGTAGCACACAGTTTGGGAGAGTGGTCTGGGCTCAGAAAACAAATTTAGAAGTTACTTTGCCTGACCAGGTGGTGGCACAGTGGATAGAGCGTCAGACTGGGATGCGGAAGGACTCAGGTTTGGGACCCCAAGGTTGCCAGCTTGAGCGCGGGCTCGTCTGGCTTGAGCAAAACCTCACTAGCTTGGACCCAAGGTCACTGGCTCGAGCAAGGGGTTACTCAGCCTGCTGAAGGCCCACGGTCATGGCACATGTGAGAAAGCAATCAATGAACAACTAAGGTGTCACAATGAAAAACTGATGATTGATGCTTCTCATCTCTCTCCGTTTCTGTCTGTCTGTCCCTATCTATCCCTCTCTCTGACTCTCTCTCTGTCCCTGTAAAAAAAAAAAAAGAAGTTACTTTAAAATCATGAGACCAGATGAGGTCGCTGAGGGAGTTGGAGCAGAGTGGAAGAGAGGACCAAAGATCTAGGTCTGAGGCAGTCCAATATTAAGAGATCAGAGACAGGGTGAGTGTTGTGAACGGAGACTGGAAGTAAGTCATCAGTGATTTCCAGGGAAATCAGGAGAAGGGGCTGTTCTGGAAGCCAGGGACGTCAGGCAAGTTTGCCAATGGAAAATGGGTGCTGGGATGTGGTTTTGTGATGCCAGGTGGTGCTGACAGGTGTAGAAAGGCAAGATGTAAGAATTGACCTTATATTTTATAGGATGAAAGGCGTTAGCGGTCTTAGCAAAACCACAGTCAGTGAAGTGTACAGACAAAAATTTGAATCCAAATGATTTAAGAGGAAATGAGAAAAGAGGAATTGAGGACAGTGAATATTAACAAAGAGTAATAAAGAAATAGTTGTTTGTATCATCCAAAGAACCTCAACAGATAGATGAGTAGACAGGTAATACAGCTATTCAGTTCTTTTTTATTTTTCAGGTGAGAGACGGGGAGATAGTGAGGCAGATTGCTGCATGTGCCCTGAACAGGGTCCACCCAGCAACCCCATAAGGGCTGATGCTTGAGTACTGAGTTATTTTTAGCACCTGAGGCTGATGCTCAAATCAGCAAAGCTATCCTCAGTGCCTAGGACCATGCTAAAACCAGTTTAGCCACTGGCTGTGGGAGGGAAAGAGAGAGAAGGGGAAGATGGAGGGGAAGAGAAGCAGATGGTCACTTCTCCTGTATGCCCTGATAGGAAATCAAACATGGGACGTCCATATGTCAGGCCAGCTCTCTATCCATTGAGTCATTCACCAGGGCCAGCCATTCATTCAGTTCTTAAGTGACCTATTCATTTTTCTCTAAAAACTCTTACTTTTCCAGTTCTCATGTTCCTTTCAAAATCCAACTCCTGTTGTCCCCCTTGTCCCTAAAAATGTGCTTTAGCATTTATTTCCTGTGCCCTCACTCAGCATTCAATCAAATTCTGCCCTTATTTGTTACTCTTCTGTTCTATGTCTTACCTTTCCCCAAAATTGTTAGCTCCTGGAAGGCAGAGGCAATGTTTCAGATTTTTTTTTATTCTTGTAAATGAGTACTAGAATATTATAAACAACAACGGGCATCCAATAAGGTCTTGGCCACTGTTCTCTGTGAGATTTATTTATATTTTCAGATAAATTAACTAATTCTCACTTTATTAAAATTTGATAGGTAAGAATAACAACAAATATAAAATTATTATTGGTATCTTATTCCATCCAAAAATAAAAAGAGTATATCAATGTGAAATAAAATTTCACAGAAAATGAGAGCCCAACATACCCTGTGTCCTGATAAAAGCCCTCTCATTTGTCATAGTTCCTTCCTCTCCATCACTCCACAGGCTCCCCATGAAAAATATGTGATTTTGCATACCACTGCTATTTCATTCAAAATCCCTAAAAATAACTCTAACAAGATAATATTCCTATCTGGCCCGGAGTCTCTAGATTTGTGTCTGGAAACAAGAGAAGGTGTTTCATTTCTACAAAGCCCACATCTTGCAAGACAGTACAAACTGAAAATAAAACTAGTTACACCTGCTGATGTCGTGGGGACCTTGGGGAGGAACACTGTGTCTTAAGTAGAGCTCAGTTTCTCTCATTAAGTTTGCTTGACTCTGTTGTTAATGAACTCAAAACCCCCCTTGAATCACAGGCTTAGACCAGGGCAGTGCTGGCAGCTTTGGTCTCCATGCTTCACTCATCCGGAGATGCTCGTGCCATCAAGAAAGGTTACACTCAGTAGAGCAGTGCAGTTGATAAAGGTCCTTGGACTCCACAGGATGCAAGCCTCGCTCCTGCTGAAATCCTTCAAGGAAGAGAGCTGTGATTTAGCATCTGACCTCAGCCTGACATGTGATTGACTCAGCATCTGCCAGCTTGTTAGGAGAGCCTGACCATAAATCAGGACAAAACTGAGATTTTCTCACTGCCTTCATAAGCTTTGTACAAAGGCAAATGGGAATAAACTCCTAAATATACCTTTTTATTAGTATTCTGAAAAGGCATTTGCTCAGGATATATCAGAACTTTTCTAATCTTGACCTTGAATATGTAAAATTTGTCCCACAAAAGACCCTCTGCCTTTCATATTCAAGTCATGAAAGAATATTTGTATTTTTCAAAGTAAGTATTTGTTTTAAGTTGAATTTATTGTGGTCACACTGGTTAACATAATTGTACAGGTTTCAGGTGCCCAATTTCACAACACATCTCTGCACCCTGTAATGTGTGCTCACCACCCAAGTCAAGTCTTCCTCCATCACCATTTATCTCCCTTATGCCCTCTTTCATTCCCCTGCACCACAACCACCACACTGTTGTCTGTGTCTATGAGCTGTCAGTCTGCTCTCTACCTATGAGGCTGTTTCTATTTTGCCTGTTAGTTCCACATACGAGTGAAATCACATGGTATTTATCTTTCTCTGTCTGACTTATTTCATTAGGCATAATGATTTCCAGGTTCATCCATGCTGTCAAAAAAGGTAAGGTTTCCTTCTTTTTTTACAGCTGAGCAGTATTCCATTGTGTATATGTACCACTGCTTTTTTATTCACTCATCTACTGACGGGCACTTGGGTGTTTCTAGATCTTGTAAATAACACTGAAATGAACATAGGGGTGCATATATTCTTTTGAATTTGTGTTTCAGGCTTGTTAGGATATATTCCCAGAGTGGGATAAAAGGCAGTTCCATTTTAAATTCTTTGAGATAATGCCATACTGTTTTTCACAGTGGCTGCACCAGTCTGCATTCCCACCAGCAGTGCAGGAGGGTTCCCTTTTCTCCACATCCTTGCCAGCACTTACTCTGTGTTGTTTTGTTAATGAGTGCCATTCTGACAGGTGTGAGGTGATATCTCATTGTGGTTTTAATTTGCATTTCTCTGATGATTAGTGACGGTGAGCATCTTTTCATGTGTCCAGTCCATTGGTCACCTGTATGTCAAAGGCAGTATTTTTCTACAAAGTTGACCTGTGTAGACTTTGTCAAAATTCAAAATTTTCATGGTTTATACCCATTTTTATTCTCATAACTACTAAGTTCTAACTTATAATAATAGTATAAATCAGTTCTAACTTAAAAAGACAACACTGTTAGTAAAAAAATGTGACAAATTGTTCTGGCTTTGCATCAAAGGTGAGCATCAACACTTGATCTAGTCCCGTGCTTTCTCCTGTCACAATTCCCTCAACCATAGAATGAGACGATGATCTCTCAGCTTTCTTCTATCCTAATGTTCTACAAGCCATCTCTTTTTCAGTCAATGGGAGACTGATTTTCTTTTTTTAATTTTTATTTCTTTTTAAAATTTATTTAAACAATTAAATTTAACAGGGTGATATTGGTCAATCAGAGTACATAGATTTAGAGAAGGAAACTGATTTGCAATTGCTCACTAACTGAAATATTTTCCTTGGCAGTACTTCATTTATGTGTGAATGGTATATTATTAACCTCTCTGAATTTACATGAAACTCAAAATTTTCCTTCAGTTTAGAAAGTTAGGGCATGACCTCTGTCCCACCCTGCTTCTCAAAAGTCGCTACCATAGCTGATTTAACTTAGGAGTTATAAAACATGCAGTTTTATAGATGGGTTACTGTTATACATGACCATAATTTCAAGTATGCCTTTTTCTCTCACTGGGGCTTAGCCAAGTGCTTCTAAAGTAGGAGAAGAAACAAACAAGAAAAACGACAACTGTTATCAAGACTGATGATAATGGGCATGGAAGGACTTTGCTCTTAAACTGCAGAAACAGCTGTCATTTGGAACTCAACTTCAGAACAGCAATTTCCAGACCTCTAGCTTCCTTGACATTTAAATATTCCAAATAGGTACAATACTAACAACTGACAATTTCCAGAAACATGCATGCAATTTTTTCTTCTTTTATTCTCCCTTACTTGAATACTGATTTCTGAACCTTAGGCCCAATGGTATAGCAAATATCACACTCTGGACTTATCAATCCTTATAGATGATGCTTTGAAATTAATTAAAAAAATATCATATTTGTACTAAAAAATATTTTTTCTATTTAAAAGAGTCATTCCTTTGCAAGCTGTGAATTGATAATGCTGGTATTGTTCAAACATACACACAAATTAAAAGCTGCTGGTTTTGGATTACTATCAGTTTATGAGTAGCATAAGAAAACAAGACACATGCCTTTGTAACTGAACTTGTGTTGTAGTTAGGACACTAAAGGCTATGTAGCCAGGCTATTATAACAAATTTCTCATTTACTTGAGAAAAATATGTAGTCTTTCTTACTAACATATTGATATTTTTGAGTACTTAATGGCTAAAAATTACAGTAGAAAGAAAAATTTTTATTTTCCCTTTGACTAGTGGTTTTAAAATCTCAGAACTATATGCTGTTATCAGCACAGTTCAACTGTTGACTTTTGAAGAGTTCTTGTCAAAAAATAATTCCCTTCAGGAATGTCAAACATTAGCAATATGGTGAGTCTGATCCGTGAAGTTTACATCACTACCTTGTAGTCAAGGTAGATTCTCGATGAATATTTGTTGAATGAATGAATACATAAAAGAAGTCATGGCAAATAAATGAGTAATGAATAATGTAAATAATTATAATATATGTAATACATAAAAATACATTACTTTTTATGAAACCATATCAACAAAAGAAAAATAGTGTGTTCTAAACACAGTATGTAGAATCTTGGTTCAATGCATTGCAGAATCACTGTTGCTTCAACACAAAGGAAGAAATCGAATCTTCCTTCTGTTTTTCTGCTGCTTTTGGCAACAAACCTGGCAATCACCCATTGTGCTGCTCCTCCTATACATTGCTTGGAGACAGCCAGGCACAAGATATAACTGCCATCTGAGGTTTCCTTCCTGAGCAAAACAAGAAAAAACACTGTCTACCTTTATTTGTCAACCTAATGCATACACTTACATTCATTACTCTGTGTAACAGCTCTGCTATGGAATAGCGATGCAGACAGAGTGAGGTAGGGTGGACACAGTAGCCTCTTCTACCTGATGGCAATATATGCAATTCCAGATGACGTCAGAGTAATGGCGGAGTAGGAAGCGATACCGATAAATCTCCCCCAAAACTCAACAAGATCTTCAACCAGAAACAGAAAAACCTATACTTGGAGCCTCCAGATACTTCACAATACACCCGAAGGTATGGTCGAGTGAAAAATTGGCTAAATATATAACCAAATCCTGAAGGAAATAGGGAGTAAGAAATGTTCCGCCTTCCTCACTAACCTAAACAGGGCGGCTTTCTCTGGTAACTGTGAATATAGAAACTGAGGCGGGCAAAGGGGGTGAATACATCCAGGCTGCGCACAAAAGGCCGAACCAGACTGTGGCTCGGAGATCCTAGCGGAGGAAAAACTGTTCCTGTGGCAAGCCGGGCAATACAAGCTAACACTCGCGCCAAACCCAAACAAAGAAAGACAAGCGGAGCGGCCATTTTACCCGGTCTCCTGGTTGGTGCGCAGTTAGTGGGCGAGAGATCTCTTCCTAAGCCCCAGAAGTGGGTGTCCGTGTTGCCCCACAGAGAGGCAGGGTCAGAGACCTTTCTGTGGGCCGAAAGCAGAATCTCTGGGCAGCCCCAGCGCCCTGGGAAAGCCGCGCATGGGAGGGAGCGAGAACTAATACCAACGGTGGAAATTTTCCGTGCTGGTGAGGGTTTCACTCAGGGAAACGCGGTTGGCCTCATATCCTGGTGTGCGCGCGCAGATAGGTAGTGAGCGATTCCTCCGAGTGCCTCGGCAGGGCGCGCCCGTGTTATAGCACAGAGGGGCAGAGTCAGGGGCCTTTGTGTGGGCAAAAGCGGAATCTCAGGCCACCCCAGCGCCTTGCAAAAGCCGTGCATGGGGACGGAGCGAGAGCGAATTCCAGCGCTGAAAATTTCCATGCGGTTGGGGGTTTCACTCAGAGCGTGAGACTACTGGCCGGATATCCTGGTCTGCGCGCGCAGATAGTGAATGAGAGTTTCCTCCAAGCACCCCGGAAGTGGGTGCCCGCCTGTGTTACCGGACAGAGTGGCAGAGCCAGAGGTCTTTGAGTGGGCGGAAAGCCCGCCTGATTATGCTAGCAGCTCTGACTGACTGAGCCTTACCCAGAGCCCTGTGCTGAGTGGGAATAGAGTGGGGAGTTGCCAGCTCTTTGAACCTCTTACTATCCAGGCAGAGGCAGCAACAACCCCATAGCTGGATTATAAGGCTACTAATTGAGGAAGGAAAGACTAGGAGAAAAGCTCCAGGAACACGGACTCTCTCACTGTCGGAGCCTATGAATGCTAATGAGCCTTGACTCCCAACGAGACTAAAGCACAATACATGACATTGCCATAGAGACTTATCAAATGCAAACCTCTACTTGAGCGTGCCAAAGGGGCAGAACCTGGGGTACAGAGTCACCGACTAGGAAGAAGGAGAGAAAAGAAAAAACAAGAAGATAACCTCTCAAAATCAAGAATAATCTGCAGACTTTATAACCCATCCCATTTTATTATATTTGTTCGTTTGTTTCTCTTATCTTCATTCTTGAGACTTTTTTTCCTCCTCCAATTTGGCCGATTAACTCTCTGCCGGTCTTACTCTCTCCTCTCCTTGAACTACACTACCCATAAGTGTTACATCTCCCATTATCTTTTTTCTCCTCTTCCTTTCTCTCTAAGAGGGTTGCACTCCAAAACACTTAACTCTCTCTCTCTCCTTTCTTTTTTCTTCTTTTACTGGTTCCCTCTTTTTTTCTCTCTCTCTCTTTCTTTTCTCCCTCTATATTAGTTTCTTCCTTTCTCCTTTACATCTCCTCTCATTCAAACCTCAATAACAAACAAATTATCTTATCTGGGACTCAAACTTATGTTTGTGGCATTTTGGGGGTTTTTACTTCACCTTTTTAACTCACTAGTAGTGCTCCCATCCCTGGCTCTCCATTTTATCTAGTTCTTGTTCCACTAAATACAATAGTATTTTTTTAATTTGTCCCCCCATTTTTCTGTTCTCCTCTTATTCCTCTCATCATAACTCTTAGACAACCAACACCTAAAAGCCAATCATTTTATTCTTGACCCAAATTTTTTCCTTATTTGCTTTTTGTGGGTCCATACCGCCACCCCTTTTTCTTTTTTTTTTTTTCTTTTTTTTTTTTTGCCCATTTATTACTTTTCCCCAATTCAGGACCTCCATCACAGGCATTATTTGTTATAATTCACAGTTCACCACAAGATTTTCTCAAGAAAAAGGGGAGAGGAGAGGAAAAAAGGAGGGGGGGGGGAATAATTTCCTTTTTTTAAAAATTATTATTTTATTTTTCTTTATTTCATTATTAATTTTTTAAAAAAAAAACAACTCTTTTTGATTTTTTATTTTTTTTAACTTTTTATTCTTTATTAAATCTCATTAATACTATCAACAGAACCACCCTCAGATGCCATTAAGGAAGAGAAAATCGAATATCATGGATACAAAAGAAAGAGAGGTAACACAGCTAGATGAGGAAAAATCTATGGAGAAAAAATTTAATATATTGGAAACCTTGGAGCTAAATGACAGAGAATTCAAGATAGAAATCCTAAAAATCCTCCGAGATATACAAGAAAACACAGAAAGGCAATTTAGGGAGCTCAGAAAACAACTCAATGAACACAAAGAATATATGTCCAAAGAAATTGAAACTATAAAAACAAATCAAACAGAGATGAAAAACTCAATTCACGAGCTGAAAAATGAAGTAACAAGCTTAGCTAATAGAACAGGTCAGATAGAAGAGAGGATTAGTGAAATAGAAGACAAGCAACTTGAGGCACAACAGAGAGAAGAAGAAAGAGACTCAAAAATTAAAAAAAATGAGATAGCCCTACAAGAATTATCTGACTCCATCAAAAAGAATAACATAAGAATAATAGGTATATCAGAGGGAGAAGAGAGAGAAAATGGAACGGAGAACATACTCAAACAAATAATAGATGAGAACTTCCCAAGCCTGTGGAAAGAACTAAAGCCTCAAATTCAAGAAGCAAACAGAACACCGAGTTTTCTTAACCCCAACAAACCTACTCCAAGGCATATCATAATGAAATTGACACAAACCAACAGCAAAGAAAAAATTCTCAAGGCAGCCAGGGAAAAGAAGAATACAACATATAAAGGAAGGCCCATTAGATTATCATCAGATTTCTCAGCAGAAACTCTACAAGCTAGAAGAGAGTGGACCCCAATATTTAAAGTCTTGAAAGAGAGAAACTTTCAGCCACAAATACTATACCCATCAAAGCTATCCTTCAAATATGAAGGAGAAATAAAAACATTCACAGATACAGAAAAGATGAGGGAATTTATCATCAGAAAACCCCCACTCCAGGAATTACTAAAGGGGGTTCTCCAATCAGATACAAAGAACAAAAAAAAAAACAGAGCCACAAGTAAAAGCTCCAAGAAGAACACAATAAAACCAAATTTAAACTGTGACAACAACAAAAAGAAAGAGGGGGAGAAGATGGAGATTAACAGTAGCAAAGGATAATGGAGTGCAAAAGTACTCACAAAATAGTTTGCTACAATGAACAGGGTAGGGACCCTTTTCATTACTCAAAGGTAACCACCATTGAAAAAACCACCACAGAAGCACATGAGATCAAAAAGATAGCAACAGAGGAAAGATGTATGGAATACAACCAAATAAAAACAAAAGATAGAAAAACGAAAGAGAAGGATCAAACAAGACACAAAACTAACAGAAAGCAAGATATAAAATGGCAATAGGGAACTCACAAGTATCAATAATTACACTAAATGTAAACGGATTAAACTCACCAATAAAAAGGCACAGAGTAGCAGAATGGATTAAAAAAGAAAATCCAACTATATGCTGCCTACAGGAAACTCATCTAAGTAACAAGGATAAAAACAAATTCAAAGTGAAAGGCTGGAAAACAATACTCCAAGCAAATAACATCCAAAAAAAAGCAGGTGTAGCAATACTCATATCGGATAATGCTGACTACAAGACAGGAAAAGTACTCAGAGATAAAAATGGCCATTTCATAATGGCTATGGGGACACTGAATCAAGAAGACATAACAATTCTTAATATATATGCACCAAACCAAGGAGCACCAAAATATATAAGACAGCTACTTATTGACCTTAAAACAAAAACTGACAAAAATACAATCATACTTGGAGACCTCAATACACCGCTGACGGCTCTAGATCAGTCATCCAAACAGAGAATCAACAAAGACATAGTGACCTTAAACAAAACACTAGAGCACCTGGATATGATAGACATCTACAGGACATTTCATGCCAAAGTGACTGAGTATACATTTTTCTCCAGTGTACATGGATCATTCTCAAGAATTGACCATATGTTGGGCCACAAGAACAACATCAGCAAATTCAGAAAAATTGAAGTTGTACCAAGCATATTTTCTGATCATAAAGCCTTGAAACTAGAATTCAACTGCAAAAAAGAGGAAAAAAATCCCACAAAAATGTGGAAACTAAACAACATACTTTTAAAAAATGAATGGGTCAAAGAAGAAATAAGTGCAGAGATCAAAAGATTTATACAGACTAATGAAAATGACAATACGACATATCAGAATCTATGGGATGCAGCAAAAGCAGTGATAAGAGGGAAGTTCATATCACTTCAGGCATATATGAACAAACAAGAGAGAGCCCAAGTGAACCACTTAACTTCCCACCTTAAGAAACTAGAAAAAGAAGAACAAAGACAACCCAAAAGCAGCCGAAGAAAGGAGATAATAAAAATCAGAGCAGAAATAAATGAATTAGAGAACAGAAAAACTATAGAAAAAATTAATAGAACAAGGAGCTGGTTCTTTGAAAAGATCAATAAAATTGACAAACCCTTGGCAAGACTTACCAAGGAAAAAAGAGAAAGAACTCATATAAACAAAATCCAAAATGAAGGAGGAGAAATCACCAAGAACACCGTAGATATACAAAGAATTATTGTAGAATACTATGAAAAACTTTATGCCACTAAATTCAACAACCTAGAAGAAATGGATAAATTCCTAGAAAAATACAACCTTCCTAGACTGAGTCAAGAAGAAGCAGAAAGCCTAAACAGACCTATCAGTAGAGAAGAAATAGAAAAAACCATTAAAAACCTCCCCAAAAATAAAAGTCCAGGCCCTTACGGCTATACCAGCGAATTTTATCAAACATTCAAAGAAGACTTGGTTCCTATTCTACTGAAAGTCTTCCAAAAAATTGAAGAAGAAGCAATACTTCCAAACACATTTTATGAGGCCAACATAACCCTCATACCAAAACCAGGCAAGGATGGCACAAAAAAAGAAAACTACAGACCAATATCTCTAATGAATACAGATGCTAAAATACTAAACAAAATACTAGCAAATTGAATACAACAACATATTAAAAAAATAATACATCATGATCAAGTGGGATTCATCCCAGAATCTCAAGGATGGTTCAACATACGTAAAACGGTTAACGTAATACACCATATCAACAAAACAAAGAACAAAAACCACATGATCTTATCAATAGACGCAGAAAAGGCTTTCGATAAAATACAACACAATTTTATGTTTAAGACTCTCAACAAAATGGGTATAGAAGGAAAATATCTCAACATGATAAAGGCAATATATGATAAACCATCAGCTAACATCATGTTAAATGGCACTAAACTGAAGGCTTTCCCCCTTAAATTAGGAAAAAGACAGGGTTGTCCACTCTCTCCACTCTTATTTAATGTGGTACTAGAGGTTCTCGCCACAGCAATCAGACAAGACAAAGAAATAAAAGGCATCCATATCGAAAAAGAAGAAGTAAAGGTATCACTTTTTGCAGATGATATGATCCTATACATCGAAAACCCCAGAGAATCCACAAAAAGACTACTAGAAACAATAAGCCAATACAGTAAGGTCGCAGGATACAAAATTAACATTCAGAAGTCAATAGCCTTTCTATATGCCAACAATGAAACAACTGAGAAGGAACTCAAAAGAATAATCCCCTTCACGATTGCAACAAAAAAAATAAAATACTTAGGAATAAACATAACAAAGAATGTAAAGGACTTATATAATGAAAACTATAAACCATTGTTAAGGGAAATTGAAAAAGATATAATGAGATGGAAGAATATACCTTGTTCTTGGCTAGGAAGAATAAATATAATCAAGATGGCTATATTACCCAAAGCAATATACAAATTCAATGCAATTCCCATCAAACTTCCAATGACGTTTTTTAAAGAAATGGAGCAAAAAATCATCAGATTTATATGGAACTATAAAAAACCCCGAATAGCCAAAGCAATCCTAAAGAAAAAGAATGAAGCTGGGGGCATTACAATACCTCACTTCAAACTCTATTATAGGGCCACGACAATCAAAACAGCATGGTATTGGCAGAAAAATAGACACTCAGACCAATGGAACAGAATAGAAAGTCCAGAAATAAAACCACATATATATAGTCAAATAATTTTTGATAAAGGGGCCAACAACACACAATGGAGAAAAGAAAGCCTCTTCAATGGTGCTGGGAAAACTGGAAAGCCACAGGCAAAAGAATGAAACTGGACTACAGTCTCTCCCCCTGTACAAAAATTAACTCAAAATGGATCAAAGATCTAAACATAAGACCTGAAACAATTAAGTACATAGAAGAAGACATAGGTACTCAACTCAAGGACCTGGGTTTTAAAGAGCATTTTATGAATTTGACTCCAATGGCAAGAGAAGTGAAGGCAAAAATTAATGAATGGGACTACATCAGACTAAGAAGTTTTTGCTCAGCAAGAGAAACTGATAACAAAATAAACAGAAAGCCAACTAAATGGCAAATGATATTTTCAAACAACAGCTCAGATAAGGGCCTAATATCCAAAATATACAAAGAACTCATAAAACTCAACAACAAACAAACAAACAATCCAATAAAAAAATGGGAAGAGGATATGAACAGACACTTCTCCCAGGAAGAAATACAAATGGCCAACAGATATATGAAAAGATGCTCATCTTCTTTAGCTATTAGAGAAATGCAAATCAAAACAGCAATGAGATACCACCTCACACCTGTTTGATTAGCTATTATTAGCAAGACAGGTAATAGCAAATGTTGGAGAGGCTGTGGAGAAAAAGGAACCCTCATACACTGTTGGTGGGAATGTAAAGTAGTACAACCATTATGGAAGAAAGTATGGTGGTTCCTCAAAAAACTGAAAATAGAACTACCTTATGACCCAGCAATCTCTCTACTGGGTATATACCCCCCAAACTCAGAAATATTGATACGTAAAGACACATGCAGCCCCATGTTTATTGCAGCATTGTTCACAGTGACCAGGACATGGAAACAACCAAAAAGCCCGTCAATAGATGACTGGATAAAGAAGATGTGGCACATATACACTATGGAATACTACTCAGCCATAAGAAATGATGACATCGGAACATTTACAGCAAAATGGTGGGATCTTGATAACATGATACGAAGCGAAATAAGTAAATCAGAAAGAAACAGGAACTGCATTATTCCATACGTAGGTGGGACATAAAAGTGAAACTAAGAGACATTGATAAGAGTGTGGTGGTTACGGGGGGGAGGGGGGAATGGGGGAGGGAAAGGGGGAGGGGGAGGGGCACAAAGAAAACAAGATAGAAGGTGACAGAGGACAATCTGACTTTGGGTGACGGGTATGCATCATAATTGAACAACAAGATACCCTGGACTTGTCATCTTTGAATATATGTATCCTGATTTATTGATGTCACCCCATTAAAAAAATAAAATTATTTAAAAAAAAAATATATATATATGCAATTCCAGTTGGTGAGTTCAGTATTCAGCTACATGTCAACTCTGACGAATTTATCTTTCTTTCATATTATGTCCTGCATTTCTTCTTAGACTATAAAATCCTAGGAGAATTTTTTCTCTATATAATATATATGTAATGTATATAATATATGTGTATGTGTATATTATCAATTATAGGTACGCATGTATAAATGCATGTGCATGCATGTGTAGATATCATTGTGTGTGTATATGTATTCTAACACTATCTCCTATAAATGTTATCAAGCAAGTATAGGACTAATTGGGCTCTGGTGTTGCTCTTTCTCTGAATTTCTAGAGCGATTACTCATATAACTGTTCTTTATTATTTTACCATTTTATTTAACATGATATAGTAGAATAATGTAGATTTAATCTTTGATAACTTGAATTTGAATCCTATATCTGGTTACTTAAGTTTGTCATATAACCAACCCATGACTTTTCATTTCTTCTGTGAAAATGAGACAATAATTTATAATATTTTTGTATAATCATTAGAAATACACATGAAGCTCCTAACACAATAAATGTTCATTATTATGGTAGTTGTGATTTCTATCATTGTCTTTCTCCATAAGTTGATCAGAAAGCTCCCAAAAGGTAAACAATGCTATTTTGGAATTCACCATGGGCTTATTAAACAAAGCAGCAAATACATAATGGCACTCTATAAATGTGTGTTTATTACATTGAAAAATCCATATGGTTTGGACTCTAATGAAATAAAACTGTCTCACTGATATAAGAACATAGGGGAAGCCCATTCACATGCTCTATGCCTTTGCTACCTCTCCATTGCACCTCAGCTGTGCAGGTGTCCTGTGTACTGCAAGACCAAAGAAAGCAAAGAACACACATTAACAGTTAATGTTTCAATATACACATTAAAAGTTAATGTTACTAAGTATAATTCTTATACATCAAACCAACACTAATCTGAGGAGGATCTGGCTTTTGTAAATGTGAGGTATTTGACCCCAACACAGGTTCTGATCAGCGTGTTCCTAGTTACTTGCCAGGATACATAACATAAAGAACCTGTGCATTTTGGGCAACCTAGCTGAGCAACGGATGCAGGGAGATGACAAGACAGCAAAATGAATCGAAACCAGGGTTCCTGACATTAAACAGATAATACATAAGCAAAGCAATGGATTATTGACAGACTTTACTGGTGATAGCTCTGATGTTCTCCTAACACACATAAACTGAAAGTGTTTTACTTCTTTTGCCCAGAACATGACTGAATTAAATGCAGGGGCCATTGTTTATAAGGAACATTCATAACTGAGCACTGTAAATATTTGACTCCAGAAACAATACAGGTTAAACACAAATATTTATCCCCCCCCCCCATTTGTCAATTGAGTTTCCAGCTGGCTATATATTTCATAAATGAATAAGCACTATGGTAATTATTATACCTATTGGATAATTTTTCTTTTGATAGCTACATGGCTCATCATTTCTTATCATCAGGGTGCCATCAGAATTATTATTCTGTTTCTCTTTTGCTCTGCCTGTCTGATTAGTAGTAGTCCTCTTTTTAAATTCCACTGCCAGCCCCTATCCAGGGATCTCTAACATTCCCTGAAGGCTAAACACATCTCCTTGCAGTTCTTGTATTATTACTATTTTCTCTCATATTATCCCATGTGCCAACATAGTCAAAGCTCATGAAAAGTGAAATACTATATTTGAAGAGTTTGATGGAAAAATTTATGTTTTTCAATCAATATTTTTATGAAAAACCTTAGCCATATCTCAGTATTACAAATCTATATGCAAACATTAGAACTGAATTAGAAACACAAGATGATTATATTTTGTCCTTGTAAATAGTGTTCTCATGGCCTAATATACACTGGACAGATCAGCCACGGTATTGCCACGTCTAATGTGCTCTCTCAGAACACTGGCCTTGTCCCACACCCTGCTGCAGAGAGCAGCCATAGGCAGTGTGCTGGGTGGGGGTCCATGTTCTGTGCCATATTTTAAAGCTTCAGATCCAATGAATGGGGCCAAGAATGGGCACCTGATTGGCAGCCCTTAGGTTGACCAGAAACCTGAGATGACTTGGTACCAGAGCTCAGCCCCACAAGAGTCAATATTCATTTGTTAGGATAAACACACTCTTTCATTTGGGGTTCTGAAAGAAAATTTTTGAAATAGTCAGTTAATAATGTGAGGAAAATAAGAATGTGCCACTCTGCCTCCCTCCAAGAACAAGTAGAGATGGGCAGAAGCAGAGTACCAGAAAAAAGACCCACAAACACTTTTGCTGGTGAAATGGTTCTGAGACAGGAAAGAACTGCCTGGGTCCTGTCCCTCCATGTTGGTGTGTGGACAGTGACAGACATCAAACTGCCATGAGATGGCTGTCCTGTATGGATGTGGTTTGCATGAAAATAATTGAGGTGACCAAACTGAGCTTTTCTTTTCCTTCTAAATGAAAAACCTAGCCAAGAATGGACATGCTTGATGAAAATGTTCTTTGAACAGGGCAAGCCTAGAATCCTTGTGGGCTTGCTTGAAAAGAACTTGCCAAACATCAGAAAACAGCAGACACTTTTTTTTTTTTACTAGAGTGATTTAAAAATGGTTTCATCACAAAGAACTCTTGAATGAATAGTAATGAAGGAACAATCAAAAACTTTATCATCAAACAGCAGGTGCACAAAGGGTCCAGATTATCTGCCCAAAAGGTATCAAAGAAGACTCACAGTGAAGCCAGAATCATCCAGATGCAGAATTTTGGAGGCAAGGAGGAGAACACGCAGACCACTAGCCTCCAATTCCATATATAGAACACAAAAAAGACACTTTACTTAAATTAAGCTACATATATAGTGAGCAAACAAGAAGAAAAATATATATATACATGTATACATATACATATACATATATATATATATATATATATATATATATATATATATATCCCTGTATTGCTGCTGAGAAACACTGCCATAGAAAATAATAAAAATATATTTTTTTAGTCCTGATCATATAGTAAGTAAATTGGTGGTTCTGATCAATTCCAGTATGTGTGGGAGAGGGGGCTCCCCCACATCAACAAGCAATGGTAGGACAATGGCTAAGAGTGTCTTACAATTTCACTGTGACCCTGATATTAAATTTAGGAAGCTTTAAATCCTAGTTCTAGAAATTTTCTCTCTCTCTACACCCCCTTTAGAGCTAGCCTTGCCCTGGATAATCAGCAGTCCCCAAGGCAGAAGACTATAGCCTGTGCCTGACTAATTGTCACAAGGTCTGGACTTTAGGCTGGCTAAATATAACATTTTTATTTAGTGATTTGAAAAAGAGAGAGATAAAGGGAAAGAGAGAGAGAAACATTTGTTGTTTCAGTTATTTATGTTTCAATTATTATTTACTAAGTTGCTACTTGTATGTGCCCTGACCAGAAATCAAATCCACAAGCTTGGCATATCCTATGACATTTGAACCAACTAAGTAACCTGGGCAGGGCCTAAATGTAACATACTGACCTAAGTTATATTTTACCTCCTGAGCCCTAAGGTGGAATGACCTCCTGAATACAGTACTTACTTTCCCATGAAACCGGAGAGATGAACGCCAGGGCAAACCTTAGAGCTGTCTTCAAGACCCAAAGAAATGAATTATTACCTCACTTCTGACCAATTAGCTCCCAGCATGGCTGGGGATCCCTAACAGGTGCCCTGTGATTTTACCCTATATAGTCTGTAACCTACACACCATCAAGAAATAGGTCTTTAGAGCATTAGCTCCCCATCATCCAGATTGCCCAATTCTTGAATAAACCTTATTGCTACACTGCAAACTCCTGCTCATACATTTCTTTTTGCCCAATGTGCACAAGCAGATGGATTCAAATATTTGGGTCTCGGTAACATTACAATTTCACTGACACTGTTTACCCAGAGATAGCATCAGTTCCGCAGGTTAAGGGCTCAGTCTTACAAGACTGCCCTCTCCTCAAGTCCAAGCCCAGGTTCACCTGTACTTCTGATCAACTGGCTATAAACCAGAGGTTCCCATGACTGCCTCCTCAGGTTTGACTATTTTACTAGAGTGATTCACAGAATTCAGAGAAACATTTTACTTACTGGAATACTGGCTTGTTACAAAAACATTTGATTGAGAAGACAAATGAACATCCAAAAGGAAGAGATGCCTAGAGCAAGGTCTATGGGAGGGTTCTGAAGCTCCCAGGCCCTCTTGGAACATGCCGTTCTCCCCAAATACCCACGGGCTCACCAGCCTGGAAGCTCTCCAAACCCCGTCTTTTTTAGTTTTTATGAAGGCTTTATTACATAGGCATAACTGATTAAATCATTGGCTATTAAATGATTTGATCTCCAGTCCTCTCCTTCCAGTAGGCCAGACTGAGTTCCAACTCTCAAATCACAAGGTTGGCTCTCTTGGCAACCAGCCCCACCCTCAGGTAATCAAATGCTTTCTGAAAGTCACCTCATTAACATAACAAAGGACACCCTTTGTTTCTTATCACAGGAAATCCCTAGGGTTTTAGAAGCTGTGAGACAGGAACCTGGGATGTTGTCCAAGTATATTTGAGAATGAATTATCATTGCATCTGAATGACTAAATGAATATTTCTTATAAATCACAATAGTGACTATAGCAAGAAAATAGTCTTTTCAATAAATAAAAACTAATCAGTAAGGTTTTGGGGATTTGAAATTAGGGTTTAGCTATGTTGGCAAATGAGTTTGTAAAATTTGTATTTTTTGAGTTTGCTCACTTTTATTGTTAAAAATGGAGCTGGCAGTGCCAGGTATGTGATCAGTAAAATTGCAAATTACAGGTATTGATTGACTTATGACCTATGCAACTTACGATCATTCTACTTTATGACCACAATCGCTAGCCGGGACTGCTCTGGGTCTGGCAGCGCAAGCGTTGCCCAGCTGGGTGTACGACAGTGCGGACCAGCTCCCAGCAGCACTACCATCTCCGCGTGTACCATTTCAACTGTTATCCCAGACTCGGTACAGCAATTTGTGTTTTGTGTCTTGGATATTTTTCATCAAACCCCTCCCAAGATGTCTACCAAGAGGAAATTGTCTTTGACTTAAAGATTTTTATAACATCATTTCACAGTACTGTACATATAGCCTACTCAATTTATGACCAAATCCTGTTACAATCAGTCTGTAGGAACCAATCATGGTCATAAGTTGAGCATTAGCTGTACCTTCCTGCTTGGGAAGGGCCATTGTCTTGCTAATGTTTGCTGGAGGAGAGGTTTTCATGCCAGAAAGTATTAAAAAGAGTGGAGGAAGCCATGTTTTTGCAGTTTGTACAGAAATTTTGAAGAAGGAGATGGGGAATAGAGGTGATAGGCTTTTGTGAGCTCCACTGAGACTCGTGGAGCCTTTGATTCTGGGAGAAACAGGAGATGATTCTCCTGGTTGTGGAACCAGAGAATGTGTCAGTGGCTTTGGGAGCCCTGAGTGAAAGGGAAGTGTTTTTTCCCTGTGTGTTTGCTCACTAGCTGGTGAGAGACTTGAATAAAGGAATGGCCCACCATTTTTGGCTCCACTGTTTTTTTACCGTCAGCCCAAATCTAATGGGAACCTGCATGTGAATGGTCACGATGGCAATGACTACTGGCCATACAGGCTACTTAGTCAATTATATCAAATGGAATAAAATTGGAAAGAATGAAATAAAATTAGAGACATAAGTGGAAAGGAAACTCATGGGTAGATGTTGGGCAGATAAAATATATTATGCTCACTCTGTTAAAGATGGCGCTGCCCACATGGAAGTCTGTCACCCAGGTGATAATGTTAGTTGCCCTTCTTGCTTGGGATTGGTGTGATTATGTTAATATGTGTTGGGGGAGGGCTTTCGCGCCAAAAGGTTTTAAAAGGAAGAAAGATCACGTTATTCCAGGGTGTTGTAAAGTGACAAAAGCTACAGAATTGATATTAATAGTTTAGGAAATTTAAAGAATATTTTATTAATTTGGGCTAGGCATGCAGAAAGATTTTGTAAGTGTGATTTCTATGCTTGTGTGCTTAGCATAAGACCAACATGGCATTGTGTTAAATGCAGAAAGAGGAAGGAGACTTGGATGCTCTGACCTTCCCCCATACCTTTGGGGGGGGTGTCAATAACTAGCCAGGTGTAGGGAGAAAAAAATTAAATCTTTTCTTGGGCTAATGGACCATTTGCAGGCATTTGTTCCCATGGGAGCCACCCCTCCTCTCCTGAAAGCATGTAATTAATGTATGGATGTCTAAACAAAAGGTCTAAACTTATGCTGTGATGTCAAGTTTTCTCCCCTTTGTGTATAATTAGGAGTATATAAACAGCCCCTGAACTATTTTTGGGGGCTGCACAATTTGGGTCTGTTTCCCTGTGTCAGCCATATGTGGCCAGCATATTTAATAAATTTCCTCCTTTAATAAAACTTTTCAAATACTTATTTGGACTACGTGCCTCTACAAACACCTGTGGATTTGTGGATTTAGCTACCTTACAACAGGGGGAAGAGTGATTGCGTTCTAGGAGGAGGGCAGAGAACAGGGAGGAGAGCAGAGAAAGACCACATGGAGGAGAGAAGCAGCCAAGATTGCGGAGTGCTAAAGGAGAAGCCAGTTAGTGCAGAGTTTGTGCAGAGAGGAGGAGATGGGGAACAGAGGTGAATAAGGCTAGTGAGCTAGAAACCTTTGATTCTAGGAAACTTGGATAAGTCAGTGGCTTTGTGAGCACTGAGTAAGTGGGTTTTGGAGCCCAGGGTGTGTTTTTACTTGCCTGCTGGGTACAAGCAAGGATTAAAGGTAATTGCCCACCAGTTCTTGGCTCCATTGTTTCATTACCGTCTGTCTGAATCTAATGCGAACCTGCATGGGCCAGGTGGCTGTGATGGTAGCCGTGGCTACTGGCTTTACAGTAGAAGGTGTCTTTTATTTAAGATGAGGTCACCAAGAATAATTTCTGGAGGGAAGCTGCATGGACAATCTCCCAGTTCAGTTGTTTTAATTAACTGAAGTAAATATGACATTACAAAAGGGTTTAACTTAGCTAACGAGTCTCTTTCAGAATAGGATGTCTTCCTTTCAAAAATAAAATGAAGGAGAGGAAACTTAATATACTGGGTATGCCATGTACAGTCATGCAGGTTGTCACAGTGCAGTAGGCAGTCAGACAGAAAGGAGCAGAACAAGAGTGATGGGTCAGACACAGAAGGCCGCCAGGGCGGAAAGCCCCCCTGGAAAAACAAAGATACCAACTGCAGGTGACCTTTCCATCCTTAGCTGGACATGTGGTTTAGGCCCCCTGATTTCTTATTGCTGTTCCTAGAATTCAGATCCTCCCCTGACTTCTCTGTCCCTGGCGCATCACTAGTCATGTGGTTTTAGATCCTCTTAAAGGAAGAACAAACAAAAAAAGCCTGAAAATAGCTTAAGCATTAGCCCTTAGAGATAACATCTAGGCTTCAGTTGTATTTTAGCTCCAGGCCCAGAAAAGGAACAAAAGCAGACAACACCACTGACCCCAGGACCAGCTACAATGACTAGTGACCCCTTGCTTTGGCGCCAACCCATCAATTGGGACCACGACCCTAAAAGACACACCTGGAGAGCCAGTGAAAACTCTATCAAGATCCACTCTTAGGACCTCCTTTAAAATCATCTCCTTTAAAATTACTTAGGACTGGGTGCACTTGCATTTTCTCTTCAGAGAGTATGATCTTGCCTTTTCCTTCCCTCTTTTACTATTCTTCCTCAGGAGGGCATGTTTTCCTTGCTCTTCTCTTTCTTCTAAGCTCTATGGACCCCATGAGACTTGCAACCAGGGGAGGAGTGGACAGTGGCAGCTTGTCTTGGGCTAATCCCTGAACCTTTCTCCAAGGCCCTTTTTTCTCTCACTTTTGTCCTGCATGGCTTTAGACTCTTCCTCTACTTTCTGCACGTTGTCTCTTGATTAAATTTTTTTCTCAAAAAGACAAAAATGGAAGTCTTATTGCTCTCCCTGTAACAATAGCATAAAGGCACCTACCCAGGGGCAAATGGAACTGAAATCCTGCCTGGCCCCAGTGGGTAAGCCACAAGCACCTGGTTGGGGCTTTGTCTACTGGAAAGGGCAGCCTTTTCTAATTTGCACAAAATAACAATATGGGTTAGTAGTGAACCTGTAAGACACTACACAGAAAAATAAAACTACATTTACATACTTTATAACACTGAATTTCAAACCTTTGTGTTATTATTATAGTCTACCCTTTCATTTAGTTCAGTTTCAGTACAAGTTTTACTGTCTTCTAGGACAGTGCTCTCCAACCCCAGGACCACGGACCAATACCAGTCCATGAGCCATTTGGTACCAGTCCACAGAGAAAAAATAAATAACTTACATTATTTCTGTTTTATTTACATTTCAGTCTGAACAATGTTTTATTTTCAAAAATGGCAGCAGAGTAAGCAGACACACAGACTCCCAGCTCTCACCACCAAACTGAAATACAAATCAATTTAGGAACAATCAGGGTGAAAAACCAACTCTTGACTACAAGAACAGCTCTCAAAAACCAAGGAGCAAAGAAGAAGCCACAACAAACCTGGTAAGGAGCACCTGAATCTCCTTTGCTTACAGAAATGGGGGGGGTGAGGCTGAGAGCCCAGAGGAGCTCTCACTCCAGGGAAAAGAGCAGAAAATACCACTCACAGCCACTTGCCTGGCGACCAGGGAGCGAGGTGTATTGAAAGGATTGGCTTGTCTTCCAAGAGGAAAGGGGAGAGAGAGGGACAGATGGTGAGGGCAGAGGAATGCAGAGGATGACCTAAAAAGCTGACTCATCCAGTGCTGGAGGCGGTCATAGCTGGGGGAGGGATTAATCCTTCCACAAAACAAAAGACTAAATTGCTTCTGGATCACAGATCTCCAGACATCTCTCCAGTTCCAATCAGCACAACAAGACACAGCTGAAAACAAGAAGTGGGGAAGAGTGGCAGAAACTCAGGTCTCCATGGAGATCAGAGATACACCTCCCCCTACTGAAGCTGAGAAAATACCCTGCACACAGAAAGATTAACTGGTAGAAGAGGCCTTCAGAGTCTCAGGTTACACACACCACATTCCTGGATACAGTTTCAAGGAAGCCCTCTGCTGAGATCAGTAAATAAGACTATCACCTGTTAAAAAAACAAACAAATCAAGACTTCAAAGCAGCCCAAATCTGAAAGTGGATTACAAATAATAGCTGATGCCAACCCAAGAAGACCTAGAAATAACACAACTGAAAACTGGAAGCAGACAACATCAAGCCTAGACTCAACCAGCTCTACAGACAAAACACCCAAATACACAGACATAATGAGAAGACAAAGAAGCAATCCAAATGAAACCACAAGAGAAACCTTCAGGAGATGAACTGAGTGATATGGAAATAACCAAACTTCTGGATGCAGAATTCAAAATAATGATTGTAAGGATGCTTAAGGATCTTAGAACAACAATGGATAGTCATTATGAACACCTAAATAAAGAAAGAGCAAGTATAAAAAAGGATATTGAAATATTAAAAAAGGATCAGTTGGAGATGACAAATACAATATCAGAAATGAAGACAACAATGGAAGGAATTAAAATTAGGATGAATAGAGCTGAGGATCAAATCAGCAAGTTGGAGGACAACTTGAATGAAGGCAAGAAAGCAGAGAAGAAAGAAGAAAACAGACTCAAAAAGTCTGAGGAAACTCATAGAGAGCTATGTGATAACAATGAAGAGAAACAACATCCGCATCATAGGGGTTCCTGAAGAAGAAGAGAAAGAACAAGGGACAGAGACTTTGTTCAATTATATCATAGCTGAAAACTTCCCTAAATTAATGCAGAAGAAACTCTCACAAGTTCAAGAAGCACAGAGAACTCCATTAAAGAGAAACCCAAAGAAACCTACACCAAGACACATCATAATTAAAATACCAAAGCTAAGTGATAATGAGAAAATATTAAAAGCTGCAAGAGAATAAAAGCTATCACCTACAAAAGAGTACCAATAAGGATGACATTCGACTTCTCAACAGAAACAATTGAGGCAAGAGGGGAATGACAAGAAATATTCAAAGTAATTCAGAACAAGAACCTACAAACAAGACTACTTTATCCAACAAGACTATCATTTAAAATTGAAAGAGAAATAAAAAGCTTCTCAGACAAAATAAAAAATAAACCTCAAGGAACTCATTACAACCAAACCAATGCTACAGGAAATGTTACAGGGCCTGTTGCAAACAGATCAAAGTGAGAAAAGAATATAGCAAAAGAGGAATACAGCTTTAAAGAATAAAATGGCAATGAACAAATACATATCAATAATAACCTTAAATGTAAATGGATTAAAAGATCCAATCAAAATACATAGGGTAGCTGCATGAATAAGAAAACAGGACCCATACATATGCTGTCTACAAGAAACACACCTTAAAACAAAAGATGCACATAGATAGAAGGTAAAAGGATGGAAAAAATATTTCATGCAAATGGAAATGAAAAAAAAGCTGGGGTAGCAATACTTACATCAGACAAAATGGTCTTTAAAACAAAGGATATAGTAAGAGATAAAGAAGGCCACTACATAATGATAAAAGGAGTAATCCAACAGGAAGATATAACTATTATAAATATCTACACACCTAATATAGGAGCACCTAAATATATAAAGCAGACTTTGATGGATCTAAAGGGCGAGATCAACAGTAATACTATAATAGTAGGGGATTTCAATACCCCAATAACATCACTAGATAGATCCTCAAGAAAGAAAATTAACAAAGAAACAGCAGACTTATTGGACACAATAGATCCACTCGATTTAATAGATATCTTCAGAACCTTTCATTTAAAGCAGCAGAATATATATTCTCTTCAAGTGATCATGGTAAATTCTCTAGGATAGACAAAAGGTTAGGGCACAAAAGTGGTCTCAACAAATTTAAGAAGATTGAAATCATATCGAGCACTTTCTCTGATCACAATGGCATGAAAGTAGAAATGAACCAAAACAGAAAAGCTCAAAAATTCTCAAACACATGGAAACTAAATAGCAGGTTGTTAAATAATGAATGAATTAAAAATGAGATCAAAGAAATAAAAAAATTTCTAGAAACGAATGAAAATGAGCATACAACAACTCAAAATTTATGGGACACAGCAAAAGCAGTACTGAGAGGGAAGTTCATAGCACTACAGGCGCACTTTAAGATATTATTACACCAAATGAGATCAAAACAGTTATAAAAAAAACTCCCAACAAAGAGAAGTCCGGGGCCTGATACCTTCACAAGTGAATTCTATCAAATAGTCAAAGAAGAACTAACTCCTATCCTTCTCAAGCTATTTCAAAACATTCAAGAGGAAGGAAGACTGCCAAGCTTCTTTTATGAGGCGAGCATAATTTTGATTCCAAAACCAGGCAAAGACAACACAAAAAAAGAAAATTATAGACCAATATGCCTGATGAATATAGATGCTAAAATCCTTAACAAATTATTAGTAAACCAGATCCAACAATATATGGAAAACATCATACACCATGATCAAGTGGGATTTATTCTGGGGAGGAATGGCTGGTACAATACTCGCAAATCAATCAATGTGATTCATCACATAAACAAAAGGAAGGAGAAAAACCACATGATAATTTCAATAGATGCAGAAAAAGCATTTGATAAAATCCAGCACCCATTCATGATCAAAACTCTCAGCAAAGTGGGAATACAAGGAACATACCTCAACATAATAAAAGCCATCAATGACAAACCCACAGCTAACATCATACTCAATGGGGAAAAATTAAAAGCAATCCTCTTAAGATCAGGAACAAGGCAGGAGTGCCCCCTTTTACCACTCTTATTCAACATAGTCCTGGAAGTCCTAGCCACAGCAATCAGACAAGAAGAATAAATAAAAGGCATTCAAGTTGGAAAAGAAGAAGTAAAACTATCATTATTTGCAGATGATATGATATCGTATATAGAAAACCCTAAAGTCTCAGTCAAAAAACTACTGGAACTGATAAATGAATTCAGCAAAGTGGCAGGATATAAAATTAATAATCAGATATCGGAGACATTTTTATATGCCAACAATGAACAGTCAGAAAGAGAAATTAAGAAAACAACCCCCTTTGCTATTACAACCAAAAAAATAAAGTACCTTGGAGTAAATTTAACCAAGGAGACTAAAGACTTGTACTCGGAAAATTATAAACATTGATAAAAGAAACCAAGGAAGATACAAACAAGTGGAAGCATATACCGTGCTTATGGTTAGGAAGAATAAACATCATTAAAATGTCTATATTACTCAAAGCAATCTATAAATTCAATGCAATACCAATTAAAATACCAATGACATATTTCAAAGATATAGATCACATATTTCAAAAATTTATATCAAACCAAAAAAGAACACGAATAGTCTCAGCAATCTTAAAAAAGAAGAATAAAGTAGGAGATATCACACTTCCTGATATTGTTATACTACAAGGCCATTGTACTCAAAACAGCCTGGTACTGGCATAAGAACAGGCATCTTGATCAATGCAACAGAACAGAGAACCCAGAAATAAACCCACAGCTCTATGGACAACTGATATTTGACAAAGGAGGTAAGAAAATACAATGGAGTAAAGACAGCCTCTTTAACAAATGGTGTTGGGAAAATTGGACAGCTACCTGCAAAAAAATGAAACTAGATCACCAGCTTACACCACTCACAAAAATAAACTCAAAATGGATAAAAGACTTAAATGTAGGCCGTGAAACCATAAGCATCTTAGAAGAAAACATAGGCAGTAAGCTCTCCGACATGTCTCGGAGCAATATATTTGCTGATTTATCTCCACGAGGAAGTGAAATAAAAGACAGGATAAACGAATGGGACTATGTCAAACTAAAAAACTTTTGCACAGCTAAAGACAATAAGAACAGAATAAAAAGACAAACTACACAATGGGAAAACATATTTGACAATTCATCTGATAAGGGGTTTATAACCAAAATTTTTAAAGAACTTGTAAATCTCAATGACAGGAAGACAAACAATCCAATCAAAAAATGGGTAAAAGAAATGAATAGACACTTCTCCAAAGAGGACATACAGATGGCCAAGGGGCATATGAAAAATGCTCAACATCAGTAATCATTAGAGAAATGTAAATTAAAACCACAATGAGATATCATCTCACACCAGTCAGAATAGAGCTCATCAACAAAACAACACAGAATAAGTGCTGGCGAGGATGTGGAGAAAAGGGAACCCTCCTGCACTGCTGGTGGGAATGCAGACTGGTGCAGCCACTGTGGAAAATAGTATGGAGATTCCTCAAAAAATTGAAAATCGAACTGCCCTTTGACCCAGCTATCCCACTTTTAGGAATATACCCCAAGAACACCATAGAAATGCTCCAAAAGGAGAAATGCACCCCCATATTTGTGGCAGCATTGTTCACAATAGCAAAGATCTGGAAACAGACCAAGTGTCTGTCAGAGGAAGAGTGGATTAAAAAGCTTTGGTACATATATACTATAGAATACTACTCAGCCATAAGAAATGATGACATCGGATCATTTACAATAACATGGATGGACCTTGATAACATTATACGAAGTGAAATAAGTAAATCAGAAAAAACTAAGAACTATATAAATCCATACATAGATGGGACATAAAAATGAGACTCAGAGACATGGAGAAGGATGTGATGGCAATGGGGGTGGGGGGAATGAGGTGAGGAAGTAGGGGGGGAGGGGAGGGGCACAAAGAAAACCAGATAGAAAGTGACGGAAGACAATTTGACTTTGGTGAGGGGTATGCAGCATAATCAAATGTCAAAATAATCTGGAGATGTTTTCTCTCAACATATGTACCCTGATTTATCAATGTCACTACATTAAATTTAATAATAATAAAAAGAAAGAAAGAAAAAAAAGTGACCAGATTCCCTCTGTTACATCCATCTAAGACTATCCGTCCTACCCTAAAGGCCGGTCCGTGGAAATATTTTCTGACATTAAACTGGTCCGTGTCCCAAAAAAGTTTGGGGACCACTGTTCTAGGGCACTGGTTTTATACTGGTGTCTATCGTCATTGGCAATGTGACAATGTGGGTAGGGGACTGCTTGGACATATTTTTTACATTTTCTGCAAATTCTCTATAGGAATGAATTTTATTTGATAATTTGGTTCAGATAATAATCTAAAAAGTCAAAATTACCTCTTTTGCAATAGCAACAAATCGTACTACAACTATAGGATGGACTTAGTAAGTAAATGACTTCTATGCACCAAGTAAATCCAACTTGAAGAAATGAAGTCTTTACTGTGTTCTACCAGAAAACTATTTTTCATAACTTGAAATACACTGCTCACAAAAATTAGAGAATCAGGGAATGTGCAGATAAACCAGTACTTCTAGACTTTTGTATAGTGCATTTTCACCAATGAAATAAGTTGGTTTTGCCTTTCATTTGCATAATTGAACAACTTTCTTTGACTTGCCTGCTTTTCTGATGTTCTTGTTTAATAAAAAAGAATCAATGAAATGTTTTTTTATCACTTCATATTAATTTTGAAATATCCCTTAATTTTTGTGAGCAGTATATATAGGCATTCTTAAATCAAAAGCTCTGTTGCCATAGCAGTTGATACTACATTCATATTTTGAAAGGTAATTTTTTTTTTTTCATTTTTTCATTTTTCTGAAGCTGGAAACGGGGAGAGACAGTCAGACAGACTCCCGCATGCGCCCGACTGGGATCCACCCTGCACGCCCACCAGGGGCGGTGCTCTGCCCCCCAGGGGGCGATGCTCTGCCCATCCTGGGCGTCGCCATATTGTGACCAGAGCCACTCTAGCGCCTGAGGCAGAGGCCACAGAGCCATCCCCAGCGCCCGGGCCATCTCTGCTCCAATGGAGCCCCGGCTGCGGGAGGGGAAGAGAGAGACAGAGAGGAAAGCGCGGCGGAGGGGTGGAGAAGCAAATGGGCGCCTCTCCTGTGCGCCCTGGCCGGGAATCGAACCCAGGTCCTCCGCACGCTAGGCCGACGCTCTACCGCTGAGCCAACCGGCCAGGGCCTTGAAAGGTAATTTAATTTAAGCCAAACAATATGTTTTTGCTACATTACATTAGTTTCATGAATTTAATTTTAATTGATTTTGTAGCCTGTATTTGATTTTAATTTGTTTTGACTTTATGGTTTACAAGGGTTCTTTTTTTTAATATAAATTTTTATTAATTTTAATGGAGTGACATCAATAAATCAGGGTACATACGTTCAAAGAAAACATCTCCAGGTTATCTTGTCATTCAATTATGTTGCATACCCATCACCAAAGGCAGATTGTCCTCCGTCACCTTCTATCTGGTTTTCTTTGTGCTCCTCCCCCTCCCCCTCTCCCTCCCTCTCCTCCCCCCCCCCAACCACCACACTCTTGTCTATGTCTCTTAGTCTCGTTTTTATGTCCCACCTATGGATGGAATCATGCAGTTCTTAGTTTTTTCTGATTTACTTATTTCACTTTATCAAGATCCATCCATTTTGTTGTAAATGATCCGATGTCATCATTTCTTATGCCTGAGTAGTATTCCATAGTATATATGTACCACATCTTCTTTATCCATTCATCTATTGAAGGGCTTTTTGGTTGTTTCCATGTCTTAGCCACTGTGAACAATGCTGCAATGAACATGGGGCTGCATGTGTATTTTACGTACCAATGTTTTTGAGTTTTGGGGGTATAAACCCAGTAAAGAGATTGCTGGGTCATACGGTAGTTTTATTTTTAGATTTTTGAGGAACAACCATACTTTCTTCCATAATGGTTGTATTACTTTACATTCCCAGCAACAGTGGATGAGAGTTCCTTTTCCTCCACAACCTCTCCAACACTTGCTATTACCTGTCTTATTGATAATAGCTAATCTAACAGGTGTGAAGTGGTATCTCATTGTATGGTTTACAAGAGTTCTAAAGGTAAGCAGTTTATTAGCAGGTTTTATATGTATATATGTACATGTTTAACATGTTTATTATATTGAATGTAGACATAACAAAAATAATTTGTCAAGTCCAGAGGTCCAGTAACATGTTTTTTCTTTTAAGAAAATTCATATATCACTGAACCTTGAGAAACCCCTTATAACTTCCACACAACAAACATGCCTGTTGAACTACTGTGGGACAAATGAATTATTATCAGAAGTCATCCCATCTATGTGTATATATCAGTTATCAACTGTTGTCTGAGTAAATCTCTAAAATGTTCATGCTACTTATCTTCAGATGGTTGCAAAACTACTGTATTGTGTAAAGAACAAAAATATTGAGTATGACTCAATTCTTCATTTCTATCAATCAATGGATATTAAACACAAATGTTATGTGCACATCTTTATAAGGAAGTGCTTGAAAATTTCTAACCTTAAAAATGAAAGTTTTTACAAAGAATTGAATGGCAATTACTGGAAACCTAATAGCTAGTTTGTTATAAAGCGTGTGTCATAGTTTATTTTCTATGTTTAGAGATGGTATTTTATAAAGGACTCTACCTAGTTTTCTTTATTTTCTAAGAAATCTAAGAATCTTCGGTATTATTCTACAGTGCGACATCTTATTTTTCTGAATCTGTGAGTGAGCAAGAAAAGAAACAACAATTTGTTTACAAAACCAGTACTTGAGATTTCTTACATTCTTAAGTTAGAGAAGATAGTACAAATGATTAATGAAAATAAAGTCAGATTTTAAAATAATACATCATTTTGTTTAAATAACTATTTAATAACTGGGTGGGATTTTACTCAGAATATGTGAAACTTCTATGTGAAAATGAAACCATAGAACTAATCATAATATGCATAAGGCATTTCTGATTTTCACTATGTTGTAAAGTACCCTATCCACAATTCTGTGGGTTTTCATAGAGACACCAAGTCCAGATGAGTTTTGAAGAGTTTTATTAAAGGAGAAAATTTATTAAATATGCTGGCCACATATAGCTTACATGGGGCAGTCCCAAATCGTGTGTTTCTATAATATTCTAGGGGCTGGTTATATACCCTTAATTATACATGGGTGGGGAAAAAGCCTGACATTATGGCATAAGCATATAACCTTTGTTTTCACCTACACAGTTTGGTAAAAGGATGAAGGGAGGGGGAATGGGACACGATTCATTAGCAAGTTTATAACATCTGCCTATAGGGTTCATAAAAAAGACGTTTTTTCACATTAAAACTTACAAGGTAACACAATGATAAAAATGTCATTTTACATATTAAGAGGTATTCCTATATTTTCTAGAGTTTATTTACTATTCCTCTGTTTCAAGATATATACATTAACTACAGCTTTCAGGAAGGGAGGGGTAATTTCCATGGGGACAAATGCCTGTAAATGGCCCATTAATGTAAAGAAAAGTTTAATTAAATTTTTCTCTTCCTGCACCTCACTAGCTATTCACTCACTTTCTTATAGGTGTGGGGGAAGGTCAGAGAATCCAAATCTCCTTCCCCTATGCATTTAAAACACAATGCCATCAGCCATGCTGGTTTTGATGCTAATCACACAAGTACAAAGATCATTTTCAAAATCTCTCTGCACATCTAGCTCAAATTAATAAAGTGTTCTTTAAGCTTCTTAAAATATTAATATTAATTCTGTAGCTTTTGGTACCTTACAACAACTAAAACCTGAATCCATATCTGCCCAACAATGAATACTAACACTTTTCAAAGGTGAGTGGAAACCTTGTCAGAATGGGTGTGCAGATAGCCAGGACCACCACAGGTGTCAGCTGGTGAACGTGATTGAGCACCTGGCTTCCCAGAAGGTGCTGAAAGTGTGGATTCAGTCTTTACAAAGGAAGCTTTATCAGCAAAAGTAGAAAGCCTGTTTTCTTATTTTGAACTAATTTAAATTTATAAATGGTAATGAGGAGTGTGTTAAGACAACAAAAGAAATTGTTATTTTTTCTTTCACTCTACAACCAAATAAGAAAAAGAAAATAAAGACAGTTTGGCTATATAACCAATACTTCTGTTGATGTGAATATATGTATTTAAAAGGAAAAATAAACATTTATAACCAAACAATGTAGAAAAAATCCTCTTCTGCTTGTTTGGTTAAAATATTATACATACATTTTAAAGAGAAAAGATCTTTAGTTTTTTGTTTGTTTTTCAAATATCACTTGAATGTTCAGACCATGGTGACCCTTAAGATCTTAAGATCCTTTAGAACAGAGAACATAACTATTATGTGCGCCATCATCTTCCCACCTTCTATCATCTTGTCTGGCCTAGAGTGAGCATTTAATAGATGATTGCTGAATACAGTAATTATTCTTAATTATTTGTTGTAATTGGCTTTAACATAAATGACATTGAATTAATTATTTCTAAGAATCTATGAAAATGCTTGGGAATCACTTGCCTTCTTTCAACCTTGGAGGTAGGAAAGCCTGGTTGTACAGTCATGTTCAAGTCAAAACTATTGGGAAGAGAGAAACTTGAACAGAGATCTTCAAATACCTAGTTGCTAAAAAATTCACTAGAGTTAGAGCAAAAGATCTGCCTGATCCCAGACTCCCATATGTACAAGTTCATTTGGCGTCTCACATGAATTTGCACATTTTCTCCACCACAATGGATCAAAAAAACCCATAACATTAAATTGCTATTTAGCAATCAAAAGTAAATGAAGTGTAAAGGATCACTCTTTGCCATCATAACACAAATTTAAAACATAAGTGATGCTTGTGAGGTCAGTTGGCAATGGGGGAAAGTCACATGAATAACTAGACCCGAGAACTTCGGCTAGAACCACCCACACCCATGTGCACCAAAAGAAACTTCCCTGGAGTCCTTTGGAAAAGAGCGACCATCTGTCAGCCAATGAAATTTCACCACGTCATATTAGCTTGAATACCCTAGATGGGACCCTTTAAATTTCCCCCACATGGTTTTCTCCATGCAACTTCTCTGGCCTCTGTCCCCCAGATCAGAGAACCTCATGGGATGGGATGCGCTGCACTAAATAAAGCTTTTGCTTATCCACACTTTGTGGTTTTGCCTTTCCTTCTTCCTTGGCGGGGAAAAATACCTTACATTTGGTGCTGAAACCCAGGAGGAGTGGAAGCCCACTAGGGCCACTCCTCTCCCCTTCCCTTCTGAGGAAGAACCACGATCTCCAAGTTTCCACCCACTTTGGCACATGGTGTGGTTAGTCCCCTGCCTCTAGCCTCCCCTCAGTTCTTTAAGCCGAGACGCCCTGTCCGTAATTGCAGCTGCATCAGGGACCTCTTTTCCATCTGGTGGCTAGTCGTCCGGTGGCCAGAGTTTGAGTTGTGGGACGCCAATTCTCATCTCTGATCACTCCAAGGGCTGAGGGCGGCCATGGGGGGCACAGGAATCTAAACCTGACTCAAAAACACTCCTGAAGTGCCTTATCCGAAATCTTTCCCTCCCTAAAGAAGAAGAAACTGTTCTTTTCCACTGTGGCCAGGCCACAGAACCCACTGGATAACTGAACCAAGTGACCTCCTGAAGGGACTTTTGATTTTAATATCCTCACCAATTTAACTATTGCCAAAGAATTGGGAACTGGTTGGAGATTCCTTATATTCAGGACTTCTATATTTGTGCTTCCAATCTAATCTCTGTGCTGCCTGCTACATGGCACAGGCCCATTTTGGCCAGAAAAACCTCCACTCCTGATTTTTTCCTTCTTCACCTATCCCCTTGAGGAACTCTCTCCCCCTCCTGCCTGACCCCCAGGGGCACCCCAACCTTGGGACCCCTTTCTGGACCTCTTCCGCTCAGGTCTTTTTCCTCCAGGAAGCCCCCTCCCCTGTAAGCCAGGGGTCCCTCCCTTCTCCACTGTGTTCTTAGGCCCCTCCACCAGGCATTGGCCTCACGTAGGTTTGCAGGGCTCCTGACCTCAAGGCCCAACCCCAATCTTCTTGCAGGAAGGCCTGGGCCTGTCCTGCTTCTGGCTCTGGTATTTCCGGCCAGATCTGAGTGCTGGGCTCCCCAGGAGCCCCCCTCCTCTTATTCTCACCCTCAAACCCCTATCCGCGACCTGTGAACAAGGCATTTAAAGTTATTAATGGTAATGGCTAGTAGACAAAGGCCGAGGCTACTTGCCAGCCCCACAATCAACAGAAGGTAACTCTCCAAACCCAGGATCTTGTGGCAGCCTGGAGGCCGCCAGAGAAACAGGGTTAAGGCATAGGAGGTGCCCGACCTAAGTCCAGGCCGCAAAGTGGAACACCATCACTGGGCCTGGCAGTGCCCCTGTCCGAGGCCATCCACTAAGCCCTGCCCTGACTGCAAGCAGCCCAATCACTGGTGGAGCGATTGCCCCTTTTGGGCAACAGGCCCTTCCTCAGCGCCTCTATGTGGAGGACAAGCCACCCAAATGGGAGGCCAAGCCAGCCAGGCGGGCCCATCGCTTGAACTCCTAGGCCTCATGGATGACTGATGCGGCCCGGACTTGAAGACCCCCATCACCCTCGCCAAACCCCAAGTAAATATTACAGGTAGTGGGTAAGTCAATCTCATTTCTTGTGGACACGGGGGCTACCTTCTCTGTTTTGCCATCATACTCTGGACCTCTAGTTCCCTCACAGGTCTCGGTTATAGGAGTAGATGGGACCCCCTTCTTTTTCACTTCTCACACCACCCCTGACATGCAGTTTGGACGGAACCTTATATGGTAATATTGACTGCTCGTACTGCAGCCAAACTCCTGGGGAAAACACCTTAGTACCATGCCTCTTGTCTCAAGCTTGCCCCCATGCAGGACTGCTGGTAGTTCGAATCTCTGGGCCCTACCCATCTCCGGCTCACCAAAAGGTTGGGCCCTGCAGATCTCCCTATTGCTCCTGTCCCTCCCACCGGGAACATGCTGCCAGAGTGAGTTAAAGCAGGGAGCAGTGCTGTTCAATGAGACTGGCCCAATGGAAGAAAGCATCAGGATCCTCCTCCATCTGCAAGAGAAACTGCACAAGGACCTCTCCTTCTACAACCCTCTTAACTCCTGATGGCAGCCACACATCCTCACCTGGGCTACCTCTATCCTAGGTCCTCTTCTAATTATCACATATTACTCATATTTACTCCTCTTTTTTAAATTCTTACAGGACCACATCCGCAAAGTTTCTCGAGTCACGGTCAAACAGATGTTCCTCGCGACACCCCTCAGAGCTACCACATTCCGACCTTCCTTCCCCACAGTGCCCCTAACCAGCAGGAAGTAGCCAGACAAACAGTAGCAACCCTGTCTAACATAAAAGGTTGGAATGTGAGGTCGGTTGGCAATGGAGGAAAGTCATGTAAGGAACCAGACCTGGGAACTTTGGCTAGAACCGCCCACACCCATGAGTGCCAAACGAAACTTCCCAGGAGTCCTTTGGAAAAGAGTGACTGTCTGTCAGCCAATGAAATTTCACCACATCATATTAGCTCCACCGCCTTAATGACCTTTTAAATTTCTCCCACAAGGTTTCCTCCATGCAACTTCTCTGGCCCCTGGCCCCGGACCAGAGAACCTCATCGGGCAGGATACACTGTACTAAATAAAGCTTTTATTATTCCACACTTCGTGGCTGTGCCCTTCCTTCTTCCTCAGCAGGGAAAAATACCTTACAATGCTGTGCAGTCTCATGGGGCCACACGATTAATGAATTGAATTAATGAAAATAGATTCACATCCTCATACTGCATTTACAACATTACTAGTTAACTATGTGGCAACAAATAGCCAGATCTAACTTTCTCTAAAAAAAATTTTTTTTAATTAAGATATTTAACTTTCTAAAGATAGGAGGGGTTATATCCTTAGGTGTGTTTTTCAGGAGCAGAACATTGATTTATCATAAGGTTACAACTATTAGGAAACTTATTGTTTGGGAAATTGAGTATTATATGATATGGTGTGCAGGTCTCTGGGAAGCTTAAGAAAGACTAGGTTGGTCCTGGAGACAGAAAGCAGGTCCCTGACTTCCCTTGCTCATCATTGTGGAGAGCTGCTCTAGTTAGTAAGGCCAGGAGGCTCTAGCCTGGTACCCTCAATTCTGCCGCACTTTCTAAGGAGAAAGTTTCCTTGGAAAGATAATAGAAAGTCAAGCGGTCTTCAGCTGAAGATGCACCCTAAAAGTGACTCACAAACTTCTTTAGGAATATCTTCCCTTACTTTATTTGAAAATGGCTTTGTATTTTTGGGATCTAAACTGGATCTGATGTCTCAACTGAAAAATATCAGGTGAAATGTGTTTGTGTCAACAAGTGTGATACTGCAGTTGAAATCCCAGATTCTTAAATGTTCAAAGAATTGTTGATTTGAATATATTCAAATCTCTGTGAAGTGTCAGAGGAGTGCAAAGATCCTCTGGGTCTCAGGGAGTTTACCTTGCATTTGAGAAGAGCTGAGAGCACTTTATGAAGTCTAGTAGGAGTTTATGCAAACATTAATCATGAAGATTATGTACAAAGAGAGTTAATAATACCAAAAATATACTTACATATAAGATACAGAGTATTTCCAGGAATAAATATGTACCTGTCTCATCTGAAAGAAATGGTATTGCAACATATTTTAAATTTTATCAATTTATCTTCCAGCTGAACACCTTTCTTTTTACTCACCACCACTTTTATGGTCCTTTGCTTCTCTCTACACTTTTTAATTTCCCAGAGTAAAAGTATTAAGCAAAAACTCCAAGATAAAAATGGTTTTTGTGTTTAGAATGCATTTTTTGGGGTAGGAAATTTGACTACCTAATCAACTAACTAATCAATACAAAAAGGATGACAAGCAAGTTCTAGCCTAGAAGTGGAAAGAAGGAAAGATAAACTCATCAAACAAAAAGAAAGTTCTGACTCTTTGGAATGTGACAAAATTGGATGTTTTAAAGTTTGGTATTTTTTAAGCATTAGATGAGACGTTGATATTCTGGCAAAGTGAAATGTCCATGTGGTTTTAAAGATTTTTTTAAATTTTTTTTTTAGATTTTTTTTTTAAATGCCAAGTTGATGCCTGAAGCAAATATTCACAGCTCAGATATACGATCTGTGAAATTTGAGGTTTTATATTAAAATTGAGACACAACTTTAACTGACAGTTTTCTGGTTTTATTGCAAATGGTTCTTAGAGCTAGTCTGAGATGTGTGTTTTTCAAATATCTGATTTAAAACAAAGTCATAGAATTAATAAGTTTACATTTCCTATTCATCTAGGAAGGTGACAAATTGTGTAAGTCCTCAAAATATACTAGTGAGTCAGGTGAGGCTAGATCAGGCATGGCCAACATATGGCCCGTGGAACGGATCTGGCACGCGTAATGAGTCTATGTGGCCTTCGATTAAATTTTTAATGTTCTCCGCATGACGCACTGTGGAAATGAAATAAGTGGTACTTTAAATCATTATACATAAACTATGATATATTCAGTAATCTTCAGCTCAACTTATATTTGTGAACAAATTTTTTCTTTAATGAATCTAAATAAAAGTACAACAAGATCAAAATTGAATGATTTACATTTGGAGACTGTGTTAAGAATAGCTACTACAAGAATAGAGTCAGATATTAAAAAAATAATAGGCGATGCAAAGTGCCTCAACACATCACATTAGTTTTTTTAATTTGTTGTACTAAATTACTTACATTTATTCATAAACAAATTACATAATAAAATTTTGTTTACTTAAATGAATCATTTTTGTATTTAACATTTTTAAATTTTAATATTTTGTCTGGCCCATGAAAAACGTTTTCTTTCTAATCTGACCCGGGAGCAAAAACTGTTGGCCATGCCTGGGCTAGATGGTCTAAGTTATAGTCACAGGAAGTTAGTGGAGGGAAATGGAACCATTTGTCAGCACTCTTAAAATACTGAACTGCTGCCTGACCAGTGGTGGCACAGTCAATAGACTGTTGGCCTGGGACACTGAGGACCCAAGTTCAAAACCCCGAGGTCTCTGGCTTGAGTGTGGGCTCATCTTGCTGGAGTGCAGGCTCACCATCTTGAGCGTGGGGCTGCTGGCTTGAGCACTGGATCATAGACATAACTCCATGGTTGTTGGCTTGAGCCCAAAGGTGGCTGGCTTGAGCAAGGGGTCACTGGCTTGGCTTGAACTCCCAGTCAAGGCACATAGAAGAAGCAATCAATGAACAACTAAAATGACACAACTACGAGTTGATGCTTCGCATCTCTCTTCCTTCCTGTCTGTCTGTCTGTCTGTCTGTCTCTCTCTCTCTCTCAATAATAATAATAAATACTGTACTGCTACTGTACTGTTACATTAGAGATTTAGTCCCATGTGTGCATAAGCACCACTCCCAGATATGAAACTTCAGTTGTTGCACACCATTGGGAAGCCTTGGTCTGAAATGGTTTTCAGTTGAGATAAGCAGTCTTTTTATTTGGAGACATATACACCTTTTAATATCTACCCTCAATTCCACTTCAGAGAAATGCAAAAACCACTGCACACTAATGACCACTTCCAAACTTATGCTATAGAGAGGCTTCTGCTCTGTGTTCAACCACTCTACCAGATTCTTCTATTCTTTTCATTATTTTAAAGGGCACATTTTCTTATTTAAAGGTCTCTTTCTTATCATGTCCATATGGTAACTTTATATAAATGTCTGGAAATCCTATTGGATTTGGTACAAGTTTAAAAATGGGGGTTGAAAATAGAGTCCATTTGCTATGATCTGTAATTGGTTCTAACACTTTTTTTTAGCGTAAACAATGTATTCTAGTGCAAACAGAAACTTTAAACAGGGACCAATGTGTTCTGAGGGGCATACTTTACCCAGGATACATCAACATATACCTTTCAATTTAAGAGCCATGGTAGTATGATATTTTTGATCAACAAGTTGCTGCCAAGAAAGAGTTGATTTAATGCTTAAGCATGCTGGGTTCTGAGAATAATGAAATGCATGCCCATGCACCACTTACTTCACCAAAATAAATAAATAAATAAATAAAAGCCAGAAACACTACAGAAAAGAAACATATGATCTAAGCACTATGATGGAGAAAATGTTATTTAACAGATGAATGTAGGAGAAAGGCCACAGAGCAGAGAGAAGTGGACACAAAAATATCTTGTCACACTTTAAAATAAATCTAGGTTAAAAAAAACCTCCTGAGAAGAGGATACTTGCCTATCAAATCACAATATTTTTAATAGATTTAGATTCATCGTTGTTAGTTAACTTCACAACATCTGCTTTCTCTCCTTATGAAACAAGTATATACATATATTTGCAACTTTATTAAAAATAACATTTTAAATTGGTGCACAATTAACATTTGGATAATTCTGTGACAAAGATCACTATGTAAATGTTCATGTCTTGAATTAGCATCTGGACTATGCCCAGTGCTTTAGGGAATGCGATTGCTTCTTTGGGGAGTTCAAGACCTGACTAGGGATATCAGATTAACCACACCTTTATGCATAGCTGAAAAACAAAACAAGATCTTTTTTGACATTTCTACTACTCTAGCTAGCTGGAGTAATTGTTCTCACCTTTCCTTCATAGCCATTGGATACCTTTGAATGAAAAATCACGTCATGCCTCATTTTCTTTCCTCTATTCACTGTCTAGCCAATGTCACTGAGCTTTTACCACTTCATAAATAACCTCTGGCAAAATCAACAAAAGTAAGGACCATAACTTTGTTCTCCCTGAGTCACTCTGCTGCATGTGAACCTGCTGGCCATTGTATTTCCCTAGAATATCCCTTGTCCCCACCTTGTTCTTGTTTCTCCTCTGTTCTGTTCCTCAGCTGCTAGTGATAGCTCCTCTTCTCTGCACCCCTTTAAAATAGGTGCTTGTTGGGGGCGGGGGGTCATTCCCAATTCTCTTCTGTCTCTCACCATGGTTTCCCTAGGATAGAGAGCTTAATGTTCGGCCAGGATGTAAAGGCTATAGGAAAGGGTGGTGATGGAGGTTAACTAACCTTATGATGGCAATCATTCTGCAATATACACATATATCAAATCATTATGTTGTACACATAGAACTAATACAATGTGGAAGATCTGTCTCTATACTTTGGCACATGTAATCACTGATGATACAATGAATAGGATTTTGACCTTGATCTTACACTTCTCCCTAACTTTTGGCTCATGCGTTTATTTCATCATGGATATTCCACTACCTGTCTATGTATAAACTCATTAACTTGTTCCATGAGTATTTTCCCCATCCTCTGTTCCCAGGATTGGTAAATAGAACTTAGTCAGCCAAGGAAGAAACTTAGAGGTCTTCCATCCCTCTCCCTAGACTCTCACAGTGAATTGGCTACTAGATCCTGGCTAGTTCAAATTTTCAAATATCTTGATTCTAAATCAGTTTTTCATTCCTGTGATTACTGCCCCAGCTCTGGCCTTTATCATGTTTTGCCAAATGCTTAAGATAAACTGAAGTACACCCCTCACTGCCTCCAGCATTGGCCTTCTCTCATCCATCTTCCTCACTGTTCCTACGTGTCATATGAGGCTCTGCATTATTCTATTCTCTTCCCAAATTCCTCTCTGCAATTCTCTGTTCTATTGGGACTGCCCTATATGCTCCAGTTCCACCAGTTCTGCTACTCTTGGTGGTGTGTGCATGAGATTTGCCTTCATGCCTTCACACACACTCTTTTCTGTCTTCCTGGGGGACACCATTCATTCCCTAAGCCTGAATGGATTGAGTACCACCTTCACTATGAGCCCCTACGGGCACTGCTGGGTGGGATCCCTATTTTTGCTGACAGAGCACTGATGCTACATCACAGTTACCTTTCATAACTATATTCTCTCCAGTCTTAGATGTCCATAGCCAGTTTACCAATTGTAGATCATATATGTATATATTTTTAGAACTACATATAAAATCTTCATGAACCACAGTAACCTAAATGCTATATGCATTTTGTGCAGACATTTTCCTCTGATTAGAACGCCTCCACACACGGTTTCATCCACAGGAAAAATCCTATTAATCTTCCGGGGATCGGCCCAAGTACCCTCCTCAATAAAAATTCCTCGCCCCTCCCAGGCAGGGCTGATCTCTTCACTATGCGTAGCGGTGTCTACAACTTCTGTGCCTTGACTATAAGTACGGCCACTTTGAATTGAAACCATCTGTTTATTATCCTTCTACCCAAGCAGACTCAGGATCCTGAGCACCAGGCTTACCTACCTATCTTTGTGTTGCTAGTGCCTAGCACAGGGTCTGGGTGTAAGGGATGCTAAACAGAGGCATGGTGTAAGCTAGCTAAATTAACACCTAGAACTCTGGTTGTACTATCACCGAGGCCCCTGAGTGGGAGGACACACCTAGGAGGTTTTCCAAGTACAGGGGCAAGAGGACCTGAATCCTCACTGACTCATACCAAGCTTCCCATGTCCTGTGGCATTTCAAACTGCATAGTCACCTCAAGCAGTTAGAACTATAAGTGACTAAACACTGGTATGTCACATCCTTTACAGGGCAACTGAGTTACATACTTAACCCTGTAAACTGAGTTACCAAAGAGGCTTGCATCTTGAATCTGCTTAGTTTTAGTCTGAATGATGGCTTGGGACATTGGGACAGGTTGCTTCAGCCAAGACTTGATCTTGAGGATTAAAGACGTTTTCTTCTGAGTCTCTAAGCAGATACACGCAGAAGGGGGGGCAAAGCGTAAGCATCCAAGCAGGAGGGGTCTCGCTGCTGAGCCAGCTGTCTCTGCACTTGGAGTCTGTCTGGGGCTCTTCTCCCAGCAGGTGTTGAGTCTCTCAAGCTTATTAGCGTCCTGGGTTGACTGGGCTAACAGTTCCTACTAATAATACCAGCGAACATTTTCTAAGTGCTTGTTTAGTATCAAAAGATCTTTAGGAACTTCACACATATTGCCTTATTTAATCTGCACAACTGTAAAATAAATATATTATTGTCCCTGGTTTATCTAAAAGGAAGAAAAACATAGAAGGGCTCAGCAACTAGCTCACACTCCTACACTTAGTAGAGGCTGAAAGTGGGAGGCAAACCCAGGGGCTGGACACCACATTGCATGGTCTAACCCACAGACCCCAACCCAAACCAAGATCATAGTCCTTTATCAAAAAGAGAAGGAAGGTGAAAAAAAATTTTCTGGCCCTCCATACTAATTCATCCTACCAAGATTTCAGAGTAGTTAAACATCCAATGTTTTCTCAGAAACTTCTACTCAAGAGGAGTTTGATGGTGGTGATTGCTTTTCCCAGGATCTGTTCCCAAAAAAGGGTTTGATACCATTCTTAGTAATTGTCCCTATAGAAAGAGATGATGGTGCACCTAATCACATCAATGTTGTCAAAATCAGGCAATTCCAGTTCCGAAAACATAGATCTATTGTTTCAATGCCCCAAGTCTCACTTTCCCCATCAAAGAAAATGCCAAGTCCATTATGCAATAATATGTAGGTCACACACATAAACACTTTCTGCTATTCATGTATTCAGCTAGAATATGTTATAGTAATTCAAATAAGAGATATTAATGCTTTTTAAGCTTGTTTTGTTTTTCTTAGAATTCTCCATCCTGAGGCCATTTTCTTAATTAATGACCTCTCATTCTGAATCCCTTTATAAGTTTTCTTCTCCATGTCAGAATGCAAGAGAGCGAACATTTTCATGTATTACGCTATGCTGCCACCATGCATAAGTGTGAAATTCTAATTTGGTTTCTTAGTTTATGCACCTGTACTCATTTATGATTGTCAGTTGAATCGCATTTTAAAAAGAAAGAAAAGAGTGGAAAGGAGGTTGTTCAAATTCCCTACAGCAAATCAGGAGTTCCTCTGGGAATCTCATTTCATCAACAGCTTTATTTACTATAAGTTAATAGCTATTCAGAAAACAACAACAACAAACCTTCTCTCCACTGCTTGAAAAATATGTGTGACCTGCAGAAACTGAAATATAATTTCAAAAATGTTTTCTTTGGAAGGTCTACATGTGATGACTTTTTAAAAATGTTTGAGGTAGTTAAGCAATTATGCTAAGATAGATAGGCCTAAATAGCTGTTCACATCTTGCTTTGAGATGCACTTTTCCATCTCAAAGTAGTATGGGGACACTGCAACTGACTCACCATTTATTTGATTGAAACTGGATTCATTCCAAACTGACTTAATATATTACTGTAGCATGAGATGGGAAGGGCAGAAATGCTGCCCAGTAGTTGAAATGCTTACTAACTTGATCTTAGCATTGAATGAACTGCAAAACAAATCCACTGTCTTCTTCCTAAGTGTCCAAAATACAATGTAAGATGGTAAAATATTTATTATTAAAAAGTGCTAAGTGGTATCATGCATATTTATATCTATTCTAAAGATGAAAGCACATTTTAATAAACATGCTTACATTCTTCACTTTAGCCATATTGATTTTTCCATATTAAAATAAAAAGAAAACAATAATAATTTAGCCTATCAACATGTTCCTAGGTCTTTTGAAGTAAATAAACATTTGCATGTTAAGTTGTCAAATTAAATTGGTCAAGCAAAACCATTCTGATTTTTATTTAATATTTTTAATATCTAATAAAACATCCCTAACTCCCCATCATCACAATCTTAGATAATGCTTAGAGTATGTCTATCAAATGTTAGGCTCAACACTGTGAAACAAGCTTCCTGGAAAAAGTTCTAATTTATAGTAGTAGTGTTTGCTGATTTCCATGGTGTCAGTACTCCTACGGCTAATTTTATGTGATGTCCTGAGTGTGGAGTTGGGAAGAGATGCACCCAGGTGACTCTCATAAACCCACATGCACTTTGGCTCCGGTACACCTCTGGAACTGAGCTACTTTGAAATAGCTGTTTTTCTTCTTTTTTCTCTTCTTGGGGACCATGGAGCTCTCTAAATTTTGAAGCAGTCTGAGAATGACTCCAGAATTTTTAAAAATTCTGTTAAGTGCAAGTTTATACTCTAAGAACTTGAAGATGAGAGATGACCTTTAACACAGAGCACGTTATTCCTATTTCAGTAAAGTCTGTTTTTATAAAATTTAAGTATAGTTTTCAGAACTATACAAAATTGGAGATTCCATGCCCTTGTAACAATGTCAGTTATTATAGATTAGCTAAAAAAAAAATGAGACAGCTTGGAGGAGATATGTTTGTCACCTTGCTCTAAAGCTTCTGCTTACCAGAAACTGTTTGAAGAAATAAGGACCAGATATGTGGAACTGTCTATAGGTGTTCCTAAAAAATAAAGAGGAGGAACTCTCACTAATTGCTATTGGAATGCAAAACAGTGAAGTCACTTTCAAAGATAGTTTGGCCGTTTCTTACAAAAATTACACACTCTTACCATATGATCCAGCAATTACACTCCTTTGAATTTACTCAAAAAAGTTGAAAACTTACGTCCACACAACACTGCACACAGATATATAGAGCAGCTTTATTTGTAATTGACAAAACTTGGAAAGAACCAAGACATCCCTGAGTAGGTGAATGAATAAATTGTGACATAATAGAAACAATGGAATGCTATTCAGCACTAAAAAGAAATGAGCTATAAATCCACAAAAAGACTAAAAAGAACCTTAAATGCATATAAATAAAAAAATTCAATCTTCTTTCATTACATATAGTCTATATACTACATCATTCCAATTATAAGACATTCTGGAAAAGGCAGAAGTATAAGGACAGTAAAAAGATCAGTGGTTGCCAGGAGTTGGAGGAAGAGAAAGATGAATAAGCAGATCACAGAGGATTTTTAGGTCAGTGGACATACTCTGTATGATACTACAATGATGGATACTTATCATACATTTGACCAAATCCACAGAAAATATGATACCAAGAATGAACCTGAAGATCAATTATGGACTTTGGGGGATAATGACATATCAATTGTAAGTTCATCAGTTGTAATAAATATACCACTCTGGTGGGGGAGTGTTGCTATTGGTGGAGGCTATGTATGTATGGAGGAAGGAGATATATGGAAAATCTCTGTGCTCTCCTTTCAATTTTGCTGCAAACCCAAAACAGATCTTAAAAAGCCTTTGTATCAACATGTTGTACACCTTAAACTTATATATACAATGTATGTTAATTATATTTCAATAAAAAAATTTTTTTAAGTGAGAGGAGGGGAGATAGTGAGGCAGACTCCCACATGGACCCTGACTGGGATCCACTGGGCAACCCCATCATCTTGGGTCCACACTCAAGTACCAAACGATTTTTAGCATATGGTGCTGATGCCTAAATCAACTGAGCTATCCTCAGTGCCTGGGTCAATCCTCGAACCAGTCAAGCCATTGGCTGTTAAAAGGGAAGAGAGAGAGAAGGTGAAGAGGGCAGGGGAGAGAAGCAGATAGTCTCTTTTCCTGTGTACCTTGACCAGGTATCAAATCTGGGACATCGATATGCCAGGCCAACACTCTATCATCCACTGAACTACTGGCCAAGGCCAGTAAAAATATTTTAAAATGGAAAAAATAAAAATAAAATCCTTTAAAAATATATGAAGAAGTTCTCCTGGCTGGATGGCTCAGTTGGTTAAGAGCACTGTCCTAATGCACCAAAATTGTGAGTTTGATTCCCAGTCAGGGCATATACAAAAATCAATCAAGGAATGCATAAATAAGTGGAACAACAAATTGATGTCTCTCTCTTTTTCTTTCTCTCAAATCAATACAAAATTTTAAAAAAAATATGAAGAGGAAATCCAAAATGTTTGGTAGAAAGATAGAGTGATAATGAAGAACCACTGACCTGATATATTTTTTTCACTTGACAAGTACATTTTGAGGATCTCTTATGGTCCATGCCTTATGCCAGGCACTGAGGATTCAGGGATGAATAAGACAGACATGAACCCTTACTTCTGAAAGCTTGGAATCAATGGGTGTTTATGCTCTGATAGATTTAGTTATTGTTGAAACTGTTAAATCCACATTGAGCATGTAGCAGGAAGCCATTGATGAATGCTTATTATGTTGATATTTAATGAGATAAGTCAAAATAAACAATAACAAGTCATCTTTTCTTTTCCTAAAATTTTAGTTCAAGTTTTTATAAGGGAGTTTTGGTAATCTAATAATGATTACTGTGATTTAACATCAAGATTTTACGTTCTTAAACTAAATTGAGCATGTTCCCGGCTTGAAATATTTGAAAGCTGTTTATTAAGCAGCTACTAAGCCAGGTGCTTTAGTTTATATGCCTCTTTCATGTAATTCTCACAACAATTATGCTATATGAGTCTTTCCATTTTATAGATAAACAAGCTGAAGTTCATAAAGACAATAACCATGCCCTAAAATTGCCTGACTCAGAATTTATACCCAGTTCTGAATGACACAGTTCCATGCTTAACCCTCTATGGGCAATGCTTTGAGAGTGGTCAGAATGGTCATTATACCTTTGACTCAGCAGAGATCCTCATTTGAACCAATAATCACCAGAAAAATTTCTTCTTCCATGTGTGATATTATACCACAAATTGGTGGGCCCTTTTGACAGTGTTATCCCTGGGAAGACTAGAGTTCTACCTTTTACTTGCCACTGTACTTTATCTGCTCCTAACTGTGTGGCCCCTAGATCTTCATCACTGCAAGGCATTCTAAGACTAGGCAGAGCCAGGAATGTAATGGGAGAAATTATGTGAACCTAAGGCTTAAAACTGTACTCCCACTCACGGGAAGAAAATAATTGAACCTCAGCAACAGATTTATGGAAACTGAGGACTTACGGAAAAAAAATGGTATGTTTTTTTATGAGTCCACATAAATAATACAATTATTTTTCCTTAGGTCACTAAAGAGCAAGCACAAGAGAGATGAAATCTCTCTTGTAATTTAGAACAGATACTAGAATGTGCTCAAGATTCATTGTGGTTATTAGACCATATTTGAGGTGTCTAGAGATTGACAAAATAAAATGCACTAAGAACCAGCAACTGGAAAGAAAATTGCACCAGCTTTAATACACCACAGTGTTGTCCAACGTAATTTCCCAGCTGTATCGAATGCACTAAATATATGAATCAGTGCACTAGTAGCCATAACATGCTTCTCATTTCCCACAGTTCTGAATGAGGAGTCTTGGCTACAGAAAAGATTTTATTTGAACCTTAACATCTATTGATCTACTTTGTTCTTTCTAGGCCTTTTTATTATAACATGATTTCTTTTCAACTCTGTGTAGCATAACAGATTTATATCAATTCCTTTTAGTCTTGTTATAAGGTTAAAGGAATCACATCTTTCACAATTAGACTATTTTCCCCCAACAATATACTTTTATTAAGTAACAATGTATTTATTAATTGTTTTTCTTATTTTTTTTCTCTGCCACTTGTCATGTCATACATCTTACTTAGCAAAGCACCATGATGACTGAATTTAAATAGCCAACTAGTACTTTTAAATGAACCGTGCACAATTGTGTACAATTATGTTAGCAAGATAGTGAAACTATTTTAGATTTGTATACAAAAGTCTTGCTTATGGTTTTCTGCGGACAAATCACCTATAATAGCTGGAAACAGAGTAATTAGAAAGAACTAAAGTGACATATGAATGATTAGACCAGCCTTTTCTGTGTCGGCTGAATTCAGTCATTGTTCTTTCCACTTCAATATTTCCACTTCATTGTCTTTAACAAGTACAACCAAGGAGGAGATAGAACACAGATCCTAGTAGCCATAACTCTGATGAATTGTTGCTATAATTGGGTTTATGAAAGGACTCTGTAGGTGATATATTTCTTTATGAGATAACTTTATGGCAGAAATTGTTCATACTGATCATATTATATGAGCTGTAACCAAGAGGCCAATGAAGTGAGTTTAAGGCTGGTTTGAGCTTTCTTTGGGCTGACCTGGCATTACTTTTATGGATGGTTCTAGCGGTCTTAGGCTTAACACACATTTCCATTTATGTGGCTGCCATTCTGTGAGACAAGTGGTGACATGATTTGATTTGGATTTTGGTAGACAAGTAAAATAAGAGCAAACCTTTTATTTCTAGAAATATAAATATTTTTAAGATACCTGAAAGTATATGACCTGAACAATACATGCATACATATGAATAAACTTAGAAAAAAAAGAGAGAATTTCCAAGTTGGCTAAAGAGCAAACCAAGCATCATTTACAGTGACCATTGACCATGCTGTCCAGTTGCTTCATAAACTGAGGAGGATTTCTGTGGCAAGAATTGAGTGGTACATGAAGTAGAGGTACTACTTTTGGCTAAAATGTCAGAAACCACACTAATAACTTATTACTGCATATTTAAAATGAACTTCCAAACTGAGAGGATAAAGAAAAATGACATCAGGCATTTCACAAGTTGAATAATGTAAATAAAAACTGTAAAATTTTATAAAAATTATAAAAATTTATAAAATTGTAACAAGGTATCAAGAATTTAGTTTGGTTCCAATTTGTTAACCAAATATCTTTTTATGTAAAAAATGCAGTAAAATACACTTAAGAAAATCATGCAGTATCAAATTTTGCATAATGGGGAATCTATAATTAACTAAAATTTGGTTGTGGTCTGCATTACTCATCAAAGCCCCAGACCCAGATATGAACTAAAAAATTTTGCACTTATGTGAATAAAATTCATAGTTTAAGAGGATCTTGCAAACTACAAACGTTGAAGACAAAAGCTAAAAATAAAATAAAAATACAATCACTCAAAATTTTGCTTCTGCCTGTTTTATTTTACTTGAGTAAACTGAACCTGAAGAAAGTATTTCTAGGATGGAGGAGTCTTTTACAAGTAAGGCAGCTCCCAGTAGAGGTACTTTTCTCATTGAAAGAGTTGCTTCTTAGCTGTTTGCAGCCAGTCATGAGCCCTTATAGCCAGGATGTTGCTGGAAGGCAGCATGGTGGGAGGTCTGGTGTGAACACAGGGCAGCTGGCTCCACAACTGTGCAAACTGTGTAATTCTATGGTTTTAGTGGGAGGTAATGAACAGCCCTAGACTTTCCCAGATACATGGGGGACATTTAAGCCACTCTTTCTCTCAGAAACAAAGGTTTTGCTTGAAAATTTTTATTGAGTTTTATTAATCACAGTCTAAGTGTCTAAGTCCAAGTTGGGTTAATGCCCCACATGGCTTGGGCCAGTGATTCTAGTGTGCAGTTCAGTTCAGTTACTTTTAGCTTCAAAATGATAGGTACCTTCTTGAGATCTCTTATACCAAGTCAGAAGTTGAAGTGAGGTGAGGCTGGGACTGCACTAAGAACTTTAAAATTTCTGAAATTCTCAAAGACTAGTAAAAATTCAGGCCCTTTGTCTCTTAGGATGGGTAATAACATCCTAAGGTGACCAAATGTTATACAATGATGAGAGCTGACAGTGGAGGTACGAACATAGCCTAACTATATACATTGGTAGATGCTATATTTAGTTTTTCTGTACTATTAGGCTGCGTTGAATTTTTGGCCATTGCAAAGGCAACATTTTGGGTAGAATTAGTCCATTTTTCACATCCTCATTCTTGTTCTTTATTTGTGTGGAGCTAGACATTTAAAGCTGTCCCATTCACCCAGATCACATCTGTTTCTCGCCTTTGTAATGAGCTTGGATGCTGGCAAAGCATTTTCACGTTTGGTCCTAAAAGTAACAATGAAAATTAGGCAGAGAGTGTTATCTGCCTGTTACAGGTTTCAGGGTTTCAGACAGATGATTCAGCTAAGCACCAGACTCAGATAGTATGTGTTCTCCTGACCTATATAGATGGCTTCTCAAACTGCAAAATTGTATTTTCTCTCTGTCCCCTTTATTCTTGGCCTTCCTCCCTGCTTCTTCCTATATCTCTTTCTCCACTCATCATTTTATTCCCTTTGTTCACAACACATCCTTCAAGTTCAGAGGATTGTTGGAAAGTCCAGCAGGTGCAGGTTATTCTTCTCCATGTGGTCATTTCCATGTGGCCATTTGCAAAAGATATTTCAAGGTTAGTTCATTCAAGTCTAGTCATAGGATCAAGTGTTCTTAATGTAGATTTTGTTAATTTTCAGAGTCTGAGGATCACTTCCTTTCTCATTTCGGGCTGGTTATATTCATTTGTAGCATGAGCCAGAAAGATTGAATAGGGGTAAAATGTAACTAAGAAAATTTGTTCCTTGTATAATAGTTTCTGAATTTGTAGCTCATTTGGTTTTATAAGATGTGGTAACTAGAAGGACATTTTTTCCATAGCATCTCGGAAGACTAGAACAAAGGTGAAGCAGAACACCGATGCACGGTAGAGCTTCACTCTGGGTAATAACTACTCATGATGTGCATTATCCTAAGTTTTTAGTGTTTAGGAAATTATTTGTTCTTCCAAACAAATCTCTAAGATAGTCACCATTGAAAGTCCCACTTTACAGGTGAGAAAACTGAGGCAGGGAGAAGTTTACTGTCTTGCCCAAGGTCACACAGCTAAGAAGTTATAAAGTAGAGATTCAAATCCAGTAAGTCTAGCTCCAGAATATAACTTCACAGCTCCTCTACCACCTTGGAAAAGAGAGAATTCTCTCCCACCACAACCCTTCCCACTCCTTACAAGGCTGCATTATAACTTCTGTGGGTTACAGGCACTTTGGCCTTGGTAGGTTGCTTTTACCTCAGAAAATATTAAAAACCATATTTTGTGGCTGTGTTGGTATAAAAACAAAATACAAACCAGGTTGTATTATATCTATTTACTTTTCTACGATAAAGAAATTGAAACATCTTCATGGGTCTCTATATGTATTGTGTGCCTGGGCTCTGTGCCCACTATGCCCTATCGCTAAGTTGATTCCAGCCCTGAGACTTTTCTCTTTCACCTTGACTCACGTCCAGGTAAGAGAATAAATTTGTCTTAGGGGGATAGAAGTACTAAAATGGGATTTCCTTGTAAATACTTTTTCTGCATTCAAAATATCCCCTGGAAACTACCAATTAAGTAATGTTTTTAAGCTATGGGTTATAAAATTATTAAATGTGTCATAATTAACATTTTATGTCTAAAATATGTCAGAACAGAATAGAGTGGAAAGGGATGAAATAGGATAATATAGAAAGCATCAGAATACATTTGTACCTTATTGTGAGAATACAGTATGTATTACATATAACATACAAAATATGTATTAATTGACTGTTTATATTATCTGTAAAGCTATTTTAGTAGTTAAAGATTATACATATATTTTTTACTATGCAAGGAGTTGGCAACCATAAACCTCATTTTGTTCAAAGGTCAACTGTATAAATACGTATGTGCGTTATGTGAGGTAAAAGAAAATTAATTTCTCACAGTGAACCCTAATCAAAAATATTTTTAAAAATACCTAGCTAGAATGCATTTCTAGTTTCATCTCTTTCTTTCTCTTAACCATGTTCAGCTGAGAATGTGATCTTATAACAAAGCTGATAATGTAAGTTGCTTTCTTGCAATAAACAATGGTCATTAAAAGCCCTGGCTGGTTGGGTCAGCAGTACAGTGTCAGCTCAGCATGTGGAAGTCCCAGGTTCAATTCCCAGTCAGGGCACACAGTAGAAGCACCCCTCCCCTGTATCTCTTGCTTCTTCACCCCTCCCCTGTATCTCTCTCTCTCTCTCTTTCTCTCTCTCTCTCTCTCTCTCTCTCTCTCTCTCTTTATCCCTCTCTTGCAGCCATGGCTTGAATGGTTCAGGCAAATTGGCCTTGGGTGCTGAAATCATATCCATTTTATCACCTACCAAAGTAGGTGGGGAAAGTAATGAAATATACAATATAATAAATGCTAGAATTCTTCTTTTATCATACAATGAAGAAAATGTTATATCTACTAATAGTTCTTTCAAGCCCTTTTTTGTTTGGATAACATAATACACTGGCTATAATGTATGTCCATCTTTTTACCTTGTTAAATCAAGGATAAAAATAGTCCTACAAGTTATCTCCTTTTCCCATTTAAATGTTAACATTTTTACTTGTAGAATAGATAATGATCATAAATTGAAGTTGCATTTATCAAAGAATAACCCCATAAGTAATTTAAAAATATTTTTAGTATTAAGTTGTATTATAAAAATGTATTAATATGCATTTGCTGTACTTGTTCTGACTAATAGTTTATTTGTTCCTCTCAACTTATGTATCTATAAAGAAGGAGGAAAAAATAATTCTTTATAGTACATGGCCAAGATTTACAGTCGGTGCCTAGAAGTTGGGATTATTCTAGTTGCCAATTGAAAAGGGGTACATTGTAGCTTGATTGAATCCTGACATTTAGCTAGTTGGCATATATGTTTGCTTTCCTTAAATAAAGGGGAAATATAGATCTTATATTCTTATTTTATTTTAATTATATAAGCAAACAGGTTAATAAACATAAAATGTTAATTGAGAACCATATTAATATTTGGTATTCTCACTCTCCATTTTTTGCTAAGATTTCTCCAATACCTTATCCATTAAATACTTATAGAGCATCAGCTGTGTTAAATACTCTAATCTCTGAATATTCAAATTTAAAATGTTTTGATATTGTATATATAAGGTACCTTAAAATATATATTAGTTCTATTTTTATTCAACTTATTTTCATAACGTAGGTGTGATCAAATGTTTTAATTCTTATTGTAATTACACTAGTCTATATGTTTTATACCATAAATAAGATGATTTGCAAAATCAGAGTATAGTATGTTTCCAATAGTACAGCTATAGTTAGAAGTACCAGCTATTTATACAAACATTTTATTGGATGGAGTTTTAGGAATTTAAGTTCCAAATCCCTCCTCTTAGAGCTGAGAAAATCAAGCCCAGAAAGGTTAAATGGCTTTCCTACTACTGTCTTAGTGGAAGAGATATATTAAAATAAAGTTCTTTTGCTTCTTGCCCCAAATTTTCTATATAAAATACACCTCTGGGGTTTTCCATGAAATTAAGATATATGGATATACACAGACAGAATAGACAAGTAATGTATCTTTAATCATAAGAAAATAGTAATGCAGTACTTAGATGTTAAAAAATTAATAATTCCCAGGCAAACTATCCTAATTTAATTTAACCACTCAACAAAGATTTTGTATATGTCTCATAAATGTATCAATAGCTATTGAAAAAAGGACATGTTTTATATGTATATTTATGCTTATATAATTGCAGCAAAGAGATTTTATTTTCTTACAGTGTTAGTTATTTACTTTTCTCTACCCTGTTTATATTATGTATGTTATCTGAAGTGGTCTTCATTAGTACCACCTTGATGCATGACATAATGAGATTATCAGGTTAGCTGGCTTTAACAATGGTACAAAAAGAGGTCAGACCTCAGAAAGCCCCATACTAAAGACTCCTGGTCAGCCATTTGGATTATTATGGCTACTGAATGTGAGAACATTACTTAAAAGAAGAATTTTGGTCCACAAAATAAGAGCCAGACCCATATAATCCACTTTCAATTTAAATTAGTACCAACACCACCAACAGCAACAAGTATCATGAAGGATACATTGGCAATCTTCAGTGAAAGAATGAAGGAGACCGCTTACTAAGACCTTTAGATCAGTGAAACAACCTTGGTTACCATGACAATATTCACAGTTTTCCTCAGGAACAGGTCTCATTGCTAAGTAGTGATAGCACATATTCAGGCTATCACTTCTCAGTATCATGGGCCTTCATAATTTAGCTAAGGAATAAAGGTCTTCCTCCTTAAGAAAGATGGAAAAAGAGATCTTCTGAGACCCAGTTTATAACTTACTCTGCTGATTCATGTATTTTTACAAGCAGCCAGAGCAAGCCTTTTTTTTTTTTTTTTTTTTTGCAAGGGAGAGAGGGGTGAGGGACAGACAGGAATGGGGACAGACAGCCAGGAAGGGAGAAACATAAGAAGCATCAACTCATAGTTGTAGCACCTTAGTTGTTCATTGATTACTTTCTCTTATATGCCTTGCCAGGGGACTCCAGCAGAGCCAGTGACCCCTTGTTCAAGCCAGGGACCTTGGGTTCAAGCCAGAGACCTTTGGACTCAAGACAGTGCCCATGGGGTCATGTTTATGATCCCATGCTCAAGTCAGTGAGACTGTGTTCAAGTTGGATAAGCCTGTGCTCAAGCTGGTGACTTTGGGGTTTCAAACATGGGTCCTCAGTGTCCCAGGACAACACTCTATCCACTGCACCACCACCTGGTCAGGCACAAGCCAATTTTTATAATGATTCTGTGGGCTCCAAAGAGTGGAAGAGACCAATGGGAGTTAGAAACAGCTATCCTTGGATGACATCAGAAACTTAAACAAGTCTCAGCCTTCCAGGGAGAATAAGTATGGCAGAATTGAGCATATAAAGTAATTCTGAAATGTCAACAAAGATTAAACTTCCTGATGATTAGAAGATCTAATCAAAAGTACCCAATATTGGTTTGTGTTTTAAATATGATTAGCTTTCTTTTTTTTTTGACATCCCTTTAAGAAATTTTAGATACGTTTAAATTCCCTATTTCCCATAATACTTTCATCCATTTTAGTGTATAATTATAGAGAACATTTCAGTTTCAGTACTTTCTAAGTATTGAATACTCTTCTATATACTGTCAATATAAAGAAAAAGAGTACACTAGCCCATGAGAAAATATCTGCCAGACAAACTGCAACTCTTCACTGCATTCTCTTTAATGTAGTGTGAATTAATGACTTCTTAAGGCAAGCTAAGCTCTTACAATCATAATGTCAGTGATGTTCAATACTAAATGAGAACACAATTAGAGTCACTTGCTACTAATAGTGTTTATATACTCTTCTGTTACACATGTTCTTTTAACACATTTGAAATTCTCAAGTTAAAACTCTTCCAATGTTTAAATGAAATCTTAGGTGTTTGGGTAACTTTTAGTAAATGCAATGCCTGATTTTCTTTAAAATATATACAATATTCAGCAAAGAATCATCTATCAATATTTGCCTAGTATATAAATGCTGACTAGAAGTTAAAAACCTACAAAAGGGACTCTTTTAGAAAACTAAAAGTCATGGTTCAGAAAATTGCCTTTCTCTATTGTTAGGCTGAACCTTTAAATGAACATTTTCACAAAGTTTTGAAAGACCCATATTTTGGTGCTATTCTTTGACTGACTTGGGACTGTAAGTGAATGAGTATATCCTTCACTCAAGCTGCAGAGTTATTTCTGAAATGATATTATTAAGTACCATCAGGGACAAAGTTGAATAAATACTTCAGTATTTAATTAGTATTCAACATGCCCAGTTTACTTTATTTGGCAACTGTAAAAATAATTTAAGGGAGTAGGTACTCAAATGATTTCATGATATGCAAAGAAAATGAGTATGTGTACAGTATATTTATTTCCAGCAAGCATTATTAAACCTATAAAACATTAAACATGGACTTATATATATGAGTAGGCATAAGAAAGAAAATATGAAACATAGATTGTTTAAACCAATGAAGAATTTCTCTGGACAGAGTAAATAAATGACTGAGGCAGGTGGGTAGGAGATGAGTGAAGTGGGAAGAAAGGGCAGATGAAAGCTTCCTTGCTTAATTGTTTATAAATTGCTGCTTAGAGACAAACAAAATTCTCTCTGTGCCCAAATTATGCAGTTTATCCAGAGTGTGCAGGCTCCTCTGTTCAGCTACACTGATAAGGACACTAATAGTTTAATTACAACTTGCAGCTCAAGAAGATAAACAAGGCTGTTAGCTTTTTAAACCAGGGGTTACAATTACTTTTAAACGCCTGGACAGGCACATCTGCAAGTAGTTCTTACTATGTCGGGTTTTGCCAGCACAAACCAGCTAGAAAAGCCGTGGGAGTGAGCAGCCAGCGCAAAATTAGAGCAAAACCGCCTGATTTTGAGCAGTGAAGCAGGAGGCATGGGGTGTAGCAAACAGGCGACAAACGTTAAGTGGGCAGAGATAGAAAGTTTTCGGTGGCCAGATCTTCCGCGTTTTCCGGGGGATTCTATCACAAAGACTGAGCACCTCTACCTCTGATGTCAAGCTGACAGTCACGTCTCTGTCACAAAGTCCTCTTCAGCACCACCAAGGAAGGACAGCTGCCCTACGCGAAGAACAGCTCCTGCAGCGACTGCCCTCCCTTTCACTACCCTACCATGCTCTCCACTACATTTCTCAATCGCTGGTGTCTTCCTGGACACTTTGCTTTCAGCAGTATTCTGGGGGATATCTAGAAGAAGCTGGGAGCTTGTTTGATGTTTTATTTCCTTTTCAGGTGAAAATGAGACACGTCCTTTCAGTAAAGTCAGTTCTTTTAATTGGCCTCCAGAGCAATTTAACCAGAATAAAAGATTGCAAGTCACTGGGGCAAAATAGTTCAATGGAAATCAGTAGTAGCTGAAATTTGAAACTCTTTATAGTGTTTTGTTTTATTGTTTTGTTGTAAAAAAAAAAAAGTACTAGTAGGAGGTAAACAGCCTTTACTAATTTCTGCTCTAACCCCTTTCCTTCTGTGCTAGTCAAACACACAAAGGGGATATATACCAGAGTTTGACAGCAAAGGGATCAGCAGAACAAGTCCTAATATCACTAGCTGGGGAAACAATGTTGGCCCTAAAAGAAACTCTTCTCAGTCCTTTCAAGATCCTTAACACCCTTATCCTGAATCTGGAACATACAAACAGAGATTTAACAGCTCCAGAGTGAGACCATAGGCTGCTACAGCACACCACAAAACTGCCAAAGCTTCTGCGAATCAAGTCCTCTTTTTCCAGCCCCAAATCCAGAGGCAGGCATTTCAGGAGTGATGAGAAAATTTATGATTAGAAAACTAAAATCACCAAGACAGGAAAATTTACACTTTAAGGAACTTGGCTACTTTGTTACATCCAGTTATCCTCCTTCCAGTCATAAGAACACATCTTTTTTTTTTTTTACACAGTTTGCTTTTTTTTTTCACCCAAACTTCTCAATATTGTGTAAAATACACATAATCTGAAGGTCCTCTTTGCTACAGTGTATACACAGATGCATACACACATACTTTATTTGATTCAGTTCCATTTTCAAGGGTTTAGTTTCCAAAAGAAAAAGGAATCATCTGCTTTTTAAACTTACTTTGAAAAAAAGGCTTCAGGAAAATGCCCTCCCTCCCATTGGAATTGCTAAAATACTAAGGGACTCTGGACAGGAAGAGACACAAGCTAGGGTGGGGGGTTAGGAGTCATTCAGAAAAGACAGTACTCTGAAGTTAGTGGTGAACAACTTCTTCCAGGTGATAGTGACCACCTACTAGTAATGGGATAGGGGGCTCTTCCTGTGAATTTTGGGCAGTGGCAGCAGTGAGAACAGCAGACCCTAGGTGTTTCTCAGGTCACCTTGCACAGGGCTCAACTGAATCAATTCCACTCTGAATCCCTTAGTCCTCTCTATTGCCCTCTCCTTGGCCTTCCTTTCCTCCTTCCTTCCTCTCCTTCCTTCCTTCCTTCCTTCCTTCCTTCCTTCCTTCCTTCCTTCCTTCCTTCCTTCCCTCCCTCCCTCCCTCCCTCCCTCCCTCCCTCCCTCCCTCCCTCCTTCCTTCCCTCCCTCCCTCCCTCCCTCCCTCCCTCCCTCCCTCCCTCCCTCCTTCCTTCCTTCCTTCCTTCCTTCCTCCCTCCCTCCCTCCCTTCTTTCCTTCCCCTTTATCTTCCTTTCTTTTTCTTTCCTTCTCTCCTTTCTTCCCACTTCTACCTCAACTACCCTTTTCACTTAAGCCCATCTGAGTCACTTTAGGCACCAGTTCCAGTGACATCATCAAATCATCTAACATGCATCCTATATAGACCATGGTATTATTGTCATGATCACAATGGTTCTTTGCCAACTGCTTGGTACAAGGAAAAGGTCCTGTTCCTAGCTGTAAACCCCACCCCCCTCTCCCCACTCCAACAGCACAGGAGTAGTATCAACCTCACAAAATCACCAGAGTTTGAATGTCACCAACAAGTTCCACCCACCCTGTAGTAGCACGCCAGCACAGACCCCCAGTGGAGCCCACAGCCAGCGGACTGGCATTCTGACCCAGCTCTTAGTTATTCCTATAGTCATTGTTACCAGTGACAACACTCGCTTCTCTTCTCGGAAGAGGAAAGCCTGCGTGTGACTCCTGGGTGGATGTAGAGCTCCACGCACTAACCTCCCTCACCTCCGCAGCGCGCGCGCGCGCGCACACACACACACACACACACACACACACACACACGCCCTCCTCACACCAGCGACACAAAGAGAGCGAGTGAGTGCCGGCACTGGGCTGGGCAGAAAGGGGGCGGGAGGGGAGGGCACCGCCAGGAGGGGGCGACCCAAGGAGGAGAAGGGTCTGAACCAGCCGGCAAGGCAGGAAGGTGAAGAAGGAAATGTGTGGGGGAGCAAGGCGAGGGGGTCGTCCTTACCGGCACCTAGATTAAAGGAAATCCTGGCCTCTGCGAGGTACGGCGTGTCGCTCTTGGAGCGGACTCTTCTGATGGGCCGCCGGTCTACATCATCCTCCGAAGATGCCGCCATTAATGTGGGAGGCAGAAGCAGGGTCGCCCGGCGAGCTGAGAGAGAGAAGGAGATGCAGAAAGAGAGGGAGAGAGGCGGAAAAAGGGAGGAGGGGCAAGGAAGAGGCTCACACACGTGGAAAGGGGAAGGGGAGAGGGGGATGGGAGAGGAAGGGAAAGGGAATGGGGAGGGAGAGGGAAAGAGAGGGAAAAAGGAAGAAAGAGGGAGAGAGAGAGAGAAAGAAAGAGAGCAAAGGAAAGAAAAGGGTGAAGGGAGAGAAAGAAAATCCGTTAAGGATTTATGGACTGGAGCAGAGATCAGGCAGGCTGTCCCTTGCTGGCGTCCAGGGCTCCCCCTAACTCCTCTCCCAGTCCCAGGGCCAAGGGGTCAGTGCTAGGGACTGACACCCTGCGTCCTGCCCGAAGCCCGTTTCCAACTCTTGGCACAGATAGGCAAATGCGAAAGAAAAGATTCCAACGCAAAGATGCTCAGTCAGCACTGTGCTCTCTCCCGCCAAATGCACTTACTCTCCTTAACCCACAGGGATCTTTAGTCCAGCAGACGGACGTGCCGCAGCTTTCCTTGTGTGGAATTATTACTCCTGGGGTGAAAGCTTGGACCCATTTGGCCACGGAGGAGGGCACTGCACCCAAGGTACCCCTCTGCAGCCTCTTTCCCAGCCCAGAGCTCAAATACAGATACAGCCAGAATTGGAATTCCCAGAAGTTCCCTTACCCGCTCCCTTGAACCCTGGAGGTAGAGGGCAGAAGAAAAATACATAGAAATTTAAAAGCGGTTTGGAAGTAAAGTTTCTGGAGTTGATGTTTTCAATATAGGATAGGCTTATTCACACAGAATTGAGTGGCTCTCTTGTACAACCATTAATCTCTATGATGTGTTTATCTCTACATAAATACCCATTCATTTAACCTTCAACTTTCTTTTTATATGGTGACTCAGAGCAGAGATAGTAGTCCCTGGGTTGGGTTGGACTTACAACCCTGTACAATTGTTTCTGAAGAAAAGGTGAAGATCAAGGGTACCTCATATTTCTTTGAATGTTTGCACTGCTACCTTCACATGTTGCACAGCAGAAAGACCTAGAAAGAAAGGTTACTGGAGTGTGAATCAGAATGGTTTGATGTATCTCCTGAAGTTATTGATGGGCCAACTTCTTTTATGTTTGTCTTTCTATAGCTTCAGTCAGCTGGCCTTTTGGTGGCCTGATATTCTTTCTAATAAGAGCCCACCTGGAGTACACAGATAAATGTGACCTTGATTCCCTCCTGCTACAAAGGAAGTATCAGTGTTGAGTTGTGCTATCAGTTTCAGAAGAGGAAGTGCTTCTCTGACTCTGAGGGACTGCCCTCTCTACCTCAGCTTTCAGTGCTAAGTCTCATCCGTACTTTTGTATACTAGGATCTCCAGCCTCTCTTCTTTGGTTTTTTACTTTCCATATGAGTAGTAACTCTTCATCTTAGGAAAAATATATCTGTCCTTGCTTGGCCTTACTGCTTCCTCAATCTCTACCATACTATTTCCTTCCCATTCTGTTTATCTTTCCTGTGGACTCTTGGCCCCATAGCCTCCATTTTTTTCACCAATTCCCTCCTTTCATAGTTACAACCTCCCAATCAGTGTTATTTTAAAGGTCATTAACACCCTCTAGCACTTAAATCTATTTCTTTCTTGGCCTCTTTAAACTATGTAGTAATTTATGTTTTTTTTTTGTTGTTTTTTTTTGTTTTGTTTTGTTTTTTGTTTTTTGTTTTTTTTTACAGAGCTAGAGAGTGAGTCAGAGAGAGGGATAGACAGGAACAGACAGACAGGAACAGAGAGAGATGAGAAGCATCAATCATTAGTTTTTCATTGCGTGCTGCAAAACCTTAGTTTTTCATTGATTGCTTTCTCATTTGTGCCTTGACCGTGGGCCTTCAGCAGACCTAGTAACCCCTTGCTGGAGCCAGCGATCTTGGGTTCAAGCTGGTGGGCTTTTGCTCAAACCAGATGAGCCTGTGCTCAAACTGGCGACCTCGGGGTCTCGAACCTGGGTCCTCCTCACCCCAGTCCGAAGCTCTATCCACTGTGCCACCGCCGGGTCAGGCTAATTTATGCTTCTTAAAATAATCTCCTTTGGCTTTTCTGTACTAGACTAACTCCCTAGCCACTTGATTTCTAATTATTTGCCAGTTCTCTGCGTGTTAATTTGAAATTGCTTATCCCAGCATTCAAGGCCCTTCACAATCTGATTTCAGCCTGTCTTGACAGATTTATCTATTATTTACTTCCAGAATGATTACAACTATCCTAACAAGTCTGGCTTATTTATGCATTTGTAGCTTTGCTTGTATTGCACATCACAAATTTCTTTCCTATTAACAACATCCCATGTTCTCCCTCAGGCATATGTGACAACTGGCCCCTGGTCTATGGCACAAACCCAGTACATAGTAAATGCTCAATAGATGTTTTTGAATAAAAGGAAGAGAAGGAGAGAGCAGAGGAAGGACAATGCAGAGAAGAGAAAAAAGGAGTAAATGAGGGTTACATATCTAATGAGTAGCTGAACTGAGGGCCAAATCCATGTCTGTTTGATTTTAAAACCTGTGTCCTTAATCAGTATATTGATTTGCTAAGTATCTAATTTTGTTGTTGACTAGCCACATTTTCCTTTATTTTTTAAGATTTTTTTATTTATTCATTTTAGAGAGAGGGGGCAGAGAGAGAGAGAGAGAGAGAGAGAGAGAGAAAAGCAGAGAGAGAGAAGAGGTGAGGAGCAGAAAGCATCAACTCCCATATGTGCCTTGACCAGGCAAGCCTGGGGTTTTGAACCAGCGACCTCAGCCTTCCAGATTGACATTTTACCCACTGTGCCACCGCAGGTCAGGCTAGCCACATTTTCTTTAAATTCCCTTTTCTATGACACTTGTCTCATTATTATTTCCCATTTATCTTCATTAAACAGAGATTAAAAATGGATGCCTCCTATCTCAGGAAGCACAACAAGGCTATTTGGCTCATCAAATAAACTATGACTAATCAGGTTGCAAATCAATATTATAATTGTAACATTTATGTTCAGGCTCTTAAGGAAGTGCAAAAGTAAGGAAATAAACTCAAACAATTCTGGATACTGTATAAACTATCCCTCTCTTTGAATTAATGTAATGCTATATAATTACATAAAATGTTTGGGATTCTCCACCGCCTGTCTGTTCATTCATCAGCCACGCGCCTAAAATAAAGTCAGCTGAAGGAATAGCTAGCCTTAGCTTTTCTTGCATGTCTTTGATTTTACATACTAATGATTCTTAATATATAGAGGTACATCTTTGGATTTCTGTTTCTTATTTGTTCAAAATTTTAGAGGATTAGAAATTTAGTATTACTGCTACTTTAGGATTACCTTCTTTAAAGGAGTTTAAGTGCACTTTTATATTATTTCATTATGACTATTTTATTATTGATATAATTCTAGATAGATATACCTTTTTAAAAAAACCAAAATATTGCATCTACATGTTCTTCAATTATTTTTATCATATTCTTATTTTTTAATGTGATCTTTCATTTTTTGGTTTTCCTAACTTACTGTTTCTTTTGTTTCATCTAATTTTTCTTATTCTCTTCATTTTGCCTCTCTTTTCTCATATCGTTCTTAGTTTTTTCTAACAATTTATTTTCAAATTCAGTCCCACTTTATTTATCTCCCTCTTATCTTATATGAAGGATTTACCTTTGTGGGCTTCTCCCAATGTTTCCACATTCTTTCTTTCATATACATAACCTCTTTTTTTTTTAATTTTTATTTATTCATTTTAGAGAAGAGAGAGAGAGAGAGAAAGAAAGGGGGGAGGAGCAGGAAGCATCAACTTCCATATATATGCCTTGATCGGGCAGGCCCAGGGTTTTGAACCGGCAACCTCAGCATTCCAGGTCGACACTTTATCCACTGTGCCACCACAGGTCAGGCTATACATAACCTCTTATCATAAAATATCTGATTGAGTGACATCAGGGAAGAACCCTGAGCGGGAGTCAGGGATGGTGAGTGCTGCCCCCAATACCAGCATGATCAATTAATACTGGACAAGCCACTCACTCTACCAAGATGGGGCTCAGTCACCTCAGCCATAAAAATGTGAAGATCAGATAAGTGATCTTAAAACCCTCCCTAGTTCTAATACTCCATGAATATTTGCAGCTATACTTATATCTCTACACTTAGCCACATAAATCCAAGAAAATACATTGTTCCTTATAACTAATTGTATTTAGAAAACCACATGGTATTCATTCTTCTTTCAAGTAATTTGATATTATTCAAGTCTATTTTAGGTAGTGGTGGATCCTTCAAAATCTGTTTTTTGTTTTTGTTTTTCTTTTCATACTATTTCGTTTTTCTTTTCATACTATTTCTATCATGAGGCAATAGCCATAAGATTGTGTGTGTACATGTGTGGATTTGGTGTGTGTATAGAAAAAGTTGAAGTCTATTGTGACCATAGCAACTGTAAAATATAGTTGTTGTTTTTTAAAGATTGCTTCTTTTTAAAAATGTGATTGTTGAATCAGGGGCTGTTTTATTCTTTTTTAAAAGCCAGTCAATTTCTTAATACTGAAACCCTTCCACTCTCTGGCTAGAGCCAGAGAAAGAGTTTGAGCATAACAGAGTACTCAAACAAATAACACTTCATGTGTCCACCCCTGGCACAAAAAACGGTGAAGTTAGGAAGGAGAAGAGAAGAAGAAGAAGAAGAAGAAGAAGAAGAAGAAGAAGAAGAAGAAGAAGAAGAAGAAGAAGAAGAAGAAAGACTATAATGTTTCATCCTAATCAAGAAAACTATTTAAATGAGTGAAGCTTATCCTTTAAAAATATTTCTTAAAGTGTGTTTCCAGGTAACCCATAAATTAATATCACTTGAAATACTTGTTAAAATGTAGATTTTTCCAGACTCCCACCATAGACCTATTGAATCTTGAGGGGATGATGCCTGGCTACCTAGATTTTCAAAAGGCTCATAATTATGTCCATTCTCAACCTTTTGCTCAACATTATGCTGTAGGTCTTGGTCAGGTCAGTAAACCAAGTGAAATAAATTAAAAATATGTAATGTTTGGAAAACAAGAATAAAAATGTAATTTCTTATACATGTTATGACTGTGTACATATGGAAGCCATAAGAATCCAGACTATTTAAAATGAGTGAATTTTACAACATCAGGAGATACAATGCAATGTAAAATAACAATTTTGTTTCTATTCACTAGCAAAATTAGAAAATATAATTTAAAAAATATTATTTACAATAGCATCAAATACCTATGGATAAATTTAACAAAAGAAGAATAAGACTTCTACATGAAAAACTATAAAACATTCCTGAAAGAAATTAAGAAGACCTAAATAAATGGGAAATGGGGTGAATATATGTTCACGCTCAGGTATTGAAAGACATGCTATTGTAAAGTTATCAATCTCTTCAAAATGATCTATAGATTTAATAAAATTTCAATCAAATTCCCAGAGATTTTTTTTGACAAGCTGAGTCTGAAATGTATATGAAAATGCAAAAGAGTAAGACTAGCCAGGATCATCTTGACAAATAAGACAATACCTGGAAGAATTAAAAAAAAAAAAAAAAAAGCTGAAAGGTTTACTGTAGAAAATATCGACATAAAAGTTTTTTGATTAACCTTTAGCAGATAGATTTTCATAGATAAAAATTGAGAAAATACAAATCACCAATATCAGGAATCAAACAGTAGTAATTACTATAGATCCTATATCCATTGAAAGGATAATAAATGAATACCACAAATATCTGTATGCTTATATATTTAACAATGTAGTAAAAATAAATGCACACACTCTTTAAAAAAGGTATTAAGAGATTGTAAAGGCAAGCAATTGACTGGGAGAAGATGTTTTCAATTTTACATATGACAAAAACTTGTAACCAGAATATATAAAGAACTTTTAAAATAGCAATAAAAAGACAGAAATTCATCTTAGTTTTTTAAAAATGGACAAAAGACTTGAATACACACTTCATAAAAGTAAATACCCAAATGTTCAATAACCATAAGAAAAGATGTTTAGTATCATTATTTAAAGGTAAATTTAAATAAAAAACAGTGAGATAGTATTACCTATCTCCAACCTGGCTAAAACTTAAAGAGCATTTAATGCCAACATTGGTGAGAACGGGAACAAATTGCTCTTATACATTGCTGGTGAGAATTTAAACTTCTAAAACTCCTCTGGAAAAGTTTTTATACAAATGTATACATAAACATAGGTAACATAAATAACCCATAAGACATGAACAAGCATGGCCATACAGATTTATTCATAATATCCCCAAACAGAAAACAACCTAAATGACCCCCAACAAGAAAATAGACAGAAATGATTTATAATATTGTCATACAGTGTAATACTACACAGAAATGAAAAAGAAGAAACTATTACTACAAGCAACAACATGGATAAATCTCATAGACATAATGTTGAACATAAGAAGCCAGCCTAAAAGAATATATGTTACATGAATATGAATATATATTATTTTATGTTATATGTAAATATATCAATATATTATGTATAAATACAATATATAATATGTAATATGTTACATGAAGTTTAAGAACAAGCAAAACTGAAGTACAATGATAGAACTTTGATTAGAAAAATATTGTCTTGGAGGAGGCACAAAAGATCCATTTTGGATGTAAGAAATGCTCTGCATCTTGATTTGGGTGTTGGTTATACCTTTTAGAAAAGGTGATTACTTTCATAAAACTTAATGAAATTATACATTTTATACATGTTCACATTATTCTACATATGCTATCTGCCACTAAAAATGAAATTATATTATTCTTACTTTAATTAAAATTTGTTAGTTACCATAAGCTGCACATTTACTAATAAAACTGTTACATAATTTTTGTAAACAAATATATGTATCCTGGAGAATATCATAGTATATAAAGCATCATAGTTACTTGATACCACTATTATCAATTTAAAAATAAATGCACAAGATCTTTTTGTAAAGTAAAAAATCTTCCAGCTTATTAAATTGCACAAATAAATTTGGAGGGTATTGCATTAAGCACCAAATATTTACAAAACCACACTATTAATAATAAATTTAATTTAATTAAAGAAATTTCTTAATAACTTGGGTTATCTTTGTGAACACTTACATTCCACTATGCTGAAATTCTGTAAGTTTTTTTTTTCTGTCTCAGTCTTTTTAGGCTATCAGCATATCCATTACTTATAACCATGATCTTTGAAATATTCTGCTCCCACCATTCTGTGCTGCATGATAACAACAGAAAACTAGATTGGAAATGTATACAAAGAATAAGGAAAAAAATGATGATTGTGAGCTTCTTGTTATTCCAGAAACAAGGCAACATTTTATTTCCCTCAAAAGGAAACTTGTGACAAGAAAACAGGAGCTAGTTCAAAGGGGCTTATATTGGCCAAATCTGGGACAATTGGAGCTCAAAAGCAATTAAGTCTACTAATAAATTATAAACCATTAATAATAGGTATTTGTGAATCTCAGTAATAAATAATAAATGGATTAAACTGGTAATAAATAGGTAACTATCTAAATCAGTGGTAGTCAACCTGGTCCCTACCGCCCACTAGTGGGCATTCCAGCTTTCATGGTGGGCGGTAGTAGAGCAACCAAAGTATAAATAAAAAGATAGATTTAACTATAGTAAGTTGTTTTATAAAGATTTATTCTGCCAAACTTAGCAAAAATCTGACATAAAGTACTTGGTAAATAATTATTATTATATGCTTTAACTTGCTATAACTCTGCTTTATAAATTTTATAAAGTAAAGTTACTTCCCTACTTTATAAATCACCATTACTGTGGAACTGGTGGGCGGTTAGAAAATTTTACTACTAACAGAGATACAAAAGTGGGTGGTAGGTATAAAAAGGTAGACAACCCCTGATCTAAATAAATAACTGCTGGAGAGGGGCAGGCTATTGCTTAAAGTATAATGACCAGTGCTGACAAGTCAATAAAGAGGGATGCTGGAGTTACAATATCATCATTTGCAATCATCATAAGATCAAGCAAGAATCAATAATGGATGCTAACTCTAGGGGGATATTTTGATGATAAGGATATATTTATGCTGTTAAAATTCAACTGTGAAGTATCCTAGTCTAGAATGCATGACCTGAGTCAAACCATGAGGAAAAAGTATCATACAACATCAAAAATAGGAATGGTCAATGAAAACAGGGAAGGAGAACTGTGTTCTTTAAAAATGTCAGTGTTCTAAAAGACAAATTAAGGCTCTGGAAATTTACAGATAAGCAAAAGATATTTGATCCTGGATGGGACTCTGTACTGATCTCTGATTTTAGTCTGAACTGACCCTGTCCTTCAAGAGAAAAGTGCTGTAAAGAACCTTCTTGAATTAACTGGCAAAACTGAAATTCTAAGGGCAGATTAAAATATCAATGTTAAATTTACTGCAGTTGATAACTGTGCTGTGGTTACGGGAGCCTATCTTATCTTTATTCTTAGGAAGTTCCTAGTACGGTATTAGGATCTAAGAGCCACGATGGCTCAGAAAATAAAAAAAACACCAAACAAAAACACAGCAAAAATCACACACAAAACAAACCAATCACACATATATAATCTCTCACTCCTTCCCTTTCTTGGTTCTTTCTGTCTCTTCTTTTATCTCTATATAAACACTTTTATATTACTCAATAGACAGATAGATCAATAGATAGAGACAAGAGACAGCAAATGATAAGCAACTAAGGTAAAATGTTATCAATATGTGAATCAGAGTAAAGGTAAAGGGTATATAAGTATTCATTGTAGTACTTTATTTGCAACTTATCTATAAGTTTTAAACTCTTTAAAAGTTAAAAGTACTAGTAAAAACAGGTTTTTTATAATTTAGGAAAGTTTCTAAAAATAAAAAACAATGTCTCATCCTTACTTTACATCTTTCTGAAAAATTATCATTGTCAGGCCTCTCCATAAATTGTGCATAAATACAGTATAGATCTTAAAGGTAATCTGTCATGCATTTATGTGAAAGGTCTTTAAATTTTTGTTAAAAAATTGATTCTGGGCCTTGGCCAGTTGGCTCAGTGGTAGAGCATCAGCATGTCATGTGGATGTCCTGGGTTCGATTCCCAGTCAAGGCACACAGGAGAAGCACCCATCTGCTTCTCCACCACTCTCCTCATTTCTCTCTTTCTCTTCTCCTCCTGCAGCCATGGCTCGATTGGAACAAAGTTAGCACCAGGCACTGAGAATGGTTTCTTGGCCTCCGCCTCAGGCACTAAGAAGAGCTAGAAATGGAGCAATGCCCCAGATGGGCAAAGCATAGCCCCCTAGTGGAGTTGCTGGGTGGATCCTGGTTGGGGCACATGCAGGAATCTGTCTCTGCCTCTTCTCCACTAAGTAAACAAAGTAAATAAATAAATAAATAAATAAATAAATAAAATAAAATTTGATTCTGGTATAGTAGAATCAAAAAGATTAAGAATCTTGGTTGTACAGATTAATTAATTTATTATTATTATTTTAGAAAAACAGACAGATTGACAGATAGGAAGTAGGAGAGATGAGAAGCATCAACTTAATGTTGCAGCACCTTAGTTATTTATTGATTGCTTTCTTATATGTGCTTTAATGGTGTGTGTGGAGGTGTTCCAGATGAGCCAGTGCCCCCTTGCTCAAGCCAGTGACCTTGGACTCAAGCCAGCAATCTTGGGCTTCAAGCCAGCAACCATGGAGTCATATTTATGATCCCAGGCTCAAGCTGGTGACCCTGAATTCAAACCGGATGAGTCTGCACTCAAACCAGTGATCTCAAGGTTTTGAACCTGGGTCCTCAGAGTCCCAGGCTGACACTCTATCCACTGTGCCACCGCTTGATCAGGCTGGATGAATTAATTATATATTTCACCATTTTGCATAGCTAACATGAGTTAAAAATGTAAGAACATTTACACCTCACAGTTAACCCCAGTATGTTGTTACTAATTACAGTGATGTTTTAAAAATCATTCATGTAGAAAATACAAAATGTAAATGATGTGGATTAATATTATGTAAATGTCAACCCAATAAAATTGCAGTAGTAACTTGCATATTTTAAATAGGTTTAACAGAAATATACTAAAAAAGATTTTTGGACATTTTATTACAACTAAATTTAATATGTAGCCACTGAGATTTTTTTCTTTTCTATGCATATGCATACTTTGCTAGAGCTCCAAAAATCTGAGGAATCATCCCTGGCACATCTTGGTGTTCTCTGCCTAAACTTGTCATTAAAGGAGCTGTCCACTGTACAAATTTTTAATATAAATTTCTTTTCCTATCTCATTCATTCTATGGGGTCCTCAAAGGAGAGAGGATGACTGTCTTGTTTTTACCATTACTATCTAGTATTCTAGCTCCATAGTGTCCCTACTGGCCTAATTTAGAACTGTCATATGGAGCAACTTTAGGGGTACATAACATAGTACTACAACATAGTCTATGTGAGTAGAATTAATGGAATTGTGAAGTCCACAACGTGTGCAGCCATACCTCAAAGGTGGTGGCATTCTGAAGAGATGAATACCATGCCTGGGTATTCAGGCCAGCTCTGTTTCCTGAAACAATATGGATCTAACAGTTACTTTGTTCTGATTCTTCCTTTAAAGCTTGAACACTTAACTTACCTCAGAGTGATGCCTAGATAAAGATGAATGCTGAACTATTTAGTAGCTACTCTAAAATCAGCATGGTGACTTCTCCCCCAGAGGTACTAACTTTGTGTGTGTATGTGTGTGTGTGTGTGAGAGAGAGAGAGAGAGAGACAGGGATAGACAGGCAGGAAAGGAGAGAGATGAGAAACATCAATTCTTCATTGTGGCACCTTAGTTGTTCATCGATTCCTTTCTCATATGTGCTTTGACTGGGGGGCTACAGCAGAGTGAGTAACCCCTTACTCAAGCCAGCGACCCTGGGTTCAAGTTAGCAATCTTGGGTTTCAAGCCAGCAACCTTTAGGCTGAAGCCAGTCAGGTCTATGATCCCACGTTCAAGCCAGTGACCCAACACTCAAGCTGGTGAGTTCATGCTCAAGCCAGTGACCTCGAAATTTCAAACCTGGGTTCTCAAAGTCCCAGTCTGATGCTCTATCCATGGTACCACCACCTGGGCAGGTGGGACTACCTTTTGACTTGTGTAAAATTGTGCCTAATTTATAAACCACTTAAAGGTATGAAATATAATATATTAGCAAAACATGTTCAGATATAGAAGCCACATTATCTATTTTTTTAAAAATATTTTTGCTCCCATAAAAATGTGTGTGTGGTGGTAGCTAGTCTCCAAGATGGCCCACAGCGATCCCCAACTCTTGGTATTTATGCCTTTCAAAATGTGCTCTCTCTTACTGAATCAAGGTTGGTCTCTGTGACTAGTAGAATATGGTAGAAGTAAATGATGGTGTATCACTTCTAAAGGTAGGTCATAAAATACACTGTGACTTCTGCCTTGCATTTTCTTTGTGTTTATTGTTCTGAGGGAAGCCATCTGCAATGACATGGACACACCCAAGAAGCCTAAGGAGAGGTTCACTCAGCAAGGAACTGAGCCCTCCTGCCAAGTAACATGCATGTGAGCCACCTTGGAAGCCCCAGCCAAGCATTTAGATGACTGATGTCTTGTCCAACATCCTGACTGCCACTTCACACCCTCGGACAGAACCATCCGAGTAAGACTCTAATTCCTGACCTACAGAAATTGCAAGATAATGCTTATTGTTTTAACTCACTAATTTGGTGGTGATTTGATATTCAGCACTAGATAAATAATACACGTGGGTTCCCGGTGGACTCAGGTCATCAACCATGAATGCTTAGATGCCACCCTTGTCCAAATATTAACCAGTTTTTGGTGAATCAACTAGCAAATTTTATGACAAAGGATCCAAATAAAAAGTTAACCAATATTATCAAATGACAGGATAAAGTTTTCCACTAGAAAACTTTATATCCCTTCTCCCATTCTTCCATAAAAGTTGAAGTATTTTTATTCCCATCCTCAATCCACTAAAATTGTGAGAATGTAGTGTCTTTCTCTTTTCTTTATCTCTGTTGACCTGTGGCTTTTTGTAATTGTCACCTTGAATGAATATATAAACACTATAATGTGGATTATTATTATTATTATCCTTCCAGCAGAGGCGGATAAGGGTCAGTTGAGGCCCCAGGCACAAAAGAAAATATTGGGCCCCTCAAAAAAAAGAGAGAGACAGGAAAAATAAAAATACATGTTAACCATATTTTTAAATAAATAAAAACTATTGTGCAATATTAATGTTAAAATAGCACATATGAAACCAAATTTGATGTCATTAGAAAAATGTGTAAAGTTGGGGTTTGGTGGGGCCCTTCAGAAATCGGGGCCCAGAGTATGCACCCGGTGTGCCTGCTGTTAAATCCACCTCTGCCTTCCAGAGAGTATGAAATAACAGCACAGGTTATTTCAGCACCTGTGAGTATGAAATAACAGCACAGGTTTTGAGGTTAGCCTTTCTGAGTTTGTACTCCAATTCCATATATAAAGTTGTGTGATTTCATGCGTGTCACCAACCTCTCGTGCACCTGTAAGATAGGCCTTACATAGTATGTATGTCTTAGGGTTGCTATGAGGATCCAAACATGTAATCTATGTAGTCTTTGGCAAAAAAAAAAAGTCCCAAAAAAGTTTTGTTATTTTAAAACTATTATTACTGGTCAGCTCCAAGTACAGCTGTCACTGTTAAGTTAAACCTTGGCTTAATTCCAGAACTTCATTAGATCTTGGGAAAAAGTTGGTGAGCTCTCCAAGCTTTAGTTTCCTTTTGTGTAAACTAGAAATAAAATCAACTTCCTCGCTGGGCCTTTGGAGGATAAAACATTATATAATACATGTAAAACATCTAATGCAGAGCTTGACAAATGGTAGGCGGGCAACAAATGTTCGTTGCTTCCTTCTTCCCAGTTTCTGAAAGTAGATGCTGCAGGGTGGCTGGAGGCTGGCTGTTAAACATGCCAGAGGCAGAAAGGAAGCTATTTCAGGCTTTGTGTGTTGAACTGATTTGGACATAAACCCAAACAGCTTTCTATTATTTAAATGTTGAACAAGCCTCGTTAAGATATATACAAGTCATTTCTCCAATCTTGTTTAAAAGTTCAGGTAATGCTAAACCTAATTCATTTTAATTTTGTCTTTTCCTCATGATTGATTTTCAATCTAGTTGCTGTAATTAATCCCATACTTTGAAATCTAAATGTTCTAATATTTTTAATTCATGTTAATTGTATAAAAGGGTGACATAAACTTGAACATATTGTGATGTGGCAAACTGCTGGGCCTTCTTACTTGCAAAGTGACCTTAGAGGCAGAGACCATGGGCTTGAATCTCATTTGAGCCTCGCATACAATAGAATGTAGAGTTATGGGCCATAGGAGATGGGATTCTAGCTCTCAGTCTGCCACCTTCTAGCTATCTAATTAGCTAAGCCATCTTTTTCTAGGAAAGCAGGTCACACAATGCAATCAACAGTTCAAATGCTACAGACATGTTTACCTGAAACTTATGTGCTCTTATTCATCAATGTCACCCCATTAAATTTAATTTCTAAATATTAAAAAAAAACTTTACTGGAACTGAATAAAAAAGAAAAAGAAGGAAAAACGGGATGGTTAGGGGAAAGCTGAGTCAGACTCATGTTTGAATCCTGCCTCCACCTCTGCATGGTTGTGTGATCCCACTGAGCTTTAATTTCCTATAAATTGGGACAATCATATCTAACTTGTAAGTTTGTGATTTTGAATAAAATAAACATGTATAGCTTCTGGTATATATTAGGTATTTAATAAACAATTTTCTGCTTTTCCTTTCTTTTGTGTCTCAGTTTTATACAATGAGGCAGTTAAGGCCCTTTGATTCTCATGTTTGGTTATTATAGAAATTTTACTGATTAATGCAACATTAAAAAGATCTGGACACTTACTCTTGATATGTAATAAAGTGTTGTATCTGGTTCTAATAAGAAGAAAAACATATTGTGGTTGCAGATGAAAAAAAAAAAAGAAAATTTCCTAAATGTATGTGTCTAAGAAGAAGGACAGCCCAATACAGATTCAGTGTAGATACTTTATTTGCAATCTGTTGTGTCTACAAATGGCCTGATGATAGTGATCAGATCAGAGGTTATTAGTCAGAGACTCTGTACAGTAAACAATAGCAGAACAAATCCAGGACCATTAACCTAGCTGGCAAAGACCATTAACCCTTTGGGCCAAAACAAAGCATGGTTGACCTTTCTTAGAGCCCAAACTGTGTGAGATTATTTCCTATATCAGTTACAATGAACTATCTCAACATAAGGAGATTTTTTTTATTTTTAAAATTAAGACATAAAATTAAAGATAAATCTGAAGAGCTTGATTTAGGTTAAAAGAACATATATGTGTGGGAGTTTGTGTACCCATGTATATAAAAAGAATATAAGGATATTGACCAGGTTGTGAAGAGTACCTATTTTTAGAACATGAATATTATTAAGTTTTGTTGTTTTTTAATATTTTCTAAATCTTCTATAATTGTTATGTTTTTTAATTTTTTTTTATTTTAGAGAGGAGAGAGAAAGGGAGAGAGAGAGACAGAGAGGGAGAGATAGAGAGAGAAGGTGGGGAGGAGATGGAAGCATCAACTCCCATATGTGCCTTGATCAGGCAAGCCCAGGGTTTCGATCCGGTGACCTCAGCATTTCCAGGTCGATGCTTTATCCACTGCGCCACCACAGGTCAGGCTAAATCTTCTATAATTGTTATGTGTTACATTGATATTGAGAAGGAAAACAAGTTATGGGTATCATAAAAAGCTCTTATAAGCTCTTAGGCAGATATCTCCATCCACACTGACCCCTGAAGATCAACTTAAAAGACAGAGACCCACCATCACATATAGTTTCCGAAATAGGTAAAGGTAAAAATTACTTAAGCAGTTGAACCTAAAGGTATAATTAAACAAAGTAACTCCATTGCCACATTATATCTTATAATACTGAGACATTCTATCTTTGAATGTGTAGAAATAAATGAGCCATTATGTCCACACATCTTTTCTTGTATCGCCATAGTTGCCAATATAATTGTATATAATATAGGACTACAATTTAGTAGGAAGAATCAAAAGGTTCAGAATTGTAATTCTGACTCCATTTGTAATAGCTGTGTGAGTTTAGGAAGTTACTTGATTATTGGAAACATAGATTACTTTTTCTGTAAGATGTGGATAATAATAAGTTTTTCACAAATTTTCCTTTTTTAAATTCATTTTAGAGAGCAGTGAGAGAGAGGGGTGGGGGAGGAGCTGGAAGCATCAGCTCTTATATGTGCCTTGACCAGATAAGCCAAGGGTTTTGAACCAGGGACCTCAGCATTCCAGGTCAATGCTTTATCTACTGCGCTACCACAGGTCAGGCCACAAATTTTCTTTTCCAGGACTAAATGAGATAATAAATACCAAGTCCCTGGCATATAAATGTGAATCTGCTTCTCACTTGCACTTTTTTTGCAACTTTTATATATACCCACAATATTGAAATAGTGTAGAATAAGGGGCTAATATAAAAATCAGTCTTGGCCCTGGCCGGTTGGCTCAGTGGTAGAGCATCAGCCTGGCGTGCAGGAGTCCTGGGTTCAATTCCCGGCCAGGGCACACAGGAGAAGCACCCATCTGCTTCTCCACCCCTCCCCCTCTCCTTCCTCTCTGTCTCTCTCTTCCCCTCCCGTGGCCAAGGCCATTGGAGCAAAGTTGGCCCGGGCACTGAGGATGGCTCTATGGCCTCTGCCTCAGGCGCTAGAGTGGCTCTGGTCGCAGCAGAGCGACACCCCCCCCATGGGCAGAGCATCGCCCCCTGCTGGGCGTGCCGGGTGGATCCCGGTCGGGTGCATGCGGGAGTCTGTCTGCCTCCCCGTTTCTGGCTTTGGAAAAATACAAAAAAAAAAAAAAAAAAAAAAAAAAGAAAGAAAAAAAATCAGTCTTATAGTATGATGTTTTGAGTGTGGTCTTGCTTTCCAAATAGAAGGTTAAATTAGCCTAAGCCAAGCAATTTTTTCTTTGCCTGTGATCTGTCAAGTTTAATCACCAAATAGTGCATAATCAACTAAAAGGAACAGAAAAATCTTACTGTGTAAGTTCAAAAGAGAAATAAGGTCTATTTTTAACCAGCTATAGCTGAATATCTCTCTCTCTCTCTCTCTCTCTCTCTCTCTCTCCTTTCTTTACAACATTCTCTGACAGCCTATAGTTCTATGAACTAACTGAGTTGCACTAAGATTAAAACAAAAAACTTTTGTTCTTTAGATAATCTCATAAATGTTAACTCAGAATTTTTTGTTTCTTATGAAAAAAACAAGCCAGAATTTGAAGTAATGTTGGTAACATCAAATGTTTGGTTCATGTTAATATTTCAAATGGATTATTAATTTTAAGTACTAGTGTTAGGGAAAAAATATTGCATTTATAGTAAAACTTTTAATTGAGAAAATAAATTTTCATTTAAACAATCTCCTAATTTTCTAAATAATATGAATATTAAAGGCCCAGTGAAACTACATATTCAGAGGCAGATATAAAACATATTTGTAAAATTATTTAGGAAAGGCACACAGAATATTTTGGGTAGTTTCCTAAGATCTCTATACTAAATTTTGCACGTATAGAATTTAGTCTCTATTGGCAATCTATGCTTGGGTATTCTATAGGGTCTTTACATTGAATATATTCTAAATTTAATTTATTTTTTTTCTCCCTCCATCCTGATTCTCTTCCCATTTCTTCTTTTAGTGAACAGTTCCATAATCCATCCCGTGGGTCCAAGTAAAACATTTGGGATTTATTCAAAGTACTCCCTTTTCACCTTCTGTCTACTCACCTTACTACAATATAATCTACAAAATATATTTCAAAGATCCCTCTCCTGACAATTCACTGTCAATTCCCTGTTCAGGTTATCTTTCCTTCTTGCTGGGATCATTGCACTAGCTTCTCATGGTTCTCTTTGCTTCTAATCTTACTTTCTCCAATCTTTCTCCAGATTTGGTCTTGATAAAAACTGGTCTGAAAACAGATCTCCCCTGTGTTAGAGTTGTGGATTCAGTATCAGATTTGGAATTCTTTAGTTGGGCATACAAAGTCTTGCATGCTATTCTAGTCTCTTTGCATGCCATTCTTTCTCCATGTCTACAATACACTTCCTATTCTGAAACATGTACAGTTCCTCTAATATTTTATCCTCCTAATATGTTAATGGCCTATCACATACCATTTCACACTGCCCAGAATATTCTTTCTGTCTCCTACCGATGTCTAACTTTTTATATTTATTTTTTATTTTTTTGTTTTTAGGGAACATAGTGAGGCAGACTCCCACATGTGTCCCGACCACCCAGCAAACCCATCTGAGGCCAATGCTCAAGTACTGAGATATTTTTAGTGCCTGAGGCTGATGTGCTCCAACAGAGCTATCCTCAGCACCCTGGGCTGTGCTCAAACCAATGAAGCCACTGGCTTGTGGGAGGGGAGGAAGGAAAGAAAGAGCGGGGGGGGGGAGAGAAGCAGATGGTCACTTCTACTATGTGCCCTGACTAAGGATTGAACTGGGACTTCCATATGCCAGGCTAATGCTCTATCCACTGAGCCACTGGCCAGGGCCTACCTATGTCTAATTTAAAGGCAGATTAACTGTCATCTCTTCCTGAATACTAACTTGAAAACACATCTTCCTGACTCCCCAACACACACACACACACACACACACACACACACACACACACCTTTTATCTGATTTGGATGCCCTCATCTGTGCTTACAAAACTTCTACTGTGTACATTCTCCCAGCATTAATCTTTTGAAACTGAAATTATTGATTTATTTATGTGTCTCTATATTATATGGTTAACTTCTTGAAGCCAGAGGATTTGTTTATTTTGAATTTGAATTGCTTGCACATGGGTTAGTATTTAACAAATAGTGAATTTTTTTTGGTATTTTTCTGAGATTGGAAACGGAGAGGCAGTCAGACAGACTCCCGCATGCACCCGACCGGTATCTACCCGGCACGCCCACCAAGGGGCGATGCTCTGCCCACCTGGGGTGTCGCTTTATGGCAACCAGGGCCATTCTAGTGCCTGAGGCAGAGGCCATGGAGCCATCCTCAGCACCCAGGCCAACTTTGCTCCAATGGAGCCTTGGCTGCGGGAGGGGAAGAGAGAGACAGAGAGGAAGGAGAGGGGGAGGGGTGGAGAAGCAGATGGGCGCTTCTCCTGTGTGCCCTGGCCGGGAATCAAACCCGGGATTCTTGCACGCCAGGCCCACGCTCTACCACTGAGCCAACTGGCCAGGGCCAACAAATAATGAATTTTAATGTATTTAAATCTTGGATTTTTCTTCCATTTCTTTCATTTGCCTCCCTGGGCTTTATTTTCTTCATCTATAAAAGTAAAGATTTAAACTAGTCAATGGGTCTCCAATTTCAAACCTCATACTAGTTGCTCTAAAGTATCCAGGAGTTGGAAAAATTAACAACTCCCTAAAGATAGGAAAAACCCGGCCCTGGCCGGTTGGCTCAACGGTAGAGTGTCTGCCCAGCATGTGGAAGTCCAGGGTTCGATTCCCAGTCAGGGCACACAGGAGAAGTGCCCATCTGCTTCTCTACCCCTCCCCCTCTCCTTCCTCTCTCTTCCCTCCTGCAGCCAGGGCTCCACTGGAGCAAATTGGTCCAAGTGCTGAGGATGGCTCCATGGCCTCCACCTCAGGCGCTAGAATGACTCTGATGGCAACAAAACAATGCCCCAGATGGGCAGAGCATAGCCCCCTGGTGGGCATGCCGGGTGGCTCCCAGTTGGGCGCATGCAGGAATCTGTCTGTCTCCTCGCTTCTAACTTTGGAAAAATACAATATTAGTTTCAGGTGTACAGCATAGTGGTCAGACAATTATATAGTGTAGAAAGGGACCCCTCCGATAGCTTCAGGACTCACCTGGCATCATACATAGTTACTACAATATTTGCGATATTCCCTATGTTGTACTTTACACTCCCATGATTATTTTGTAACTGCCAATTTATACTTCTTAATTTCTTCACCTTTTCACCCCAGTTCCCCCACCACCCTGCTGGAAAGTATCAGTCTCTGTATCTATAAATCTGTTTCTGTTTTGTTTGTTGGTTTATTGTTAATCTGGTATTCTAGGTCTCTCCTGGCACCCACTCTTTCTCCAGCCTCAGGCTTCACCTTCACTTTCTTGCACTTCATGATCCGCTCAGGCTGAATTGCTTATACAGAGAAAGGTACATGCTGGCTTTCCTTGCGAAGAATGCCCCACTATTGTGTCAAATCCAAGATTAAGCAAATATATCAACTCTTCTTTGTAGAATTCTCTGAATTATTTCTTTTCTCTTTTAGAACCTGTTTTTGTTTCTATTCAAGCACTTTTTGTTGTATTAGATTGTCTGAGCTTCTTGAAGACAAAGAATAGTTAGTTACTCAATGAATGTTTTTCCTTTACTGTGATGATTTATTCATTCCTTAAATATTTATTGGGACTCTATTAATCTAAATTTATTACTTTATGTCATTTTATTCTTATAATAATAATACTGCATTTGTTATAATTTTGCACATGAGGAAACAAAGGCGTATAAAGGTTCAGCAATTTGCACAGCCAGTCACATGGCTGTTTAATGGTTGGGTTAAAATTATCTTCCAGGTATTTCTGACATCATTTTCTTCACACTACCATGTTTTTTTAAGGAATCAAAAATTTTTTTTAAAAAAGAAGAGAAATATGATTTAAAGTGAATTTTTCCAGATCTATTTCCTCATTCCTAGGTAAATGTGGACTCACTTAAATTATTACCAGGAAGCCACAGTCTGATAAACTAGAGTGTGATAGAAATTCAGAGGAAATCAGTACAGTTTAACTAATGTTTTAAGAATTTGAAAAAAGCAAATTTCCAGCAGAACTATAAAGAGTATTTTGGGGGGATTTGGTAGCAATTTTATTTTAAAATCAAAGTTTTATTGCTTTTTCTTATTTCTGTATAAGACTGTGTCATATTTTCAAAGGGTCTAGACCAGTGCTTTTCAACATTTTCCACCTCATAGCACACATAAACTAAAATCTTACAAAACCAAAAAAATATATTTTTTGCCAGTCTGACAAAAGAAAAAGCTATAAATTTGATTCATTCATATCGGACAGTTATTGTGTTAGCTGTTGTCATTTTTTCATTTGACAATCTAAGGAAAAACAGGTGAGTGCCCTGACTAAATAAATAGTCAGGTATTACATGTTTTAAAAATTCTTGTGGCACACCAGTGCCACCAGTTGAAAATTGCTGGTCTAGACATTTGAATTAGGAAAAAATTGTGGTAAAGGATATAAGAGATAGGACAGAGGTGGGGGATACTTCTCAGGGAAGGTGACGCCCTGACATTTTTATCTGAAGTTTAACAAAATTAAAATATACCATATTTTTTGCTCCATAAGATGCACTTTTCTCGCCCAAAAGTAAAGGGGAAAATGCCTGTGAATCTTATGGAGCGAAAAATACGGTTATTTTATTAAATATTTTAACACACCATTTGGTTCAGAACATTTTTTTTTCTTATTTTCCTCCTTAAAACCCTAGGTGTGTCTTATGGTCAGGTGTGTCTTAGGGAGCAAAAAATACTGTAATTGACATAAGAGCTAAGATTTATTAAATGCATATTATGTACATGATATTTTGCTTAGTGTTTTATATTTACTGGATTTCAAACTTCAGTCATTCCTTGTCATTTTAACGGATTTTGCTACATCTGTCATCTGCATTATGTACTTAATGTTTTTCTTTAAATAGACTTTAGTCAGCCTGTTTCCCCCCCTTGTTCTAAGCAGTGGCACATAAGTGTGAGGTCTAGTGATATAGTTTATATTTCAATTAAATGTTTTTGCTTTACATTTTTTCAAAAACACATTGAGGCAAATGCATTATTATTATAGAAGAGTTCATGTATTACCTAAAAATCAGAAATTGTATCCTGGTTTGTGAAATGCTATTTTGTTTCATTTAATCCTCAAAATAACCCTTTGGGTTAAGAACACTTATTATTACTATTTTCATTGAAAAGGAAAAAGTGAGAAAAAGAGAGATGAAATAGCTTGCCTAATGTCACAAGCTAAAAAGGTGAAATCGTAGTTTGAGTTCAGATCCGGGGTTCCTTTGAAGTCCAAGCCCTAAAACACTATGACGTCCTTTAGACAATCCTGGAAAAGATTTCATTTCTATCCACATTATTTTATATGCCATAATTGCACTTTGCAAAGTCTGAATGTGTACAAAAGTGACTAAGAGTATAAAAAATTAAAATAATTGTGTAAGGTTGATTTTCTTTTCAATTTTTTCTCAAATGGTTTACTGTTACCGTTTTGCTTTTATAATTAAAAAAAGATACATAGAATTGTGAAATAATATCTCTATTTATTCTTAGAGTTTCAGAAGTCTAATTTAACACCAATATTCATTCAGTGGTATTGTGTGAGTGTGTAGGTTTGATTATTTACTGAGATATTCTTTAAAATATTCAAGGTGGTGTTGGCTGTGAGCTGATTTCAATGTGCTAGACTCCCTATCCTTGCCACTGCCAACTCCGTTGCAGAGGGTGGTTCTGAACATTTATTGGGGTGGGGGTGGGGGGAAGATTTGTTTGGGCAAAGGAGGAATAAGAATTCTTTCCTAAGCACCTGCAAGTTGTTTATGTAATTTGGGTCATGCTTACATTGGTTGTGTGGAAGCTACATCTTTAATCCACTTTCTTGCATGTCTTATGTGACAGTAGTAGTTATTATTAATTGACTGGAATTATTTCATTGTATTTTCATACGATTTTCCTTTCTGTCTCTCATTCTCTCTCTCTCTCTCTCCCTCTTTTCCTCATGCCCTATTTTACTTATGAGCCCTGTATCACAATATGTGGCAAAGCAGATGTTTGCTGGGAGCAATGGCATACAGAAATTAGGAGGCAGATAAATGTCAGTACAGAGGATACAACTTTGTGTACCATTCCAGGGCACACTCCAGAAATAGAAAGTTGGATGTCATGGTCATCTGTATATGGATGGACTTGGCAGGCTGGCAATCTGTACAATATTTTTCCTTTTGATCTGCCTTCACTCTCCTTTTCACACAAAATGTTCCCTATATTGAACATGGATTTGGAGAGCCTGGGTGTGAGCAATTAGAAGTCTAAAATGGAGTGTGTGGGAGGTTCAGAAGGAAGCCTTGGTAGTTAAGCTTGTCATCCGTGAGTGAAGCACAGCGTGCTGCTTCCTGGCTAGAGTTCTAGAGAAAAACATAAAGACCCAAAAAATAAGCACTTGTTAAGGATGACGACCTGTGTGCCGTAAAAACAAGGCTGTATCAGAAAGATGTCATCTAAAGGACTTCTCAGAGACTAAGTTCTGGGAAATATGCTGCTCACAAAAATTAGGGGATATTTCAAAATGAATATAAAGTGATAAATATCCCCTAATTTTTGTGAGCACAATGCTTACAAGTAAACTAGTTGGTTAGGGCATCACCATGAGTAGATATAAGTGAACAGAGAAGACCTGGCTGGTTTCGCTGCGCTGATCACAGCAGAACTTAGAGACTGGTGGGAGGACATTAGATTGGTGAATGGAACGGGTTATACATAAATCAATTGGCAAGCATGCTCCAAACAAGGATCCATATGCTTTGCAATCCTTGTTCCTGCCTCCACTCTTATGGAGCAAATTAGATCTGCAAGTCCAGATATAAGCTCCATTTATGACCATATTAAAGTCTCAGGGGACAGACACAGAGAAGGAAGACCACCTGGCATTGCTCAGCATGACCCCTACAATGACCATGGCCATGCTTACAGTGTACATCTTCAATGTGGGGCTTTGGTGGGTATTGACAGCCACCTTTTCTACTGAGTGTGGTCAGAAGCAGGAGTGTGTATGGTAGCTGGTTTGAGGATTAATCAGTCATATCAGCCAAAAATTGTGAGAACTGAACTAGGCAGTACAGCTCTAAAGAAGGAAGGGAAAAGGGATCTCAACTAAGGCACAGTTCAGAGCTAGCTTCCTAACGTGTTCAGAGCAGCTTTTGAATTGACCTCAATTAGGTTTATCAGAGCAAACACTGAGTGGTCACCTCTTCCATAATTCTACTTTTAAGTAGAATAAAAACTCAATCTTCACAAACATTGTATATAAAAAAGCCCTTCTAAAAAGGGATCCCTGGAAATCTATTTTAAAAGGTTAATTCTAGGCCCTGGCCGGTTGGCTCAGTGGTAGAGCATTGACCTGGCGTGCGGAAGTCCCGGGTTCGATTCCCGGCCAGGGCACACAGGAGAGGCACCTATCTGCTTCTCCACCCCTCCCCCTCTCCTTCCTCTCTGTCTCTCTCTTCCCCTCCTGCAGCGAGGCTCCATTGGAGCAAAGATGGCCCGGGTGCTGGGGATGGCTCCTTGGCCTCTGCCCCAGGCCCTAGAGTGGCTCTGGTCGCCCCCGGTGGGCGTGCCGGGTGGATCCCGGTCGGGAGCATGTGGGAGTCTGACTGCCTCTGCGTTTCCAACTTAAGAAAAATACAAAAAAAAAAAGGTTAATTCTTTTCAATAGTGAAATAATTGCCTACTGCTTTATTTTCTTGTTGCTTTTGATTTTTAAATTTTTTCTGTTTCGTAGATGTTACAGAGATAACTTTTTGTTATTCCCTGCATTTCTAGGTATTTGACAGTTATTTTTACCTGTATCTCCCCTTGGCCTTTAGTACAGTCTCTATTTTCAACTAAAGATGCTAAAGATGTTAGTTCTTTAAAGGTCTTTGAAAGTCCTTTCCCTGAATCCCAAGTTCTTGTATGATAGATTTAAGTATTTTTATTCTTTAAGTTCAATAGAGACATTTGATAAATCTTAATGCTTCTAATATATACCAATTCTTCTTCTATATATATGCACTAGGCACCCAGAAAAATGATATTTAAGATTACCATCATCTAGGTAGGTAACTGACACTTATGTAATAATAAAATAATAGCATTAATAACTAATCAATAAAAATAAATTATGTACTAAATACTTTATAAGCATAACTCCATTAATTCTCAAAAACATCTATGTATTCAGAGCTAGCATTATATCCATTTTGATTAGGACCCTGAGTCTTAGAGAAGTGAAACCATTGATGTGAGCTCATGCATCTAAAAGTGGTGAAAGCAGAATAATACAATATGGCAATGGCTAGACCAGAATGCTTGGGGCAAAGGCTTGGAAAAGTGAGGCAAGGCTTCACAGAGGAGAGGATATTGAGGCTGGGTCCTACATTAAGCACAAGAAAAAAAATAGCATAAGCACACACTGTGAGGATGATTATCATGAATGATTTACAAAAATTAAGTGCTACCAAATGCAATGCCTTTAACAAATATCTTTGTATCTTGAGGAACTGTAAAGAAGTCCTGGAGGTTTAGGGTGTAAGTTTAGAGTACATTGAACTCAAAGGTAAAGATGGAAAAACCAGCTGTCTGAGCAGCTGGTTTCAGAGGGTGGGCTAAAGGTAGAGCTGGGAAGCATTTGGGAGGGTGGGAGAAAATGGTTGAGAAAGGGGTTTAGATGAATTCCTCTTTATTTCTGAATACCAGTTGAAGAGACTCTTGGCTGCTCACTGAGGCATTCATCAGTTGTCAAAACTGGCATTTCCTTTTGTTGAACAAGACAATGTAGGTGACAGAAAAGATGCATTATGATGAAGTCACAATGACTATAAAGTACCTGTTTCTAATGGAAGAGTTATTTAAAATGATAAAAAAAAAAAGGCAAATTGTGAGCAGGAGGCTTAAATGTGATTGTTTAGTGACTTCAATCAATTTTCTCTTTTTTAATATATTTTCTTTTTTGAAGGAAATTTAAATGTCCAAGGATATTGATAGTCTTTGAGAGAAGAAACCTAGCATTATGAGAAGGGCATAGATATGTGTGGTGAGAGGAAACCTGGTCTGGTCTTCACCTATCACCGTGAGCTGTGTAATTTGGACATGTGGTTGAACCACTCTGAGTTTCAACATCTCTGGAAGAGTGATTTAGTCATGCATGTCACCTTCCTTACCTGTGGGGTGGTTTCAGTCAGATATACTTGAATTCAAAACTGGGCTATGCTTCTATCTAACTGTATAGTCTTTTTATAAATGGAACTTTTTGGAGTGATATTGGTTCACAAAACCATATTAAGTTTCAAGCATAGAACTCAATGAATATCATCTGCACACTGCATCATTTGTGCATTACCTGAAGCAAAGTCTATTTCTGTCCCCATTTATCCCCCTTTTCTCACCTCCACCTGTCCCCACCCCCATTTTCCTCTGGCTGTCACCACACTGTTGTCTGATATGTGTATAGTCTTTTCTAATCTGCAAAATGAACATCATAATTCCTTTTTCTCCAAATTTCTTTCAGAATTAATGGATACAATGAATATGCAAAGTGCAGCACCAGATACATAGTCTAATCTTTTTTTTAAAAAAAGTCTATTTGCACCTTTTCAATGGTTTAGATTTATTTAAAAGGAAAGACCTGTATAAATAAAGATCCTCAGATAACAACAGCTGCATGATGCACTAAAACTTCCTTTGCTATAGCCTGACCAGGCAGTGGCGCAGTGGATAGAGTGTCGGACTGGGATGTGGAGGACCCAGGTTTGAGACCCCAAGGTCACCAGCTTGAGTGCGGGCTCATCTGGTTTGAGCAAGGCTCACCAGCTTGAGTCCAAGGTCGCTGGCTTGAATAAGGGGTTACTCAGTCTGCTGTAGCTCCATGGTCAGGGCACATATCAGAAAGCAATCAATGAACAACTAAGGTGTTGCAACAAAGAATTGATGCTTCTCATCTCTCTCCCTTCCTGTCTGTCTGTCCCTATTGTCCCTCTCTCTGACTCTCTCTGTCTCTCCCACAAAAAACAAGCAAAAAAATCCTTCCTTTGCTATAAAGTGGGAAGTCAGTCGTTCTTAGCCCCAGGTGCACATTTGAACCACTGAGGACAATTAAAAACATTCCAAAGTGTGGGTCTCTTCTCCAAAGACTGATTTAATTGATCTGCTTTGGGACACCCACCTTGAATTTGTAAAAGCTCCCAAAGTGTTCCTAATATGCACTGTATTCAATCATTGCTTCTTAATCTTTCAGGTAAGTTACCTGACAATCTTGTTAAAATGCAAATAATGCTTCTCTAGGTCTGGGGTGGGGCCTGGGATTCTGCATTTCTAACAAGCTTCCAGATAAAGCTGATGCTGCTACCTTGGGACCACACTCCAAGTAGCCAGTGATTAATGATCCATAACAGTGGTTCTTAACTTTCCTTGCTCATCAGAATAACTCAGTTGCTTGTTGAAAATGTAGCATTGGGTATCTCAGTTGGTTAGTGTCATCCTGATATACCAAGGTTGTGGATTCGATCCCTAGCCAGGGTACACACAAAAATCAACAAAATGAATGCATAAAATAAGTGGAAAAACAAATCAATGTTTCTCTCTCTCTCCCTCTTCCTCTCTCTCGCTTTAAAAATCAATCAGTAACCTGACCAGGAGGTGGCGCAGTGAATAGAGCATCAGACTGGGACATGGAGGACCCAAGTTTGAAACCCCAAGGTCTCTGACTTGAGCACAGGCTCACCAGCTTGAGCATGGGCTCATCTCATTTGAGCAAGGCTCACCAGCTTGAGCCCAAGGTCGCTGGCTCGAGCAAGGGGTCACTTGGTCTGCTGTAGCCCCCAGGTCAAGGCACATATGAAAAAGCAATCAATGAACAACTAAGGTGCTGCAATGAAGAATTGGTGCTTCTCATCTCTCTCCCTTCCTGTCTGTCTGTCCCTATCTGTCCCTCTCTCTGTCTCTGTCATACACACAAAGAAATCAATCAGTAAAGAAAATGTAAAAATTGCAGCATTGGGAACTGGGTCTGGCCCTCATAAATTCTGTTTTACTTGATTTATGGAGGAACCAAAAGAATCACTAATCTACAGTGTCCATTTCAACCCCAAAATCCCATGATGCCAATTTTGTGATTTTTATAATATAACTTCCCTCCTTGTTCAATTTTTCAGTAAAATGAATTATATAGTCTGAAGGTGAATATGTGAGATATCATTGTCATTCCCTGAAAGATGGGTGAACTCAAGTGATGGGATGTCAACACATGGCTGATCTTTATGCCATATGTATATTTAGCCTCCAGAATTCTCCTTTTGATTTAATGAAGGTCATCGAACTCTCTTTGTGTGAGCAAGATTTGCTGTTGACAGAGCACTCACAGATTAATCAGGAGAGCATCCTTCACCAAGGAGAGATGAACAAATGACCCTGGGATATTCTCTGCTTTCTGCAGCACATGCTTTCTAGAGTAGAATCCCTGCAGACATGGGTTCATCTTCCCTACCCCGGGATCAAACCAAGTAAAATGAAGACGGGAGAAAATAGCAAACTGTGTTATATAGCAAAGCAGACAACTGACTTTTGAAAATCCCTGGGGCATCCACAAGAATTGGTCCCATGATAGACTGAATAGCTTTTTCCTTCTTCTTCTCATCTTCCTGGATTCTTGCTCTTACTAGCTAGCTAAAAACATCATATTTTAAGGGACAGGCTCTTACCACTTTAAAAGAAAAATTGAAAAACTTTATGAGGGTTGAAAACATAATTCTGGTATTGTTGCTTTGGATAACCACATTGCATGTAATTAATATGGAAGGAGTTGGTTTCCAAAAAGTGTATGAATGTGTATATGAATTGATACAAGAATGGCAATGTGGAAAGTGAGAGAAACTCATATGTTTTCTTGCTATCCTTTTTAAAAGTATGTGTACCTGTAAGAGCACTTGATCAGTCTGTAGAAATATCTGTATGAACCCTGGAGTGGACAACTCAAAAAGGTAATAATCATATACCAGTTTGGCTGACTATGTCCTAGGTCACCCACGTTATAGAAGAAGGTACCAAAAAGGGGCTAGTTGACCTCACTTACATCCTCAGTTCCTGGGAAGGGCCAGCCAAGCAGAACCACCACGTGTGGGATTCAGCAGCAGCACAGACTTTAACTGCCTCAAATGCCTTTCTCAAGAGCCAGCCTTCATGCTGCCCTCCTTCCACTGGTCCTTGGAGCCTCGCCATTGTAAGATTTGGGCTTTAGTCATCTATTCTAACACACGTACATTTGGTTTGAAAAGAGAAGGGTACAAGCCGGGGCCTCAGGCTTCTGCCCATTCATTTGGAGCCATTTATCAGACCGAGGGGCTTGTTGTCCAGGAAAGGCTAAGGAGTCAGTGCCCTGTGGAAGGAGGCTGCTGTGGAGGGCTGGAGCAATGCAGGGACAAGCCCCACGCTGGAGTGGCTGCAGAGTCCCAAAAAGGAGACTCTGGGGGAGTGACCAGTCCTAGGTAGTGGGGCTCCGGATGAGGTGTTAGAAGAAAAGGGGCTGTTATCTTCCAAGCGAAAGGAAGAGCTATGTACATTGGGAGTACTAAGGCAAACGTTTACTGTTTTTCATTTTTTCTGAGCTATATTTTGGTGAGGCAAGAAAATGATCACCATGTTTTAACATTTAATTTTTAAAAAAAATTTACCCAAAATAGGAAGTTAAACTCTGATCAGGTCTCATTTGTTTGAAAGGCAGTGGCTTCCTTTTGACATTTTAGACAGAGGAGAGATGGCCTTTTGCCAAGAATGTTTATTTTATCGATTTGCTTTGTAGCATTTCCTAAGTTGTACTTTAAAAATCTTACCTCATTAATGCACTTAAGACCATATAAATTAAACATTGTTATTTGCAGAGGAGGAAACCAAAGATTAAAGAATTGAATTTGCTCAGATCTACCATGGCAGGCCCAGGATTTAAACCTAGGCCATCAGGGTCAAGGGTAATATCCTGGACCACTGCATTCTCCTGCCTCCAATACTGAGGAGAGTGTTCCTGTTCTGGGCAGAAAGAGATACTAGACTGGATGGACTGTTTCTTAAATGTGTTCCCCGAGGCTGGAGTGCTGGCCACGTCATCATCATTGAAGTTCTTGTTTAAAAGTCAAAGTCCTCAGCCTTACACATGGATTTCTGATTTGGGAAGTCTGAGGTTTTTGGAACTAGACCTAGATGATGTTTAGGGAACCTTCACCCTTACTACATGTCCAAAATTCTCTGATGGAAACATCATTCTTATTACCCTAAAATAAACATGGTATCAGAAAGCAGCAGTAGCTTATACTACCATCTCCCCTACATTTTAATTATTCCAACTCTGGTTTCTAAACCACAGTCGCCGATGGTGACAATTCTGACTACTCCACCCCCGCCTCCATCTGTTGACAACCACCAAGAGGCCATGAGGGGTAGGATGGTCTGAAGGCTGCACGCTAGAATTATAGTTCGACTGTGAATTCGTTTATAGTTGGAGTTGGCCAGACAGAATATTATGGAAGAAGTTAATCCATGAGCAATTATTAGAGCGGTGGGCTCCTATATAACTTCATGGAGATTGGATGAGAATTGCTACAATCACTAAGGCTATGTGGCTTACTGATGAGTAGGCGATTAGTGACTTCAGATCTGTTTGATGTAAGCAGATTGAGCTTGTTATAATTATGCCTCATAGGGAGAGAATTATAAATGGGTATGCCATGTTACTTGCAAATGGGTTGAGGAGGGCTGTGATTCGTAGTATGCCATAACCTCCTAGTTTTAGTTTGAGTCCTCTGAGACTCCCACATCCTGCCTTTTTTCCTTCCAAAAAACCCCGTAGCCTGGTCTTCTTTTTTTTGTTTGTTTTTTGTTTTTTTGTATTTTTCTGAAGCTGGAAACGGGGAGAGACAGTCAGACAGACTCCCACATGCGCCTGACTGGGATCCACCCGGCACGCCCACCAGGGGGGATGCTCTGCCCACCAGGGGGCTATGCTCTTCCCCTCTGGGGCGTCGCTCTGTTGTGACCAGAGCCACTCTAGCACCTGGAGCAGAGGCCAAGGAGCCATCCCCACGCCTGGGCCATCTTTGCTCCAATGGAGCCTTGGCTGCAGGAGGGGAAGAGAGAGACAGAGAGGAAGGAGGGGGGATGGAGAAGCAAATGGGTGCTTCTCCTATGTGCCCTGGCCGGGAATCAAACCCGGGTCCCCGGTACGCCAGGCCGACGCTCTACCGCTGAGCCAACTGGCCAGGGCCGCCTGGTCTTCTTAAATGCTTAGATTCTATCTACTGCAAGCAAAGTGGACCAGTTTATTATCTACAATTTACAGCCTCTCTCCTTCTCTTGTTCTGCCAACAGTGAGGCAGCTCAGGTGGGAGACTCCAACTGAACATTATTCTCCCGTTCACATTGAGTGGACCCGACCCAGCAGTGTTCCAATGTGGGTCTGGAGATGGGACTGAGCCTGCCTCAGCCCCCTTTCCCGTCCCTCCTCCAGCAGCTGCTTTCTTGTAGACCTGAGCAGGCTGAAAGTTCTGGCTAGTCTCTTATCCTTTTCCTATTTTGATAACATAGTCATGTCTTTTTAAGTGGTTGAGAGTAGCAATGCTAATTGCTACATATACCCACAGGATAAGCAGAATTAACTAGTATATAACTTTTTGTGAATTTAAGCACTGCTGACAGTGCATTGACCCAAACAGATAAACCAGATGGATTCCAACCCCTCTTGACTTTAAGAAGACTGAATCATGCCCAGAAATATGGAAACAGAAAAGAAGGAAGTCTTGCAAGCCCTCAAAGATGCCATAAGAAATTGGCTTGAGTGTGAGTAAAAATGATTTAGAAGAAAGACACCAGGGAAAGCCAGGGCAGAATATTATCAGCACTCTGTGTGAAGTGCTATCACCATCTAGGAGCAACATAAACCCGCATTATCAAAACAGCACTTCCTCCTCTGCTCTGCCTTGTGACTTCCAAGAATTCAACTACTTTGCTGTTTAAGAATACAGGCATTGCCCTTCTCCTCAGTGCATCATTGGTACCATTTGGGATATGCCCATCATCAGGTTGCATTGACTTGAATACTCCAACTATTCCATGGAAAAGAGAAAATATGAAATATGCTTTAAAATTCTCCTGCCTCCCAAGAGATCCCATAAAACACTCCAGCTTCTTTCTGTACTCATACATGTTAAGGAAACACTCTAAATGCACCATTGAACAGAAGAGCAGGCAAACTAGAGCCTGACCATTTTGAAATATGTAATAAAAATGTACACATCAGCAACAGTTTGCAACAGGCATGTTTCTGCTGCTCCCCAAGGGCACTGTTAACTCCTTGAGGCAGTGGCTGCATTTCACTAAAACAGGTAAGGCAAGGTGGAAGCTCAGAGCATATCACAGGAGCCTCTGAGCCTGCTGGATTCAGTCTGGTGGTCAGGGTGCCCCAGATATCCTCAAGGGCAGCGCCTGCAAATTCAGCCTTTCCCAGGGCGTAAAAGCATCCCAAAGGCCTTTCAAACTATGCTTTGCTTTCTCCATCCCACTTGATTTATTACCTTGAGCTCCTTGACTGTAGAAGAATCTCTGAGCCGCCTCAACATCCAAGAGTCTGTGAGCAGACTCGACATCCAGAAAATAATCCATTTTGGGATAATCCATCTTTGATGTTTCAAAAACAGAGTTTTAAGACAAAATAGTCATTCGTATGCCTATGAAAGAGGAAAAAAAATTCACAGACCTGCATATATATTATATGTATATATGTATATATATTTAAATTACCTCATTATTAAGTCCCATTATTTGATTGACATCAAATTCTAAAGCCACCCTTCAACATAACTTTTCTATAGTATTTGAAAATGTCACATTTAACTGACATTCATTTAAAGTAATATATTCTACCTCCTCCCCCTCAACCCTCTCCCCCCCAGATGAGCCAGGTTAATGAGAGGCAATATACCAATCTTTTCTTATTGTATATTAAGTGGAAAATACTGTATACTGTTAAATTCATGTGTTATCTATTTTTTCTAAAGGTTTGTTTGATAAATGGCATCATTAAGTGTCAGCCTTTCTTAGTATTGATCCTCAATTGATCCAGGGAGTTCCAATTCCCCTTGAGCAGCAAGAATTACCTGGGAATCAGAGCCTCCACTTAGAGATGCTTTTCATTTATGACATATGCTGACATGTTTTCTGTAAAATGCCTTGAATCCATTCCTTTATAGCAATTCCCTCAAACATATTTTATAAAGTGCTAGAGAATCATACCTGTTCACCCCTGGCACAGGCTGCTTTTAAAAAAGAATTCTGGTTTGTAGAGCAGTGATAATTATTTCCGAATTACAGTTATCCTCATAATATTATCACGCACTAGTCTGTTAAAAAGCTATACCTCACTAAAAAACATTCAGCCTGATGGGTTCCTGCGAACATATGTAGCCTTTTTCTGACACTTGCACAAATGAACTACTCTATTTCTGCAGTATGCTTTTGGAAAGAATTAACAAGACAAAGTCATTAAAATCAAGCTCAGTAGGCTAACTCAGCCCTTTCTTTTTCTAACAGTGCCCATTTTAATTTAAGAAACCAAGTCTGGTAAGAGAAAACTTTAAAAAATACCCAAAGGTACCCCAACAGCAAATCATACTTACTGGAAATAGAAACAAAAATCAAGGTCTAACTGCCGGCAATAAAAACAAGAGCAATTTCAGCCAGAGAGTCTTTGATCTCACTAAATATTCCCAGTGGAAGTAAACAATTTTGATTTTTTTATTAGAATGGCAATGAATAACATACCATCCACTGGACTTGCTTTATCTGATAAAATGCCTAGAGCATGTTACCTTAGCAACGGAAGGTGACGCCAGCCTCAGCCTCTTTGTGTCCTCCACTGTGAAGGACAAAAATGACCAGTTTCCAGTGTAAAACTTTGGCAGAAAACCATCCTCATCAAAATCTACATCGTCACGTGGGTCCATTCTCCACCCCCCCATCTGTCCCCACCCATCTATTATGCAGAGAAGTGTCATAGTCTTTAAAAAAATAGTTTTTGGCTTAATTATTTATTTTTATTGCCCACAAGTCCCAGTATGACTTTCAATTACAGCAGGATTACATGATTCAATAGTTAATATGATAAGAAAGTTGTCCAGAGATTACTGGGGGCACGAGTTTTTACCCTGGTACTGTCTAGGGTAGAAAGGAAAGGTCATTTTAGCTAACACATGTTAAACATTATACTGGTATAATTATTACAAAGATCATCCATCGGCATCTAGGCTGAAAATAACTCTCCTTCTGTGAATCAGTCACTGCAAGACGCTGAAAAAGCTGTTTGAAATTTCCCAGCTTTTAAAAGATGCATTATAACATAGATCTTTTGTGAGATTCCTGTCCCTCACCCCCTCCCCCCACCAAAAGAAAGGTAGCAAAAAAAGATGTATGAAAAAAAGAGTCTTAAAGTTAGCAGATACTCACCAGCATTGTTGGCCGCTTTCAACAGAACACTGTAGAGCCTAACGTGAAACTGTGCACGAGGCTGAGACTGCAAGCCCAGATGAACAGCTTCTAATTTTTCCTTCAATCTCAATTCAGGAGCAGGGAGCAGAGGAAGGTGATGGATTTACCCATTTTATATTATGATGAAATGCAATGCCTAAAAAGAGATCTGAGTAGAGCTGCTCTTTAGAACACATTAGACTGCTAATTTAAGAAAATTGAAAGGTTTTGTTTTACTGTCTTTTATGTGTTCTCTCCGCTATCCCCTCAATTTAATTTGCATTTAAAATTATGCTCATGTCTCCCTGGTTCTCCAAGGTGGGGAGTACCTTCTAATCACGATGGCTGTTTGGGTAGGTGGTAGTGCACCGCCACTTTTATTCTGAGCTGCAAAGCAAGGTGGGTAATTATAATTATGAGCTGTTTTCTGGAGTGAAATACAGAGTGCATGTTGATTTCACCCCCTTCCTTTTCCTTGGCCTTTCTTCCTCTTCCTGCCTCGGATTGCTTGGTCAAACATCCAGCCCAAATCATGCCAATCTGTCTAAATGCATTCCTCTCTGTCTGAATGTAACAAAATGATCCTAACAGAAAAATTTAAAAAAGAAGAAGAAGAAGAAAAAAATCCTTTGGTTAGATATTTTAGCTTATTCTGGCTGGATATCCTTCCTACCACACTTCAGTGAAGACATTTAGGTACAGTACTTGAGACCTGCTCATGAAAGGCATAATGATAGCCAAATACAAGCCCTATAGTGAGTTTTCTACAACCTCCTTGTACCCTTTGTTCACTAAGCAGAATTGATAATAAGTACTAGGTGGTGTGGAATGTGTTGGGTTGTTAGGAAAAGAAAAGCTGCATTTGAGAAGCATTGGAAGAAAGATCACCAGACTCCTCCATCCCATGTACACAGCTCTGCTGACTGTTCTTAAAACAAACATAAAAATCTCCTGCTATTTGTATCATGGCTTTTCCTACCCAGTCAGAACAAATCAGACATCAAGTTAGTGTTGCAGAGAGTTAAACTTGATGAAGCAGGAAGTTAAAACTACCAATTGTATGCTCTCGTAGGGAAAGTCAAAAGTCAACTTTGGACTTAGAATACAGGCATATCTTGGAGATACTGGGAGTTTGATTCAAGACCAACAAAATTAAGTGTGTCATAATCTTTTTACTGGTAGAGGGTCTTGTCTTTAATTTTTTTTTTAAAAAACAAACAAACAGACAAACAAACAAATGGAATTCAACACCTGTGAAATGCAATAAAGCAAAGTGCAATAAAATTAGGTATGCCTGAGCTCAACACTTTGCCCAGACTCAAGGACTTAACTTTTCTAAGATTACATTTCTATTCAGCTCCCAATGGAGACATGCTGAACACTTGACATTTACAAGAGAAAGCTGTCTTCTGGTTCCTTTAGCTTACAGTAAGGTGTGGGCGACAGGTTCTGAACTCTGCATTGTAATTCTTCAGAAACTGTAATGACTCATAGGAGAGAGAGGGAGGAAGAGAGAGAAAATATATAATCTACAGACAAACACTAATCATTTAGGTGAGAACAGATGAATGTATTATTGAAGAAGATACTATATTGGAAATTTGAAAAATAGAATTGATTCCAGGGGTGGGGGATGGTTTTAGAAGTCAGTCATTTCTGGAGAGTTGACCAAGAAAGGAAAATTTAAAATGTCTTACATATTAATGTGAAAAGGCCATGATTTAAGAAAATTCAGACAGAAAAATTTTAACTTAGAAAAAAGAAATGAAAAACCAAGAACTGTATAATTCAGGGGTCAGGAACTTATGTCTCATGAGCCAGATGTGGCTCTTTTGATGGCTTCATCTGGCTTGCAGACAAATCTTTGATAAAAATAATTATAACATTAAAAATATAAAACATTCTCATGTATTACAATCAAGTCATTTCCTGCAGCTCATATTCATGGTTGCAGGTGGCTGGAGCCAATCACAGCTGTCCTCCGGTACAACACCAAATTTTTATTGGATAATGCGTAACATACATGGGTCGTTGTGAGGTCAGGAAGTAAACTTCCTGCCTTTTAATCAAGTAGTCAGCTAGCTATTGCAGAAACCCTTTTGACGAAGAAGATGGCTAAAAGAAAAAAGATGAAGAGTATTGTATCTTTTAGCAGGAATGGACAGAGGGATTCACCTTTGTGGAGAGAGCAGGTTTGCAGTGTGTCTAATATGCAATGATAAAATTGCATCAATGATATGGTCAAATATAAAGTGGCACTTCAACACATGCCATACTACATTTGCATCGAAATATCCAGCGGGGGACAGCAAGAAGAAAGCATGTCAAGACCTACTGTGCAGCGTGCAAGCTAGTCAGCAGCAACTCCATGTTTGGACCCAACAAGGTGACTGTAATTCAGCTAGCTTTGCTGGTGCTTTAGCAATTGTGAAAAATGGAAAGCCATTCACAGATGGGGAGTATGCCAAAACATTTATGCTTGATGTTGCCAATGAACTTTTTGACGACTTTTCAAATAAAGACAAGATAATCAAACGAATAAAAGATATGCCTCTGTCAGCAAGAATTATTCACGATCGTACCATCATGATGGCAAATCAAATTGAGGCATCACAAGTGAAGGACATAAATGCAGCATCATTCTTTTCTCTCATTATAGATGAGTCAACAGACGTAAGCCATTTATCCCAGTTCAGTGTGATTGCAAGGTATGCTGTCGGTGACACACTATGTGAAGAAAGTCTTGCTGTTTTGCCTATGAAAGAGACAACAAGAGGGGAGGAGTTATTCAAGTCTTTCACTGAGTTCGCTAAAGAAAAAAATCTACCAATGGATAAACTTACTTCGGTGTGTATTGATGGTGCTCTGTGCATGGTGGGGAAATACAGAGGATTTGTAGCGCTTCTTCGTGAACATGAAAAGAGACCCATCCTAAGTTTTCACTGCATCTTCCATCAGGAGGCGCTTTGTGCTCAGCTGTGTGGTGAGCAGCTTGGTGAGGTAATGTCGCTGATCATTTGGGTGGTCAAATTTATTGTTGCCTGAGCTTTAAATGATCGCCAGTTTAAAACACTGCTGGATGAAGTTGGGAATAATTATCCTGGTCTGCTTCTGCACAGCAGTGTGCATTGGTTGTCGAGAGGGAAGGTGCTCAGCCATTTCGTGGCTTGTCTGAGTAAAATCTGGACTTTCCTTGAAATGAAAAACATCGAGCATCCTGAGTTAGCTAACACTGAGTGGCTCTTGAAGTTCTACTATCTTGCGGACATGACTGAACATCTGAACCAGCTCAATGTGAAAATGCAAGGCATTGGAAATACAGTCTTATCCCTTCAACAATGAGTGTTTGCATTTGAAAACAAGCTGGAACTCTTCATCGCTGACATTGAAATAGGTCGTTTACTACACTTTGAAAAACTGGGAGAGTTTAAAGATGCATGCACAGCAAGCGACCCTGCTCAACATCTTGATCTTCAGCAGCTAGCAGGCTTCACATCTAATCTCTTGCAGACCTTCAAAGCACACTTTGGAGAATTTTGTGAGCGCTCTCGTCTTTTTAAGTTCATCACCCATCCACACGAGTGTGCAGTCGACAGCGCTGACCTGAGTTACATTCCTGGTGTCTCCTCAGAGATATTGAGCTACAAGCTGCTGACCTGAAGGACTCAGAAATGTGGGTGAATAAGTTCAAGTCACTGAATGAAGATTTGGAAAGACTTGCACGACAGCAAGCAGAGTTAGCAAGTAAACACAAGTGGGGAGAAATGAAAAAACTTCAATCTGCAGACCAGCTTATTGTCAAAACTTGGAACACACTTCTCATCACATACCACACAATGCAGCGTGTGAGTATTGATGTACTGACGATGTTTGACTCTACGTATGCATGTGAGCAGTCTTTCTCACATCTAAAGAATGTTAAGACCAACCTACGATCACCTTTATCAGATGGAAGTCTCAATGCCTGCATGCTTAACCTCACCACGTATTAACCAGACTACAAAGCCATCAGCAAAACCACGCAGCACCAGAAGTCGCATTAACGGTAAGAAGTACTTTATTCATCATGAGTTAGCAGCAGCATAATAACATTATTAAAAAGAATTCAGAGACTTATTGTACTTTAAAAAGTGTTGGTCTTACATAAAATGTACACATTTACTTGTATTTAGTGTTAAATATATTGTATGACTCTCACGGAATTACATTTTAAAATATGTGGCTTGCATAGCTCTCTCAGCCAAAAGTGTTCCCGACTCCTGGTATAATTTCATACATAGGTGGGACACAAAACTGAGACTCATGGACATAAATAAAAGTGCAGTGGTTACCAGGGGAAAGGGGAAGAGTGGAGAGGGAGAAGGGGAGGAGCTTAAAGAGAAACAAATTACTGTATAGGGTGACAGAAGGTGATTTGACTTTGGGTGATGGGTATACAGCATAATCAACTGTCTAAATCAGGGGTAGTAAACTTTTTTATATCTACTGCCCTCTTTTGTATCTCTGTTAGTAGTAAAATTTTCTAACCACCCACTGGTTCTATAGTAATGGTGATTTATAAAGTAGGGAAGTAACTTTACTTTATAAAATTTATAAGGCAGAGTTACAGCAAGCTAAAGCATATAATAATAATTACTTACCAAGTACTTTATGTCAGATTTTCGCTAAGTTTGGCAAAATAAATCTTTATAAAACAACTTACTATAGTTAAATCTCTTTTTATTTATACTTTGGTTGCTCCGCTACCACCCAACATAAAAGCTGGAATGCCCACTAGTGGGCGGTAGGGACCAGTTTGACTACCACTGCTCTAAATGATGTGGAGTTGTTTTCTCTAAATCTATGTACTCTGATTGACCAATGTCACCCAGTTAAATTTAATTGTCTAAATTAATAATAAAAAATGTATTTGTAAAGGAGATAACTTGTTATTCACTTGCAATAGGAATTTTATTTTACAAAATAATTAAAATAGATTGACCAGTTTCTGAAATATATCTTCAAAAAATGATTTTTTTCTTCTGGGGAGCAAAACTGTAGGTTACATGTAGGAATATCCTTGCGATGTCCATTTTTTAAGGTAGGGAAGCATTGTAATGTTTAAAATCCAATGTCAAAATCTGATCATCTTTGTTGTTTTATAACTTTAATCTATTTATAAAAAACGTTTATAATGGCCCATTGTTCTGAGATATAGTAAACCACATAGAGAAGGCAAGGTTAGAGCAAGAATTCAGACTAATTCTCACACAGTTGAACAATTCATCCTAAAACATCCTCAAGACGTCAGCTCTAAAAGTTAACCCAGTGTTAACATCTCAGTGAGCTAGAAATAATAATAATAATAATAATAATATATATATATATATTTAAAAAGTCCAAAGTAGAATTCTATCTTTTAATCGAAGGCTTTACAATATGAAAGTTTAGAACTATAAAGCTGGAATAAATAATCTAGGATTATTAAAAATACATGACATAATCCTGGCTGGTTGGCTCTGTGGCAGAGTGACAACCTGGCATGTGGATGTCCTGGATTTGATTCCATTCAGAGCATACAAGAGAAGCAACCATCTGCTTCTCCACCATCTCCCTACCCTTCTCTCTCATCCTCTCTTTCCCTCTCCCGCAGTCATAGCTGGATTGGTTTGAGTACATCAACACTGGGCACTGAGGTTGGCTCCATGGAGCCTCCACCTCAGGTGCTAAAAACAGCTCAGTTGTGAGCATGGCCTCAGACAGGAGTTGCCAGGTATATCACAGTTGGGTGCAACTCCCCTCCTCTCACTTGGAAAAGAAGAAAAAAAATACATGATATTGGTGTATACTTTTCTGTTCATTGTGGTGGTAAGAGGGAATGTTTGTGAGAGTTCTATATAAAAAAGGGAAGAAGTATTTGTTTAATTCAAAATGAAGGTATATTTCAAGATGGAATCTGGAGTCTAGTAAAAATATTAGCCAATGTTAATTTATTATAATAAATATAAACTATAATAAATAAGTTTATTATTAATAATAATATTTATTTATTCCATTGGATGACACAAGACCCAAACATTCTGGAGAAGTTTACATTATTTGTAAGCAAACAACTTGCTCTTTGCTCTTTTTATATCATTGGGTCAGTCTGAGTTTTCTTATTTGCTAAGAGATAATGAGGTTTGTATTATTAACAATATCACACTTATTTTTCCTTAATTGTCTTAATGGCCTTGTTTAATTCTAGAGCTCTCTAAAAGACATTTTGTATTTGTGTTGAACTGCATAAAGTTCTGCCCACTACCTGCATGAGATCTTTAGGAAGTTTCTCTTTCTCCATCAAAACCAACTAATTTAACTTTAAAATATTAGAAGCTCTCTTAAAGTGAGGGGATATTTTATGTCTCTTGGTGGAGTAGCTAGTTTAAAGATGTTTGATTAAGAGCTAGCTTGCTAAACACATATGACAACAATTTGTTTATTTTGCACATAGTTGACCTCAGAATTTATGTTTCAATAGCAGTGGTTTCTTGTGCTTGGCAAGTCACACTCTTATCTCTCAATCCATCACTCAGAATGGAATCTCTTCTCTGCTCATTAAAGCTTGCCATTAAATGGTAGGGGCGCTGCCAACATTTTATCTGGAGCTTTAATCATATTGAAATCTCTCCAGGAGAGGAAACAGTGAAAGCCATCATCAGTTACCTTTATTTGAGTAAAGTAATTTCTATTCTTGAGTAAATGAATTTCTATTCTTTTCTTGCGAGAAGTTTTTGATGGTATTCAGGAAGCAAAAGAAGGCTGGGAGGGTTGGGAAGATGGACTGAGAAAAAATTAGTCTCAAAGAGAGGAAGAACCAATTTTATTCATATAAATGTGTAGTCATGTTTTGAGGGCTTACATATGTATATGATGCCAGGGACTCCTCTGGCAGAGAAGGACATTCAATCTATAAAAATCTTAATTTGGACAGGTCTGATCTGCCCTAAAGTACCAGAGGCAGACTCTTAAATCATCTTCAGGAACATAATTTCAAAGGAATTGCCCCTTTGCCTATCCTTGGTTAGCAGGAATATTCTTCAAAACACAATCAGGCAACCCTCTGTTCTTAGAATTGCACCAGAGACAGTCACACTAGAGGAGAAGCGACCTTGGCCAGCATGACAGAGGACAGACCAAGAGGAGTGAAGCCTTTGGCTCTACTTGCTGCTGCCCACTTCTGAAAACATGCTTTACCATATTTGTAGAAGGGCTGGTTCACAGAGTGGAGAACAAGAGCTCAAGAAATGAGATATATAGGGATAAAGAAACAATCAAAATGAACTTGGAGGTAGTGGTAACCTTGAACTAGCTTTTTTTATATGTATTCCCAAGTGCCAAGGTAAAAACAAAAACAGTAGAAGACAAAGGAACTTTGGTAATTGTTTCATTCTTTTTAGGTTTTGAATACACTGATAAATTCTATAGCAAGGTCTGTGTGCTTAAATATTAATACTAAATGTTTTCCTTATGTACATGTACAAAGGTGTTTGATGCATATCTTTACATAACAAATATTATTATTGATGACACAGTCCTTGTTTGATTTCAAAGTTAAATATCTTGAGGATCTATCAGCTGAAAGCACTGAGGAGCGTCATTTTATAGGAACTCGGTTCGAAAGCAGCATTCTTTGCTTCTAGTGGATTGAAGATAACAGAAGACTCCCTCATGATGTGCATAAAGGGCAGTAATAGAAGGTAGGTGCTTGTTTCTGAAACAAAGAAAATCTCATTGGTAGTTACCGAAATTTAATTTCTCATAGCATTATTAGTATATGGAAAGTTTTTTTGAAATATGTAGCCACACAGCACTCATTGCCATAATATAAACATCAAAGAGATGTTATTCAATTATTCAAGAGGCAAGACAATGCCATAAAATAGTTAAAAATATTGGCTTAGTAATACAGGTTCTGCTGCTTACTAGCTGAGCAAGCTAACCTCAGTTTTTATCTCTATGAAATAGGAATAAAAATAAAAATCAAGTGAAACTTTATGTAGACAACACAGAACCTGACATTCAAGAAGGATTTAGGTTGGGCATTATATATCCATATACTTGAACAGCTTACAAATGCAAGGAGTTACGGAAATAAAACAGCCTATCACATGTACCCAACTATATCTGTCTCATATATTAGTTGAAATATTACCTCCTAGAAAACAAACAAACACAAAAGAAATATTTTTATCTCCTGGTCTTGTGAAATCCTATTGTATTTTGTCTGCGTTCTAACTTGTGTTATAGTTAATTATGTATACATGAGGAATAAATGAGTAAATATATGTACTGCATCTAGAATGGTGCCTGGCCCATAGTAAGTGCCCCCATAATGTTAGTTACTGAGTTACTGTAAACTGTAACTATCCCCCCACCCCGAGAGCTGGTGGGCTTCAGTGAGCTCTTCATGTTCTTTTTCTGGAGAGTCATGCAGAGTAGGGGAGCATCAAGGATTCATGCCAAGATGTCCTTAGCCAAAGGGCATCTGTTTTCTTTTCACCATACTACTTTCCTGAGATGTTTGCAACAAGGAGTTATTAAGTACATATAGTGAAACTTTGGCCCCTGTTTTTCATAAGCTCATCTTCTCTTTCTTTAGCCAAATTAAATGATATAACATATGCAGTTGCTCGGCTGAGTGTAGGCACTTTATCCGTTGCATAATGAATGGCTCAATAGCAGAGGTTTCTATTCTTCCAGGGTTAGGTCCACAAATGTTGTTGAATCTAAATGTTTAGTCACTAATCATTTATTAATAATTATTTAATTGGCAGATAATTGTTTATCATTCACTATGTATCAGGCATTGCCTGAATTACTAGTAACACATAATAAACAAGACTGATTCATTTTCTCAAGGAAATCAATAAGTTAGCTGAACTTAGATGCTTCCAACTTTTTTCTATTAAGTATACATTGAAAGTGATCCTATTTGTAAATGAGCAGCTTTAGAGGTTTGGCTGAGGAGGCAACATCTGACAGGCCAGTTGGGAAACTTTATATAAGGTGTTCAACTTTTAATGTATTTAATTTCTCCATAGCTTTTCAAATTAGGTGAAACAAAAACAAAAACACAAAACAACGACCATCTCACAGTGTCCAGTGGCAGTGGGGGAAGGGAGGAGCAGGCACTAAGCCTGGTCTGGTGTTTAATGCTGAGTTTGCAGGTTGGCACTTGATGTCAGGACTTTGAATCAGCAATAAAAAGACTTAGAGGGAGCTGACTGGTGAGGAAAACATGTACAGAGGGGTTGCCAACTATGTTTCAAACAAATAACCTTTAAAAATGATTTAAAGAGCTATTGGTTTTAAGCCAATTGTTTGGTTTTTAAATAGTCTCCCACAGCAATGTGATGATGATTGCCTTGAATGAGTTACCACCAGTCACAGGCTTTTCTGTGAAGTTCACTAATTCCTGCTGGGGAGGAAAAGAACAGAACTACATTGTGTTTCACTAGCTTGGAAGTTCTGGGGCCCAGAACATTTGGGAGAAGTCCATGTTGTTTAGCTGTTAGGTCCTTGAGAGTGACTTTTTTTTTGGTTAGTATATCCTCCTTTGGCAGAGTAAACATTTGTGCTGCATTATTTTAAAGAGCCCTGATTTCAAAAGCTGCTGGTGGTAAACAGCCATAATCCACTGTCACATTTTTAACATAGTTCCAGAAGAGCTAGGATTTAAACTCAAAAGTCTTCTGATTCCTATGGCAACCAATTAATGCTACATGCTGTGTACATTAACCCATCCCCACCTCCTGCTGCCTCCCTCCCTACGAATTCAACCTGAATGTCACAAAATTCTACACCTTGAAAAAAGCTTTTTTTCCAGACAGAGTTGAGTTTCAACATGCAAATGATCAAACCCTGGAATGTGAAAGGAAAGGGTCCTCCCATAGGGAACCTTTGCAGACCAAGAAGGAAGCTATAGCCCTCAAAGGGAGACACTGTCTGCTTCCCTGATTTGACAGGTTTGAGAACTTGTCTTAAAGCCAGACATAAATCTGTGAAGAGATTCCCTTGAGTTCCAACCCTTTTTGGGACCAGCTACCATGCAGATAACATATGTGGTGAGACTGAGCCAAAAAGCACCCACTAGGCTGCAGCACAGCTCTGGGAACATTTATAACACATCCTCAGGAAGCTGGAGTGATTAGTCATGGGTCTAGAGAAAGAACACCCTCTGTGTTGACTGTCTCATAGGCACTGGGGGTGGGCTGTCCCTGTCACTGCCTGATCTTCAAGGAGGATTCCCATGATTCTGTTTTCCTGGAGGGCAAGTGAGAACCTGAAGCCTGAGATTCAAAGGGCCAAAGGTCAAGCAAAGACAGCATGAATCTTGTTTTTTAATATTGCTAAGAAAAAAAAAATTATGTCCAGGGTCACAATGGGCTAGGATGTTTTTTATAGCCTGCTTAGATTCCAAGATACTGATGAACTGTGAACTAGCCATTCATTTCTGTTCCTTTGGGAAGGTTCAGAAGAACATTCTGGATCAGAATAAAGCATGCTACCTCTGTTGGTTTCTTTCCTGAGCTAAGCTTTATTCTTCTCTCCCCCATGATTCCTAAAATAGAATATATATGTTTAGGGGTGTTGAATTAAGACTCTGTCCTTAATCACTGTATTCCTGGTAAGTAGAAAGATTTGGAGCTGGAAAACCTCGGTGTTGAGTTGATCTCACATCTTGCTCTGTGATGTTAGGTACAGTGCATAAGATGGAGATGTTAAACTATCAAGTCTCTCAGTTTAAGGTATCTTATTGCTCAAAAAGTCTATAATTACTGGAACTTAAGTCAATAGAATTTGGGCCTGATTAAAGCTTTGACTTTTTCTTTTTTTTTTTTGTAAAGTCAGACCAGCATAGATAGTTAAAAGTGGACCTCATTATGAGACCCATGTTATCAAGTCTTGCTGCTCACTGTGCCCATGAAGCAGCAGCAGCAGCATTACTTGGGTGCTTGAGACTGATAGAATCTTGGGTCTCACTCCAGATCAACTGTTTCAGAATCTGCATGTCTGCAACCTGCTTTGGAAATACACACACACATTCAAATTTGAGAACCACTGACACTGAGTACATAAAGAGGTTGGTGACTCATTTTAAGTGCCATGATCTACCTTCCTCTCAACCCATCCCCCTACCCCAGCTAATTGTTGATTACTATTCTTATTTATCAGATGAAAAGTATAAAGAGATTATGTAACTTGCCTGTAGTCACACAATAAATAGCTTATGAACTGGTAAAACCAAAGTAGATTTAAGTTAGACTTCCCATATGGCCAGTCAGCTAAGAGGAGAAAGTGTCTACTAAGTCTTCAGATTGCCCACCTTAAACCTCTTTTATTTATTAACAGATAGAGTCTCCTGGCAAAGAAGCCTATTGTAGGACCCTTTCTACCTCCCACCTTGACATAGCATTTTTCAGTGTAAAAATCATCATTTGATTCTCATTATAACATCACATGGAAATCACGGTGGGATTATGACTTCATTTTACAGAAAGGATAAGATTCAAAGGCTAGAAAACTGAATTTACTTCTCTTCATCTTCCCAAACTGAAATTCTGTACACCCCAAACAATAACTCCCCATGTTCCCCTCTCCTTAGTTCCTGGCAATCTCCATTGTACTTTCTGTCTCTATAAATTTGACTAAGTAGGTGCCTCATGTAAGCAGAATCAGAGCATTTGTTTCTGTGACTGGTTTATTATCATAATGTCATCAAGGTTTACCCAGGTTATAGTATGTGTTAGAATTTCCTTCATTTTTAAGACAAATATTACACTGAATGGGTATACCACATTCTGATTATCTATTCATTTATTGAGGGATGCATGGGTGGCTTCTATTTTTTGGGTACTGTAAATAATGCTCCTAAGAACATAAGTGTCCAAATATTTCTTTGAGATCCTGCTTTTAAATTCCAAAGCAACTGTACCATTTTATAACCCCATCAACAGTGAAAAAAGTAGTTATTTTTTAAATTTAAATTTAAGGAAAATTTAATACCATAATTGATTGTAATACTCATTTTTCTATGTTATTTCTTTTAATTAGTGTTCTGGCAGATGGAAAGTCTGACTTCTGGAGACTGACTGCAGCCCAACGATATTGTCATTGGCCTGAAAGGATTTACAGTATATGTTTATCACTCTTAAGCACAAACAACCTATTTAGACTAGCATAACCTCAGTGGTGGTATTCCAATAATAAACAACAGGTTCTCTGCCTTAAATTCAAATATAAAAAAAGATATAGTGAAAGGTAGTTTATTATTTCATGCATTTAATACTTAAGAACAATAAAAGAGGTACACAAAACTAGATTATGTTGTAAAAGGAGAGTTTGATTTAATTTTATTTTTTTTATGACTGAGACAGAGAGACAGAGAGAGGGACAAATAGGTCAGAGACAGGAAGGGAGAGAGATGAGAAGCATCAGTTCTTTGTGGTCGCTCCTTAGTCTCCTTAGTTATTCATTGCTTGCTCTTTCATATGTGCCTTGACTGGGGGCAGGGCCTACAACAGGGCAAGTGACCCCTTGCTCAAGCCAGCAACCTTGGACTTCAAGCCAGTGACCTTTGGGCTCAAGCCAGAGAACATAAGGTCATGCTTATGATCACATACTCAAGCCAGTGACCCCACGCTCAAGCTGGTGAGCCTGTCCTCAAGCTGGATGAACCCATGTTCAAGCTGGAGACCTCAGCGTTTTGAACTTGGGTCCCCTGCATCCCAGTCCAATGCTCTATCCACTGAGCCACTGCCTGGTCAGGCATAAGAGTTTTAAAATATTAATGAAGAAATATTAAATAATACCTGACAAAAAACAATAAAACCATTATTTATTTCTGGCCCTGGCCAGTTGGCTCAGTGGTAGAGGGTTTCCTGGCATGTGGAAGTACTAGGTTTGATTCCCAGTTAGGTCACACAAGGGAAGCGACCATCTGCTTCTCCACCCCTCCTCAAATCTCTTTCTCTCATTCTCTCTTGCCCTCTTGCAGCCATGGTTTGAGGAAAGTTGGCCCCAGGTGCTCAGGATGGATCCATGTCCTTGACCTCAGGCACTAAAATAGTTCAGTTGCTAAGCAACGAAGCTGTGGCCCAGCTAAGCAGAGCATTGCCGGGTGTATCCCATTCAGTGTGCATGCAGTCTATCTCTGCCTCCCACCTATCACATAATAATAATAAAAAAGATATTTCCAATGACAATTTTTACCCCCTGGTTGTTTGACACTTTTTCTCTTTACATTATATGTTTGTTTACAGAAGTAACAAACACAAGGGAATTAAAATGTAGTATTTCAGGAAAGGTATAATGAGTTTTATGAAATGAGTAAATATTACAAGCATAGTTCCGTCAAATTTTTTTCACCTATGGACAGAATGATCATTACTATAGGCGCTTAGAATACACTGTTGTGCAGATGAATGTTAAAAAAGAGAAAGGAATGTAAATTTGTGATTTCCACATTGGATGGCTGCCCAGGCACCCACTTTAGAGAGAACTTTGATTACAAGCGCCATTTTAACAACCAGTTTACTGAACTCAGCAAAAAATTAGGTATTGGTTCTGACGTACTGGTGCAAACTGGCTGAATTCCACCACTGTGTAACCTTCAACATTAGATAAGCAGCAAGTCTTGCTATAATTAATTTTCATAGTACAGACTCTTTTCAAATACTAATACTGGTTGAAAACTGGTCTTAAAAGTGGTAAATATACCAAGTCATGTAAATCTTTTATATACTAGGCAAAATCTTAGTGGTTTCAAAGCCAAACTGTTACTGAAATAGAATAGAAATATACATCAAAAAGTAAAAATGGCCTGACCTGTGGTGGCGCAGTGGGATAAAGCGTCGACCTGGAAATGCTGAGGTCGCCGGTTCGAAACCCTGGGCTTGCCTGGTTAAGGCACATATGGGAGTTGATGCTTCCAGCTCCTCCCCCCTTCTCTCTCTCTGTCTCTCCTCTCTCTCTCTCCCTCTCCTCTCTAAAAATAATAATAATAATAATAAAATAAAATAAAATATTAAAAAAAAAAGTAAAAACGATCCTTTGGAATGGTTATGTGGTTATCTTGTTTTATAGAATAAGCTATTATTCTATAAATAGCTTGTTAAACGGTATAATTGAAATAGATTGTTAAATGGTATAAAGAATTTTTCATACCATCACCTGGGCAATGCAATGAACATAAATATGATGCTTTCCTATTTAATTTTGACTCTGGTATTTTTTAGATTACTGGCAGGTCTGATTTTCTCTGATGTTGTTTTCAGAAGGAAGCATTGTCCCCAAAAGTTCACTTAAACATGGAGAACATTTTATGTCTCCCAAAGTTCAATTTTTTCCATTTTAGTTTCTTATCTGCTGTTAAAAAATGTTGATAAAATTCTATCTCTAATAAAATATAAAATAACCACACAAACATGTATACACTGAATGAAAAACTATTCCTAGGAACAAACATTCTCACATTCAAAAAATCTATAAAATTTTAATTCTTCTTTATCAAAATATAATGAGGCACAGAGGTCTTGTTTGGTTACTATTAAAGCTGAACTGTTTATGCCAGAAAAACTGAGCAAATCTCCATAGCATTAAGCCAGAAATCAACATATTGATAGTTCCTATCATTTTATAAATGCTATAATACATGAAAGTCATAGAATGAGTGCTGACTTTCCTTTTGAAAAGTCCAATTCTGTTAAATGAGATATCAGTGTAAAGTAATTGATTGAATACTCACTCATTAAATAGTAAGCAATTATTAGGGTAAAAAATATAAAATCGCTATTATTGAACTTTTGGCCTGCAAGAGCACTGGAAACTGGTGAAGTGCTAAACATTCAAAAGTAATTAGAGGCCCTGGCAGGCTGGCTCAGTGGATAGAGTACCAGACTGACATATGGATGCCTCAGGTTTGATTCCCAGTCAGGGAATGTATGAGAAGTGCCCATCTGCTACTCCCTCCTCCTCCTCCCTTCCCTCTTCCGCTTCTGAAGTCAGTGCCACAATTAATTAGAGCATCTTCCCATCACTGATGATAGCTTGATCTAAGTACGTCAGCCTCAGGTGCTAAAAATATCTCAGCTGATTCAAGCAATGGCTCTAGATGGGGCTTGCCAGATGGATTCCGGTCAGGGCAGATGCAGGAGTCTGTTTATCTCCCCTCTTCTCACTTTAAAAAAAGTAATTTTAAATAAAAGCATTTAAAGAATTCACAACCTACTGAAGTAAACAAACTCAAAATGATGATAAACACGAGTGTTTTATAATAGAGATATGTACATGATATTTTGGGCACAGAGAGAATGGAAGAATTAACTTGCCTCAGTGGAAATTTTACTGACTGCCATTCACCAGTTGAGGTAAAATATATATTTTGATAGAATAACCCACATATTCTTTTCTAGGCTCACAAACTAATTTTGAAGGTAACAAAATAAAAAACCTTATGCAGAATGATAGAAGAGAACTGTCTGGGAATGTTTCCATTGTTTTGTGCTCAAAAACTTTAAGCTAATCTATTTTTCTGTTCTCTTGAAAAATCCATCAGAAATTCCTTTGGCTATCAGCAAGGAGATCATCACTGAATGGCTTGTATAGAATCAACCAGTGATGTTTTCCCATGGCAATCAGCTTTGAAAATGGTCACCATCAGATCCAAGGTGCTGAGCCCTCTTCTAATTACTTGGGATTATTATAAATCTCCCCAAATTATATTTCTTGGGAGATGGCTAGAGTCTTTTTTGATGTCCCAGTTTTTAGCCAGATACATGATTTACATTTTCTGGCATTGATATGTATTCTAATCCTTGTAAAGAACTTTTTCTTGTTAAAAAATTACATAAAGAAAAATAAGCTGAAGAGAATACTTTCTAAACATTTAAAAGTTTTGAACACCTACTCACCTTAAAAAAAAAAAAAGCAATAGCACACCAACCTCCTAATGTCATTTTTCACTGATGTTGACGCATTTTGGATTGTCAATTCTATTTCTGTTCACTTAACCATAGCCTACAATTTCTACTTATAGAACTTAGCTTGGAAATTTGGCTTTGTTCAAACTGCAATAACTGAAAAGCCATGTAAAGCATGATAAATAAAAATACTGTCACCTTTTCAGAATGGATCTTGAGTTCCTTTTAGGATGATGAGCAGGACACTTTTACCTGGGGCTAACTGTGATGTGAAGGATACAGAGAAAAGCAACCACATTACTTAATAAAAGCCACCATTTATGCATTTGAATTCATCCTAATGCATCAGTGTAATGCCAGTGGTTGAGGCCAGGAAGGTTCCATTAAATTTGGGCAGACTATAGAGGAACTGTGGAGCCAGAAAGCATTGGGCCATTCTTTTTAATAAAGTCTCACAATGGCAGACAAACAAACAGGCAGGGAAAACCTCTTCTCAGGCAAAGCAAACAACAAAATGGCCCCTCACAGTGGCAGGCAGGCAATCTGCTATTCCCAATCCCCTTGAGCGCAAGCACCCATAGCCTTACATAGGCCATACCCATGTACCAGTCGGGCAAAGGGCTTGCAGCCAGTAAACCAGCGAGCAAGCCTAACAGAGCTGCCCCACATCCCACCCATTTAGGGTTGCTCGCCTCACAACAGGTACATTACCTACATACCAAAAATGACAATTACAGAGGTGCCCTTCACAATGTCTCCCTGAGCACTCTGACCAGAGAGTTAACTGGAGGCACACATCTAACCCCTTACCCTATGGTGCCAACAAGGCCATCCATCTTAGGTGGGGGCCTATACAGTCCAGGGCCATGTCCATTGAAGAAACCTTGGTATGTCGCTGCAACTGGGTGAGAAGCTGTCCATGCAAATCACCAAGGTAAAGGTCCATTACAGGCAACTAGCCATACAGCTCTTTATTAAAATACCTCAGCACCTTTCCTAACTGCACTGTCTGTTGCACACACTCTATCCAAACCCCTCAGAGGTTCAAGCTCACAGGGCCTGGCGGGGTCAAACAAAATAAAGAACTGTGATTCCTTGACACTTCTCCTAGCTGAACCTGAATGCCAGTCATTTTCCTAGCAGATGCCAGGGTCACCCACTTCTCCTACTTTTTCAGTGGCTGAAACCTCTGTTCTGACTCAAGCTGCCACCAAAGCTCCAACAAGACTTTATTAGGTTTGTCCTCTAATTTCTCCCTATCTGCCCTGGTCATAATCAAATCTACCCACATCTGTGTTCGGGTAACTTTCACAGTTTGTTTCTCTTGTTAGTCGGGGGAGGAGGGCAACATGGACAGCAGCTCTCACGGCCTTATGGTTCACCTCTGTTCCGGAAAGCATGATGCCATCCACCCCTGTGTCCCACAATTGCAGCAAACAGGCTGACAGGGGATCAATGGCTTTCTGCTTGAATTTCACGCCCAACTCCAACAGCCCTGCCTGGGTGTAGGGCAGACCACAGAGTGCTCCACTACCTGGGGAGGAAGCTGTGGCTTTTCCTGAGGGACCCTTTGCTGCTGGGCTTTTACTCTCTGGGTGACCACTGGCCAGGCTCTGAGTCTGCAGACAGTAGTTCCAGCCCAAGCCTCCCCCTCAGAAAAGGAGGAGTCAGAAATGCCTGCTTCCACTGATTCAAAGCCACTCCACTGGCATAAATGCAGGTCTGTCTTCTGTGCATGCTTTGGTTCCTATGACTGCTGGCTCTCAGCCTGAAGCTGACTCTTGAGCTCCTGAACCTGCTATTGTTTCTCCAACAGCTGTTGCTGCCAACATTCAGCTTCCAGGGCAAACTGCAACTTGTGAATCCACAATTCCTTCTCTATCTAGAGAGCACTCCAGTTCAAGGCACCCCTGGTGTCCAGCCTGCATCTCACAATGCAGCTCTCAGACTCAGTTGGACCCTGTCTCCAGTGCTCACCCCAGTTCACACCATTGTTGGTGCTTAATCGGCAGCTCATCCTGGAGCTTTAGACCTCGGGCAGCCTCACACACAGAGCTCTTGGTTTCTTCTCGCAGGATTGTAAAAACGCCCAGCCCATAGTCCCCAACAGGACAGCCACCAGAAACAGCCACTCCCTATTCCACCCCTCAAGGGTGACTGCAGCTCCATACTATTCGCTCTGAATCCTGCCCACTATGTCAGATGTAATACTGGTGGTTGGAGCCAGGCAGGTTCCCAATGAATTTGGGTGAATGGTAGAGGAACTGTGGAGCCAGAAAGCATTGGGCCATTACTGTTTAATAAAGTCTTACAATGGCGGATGAGCAAACAGGCAGAAAAAACCTCCTCTCAGGCAAAGCAAACAACAAAAAATGGCCCCTCACAGTAGTAGGCAAGCCACCCACAATCCACCATCCACAATCCCCTTGAGTGCAGGCACCCATAGCCTTATATAGGCCATAAACACGTGGTGCTGCCACACACTCACGCACCAATCATGCAAAGGGCTTGCTGCTGGTAAACCAGTGAACAAGCCTAACACAGCTACCCAACAATCCATATTTGTTTTTTCTATTTGCTAAATCTTTATGTCTTAACTCTGCCACTCTCTAGGGCAGCTGAGCAATCAATTTGAGCTTTAACAAATAAATGCTTAGTGAACAAAAAATAAAGGGAACAAACTCTGAAATCTTTCAGAGTGTCAAAGAAGGCAACATTAGTGACCATTTAGTGCTACCTATTCATTTTGCAATTTCTTTAGTTGATTCAAAATGATTTGGGCTTAAATAACAACAGCAAAAAAACAGCAAGTTTTCTTTCTTAGGGCAGAGGCGGTGGGGTGGCTCTAACATTGTTAAAGAAAAGGATTGAAAAATCAACTGCAATTTAAAGTTCTTTAAAAGAGACATAGGAGAGGGAAATTAATCAACTGGTCTTGGGTTTTAGTGTTTAAGAGCAGGTGGACAGTAGTTAACTACAGGTGGACAGTAGTTAACTATTAGGTCCTAGTAAAGGGGAAAATAAGGTCAAGAAGAGAGGGTGGCCTGGAGACAGGCATGGAAGCAGGGAAGAGCCTAGCTCATTTCAGGAGGGATAAGGAGAAGGAGCTCCCCTCCCCCGAGGATAGGTTCAGATATTGGGAGAAAAGGACAAAGAGGTAAGCAGTAATCACACTCTGAAGAATGGTCTATTCTGGCTTTCTTTTCTAGACTCCAGACAGGGAAATCTTATTAAGAAGTAATTGACAAAGTCCAGGCAAAATCAGCAAGGACTTGACTTAAAACAACATATATATTTTTTTATAATTAAAAAGTGTGTGGAATTCAGTTGGAGTGACTTTGAATTTCAAGTGTCTCAGAAACATTGATTATAGACATTTAAAATGGAATAAAATATATGAGTCTAAAGAAGGGGTCGGGAACCTATAGCTTACGAGCCAGACGTGGCTCTTTTGATGGCTGCATCTGGCTCACAGACAAATCTTTGTTAAAAAAAACATAATATCATTAAAAATATAAAACATTCTCATGTATTACAATCCATTCATTTTCTACCGCTCATGTTCATGGTTGTGGGTGGCTGGAGCCAATCACAGCTGTCCTCTGGGACAATACCAAATTTTTGTTGGATAATGCATAATATACAGGGGTCTTGTGAGGTCAGGAAGTAAACTTTCTGCCTTTTAATCAAGTAGTCAGTTAGCTAATTGTAGAAACCCTTTTTTTTAAAATAAATTTTTATTAATGTTAATGGGATGACATTAATAATTCAGGGTACATATATTCAAAGAAAACATGTCTAGGTTATCTTGTCATTAAACTATGTTGCATACCCCTCACCCAGAGTCAGATTGTCCTCCGTCACCCTCTATCTAGTTTTCTCTGTGCCCCTCCCCCTCCCCCTAACTCTCTCCCTCCCTCCCTCCTGCGTCCTCCCTCCTCCCACCCCTGGTAACCACCGCTCTCTTGTCCATGACTCTTAGTCTCATTTTTATGTTCCACCAATGTATGGAATCATGTAGTTCTTGTTTTTTTCTGATTTACTTATTTCACTCCGTATAATGTTATCCAGATCCCACCATTTTGCTGTAAATGATCTGATGTCATCATTTCTTATGGCTGAGTAGTATTCCATAGTGTATATGTGCCACATCTTCTTTATCCAGTCTTCTATTGAAGGGCTTTTTGGTTGTTTCCATGTCTTGGCCACTGTGAACAGTGCTGCAATGAACATGGGGCTACATGTGTCTTTACTTATCAATGATTCTGAGGTTTTGGGGTATATACCCAGTAGAGGGATTGCTGGGTCATAAGGTAGTTCTATTTGCAGTTTTTTGAGGAACCACCATACTTTCCTCCATAATGGTTGTACTACTTTACATTCCCACCAACAGTGTATGAGGGTTCCTCATTCTCCACAGCCTCTCCAACATTTGCTATTACCCGTCTTGTTGATAATAGCTAATCTAACAGGTGTGAGGTGGTATCTCATTGTAGTTTTGATTTGCATTTCTCTAATAACTAATGAAGCTGAGCATCTTTTCATATATCTGTTGGTCACTTGTATTTCTTCCTGGGAGAAGTGTCTGTTCATGTCCTCTTCCCATTTTTTTATGGGATTGTTTGTTTGTTTGTTGTTGAGTTTTATGAGTTCTTTGTAAATTTTGGATATCAGGCCCTTATCTGAGCTGTTGTTTGAAAATATCATTTCGCATTTAGTTGGCTGTCTGTTTATTTTGATATCAGTTTCTCTTGCTGAGCAAAAACTTCTTAGTCTGATGTAGTCCCATTCATTAATTTTTGCCTTCACTTCTCTTGCCATTGGAGTCAAGTTCATAAAATGTTCTTTAAAACCCAGGTCCATGATTTTAGTACCTATGTCTTCTTCTATGTACTTTACTGTTTCAGATCTTATATTTAGGTCTTTGATCCATTTTGAATTAATTTTAGTACACGGGGACAGGGTGTAGTCGAGTTTCATTCTTTTGCATGTGCCTTTCCAGTTTTCCCAACACTATTTGTTGAAGAGGCTTTCTTTTCTCCATTGTGTGTTGTTGGCCCCTTTATCAAAGATTATTTGACCATATATGTATGTGGTTTTATTTCTGGGCTTTCTATTCTGTTCCATTGGTCTGTCTATTTTTCTGCCAATACCATGCAGTTTTGATTATTGTGGCCCTATAATATAAAGTCAGGTATTGTAATGCCCCCAGCTTCATTCTTTTTCCTTAGGATTGCTTTGGCTATTCGGGGTTTTTTATAGTTCCATATAAATCTTATGATTTTTTGTTCCATTTCTTTAAAAAATGTCATAGGAATTTTGATGGGAATTGCATTAAATTTATATATTACTTTGGGTAATATGGCCATTTTAATTATATTTATTCTTCCTATCCAAGAACAAGGAATATTTTTCCATCTCATTGTGTCTTTTTCTATTTCTCTTAGCAATGCCTTGTAGTTTTCTTTATATAGGTCCTTTACATTCTTTGTTATGTTTATTCCTAGGTATTTTATTTTTTTTGTTGCAATCGTGAAGGGGATTATTTTTTGAGTTCGTTTTCTAATATTTCATTGTTGGCATATAGAAAGGCTATGGACTTTTGTATGTTAATTTTGTATCCTGCGACCTTGCTGTATTGGTTTATTGTTTCTAGTAATTTTTTTGTGGAGTCCTTTGGGTTTTCGATGTATAGGATCATATCATCAGCAAAAAGTGATAGCTTTACTTCTTCTTTTCCGATATGGATGCCTTTTATTTCTTTGTCTTGTCTGATTGCTCTGGCCAGAACTTCTAGCACCACGTTAAATAAGAGTGGAGAGAGTGGACAACCCTGTCGTGTTCCTGATATAAGGTGGAAAGTCCTCAGTTTTACGCCATTTAATGTAATGTTGGCTGATGGTTTATCATATATGGCCTTTATCATGTTGAGATATTTTCCTTCTATACCCATTTTGTTGAGAGTCTTAAACATAAAATTGTGTTGCATTTTATCGAAAGCCTTTTCTGCGTCTATTGATAAGATCATGTGGTTTTTGTTCTTTGTTTTGTTGATATGGTGTATTACGTTAACTGTTTTACGTATGTTGAACCATCCTTGAGATTCTGGGATGAATCCCACTTGATCATGATGTATTATTTTTTTAATATGTTGTTGTATTCGATTTAACAGTATTTTGTTTAGTATTTTAGCATCTGTATTCATTAGAGATATTGGTCTGTAGTTTTCTTTCTTTGTGCCATCCTTGCCAGGTTTTGGTATGAGGGTTATGTTGGCCTCATAAAATGTGTTTGGAAGTATTGCTTCTTCTTCAATTTTTTGGAAGACTTTGAGTAGAATAGGAACCAAGTCTTCTTTGAATGTTTGATAGAATTCACTAGTATAACCATCTGGGCCTGGACTTTTATTTTTGGGGAGATTTTTAATAGTTTTTTCTATTTCCTCCATGTTGATTGGTCTGTTTAGGCTTTCTGCTTCTTCATGACTCAGTGTAGGAAGGTTGTATTGTTCTAGGAATTTATCCATTTCTTCTAGATTGTTGTATTTGGTGGCATATAGTTTTTCATAGTATTCTACAATAATTCTTTGTATATCTATGATGTCTGTGGTGATCTCTCCTCTTTCATTTTGGATTTTATTTATTTGAGTCCTGTGCCTTTTTTCCTTGGTGAGTCTTGCCAAGGGTTTGTTGATTCTGTTGATCTTTTCAAAGAACCAGCTCCTTGTTTTATTGATTTTTTGTATAGTTTTTCTGTTCCCTATTTCATTTATTTCTGCTCTGATTTTTATTATCTCCTTTCTTCGGCTGCTTTTGGGTTGTCTCTGTTCTTCTTTTTCTAGTTCCTTAAGGTGTGAAGTTAAGTGGTTTACTTCGGCTCTCTCTTGTTTGTTCATATAGGCCTGAAGTGATATGAATTTTCCTCTTATTACTGCTTTTGCTGCATCCCAGAGATTCTGATATGTTAGATTTTCATTTTCATTTGTCTGTATATATCTTTTGATCTCTGCGCTTATTTCTTCTTTGACCCATTCATTTTTTAGAAGTAAGTTGTTTAGTTTCCACAATTTTGTGGGTTTTTCCCCCTCTTTTTTACAGTTGAATTCTAGTTTCAAGGCTTTATGATCAGAGAATATGCTTGGTACAGTTTCAATTTTTCTAAATTTGCTGATATTGTCTTTGTGGCCCAACATATGGTCAATTCTTGAGAATGTTCCATGTACACTAGAGAAAAATGTATACTATTGTCTTTGGGATGAAGTGTCCTGTAGATGTCTATCATATCCAGGTGTTCTAGTATTTCGTTTAAGGCCACTATATCTTTATTGATTCTCTGTTTGGATGACCGATCTAGAGCCGTCAGCGGTGTATTGAGGTCTCCAAGTATGATTGTATTTTTGTCAGTTTTTGTATTAAGGTCAGTAGGTAGCTGTCTTATATATTTTGGTGCTCCTTGGTTTGGTGCATATATATTAAGGATTGTTATGTCTTCTTGATTCAGTGTCCCCTTAATCATTATGAAATGACCATTTTTGTCTCTGAGTACTTTTTCTGTCTTGTAGTCATTATTATCAGATATGAGTTTTCCTACACCTGCTTTTTTGGGGGTGTTGTTTGCTTGGAGTATTGTTTTCCAGCTTTTCACTTTGAATTTGTTTTTATCCTTGTTGCTTAGATGTGTTTCTTGTAGGCAGCATACAGTTGGATTTTCTTTTTTAATCCATTCTGCTACTCTGTGTCTTTTTATTGGTAAGTTTAATCCATTTACATTTAGTGTAATTATTGACACTTGTGGGTTCCCTATTGCCATTTTATAAATTGCTTTCTGTTAGTTTTGTATCTTCTTTGATTCTTCTCTTTTGTTTTTCTATCGTTTGTTTTTGTTTGTTTGTATTCCATACTTATTTCCTCTGTTGCTACCTTTTTTTTTATTAAATTTAATGCAGTGACATTGATAAATCAGGGTACATATGTTGAGAGAACATATCTCTAGATTATTTTGACATTTGATTGTGCTGTATACCCCTCCCCCAAAGTTAAATTGTCTTCTGTCACCTTCTATCTGGTTTTCTTTGTGCCCCTCCCCTCCCCTAACTTCTCTCTCCTTCTTCACCCCACCCCCCCTCCCCCAACCCCCCGCCCCTGTTGCCATCACATTCTTGTTAATGTCTCTGAGTCTCATTTTTATGTCCCTTCTATGTATGGATTCATCTTAGTTTTTTTTCTGATTTACTTATTTCACTCTGGATAATGTTGTCAAGGTCAATCCATGTTATTGTAAATGATCCGATGTCATCATTTCTTATGGCTGAGTAGAATTCCATAGTATATATATACCAAAGCTTTTTAATCCACTCGTCCTCTGATGGACACTTGGGTTGTTTCCAGATCTTCGCTATTGTGAACAATGCTGCTACAATCATGGGGGTGCATTTCTCCTTTTTGAGCTGTTCTATGTTGTCCTTGGGGTATATTCCTAAAAGTGTGATAGCTGGGTCAAAAGGCAGTTTTCAGTTTTTTGAGGAATCTCCATACTGTTTTCCACAGTGGCTGCACCAGTCTGCATTTCCACCAGCAGTGCAGGAGGGTTCCCTTTTCTCCACATCCTCGCCAGCACGTATTCTGTGTTGTTTTTTTAATAAGCACCATTCTGACTGGTGTGAGGTGATATCTCATTGTGGTTTTAATTTGCATTTCTCTAATGATTAGCGATGTTGAACTTTTTCATATGCCTATTGGCCATCTGTATGTCCTCTTTGGAGAAGTGTCTATTCATCTCTTTTGCCCATTTTTGGATTGGGTTGTTTGTCTTCCTGGTGTTGACTTTTACAAGTTCTTTATAAATTTTGGTTATTAACCCCTTATCAGACGTATTGTCAAATATGTTCTCCCATTGTGTAGTTTGTCTTTTTATTCTGTTCTTGTTGTCTTTAGCTGTGCAAAAGCTTTTTAATTTGATATAGTCCCATTTATTTATCCTGTCTTTTATTTCACTTCCCCGTGGAGATAAATCAGCAAATATATTGCTCCGACAGATGTCCGAGAGCTTACTGCCTATGTTTTCTTCTAAGATGCTTATGGTTTCACAGCCTACATTTAAGTCTTTTATCCATTTTGAGTTTATTTTTGTGAGTGGTGTAAGCTGGTGATCTAGTTTCATTTTTTTGCAGGTAGCTGTCCAATTTTCCCAACACCATTTGTTAAAGAGGCTGTCTTTACTCCATTGTATTTCTTTACCTCCTTTGTCAAATATCAGTTGTCCATAGAGCTGTGGGTTCTCTGTTCTGTTCCATTGATCTATGTGCCTGTTCTTATGCCAGTACCAGGTTGTTTTGAGTACAACGACCTTGTAGTATAACTTGATATCAGGAAGTGTGATACCTCCCACATTATTCTTCTTTTTTAATATTGCTGAGGCTATTCGTGTCCTCTTTTGGTTCCATATAAATTTTTGGAATATGTGTTCTATATCTTTGAAGTATGTCATTGGTATTTTAATTGGTATTGCATTGAATTTATAGATTGCTTTGGGTAATATAGACATTTTAATGATGTTTATTCTTCCTAACCATGAGCACGGTATATGCTTCCACTCGTTTGTATCTTCCTTGATTTCTTTTATCAATGTTTTGTAATTTTCCGAGTACAAGTCTTTAGTATCCTTGGTTAAGTTTACTCCTAGGTACTTTATTTTTTTGGTTGTAATTGTGAAGGGGATTGTTTCCTTAATTTCTCTTTCTGACTGTTCATTGTTGGTGTATAAAAATGCTTCTGATTTCTGAGTATTGACTTTATATCCTGCCACTTTGCTGAACTTATTTATCAGGTCCAGTAGTTTTTTGACTGAGACTTTAGGGTTTTCTATATACAATATCATATCATCTGCAAATAATGATAGTTTTACTTCTTCTTTTCCAACTTGAATGCCTTTTATTTCTTCTTCTTGTCTGTTTGCTGTGGCTAGGAGTTCCAGGACTATGTTAAATAAGAGTGGTGAAAGGGGGGCACCCCTGCCTTGTTCCTGATCTTAAGGGTATTGCTTTTTATTTTTTTCCATTGAGTATGATGTTGGCTGTGGGTTTCTCATAGATGGCTTTTATCATGTTGAGGTATGTTCCCTGTATTCCCACTTTGCTGAGAGTTTTGATCATGAATGGGTGCTGGATTTTATCAAATGCTTTTTCTGCATCTATTGAAATTATCATATGGTTTTTCTCTTTCTTTTTGTTTATGTGATGAATCACATTGATTGATTTACGAATATTGTACCATCCTTGCCTCCCCAGAATAAATCCCACTTGATCATGGTGTATGATTTTTTCCATATATTGTTGGATCCGGTTTGCTAATATATTTTTTTAAGATTTTATTTATTTATTATAGAGAGGGGGGAGAGAGAGAGAGAGAGAGAAGAGAGAGAGAGAGGGGAGGAGGAGCAGGAAGCATCAACTCCCATATGTGCCTTGACCAGGTAAGCCCAGGGTTTTGAACCGGCAACCTCAGTGTTTCCAGGTTGATGCTTTATCCACTGCGCCACCACAGGTCAGGCCGGTTTGCTAATATTTTGTTGAGGATTTTAGCATCTATATTCATCAGGCATATTGGTCTATAATTTTCTTTCTTTATGTTGTCTTTGCCTGGTTTTGGAATTAGAATTATGCTCGCCTCATAAAAGGAGCATGGAAGTCTTTCTTCCTCTTGAATTTTTTGAAATAGTTTGAGAAGGATAGCAGTTAGTTCTTCTTTGAATATTTGGTAAAATTCCATTGTGAAGCCATCAGGCCCCGGAATTTTCTTTGTTGGAAGTTTTTTGATAACTGTTTCGATCTCATTTGTTGTAATTGGTCTGTTTAGGTTTTCTGATTCTTCCAGATTGATTTTTGGAAGATTGTATGTTTCAAGGAATTTGTTCATTTCATCTAGGTTGTCTAGTTTTTTGGCATACAGTTCTTCATAGTATTTTCTTACAATATTTTGTATTTCTGTTGTGTCAGTTGTTATTTCTCCTTTCTCATTTCTAATTTTATTTATTTGAGTCCTCTCTCTCTTTTTCTTGGTGAGTCTACTTAAAGGTTCATCAATCTTGTTTACCTTTTCAAAGAAACAGCTCCTAGTTTCTTTGATCCTCTGTATTTTTTCTTTAGCCTCTATGTCATTTATTTCTGCTCTGATCTTTATTATTTCCTTCCTTCTACTACATTTGGGCTTTACTTGCTGTTCTTTTTCTAATTCTTTTAGATGCAGGGTTAAGTTGTTTATTTTAGCTTTTTCTAGCTTCTGAAAGTGTGCCTGTAGTGCTATGAACTTCCCTCTCAGGACTGCTTTCATTGTGTCCCATAAATTTTGAGTTCTTGTATGCTCATTGTCATTCGTTTCTAGGAATTTTTTTATTTCTTCTTTGATCTCATTCTTAATCCATTCATTATTTAACACCCTGCTATTTAGTTTCCATGTGTTTGAGAATTTTTGAGCTTTTCTGCTGTGATTCATTTCTAGTTTCATGCCATTGTGATCGGAGAAAGTGCTTGATATGATTTCAGTCTTCTTAAATTTGTTGAGACAATTTTTGTGCCCTAACATGTGGTCTATCCTAGAGAATGTACCATGAGCACTTGAAAAGAATGTATATTCTGTTGCTTTAGGGTGAAAGGTTCTGAAGATATCTATTAAATCGAGTTGTTCTAGTGTTTCCAATAAGTCTGCTGTTTCTTTGTTAATTTTCTTTCTTGAGGATCTATCTAGTGATGTTAGTGGGGTATTGAAATCCCCTACTATTATAGTATTGCTGTTGATCTCGCCCTTTAAATCCATCAAAGTCTGTTTTATATATTTAGGTGCTCCTATATTATGTGCATAGATATTTATAATAGTTATATCTTCCTGTTGGATTACTCCCTTTATCATTATATAGTGGCCTTCTTTATCTCTTACTATATCCTTTGTTTTAAAGTCCAATTTGTCTGATATCAGTATTGCTACCCCAGCTTTTTTTTCATTTCCGTTTGCATGAAACGTTTTTTTCCATCCTTTTACCTTCAATCTATATGTGTTTTTTGTTCTAAGGTGTGTCTCTTGTAGACAACATATGTATGGGTTCTGTTTTCTTATCCACGCAGCTACCCTATGTCTTTTGATTGGATCATTTAATCCATTTACATTTAAGGTTATTATTGATATGTAGTTGTTTATTGCCATTTTCTTCTTTAAAGGTGTATTCCTTTTTTTGCTATATTCTTTTCCCACTTTGATCTGTTTACAACAGGCCCCTTAACATTTCCTGCAGCATTGGTTTGGTTGTAATGAATTCCTTGAGTTGTTTTTTGTCTGGGAAGCTTTTTATTTCTCCTTCGATTTTAAACGATAGCCTTGCTGGATAAATTAGTCTTGGTCGTAGGTTCTTGTTCTGCATTTCTTTGAATATTTCTTGCCATTCCCTTCTGGCCTCAAGTGTTTCTGTTGAGAAGTCAGATGTCATCCTTATGTGGGCTTTTTGTAGGTGATAACTTATTTTTCTCTTGCAGCTTTTAATATTTTCTCTTTATCGCTTAGCTTTGGTATTTTAATTATGATGTGTCTTGGTGTAGGTTTCTTTGGGTTTCTCTTTAATGGAGTCCTCTGTGCTTCTTGGACTTGTGAGAGTTTCTCTTGCATTAATTTAGGGAAATTTTTAGCTATGATATGATTGAACACAGTTTCTATCCCTTGTTCCTTTTCTTCTTCTTCAGGAACCCCTATGATGCGGATATTATTTCTCTTCATGTTGTCACAGAGCTCTCTAAGAGTTTCCTCTGACTTTTTGAGTCTCTTTTCTCTTTTCTTCTCTGCTTTCATGCCTTCATTCCAGTTGTCCTCTAACTCGCTGATTCGATTTTCTGCTCTATCTATCCTTTTTTAATTCCTTCCATTGTGGTCTTTATTTCTGATATTGTATTTGTCATCTCCGACTGGTTCTTTTTTATACTTGCTATTTCTTTATTTAGGTTTTCATACTGCCCCTCCATTGTTGTTCTAAGATCTCTAAGCATCCTTACAATCATTATTTTCAATTCTGCATCTGGAAGTTTGATTATTTCCATATCACTCAGATCATCTCTCAAAGGTGTCTCTTGTGGTTTCATTTGGGTTGCACTCCTTTGTCTTCTCATCATGGTGTTTTAGTCTGCCTCCAGCTTTCAGTTGTGTTATTTCTAGGTCTTCTTGGGTTGATATCAGCTATTATTTGTAATCCACTTTCGGATTTGGGCAGCTTTGAAGTCTTGATTTGTTTGTTTTCTTAACAGGTGATAGTCTTGTTAACTGATCTCAGCAGGGGGCTTCCTTGAAACTGTAACCAGGAATGCTGTGTGTGTAACCTGAGATGCTTAAGGTCTCTTCCACCAACTAATCTCACTGGGGGCAGGGTTTTTTCTCAGCTTCAGTAGGGGGAGGTGTATCTCAGATCTCCATGGAGACCTGAGTTACTGCCCCTCTTCCCCACTTCTTGTTTTCAGCTGTGTCTTGTTGTGCTGATTGGAGCTCGATAGATGTCTGGAGATCTCTGATCCGGAAGCACTTCAGCTCTGTTTTGTGAAAGGTTCAGTCCCTCCCCCAGCTATGGCCACCTCCAGCACGAATGAGTCAGCTTTTTTATTTCGTTTCTTGCATACCTTAGCCTCTCACAGTCTGTCCCTCTCCCTGTCCTTTCCACTTGGGAGATAAGCTGGTATTTTCAACCCACCTTGCTCCCTGGTAACCAGGAAAGTGGCTGTGAGCAGTAGTTTCTGCTCTTTTTCTCTTTGAAATCCTCTCTGGGCTTTCAGCCTCACCCCCCCTTCTGTTCCTGTAAGTAGAGGAGATTCAGGCACTCCTTACCAGGATTATTGTGTCTTCCTCTTTGCTCCTTGGTTTTTGAGAACTGTTCTTGCAGTTCAGTGTTGGTTTTTCACACTGATTTTTCCTAAATTGATTTGTATTCCAGTTTGGTGTTGAGAGCTGGGCGTCTGTGCGTCCGCCTACTCCGCTGCCATCTTTTTCTGTTGCTACCTTTTTTTAGTCAAGTGTTTTTGTGGTGGTTTTTTCAAGGGTGGTTACCATTAAGTAATGAAAAGGGTACCTACCATATTCATTGTAGTACCCTATCTTGTGAGTATTTCTGCACTTCATCGTCCTTTGCTACTGTTAATCTTTATCTTTTCTCCCCTTTTTTTTTCTTTTGTTGTCACAGTTTAAGTTTGGTTTTATTGTTTTCTTGGTGGAGCTGTTACTTGAGGTTTTGTTTTCTTTTGTTCTTTGGATCTGGTTGGAAAACCCCTTTTAGTATTTCCTGGAGTGTGGGCTTTTTGATGATAAATTCTCTCATCTTTTCTGTATTTGTGAATGTTTTTATATCTCCTTCATATTTGAAGGATAGCTTTGATGGGTATAGTATTCTTGGCTGAAAGTTCCTCTCTTTCAGGACTTTAAATATTGGGGTCCACTCTCTTCTAGCTTGTAGAGTTTCTGCTGAGAAATCTGATGATAATCTAATAGGCCTTCCTTTATATGTTGTATTCTTCTTTTCCCTGGCTGCCTTGAGAATTTTTTCTTTGTCATTGGTTTGTGTCATCTTTATCATGATGTGCCTTGGAGTGGGTTTGTTGGGGTTAAGAAAACTCAGTGTTCTGTTTGCTTCTTGAATTTGAGGCTTTAGTTCTTTCCACAGGCTTGGGAAGTTCTCATCTATTATTTGTTTCAGTATATTCTCCATTCCATTTTCTTTCTCTTCTCCTTCTGATATACCTATTATTCTTATGTTATTCTTTCTGATGGAGTCAGACAATTCCTGTAGGGCTTTATCATTTTTTATTATTTTTGAGTCTCTTCTTCTCTCTGTTGTGCCTCAAGTTGTTTGTCTTCTATTTCACTAATCCTATCTTCTATCTGGGCTGTTCTATTAGCTAAGCTTGTTACCTCATTTTTCAGCTTGTGAATTGAGTTTTTCATCTCTGTTTGATTTGTTTTTATAGTTTCAATTTCCTTGGTAATATATTCTTTGTGATCGTTGAGTTGTTTTCTGATCTCCCTAAATTGCCTTTCTGTGTTTTTTTGTATATCTCTGAGTATTTTTAAGATTTCTATTTTAAATTCTTTGTCATTTGGCTCCAAGGCTTCCAATATGTTAAATCTTTTCTCCATAGATGTTTCCATATCTATTTGTATTACCTCTCTATCTATTGTATCCATAATATTTGATTTCCTTTTTCTTATTGGCATCTGAAGGTGGTCTTGTTGATAGTATTAATTAGAGTTAATAAAGAATAAAAAGGAAAAGAAAAGGGAAACACTCCACACACACAAAAAAGTAATAATTTATTATTTCCCCCTTTTTTCTTTCTTCCCTTCCCCTCCTCTCACCTCCTTAGGGAAATATCGTGATGACCTGTGAATTATATTATGCTAAATGGAACAAAAACTGCCTATAACGGAGGGCCTGATTTGGGGTGAAGAGTTCAAGGGGCAAAAAAGGGAGTAGGAACCTACTAAATGCAAAAAAAAAAAAAGAGAGAAAATCTTTGACAAGCATAAAATGATTTGCTTGTAAGTGATGGTCGACTAAGAGATATAATGAGAGGGATAAGAGGGAAACAGAAAAAAGGAGAGAAAAATAATAATATTTAAAGAAGAAAAAAATAAAAATAAGTAAAAATCTGTTGTAATAAGTGAAGTGAAGACTAAATACAATGGAGACTTTGGGTTGGGAGGAATGCTAGTGAGTTAAAAAGCAATGTAAAAAGTATCCAAAATGCCACAAAAACAAACAAATAAAGGAAAACCAAGAACAAAAGCAGAAAAAAAAAGAACAAAAAAACGAGTCCCAAATTAAATAATTTGTTCATGATTGAGGATTGAATGGGAGGAAAAGTAAAAGGAGAAAAGAAGAAACAAATAGCAAGGAAAAAATAAGAAAAAGAGAGAAACGAAGGAAGGAAAAAAAGGAAAGGAAAAAATACAAAAACAAACAAACAAAAAAAACAAAAGGGGAGAGAGTGAGAGTTAAGGGTTTTGGAGTATAACCCTAAAGGAGAGTAAGGATGAAGAAAAGAAATAAAATGTAACACTCATGGGTAATGTAGTTCAAGAAAAGGGTAACATAAGATGGGCAGAGAATAAAAGGACTGAGGTGGAGGAAATACAAATAATAATAAAGGCAATAAGAAATAATAAAGAAACAACAACAACAAAGAATTAGTGGAACAAGTTATAAAGTCTGTGGATTTTTCTTGATTTTGAGAGGTTAACTTCTTCCTTTTTCTTTTCTCTTTCTCTTCCTGGTCGGTGACTCTGTACCCCAGGTTCTGCCACTGTGTCACGCTTAGGTAGGGATTTGCAGTTGATGGGATTCTATGGCAATGTCATATAATTGGCTTTAGTCTTGCTGGTAGTCAAGGCTTGTTGGCGTTTGCAGAGTCCAACAATGAGAGAGTTTGCTTTCCTGGAGTCTCTCTCCTAGTTTCCCCTTCCTGAATTAGCAGTTGGTGATCCAGCTATGAGGCTGCCACTGCTTCTCTCTGGGGAGTAAGAGTCTCAAAGAGCTGGGAGATCCCCACTCTATCCTCACTCAGCGCAAGGCTCTGGGTAAGGCTCTGGCAGTCAGAGCCTCCAGCGTAATCAGGTGAGGCTGGGAGTCAATTGTTGTCAAGGTGACTGTTCAGCGCCTAGCATTCAGTTGGACCACTCAACCCAGGCTTTCCACACTTTGTAGCCTGTTTTGGCTGGGAAGAAGATGCACTATTTGCTGCTTGCTGTATAGATCTTAATATCTGCCAAGTCCCTCTTGTTAGGTATATCCCTGAATATGGAGGCTTGGTCAATCAGAAGTTGCCCCTGCCCCTTTAGCGAAAGGCACTGAAAAATATCATGCCTCTTCTCTTGGATTGCTGAACTGGGAGAGATCTTATCAATTATAGCCCTGTGGGTGCGCAGATTTCGTGGGTTAAGCTAATTTCAGTGATTCGATCCACAGCTGTGCTCCAGAAAGTATTTCAGGGTGCCTGCGCGCCCCTCCCCCAATGCTTGAATGGCTGGGTGAGGTGCCCCGCCCATGGAGAGAATCTCCCGACCAGGAAAGACAGGCTTGGCACCCCTCCAGGACCGCGGCACAGGGCGCGCGCTCGGTTTCTCAGTGCACACCGGTGGCCAGGACTCTCCGGACCATGGCCCGGGGCGTGCGCACGGTTTCTCAGTGCACGCCGGTGGCCGGGACCCTCCGGACCGCGGCACAGGGCGCACGCACGGTTTCCCAGTGCACGCTGGTGGCCGGGACTCTCTGGACCGCAGCTCAGGGCATGCGCGTGGTTTCTCAGGGTACGTTGGCTACCGCCAGTGCCCAGGCTGCCACTCCCCAAGTGTAGGCGGGCAGCTGCATGTGTGGGTTGACTCACCACAGGTGTACTCCCTCCTCGGCAACACTCCTTTCGCTTTCAGTGTGTGATTGGAACTTGAGAATGCTCTGAGGATAAATTTTTCTGTTTCTAGTTGATAAATTTGTTGAGATTTTGGGGAGATCTGTCAGACGTGCTGCTCACGGCGCCATTTCCGTGATGTCACTTGTAGAAACCCTTTTAACGAAGAAGATGGCTAAAAGAAAAAAAGTATGGAGTATCATACTTTTCAGCAAGAGTGGACAGAGGAATTTGCCTTTGTGGAGAGAGCAGATTCTACAGTGTGTCTAATATGCAATAATAAAATTACATCGATGAAACGGTCAAATATAAAGCGGCACTTTGACACATGCCATACTACATTTGCATCGAAATATCCAGTGTGGGACAGCAGGAAGAAAGCATGGCAAGAGCTACTGTGCAGAGTGCAAGCTAGTCAGCAGCAACTCCATGTTTGGACCCAACAAGGTGACTAGAATTCAGCTAGTTTTGCTGGTGCTTTAGCAATTGTGAGAAATGGAAAGCCGTCCACAGATGGGGAGTATGCCAAAACATTTATGCTTGATGTTGCCAATGAACTTTTGACGACTTTTCAGATAAAGACAAGATAATCAAATGAATAAAAGATATGCCTCTGTCAGCAAGAATTGTTCACGATCGTACCATCATGATGGCAAATCAAATTGAGGCATCACAAGTGAAGGACATAAATGCAGCACCATTCTTTTCTCTCATTATAGATGAGTCAACAGATGTAAGCCATTTATCCCAGTTCAGTGTGATTGCAAGGTATGCTGTCGGTGACACACTATGTGAAGAAAGTCTTGCTGTTTTGCCTATGAAAGAGACAACAAGAGGGGAGGAGTTATTCAAGTCTTTCACTGAGTTCACTAAAGTAAAAAATCTGCCAATGGATAAACTTATTTCAGTGTGTACTGATGGTGCTCTGTGCATGGTCAGGAAAAACAGAGGATTCATAGCGCTTCTTCATGAACATGAAGAGACCCATCCTAAGTTTTCACTGCATCCTCCATCAGGAAGCACTTTGTGCTCAGATATGTGGTGACCAGCCTAGTGAGGTGATGTCGCTAGTCATTTGGGTGGTCAACTTTATTGTTGCCTGAGCTTTAAATGATCGCCAGTTTAAAACACTGCTAGATGAATTTGGGAATAATTATCCTGGTCTGCTTCTGCACAGCAGTGTGCATTGGTTGTCAAGAGGGAAGGTCCTCAGCCATTTTGTGGCTTGTCTGAGCAAAATCTGGACTTTTCCTGAAATGAAAAATGTCGAGCATCCTGAGTTAGCTAACACTGAGTGGCTCCTGGAGTTCTACTATCTCATGGACCTCTGTTGCTCTGTGGACCACTTTGTCTTCTAAGTAAGTGATTACACTTGTTTTCACTGCTTCAACTCCAAACATGCTGATTAAGTCTCTATATCTGTAGGTATGACTGCTCCCTTTAGACCAGGAGTTGAAAACCTTTTTGGTTGAGAGAGCCATGAATGCCACATATTTTAAAATGTAATTCCATGAGAGCCATACAATATGTTTAACACTAAATACAAGTAAATGTGTGCATTTTATGTTCATGACTGAACATCTGAACCAGCTCAATATGAAAATTCAAGGCTCTGGAAATACAGTCTTATTCCTTCAACAAGCAGTGTTTGCATTTGAAAACAAGCTGGAACTCTTTATCGCTGACAATGAAACAAGTTGTTTACTGCACTTTGAAAAACTGGGAGAGTTTAAAGATGCATGCACAGCAAGTGACCCTGCTCAACATCTTTATCTCCAGCAGCTAGCGGGCTTTACATCTAATCTCCTGCAGTCATTCAAAGTGCGCTTTGGAGAATTTCATGAGTGCATTCATCTTTTTAAGTTCATCACCGATTCACACGAGTGTGCAGTGGACAGCACCGACCTGAGTTACATCCCCAGTGTCTCCGTCAGAGATATTGAGCTACAAGCTGCTGACCTGAAGGACTCAGACATGTGGATGAATAAGTTCAAGTCACTGAATGAAGATTTAGAAAGACTTGCACGACAGCAAGCAGAGTTGGTGAGCAAACACAAGTAGGGAGAAATGAATAAACTTCAACCCGTGGACCAGCTGATTGTCAAAACTTAGAACGTGCTTCCCATCACATACCACACACTGCAACCTGTGAGTATTGCTGTACTGACAATGTCTGGCTTTACATGTGCATGTGAGCAGTCTTTCTTGAATCTAAAGAACGTTAAGACCAACCTACGATCACGTTTAATGGATGGAAGTCTCAAAGCCTGCATGAAGCTTAACCTCACCACGTATAAACCAGAATACAAAGCCATCAGCAAAACTATGCAGCACCAGAAGTTGCATTAATGGTAAGAAGTACTTCATTCATCATTGGTTAGCAACAGCATAACAACGTTATTAAAAAGAATTCAGAGACATATTGTACTTTAAAAGTGTTGGTCTTACATAAAATGCACACATTTACTTGTATTTAGTGTTAAACATATTGTATGGCTCTCATGGAATTACATTTTAAAATATGTGATGTTCATGGCTCTCCCAGCCAAAAGTTTTCTGACCCCTGGTCTAAAGGGAGCAGTTATACCTACAGATATGGAGACCTGATCAGCATGTTTGGAGTTGAAGCAGTGAAAACAAGTGCAATCACTTACTTAGAAGACAAAGTGGTCCACAGAGCAAAATTAATATCACCTGGAAGCTGTTTAGAAATGTAGAAGCTCAGGCCCCACCCAGACTAGCTGAATCAGAACCTGCATTTTTTCTTAGATTGGCAAGTGATGTCTATGCACATCAAAGTTTTAAAACTTTCTTTATATGTTAGGCTTCACCAGGGTCATCCTTAGAAGATAAGTGGGCAGATCTGGATAAACCCAAGTTCAGTAACCCTGAATTGCTAAAAGAGGACAGGCATATCTCATTTTATTGTGCTATTTTATTAAGATTTCCAGATGTAATGCTGGTGGCCATGAACAGGCATGTTCACACTGGATTCAGGCAAATGATAGAGGAACTGTGGAGCCAGAAAGCTTTGAGCCATTCCCATTTACAGAGTTTCACAATGGCAGATGAGCAGACAGGCAGGGGAAACCGCTTCTCACTGCAACAGGCAAACAAACAGCAAAACGGCCCCATACAGTGGCAGGAGACAATCTGCCATCCACCCTGAGGGCAAGCACCTGTAGCCTTACAAGACTATACACACGTGGCTCTACAAGTGCTCACACACTAATTATGCAAAGTGCAAGCAAGCAAGCCTAACACAGCTGTTTTCCAAACACTGGATGTTGTGTTTTACAAATTGAAGGCAATACCCTCCACCAGCAAGAAGAACACAACTCATATTATTGTGATACTCACTTTATTACAGTGGTCTGTAACTGAACCCGCAATATCTCCAATGTATGCCTGTAATTTAAACCCTGGCTGTGCAATGGTGTGAGGGTTAATTTCTGAAAGGTATCATTGATAACATACAAGATGGTATGTTTAGGAAACTTTTAAGTTCTAATTAAGCTCTTAACTTGTAAGAGTTCCAATTAATTTAGAAAACTTGTACAACAATTTTTAAAGTTAGCAGAAACAAGATAAAAATTTGTCCTATGTTAAAGGAGTCTGTGAGAGAGGGAGGGAGCAAGAAGTCAGGAGAAGGGAGAGATGTTTCTCTTAGTGGTGAAAAGTTGCATGCCTCAATTTGCTAACCCTTGAAATGGTGGCATTTTTTAAGACTGAAAGACTGTGTAGGTGCAAGTAGAATGTCAGGGATGAGTCAAAGATTAATACCTAAATTATAGAGTATGATGGAAATTTTATGCCTCTGCCTTTGAAATCAACTTAGGGAGAAGGAAGTATTAGCTGATTCTAAAGTACCACTTATATGGGGTTATCTTTTATTCAGATAAATTATGCCCAATTCCAAGGATAGAGGAAGACTTATCCAGCATTTTTAAATAGTTCTGCAAATTTCTCAAGCACATAACTTATTCATTGGCAGGCTAACTCTAACTGTGTAAAATGAGATCTTCAAAAGTTTGGGAGTTCTTAACTATATGAGAATGAGGTGTGCACTGATCCTACAGTAATAAGATATTTCCAAATGCTCAAATCATATTATAATTTAAGTATTGTGGTAATCTCAAAAGTGATCTACCAGCAGAACTATTTTTTTAATGAAATTTTTATTAAATGTGTTTTGGTATCAATGGCTGCTTGTTAAATTCTCCTAACCATCTTACATACCTATGAATAGTATGAAAGAATTGCAATACATCCTTTCTGTCTTTGAGTAGTTCAAAGATTTGTTCAATAATAACAAGTAGAGTTATGCATCTAAGGAAAATATTTTATTTCCAAGATACAATAAAATTGCACTGAAAATTGAGAAAATCTGTAAAGCCTTAACAGCTTAAGGTTTTAAAAATTGAATAGCAACAATACACCAAACAATAAATGAATGCAAAATAGCTATAGATGGTTTTATATCTAGTGCAACATTTTAAAGAAATTATTATGTCAGCTTATGAACACAGAAACTGGCCTGAGAAGATGTGACATTCCATAATTCTCTTTAACTGAGAACGTCGACATAACCTGATCATTCTGATTCTTGAAATAGGATAGATAAAAGTACTGTTTTTCTTACCCGAATAAATTAATTTGTTAAAAGAGATGTAAGGGGAACCCATTCTGCAATATTCTCTCACACACATATACTTGCCCTGTCTGTGTCCCTGGTATTCTGTGATGGCTACCTTTAGAAGTAAATAGGCTATTATAGATTGAAGGGAGTTGAATGTATGACAGACTTTTAGTATGTACCCTCTATTTTCTCCATGTACAAATAAATCCATTTTATTTTATTCTCAGACAAATCCTTTTCAGTGATATTACATAACTTTAACATATTGAAAATAAAAACAACACACACAGAGATAAAGTTACTTACCCAACATCACACAAAGGTTATTTCAAACCCAGTTTTGTAACCCAAATTCCCTGCAGGACTTGACATTTGCTCCCTGGGTTGTAGAGCATCACTACATGGTTGAAAATGAATGTATTTTCAAGGTAACTCAAGTATGGTTGAGGGTCCTCAGTTTAGCAACTTTCTGTGGGTCTTCCCTCTCAAGTTTTAGGAAGAATGTCCCTGATTCAGATGGCTGGCTAAGCCATTTACTAGCTCTGTGACCTCTGGTAAGTCACCTAATATTTTTTAGAAGACCTCTTTTTCTCTTTTATGAAAACAGTAAAATTGTTTTTACTTTACATGGATGTTGTGAGAATTAAATGGGTAATAGGCATGAAGTTCTTAGAGAATAGCACCTAGCCTGTGGCAAACACTCAGTAAATCTTAGCTGTTATTCTTCTCATGCCTCTGAAATTTTCATCTCCAAACCACCTAGCTCTTCTAAGTTGCAGACTCACATGTCCTCCTGGTGCTGGTGGTGAGGATGTTCTCTGGTCTGGAGCACTAACAGACCTCTCATACTCAGCATGCCCCAAACAGAACTCACCTTGGTGTAAAAGAGTACAAAGAATTTGACACAGTAGTGAATAATCACTGAATAAGTTTTCGCTGTTATTATTATATATCCCCAAACTATTCTTTTTCTTGTACTTTTTTTTATTTTTATAAACAGCACATTGTCATCCAGGGCTTCTCATCCAGAATGCCAAGAATCATTCTAAAACCCTGTATTTTCTCCATCCAGCAAGATCGAGCTGATCACTAAGTGCAATTTTTCTACCTTGTAAATATCTTGCTTCCATTGCCTCATCCTTTTTTTTTTTTTTTTTTTGCTTCAGTTATTTGAACAGGTTTCTAACAGTCTCTAGAATCCAAGGCATGCCTCCTCAAACCATTTCTCTTAATGGTGCTAAAATGAATCCTTAAAAATTCAAACTGAGCCTGTCATCACTTGCCTGAAATCTTTCACTAAATCACCGAGCCTCTGGGACCTGCCTCTCCTTTCTTGCCACGGCACACAAAATCACCTCCTGCTCAAGCTCCGCCCTTGGGGTGGACCAGATGTTGTAACCATGTGGTCTTCTGAAATTTCTGTGTATTCTTATTCCTGAGGGTCACTGTAAATGTCATTTTTCAAATATGGAATGGGCATTCCTCATATCTGAAATAAATATTTTCATATAAAATTTCAGAAACATAATGATTATTTGAATACACTTTTAAAATTTCAAGTATATTAAATCAAATTTATTACAATGACTCTTTTGGTAGCTAGAGGTCTGCCAATAAGTAGATGCACAGAATTCTCATAAAAGAAGCTTTACAAGGTTGTTAGAGAGAGTAGAAATCATTATTGTTAACAGCTTTCTGAATAGATACTAGTATAATCCTTTGGATGCTGAAAGAACTATAATCAGACAAAGCCTCTTTCTCAAGGAATTATAAACCTAACACAAAAGCAAACTTCAAAATTACTGGTGCCACTACCATGGGGAGGGTGACAGAGCCCTTTATTATTGGAATGTATCAGTGTCTCCTTATTGCAGAGGTGTTATGCAGGAGACCTGGTATCGTTTTTTATACTGCTGACTGGCATTGATTTAAACTCCATGAGACTCTATGCACCACCATCCCCTGGTACTTGGAGAGGGGCCATTTGAATTTGATCCTGAAAGAAACTATTAGGCAGTCACCACATCAACAGAAAAGAAAAATGTTTAAAAATCCAGAGAGGAATGATTATACCAACAATTTCAAGGAAGATAAGGCAAAGTTCTAAGCATTCTTGAAAGTGGTTGTCGTAACTATTTTGCATGCTAAGGTTTGATAGCAGGTCACCTTCACTGGGTTAACCTGTCTTTTTTACCCAGCTTATAAGTGTAAATTATTTGTCATTCAAAATGTGTTTTCTCTTAGAATCTTTAAAACGGAAAGATATTGGCTCTGCCAACAGCAATAAACTTTAATGATCCCTTCTTTCTTCAGGAGGTAGATCAGACCCCTGAGTATGACATACAGGGCTCCTAGATTTTTTCTTTCAGCAGTTGCCCTACATCATTGCATCTCCACAAGCATTGCCCCTTAATTCAGACCAAAACTGATAAAGGCCTTTGGCTTTCTCATGCCTCTCTGCTCCTGTGCATGCTCTTCCTACTGCCAGTGTACTCTCCTCTCCCTATATGTCTCATCCCTCAGTACTTATAGCCATTCCTAGAGATTGAGCATAACAGCCTACTTATGTTTCCCTTTCTGATACTCCAGTCTACCACATTCATGTTTCTTTTTTTTTTTTTTTTTTGCCATGCACACTCTTTTTTTTTCTTCTTTTTTTTTTCTTTTTTTAATAAATTTTTATTAATGGTAATGGGATGACATTAATAAATCAGGGTACATATATTCAAAGAAAACATGTCTAGGTTATTTTGTCATCAAATTATGTTGCAAACCCCTCGCCCAAAGTCAGATTGTCCTCCACCACCCTCTATCTAGTTCTCTGTGCCCCTCCCCCTCCCCCTAACTCTCTCCCTCCCTCCCTCCCATGTCCTCCCTCCCCCCCACCCTTGGTAACCACCACACTCTTGTCCATGTCTCTTAGTCTCATTTTTATGTTCCACCAATGTATGGAATCATGTAGTTCTTGTTTTTTTCTGATTCGCTTATTTCACTCCTTATAATGTTATCAAGATCCCACCATTTTGCTGTAAATGATCTGATGTCATCATTTCTTATGGCTGAGTAGTATTCCATAGTGTATATGTGCCACATCTTCTTTATCCAGTCTTCTATTGAAGGGCTTTTTGGTTGTTTCCATGTCTTGGCCACTGTGAACAGTGCTGCAATGAACATGGGGCTACATGTGTCTTCACGTATCAATGTTTCTGAGGTTTTGGGGTATATACCCAGTAGAGGGATTGCTGGGTCATAAGGTAGTTCTATTTGCAGTTTTTTGAGGAACCACCATACTTTCCTCCATAATGGTTGTACTACTTTACAGTCCCACCAACAGTGAATGAGGGTTCCTTTTTCTCCACAGCCTCTCCAACATTTGCTATTACCCGTCTTGTTGATAATAGCTAATCTAACAGGGGTGAGGTGGTATCTCATTGTAGTTTTGATTTGCATTTCTCTAATAACTAATGAAGCTGAGCATCTTTTCATATATCTGTTGGCCATTTGTATTTCTTCCTGGGAGAAGTGTCTGTTCATGTCCTCTTCCCATTTTTTTATTGGATTGTTTGTTTCTTTGTTGTTGAGTTTTATGAGTTCTTTGTAAATTTTGGATATTAGGCCCTTATCTGAGCTGTCGTTTGAAAATATCAGTTCCCATATAGTTGGCTGTCTGTTTATTTTGATATCAGTTTCTCTTGCTGAGCAAAAACTTTTAATTCTGATGTAGTCCCATTCATTTATCTTTGCCTTCACTTCTCTTGCCATTGGAGTCAAGTTCATAAAATGTTCTTTAAAACCCAGGTCCATGATTTTAGTACCTATGTCTTCTTCTATGTACTTTATTGTTTCAGGTCTTATATTTAGGTCTTTGATCCATTTTGAATTAATTTTAGTACACGGGGACAGACTGTAGTCGAGTTTCATTCTTTTGCATGTGGCTTTCCAGTTTTCCCAACACCATTTGTTGAAGAGGCTTTCTTTTCTCCATTGTGTGTTGTTGGCCCCTTTATCAAAGATTATTTGACCATATATATGTGGTTTTATTTCTGGGCTTTCTATTCTGTTCCATTGATCTGTGTGTCTATTTTTTTGCCAATACCATGCTGTTTTGATTATCGTGGCCCTATAATATAGTTTAAAGTCAGGTATTGTAATGCCCCCAGCTTCATTCTTTTTCCTTAGGATTGTTTTGGCTATTCGGGGTTTTTTAAAGTTCCATATAAATCTGATGATTTTTTGTTCCATTTCTTTAAAAAATCTCATAGGGATTTTGATGAGAATTGCATTAAATTTATATATTGCTTTGGGTAATATGGCCATCTTGATTATATTTATTATTCCTATCCAAGAACAAGGAATATTTTTCCATCTCATTGTATCTTTTTCGATTTCCCTTAACAATGCTTTGTAATTTTCATTATATAGGTCCTTTACGTTCTTTGTTATGTTTATTCCTAGGTATTTTATTTTTTTTGTTGCAATCGTGAAGGGGATTATTTTTTTGAGTTCGTTTTCTAATATTTCATTGTTGGCATATAGAAAGGCTATGGACTTTTGTATGTTAATTTTGTATCCTGCGACCTTACTGTATTGGTTTATTGTTTCTAATAATCTTTTTGTGGAGTCCTTTGGGTTTTCGATGTATAGGATCATATCATCAGCAAAAAGTGATAGCTTTACTTCTTCTTTTCCGATATGGATGCCTTTTATTTCTTTGTCTTGTCTGATTGCTCTGGCCAGAACTTCTAGCACCACGTTGAATAAGAGTGGAGAGAGTGGACAACCCTGTCTTGTTCCTGATTTAAGGGGGAAAGTCCTCAGTTTTATGCCGTTTAATAGGATGTTGGCTGATGGTTTATCATATATGGCCTTTATCATGTTGAGATATTTTCCTTCTATACCCATTTTGTTGAGAGTCTTAAACATAAAATTGTGTTGTATTTTATCAAAAGCCTTTTCTGCATCTATTGATAAGATCATGTGGTTTTTGTTCTTTGTTTTGTTGATATGGTGTATTACGTTAACCGTTTTACGTATGTTGAACCATCCTTGAGATTCTGGGATGAATCCCACTTGATCATGATGTATTATTTTTTTAATATGTTGTTGTATTCGGTTTGCCAGTATTTTGTTTAGTATTTTAGCATCTGTATTCATTAGAGATATTGGTCTGTAGTTTTCTTTCTTTGTGCCATCCTTGCCAGGTTTTGGTATGAGGGTTATGTTGGCCTCATAAAATGTGTTTGGAAGTATTGCTTCTTCTTCAATTTTTTGGAAGACTTTGAGTAGAATAGGAACCAAGTCTTCTTTGAATGTTTGATAGAATTCACTAGTATAACCGTCTGGGCCTGGACTTTTATTTTTGGGGAGATTTTTAATAGTTTTTTCTATTTCCTCCCTGCTGATTGGTCTGTTTAGGCTTTCTGCTTCTTCATGACTCAGTCTAGGAAGGTTGTATTGTTCTAGGAATTTATCCATTTCTTCTAGATTGTTGTATTTGGTGGCATATAATTTTTCATAGTATTCTACAATAATTCTTTGTATTTCTATGATGTCTGTGGTGATCTCTCCTCTTTCATTTTGGATTTTATTTATTTGAGTCCTGTGTCTTTTTCCTTGGTGAGTCTTGCCAAGGGTTTGTCAATTTTGTTGATCTTTTCAAAGAACGAGCTCCTTGTTCTATTAATTTTTTCTATAGTTTTTCTGTTCTCTATTTCATTTATTTCTGCTCTGATTTTTATTATCTCCTTTCTTCGGCTGGTTTTGGGTTGTCTTTGTTCTTCTTTTTCTAGTTCCTTAAGGTGTGAAGTTAAGTGGTTTACTTCGGCTCTCTCTTGTTTGTTCATATAGGCCTGAAGTGATATGAACTTTCCTCTTATTACTGCTTTTGCTGCATCCCAGAGATTCTGATATGTCGTATTTTCATTTTCATTTGTCTGTATATATCTTTTGATTTCTGCACTTATTTCTTCTTTGACCCATTCATTTTTTAGAAGTATGTTGTTTAGTTTCCACAATTTTGTGGGTTTTTCCCCCCCCTTTTTTCCAGTTGAATTCTAGTTTCAAGGCTTTATGATCAGAAAATATGCTTGGTACAATTTCAATTTTTCTAAATTTGCTGATATTGTCTTTGTGGCCCAACAGATGGTCAATTCTTGAGAATGTTCCATGTACACTAGAGAAAAATGTATACTCTGTCGCTTTGGGATGAAGTGTCCTGTAGATGTCTATCATATCCAGGTGTTCTAGTATTTCGTTTAAGGCCACTATATCTTTATTGATTCTCTGTTTGGATGACCGATCTAGAGCCGTCAGCGGTGTATTGAGGTCTCCAAGTATGATTGTATTTTTGTTAGTTTTTGTTTTAAGGTCAATAAGTAGCTGTCTTATATATTTTGGTGCTCCTTGGTTTGGTGCATATATATTAAGGATTGTTATGTCTTCTTGATTCAACTTCCCCTTAATCATTATGAAATGACCATTTTTGTCTCTGAGTACTTTTTCTGTCTTGTAGTCAGCATTATTAGATATGAGTATTGCTACACCTGCTTTTTTTTGGGTGTTGTTTGCTTGGAGTATTGTTTTCCAGCCTTTCACTTTGAATTTGTTTTTATCCTTGTTGCTTAGATGTGTTTCTTGTAGGCAGCATATAGTTGGATTTTCTTTTTTAATCCATTCTGCTACTCTGTGTCTTTTTATTGGTAAGTTTAATCCATTTACATTTAGTGTAATTATTGACACTTGTGGGTTCCCTACTGCCATTTTATAAATTGCTTTCTGTTAGTTTTGTATCTAGTTTGATTCTTCTCTTTTGTTTTTCTATCATTTGTTTTTGTTTGTTTGTGTTCCATACTTCTTTCCTCTGTTGCTACCTTTTTTAAGTCAAGTGTTTTTGTGGTGGTTTTTTTAAGGGTGGTTACCATTAAGTAATGAAAAGGGTACCTACCATATTCATTGTAGTACCCTATCTTATAAGTATTTCTGCACTTCATCGTCCTTTGCTACTGTTAATCTCCATCCTCTCCCCCCTTTTTTTCCTTTTTTGTCACAGTTTAAGTTTGGTTTTATTGTGTTCTTGGTGGAGCTGTTACTTGTGGTGTTGTTTTCTTTTGTTCTTTGAATCTGGTTGGAAAACCCCCCTTAGTATTTCCTGGAGTGGGGGCTTTCTGTTGATAAATTCTCTCATCTTTTCTGTATTTGTGAATGTTTTTATATCTCCTTCATACTTGAAGGATAGCTTTGATGGGTATAGTATTCTTGGCTGAAAGTTCCTCTCTTTCAGGGCTTTAAATATTGGGGTCCACTCTCTTCTAGCTTGTAGAGTTTCTGCTGAGAAATCTGATGATAATCTAATAGGCCTTCCTTTATATGTTGTACTCTTCTTTTCCCTGGCTGCCTTGAGAATTTTTTCTTTGTCATTGGTTTGTGTCATCTTTATTATGATGTGCCTTGGAGTGGGTTTGTTGGGGTTAAGAAAACTTGGTGTTCTGTTTGCTTCTTGAATTTGAGGCTTTAGTTCCTTCCACAGGCTTGGGAAGTTCTCGTCTATTATTTGTTTGAGTATATTCTCCGTTCCATTTTCTTTCTCTTCTCCCTCTGATATACCTATTATTCTTATGTTATTCTTTCTGATGGAGTCAGACAATTCCTGTAGGGCTTTCTCATTTTTTATTATTTTTGAGTCTCTTTCTTCTTCTCTCTGTTGTGCCTCAAGTTGTTTGTCTTCTATTTCACTAATCCTATCTTCAATCTGGGCTGTTCTGTTAGCTAAGCTTGTTACCTCGTTTTTCAGCTCGTGAATTGAGTTTTTCATTTCTGTTTGATTTGTTTTTATAGTTTCAATTTCCTTGGTAATATATTCTTTGTGTTCATTGAGTTGTTTTCTGTTCTCCCTATATTTCCTTTCTGTGTTTTCTTGTATATCTCTGAGTATTTTTAAGATTTCTATTTTAAATTCTCTGTCATTTAGCTCCAAGGCTTCCAATATGTTAAGTCTTTTCTCCATAGATTTTTCCACATCTATTTGTGTTACCTCTCTTTCTTTTGTATCCATAATATTCGATTTCCTCTTTCTTATCGGCATCTGAGGGTGGTCTTATTCATAGCACGCAGGCGCACTCCCTCACGGCTTGAATGAGCGTTGCTGCTGCGGTAGCTTCCTCCACACCCTCGTCTCTCAGATTCAAGTGATAACAGTCCTTTTGCTTTCAGTTTGTGTGGAACTCCGGAATGCTCCGAGGATAAAATTTTCTCTTTCTAGTTGATAAATTTGTTGTGATTTAGGGGAGAGCTGTCGGACATGCTTCTCATGGCGCCATTTCCACATTCATGTTTCTGTTGTATGTATTCACTGTATTTATTGGTAATGAAGATGATGATCACAAGTATTTCATTCTAGTCTAACAACTATTTAATTCTTTTTTTTATTCCCAGTTTCCAACATAGGGTCTCAAACATAATGCCAATAGAATGGATGAATAAAGCATCACAACACATATTTGCTAGATATTTGCCTTTTTGATGGCTTATATTAAGAACTGTCTATGAAATGTATGGTTGGATCTTAGCCATGGTCCAATTATAATGGTCATAGATCCAAATGTGCCTTAGAGCACATCTAACACATTATTTTGTATCTGTTATGTGCAGTTTATGCTTGATTTCAGTGCTTGAGTAAACCTCATATTATCTTCCCTCTTTCGAGCCCATTCCTGGTGGAGAAAATGAACTATATATGAGATCCAAATGTCCTTATGCTTTGACATCTGAGTTGGTATAATATCAATTCATTCTTCATTCATTATTCATTCATACATATTTACTGGGCACTTACTATGTGACAGAAACAGTTTTACGTCAATAGTACTCCTATTTCATGTTGCATTTATGTGGTATTACATTATAGTTAGGAGTGAAGTGGTTGCCTTTGCTCATTTGGTACAGTTGTTGAAGCTGACATTTAATATACATTAGGTCAATAACTGAATTGTTGAATACATGATCCACTGGCTAAATATGTTTATCAGTGATGTATTTATTTTAAATACTAGACTATGCCCTAGCTGGTTAGCTCAGTCAGTTATGAATGTCATCCTGAAACAACAGGGCTGTGGGTTCGATCCCTGGTCAGAGCACACATGGGAAGCAACCAATGAATGCACAACTGAGTGGAAAAAACAAATGAATGCTTCACTTCTCCCTTTTCTCTCTCTCCCTCTCTCTGTCTCTAAAAAGAAAAAGCAAACTTAATTATCAAACAGAATAAGTGGCTTAGTGTATTTTTCAGGTCTAATACTCTTCATTCAGGTTTCTTTGGGATTATAAGATGCTGTGATTAGGTCAGAAGTTTTCAAATATATATTTAAGGTACTAGAATTTTGATTTCAAATATAGTTGAAAATATAGAACAATACACTGAAAAAGAAAAAATTATCCTTAATTGTATTGTTCAAAAACAATGTTTGGATGTCAATGATGAATGTATCATTGCAGATATACAGTTTTGCAAAACCAGGATGCACTATTTACACAGAATTCAATTTGAACTATATCCCCTAAAGTTGTCTGATGTGGCAGCCCTCATTACCTTACTATCTTTTAAATATCTGTGTATATTTTTATTAACATAGCATCCTGCTTTTCTAATTTATATTATTAATACAAGGCATGGCAAAAGTAGATTTACAGTTGTTAGTATGCAGAAACAGTTTATTGTGTGTTATTATTTGTTAATCACTGTATTGTTTTCCTTAGGAACAACTATAAACTTACCTTTGCCCCATCCTGTATTTTCCATAGTGTTGAACTCGTTTTACTAGTTACCTTCTTTTACTCATCACTGTTGCACACACAAAGTTTAGACTCATGTTGCATTTGCAGAGCCCCTGGAGAGAGGAGTTTATGCTTTCTGTTAGTTTTATGCTCCCATTAGGAAACTGACATAGAAAGTATTTCATATAATGTCAAGGTCCTATCAAAACTGTTCTGGTTCCCACAAACCATACTTTATTCATTTGTAGCAGAATATTTTGGGAGGAGGGGAGTTTGTAAAGACACATAGAACAAACTCTTAGAGAATTAACTGCCAACAACAATCATTATGTTTATATTTTGGTGAATTTTATTCTTTTGAAAAGGATTATAGCAAAAAAGCCATAGATAACTTTGACATAGGATATTAAGAATGATACTTCATCATAAGAAACTAATTCAGCAGTTGAAAAAATATATGCTAATGATCTTTGCTATATCACTTATAATATAAGGCTATGAACCATTTTTATATTTATATCTTTATTTTATCCTACAGAACAAAATAAATTCCGTATGGTCTTTAAAACTTAGGGTAAGAATGAAAGCACAAACAAGAAATATCTTTATGTGAATATTTAATAAGTATAAATATATTTAGGTGGAGAAAACTTTTGATATATTACCAAAATACTAACAAATAGCAATACTTAAATATTTGGCTATATAAAAATAAAAACTTCCATAAATAAGAGACATCATAAATAGAGGAAGACAAAAAAGGAATGCACATCCTTACTATACAAGACCAGTTATAACTCAATAGATTGAAAAAAGCCACAAAACAAACAGGAGAAGTGATTCATAGATACGTAGAGATACTTAAACTTAGGATCCTGAAGTGAATATGAAACAAGTGGAATGCTCTAGTTGTAGTTCTCTCTCTCCTTTCAGTGACTATGTTAACAGTCTTAAAGTCATGCTTAAGTCTGTTTGTCTTTGGTTTATATCCAGTGGAAATTTATTTGGCCCTGTCCTCCAAGGGGCAAATTTTCCTGTGCTCTGTTATCTCCTTCTTCATATCTCCATGAGCATTGTATGTACCAGTGCAGAGATGCCCCTCACTCTGCAGCCTGGCACAGCACCATCTCTGGGTGCCTGAGGTCTGGAGGTGTAGGGCCAGCTCTACAGTTTCTAACAGTAGAGGTCAATTGTCAAACTTTTTGAGTAATTTCATCAGAGAGTTGGAAATAAGAGGGACTATCACTTAAACCAGGATTCCCAGATTCCTCTGACCTTATATAACTTATATAATCAGAAAACATGTTGAAAAATGTCAATGTATAAACTGTTATAACTATATAGAAAATACCTTGGTATGAAGAAAAATATATTCAAAAGGAAAAAGCTATGCTACAATTGTAGAGTTTTAAAAATAGATTGTTATAATACAATATATTTTTAAAGCTGATTGTTTTTAACTTTTTTCTTTTTTTATAAATTTTTTATTAATTTTAATAGGGTGACATCAATAAATCAGGGTACATATGTTCAAAGAAAACATGTCCAGGTTATCTTGTCATTCAATTATGTTGCATACCCATCACCCAAAGTCAAATTGTCCTCCGTCACCTTCTATCTATTACTTTTAATAGAAAGTAAGAAACTTATTCACAGATATAGCATCCCATAATAAATGAGAACTTCCAAGAAGAGAGTTAGTTGTAGCCTGCTTCCTTCTTTACCTCACTAAGTGCCCTTCCCTGCTCACTTCCCCATTCAAAGTTCAAACAATCTTGTAGCCAAAAAATAAAAAATAAAAATTCTCTTTGGAGGCAAGTTAATGAGAGAGTCAACCATGCTGATACAATCTTTTTTTCTTTTTAGACATTATTAATCATAAAATTAAATTTATTTTAAAAAAACTCATAAAGTATTGCGACACCAGGCGGAACCTGATAAACTATTAGTGAGGGATTTATTTCATTTTACTTTCTATTTCACTTTCTGTGTCTCATAAATAGTAGGGAATATTTTAGGTAACTTGTGAATAGATGACTTTATGTTTGATATTTTAATATATGGTGCTGTGCCTTCTTGTTAGTCCCAGGAGAACCTGGGTCTCACTGCTCTACACTCTGATTTCTCTGCATGGCTGAGTGGGGACACTCTCAGTTTTTCTTCACATACTTATTTCTCTCAAAAGCATTACTTCATAGACTTTATGGCATTTTCTTGAACAATAGGACAATTACTGTGTTCATAAAAGAGAAAGCCATTGTTTTTCCCACTGGAAAGACCCACATAATAAGGAATTTTGAGGTCATTACTCTAGCCCAGGGGTCTCAAACTCGCGGCCCGCGGGCCGCATGCGGCCCGCTGAACAATTCTGTGCAGCCTGCAGACTAATCCACGAAGTTCAAAATATTTTGGATAAAATTAAGTAAGCCTAGGGGCCTACTTGTATTTTTCATTTCTCTAGCATCCTAGCTAGATATTAGCTTAGTTAACAGCAGTTGTGATGGAACTACAGTTTCTGGTCGTTTTGTGACACTGAGTAAACTGCATGTACGATTGTGCTTGTTGTACTGATTTTTTTTTGTTTTCAACTTCAGTGAGAAAAGTGTTGTGTAACAGTTGCCTTTTGTAGACCTAGTGCGGCCCTCCGAATGGCTGTGATCTTGCTCTGCAGCCCACATGCTGAGTTGAGTTTGAGACCCCTGCTCTAGCCTCTCATCTGAGAAGGACTGGTCTGAGCCTCCTTCTCTTTTAGGTTCCAAGGTGAATCTATACATTAGTTTCAGTAAAAATTTTAGAGAGGAATAGGACCTAAAAAAAACAGTCAATAAATTTTCCAATTTCAAAAATTTTACAAATAGGTTTTTACTTCATTTGAATGGGTGGTTTTCTATCCTCCCTTGTGTAAAGAACACTGCATTTAAACTTTGTTTGTGAGTAGTCCTACCATTATAAGGGTAAAAACATATCTGGAGGCCAATTATTTATTTACTTTTAAGTCTTTAGAGTGCATTTTGCAATTGATCAAGTCATTGCTCTAACAAGCTAAAGAGAGGTAATGGTGAAATTTTTGAGCCAGAAGAAGAAAGAAAAATCCACTTTTCACTGAAAGTGCATTGTATCTATCCTGACTATGGGTCTCTTTGGGGCATTTTAATAGGAATCTATGAAACTAATGCTATTCTGTACATATCAGATGAGTTTATAACTTGAATATTTCACTGTTTGTAGCAGCATTTCATCTTTCCATAAATAAGTTTTAAATTTGAACAATGACTATACAAAAAGTTATATAGGCATTTTGCTGGTGAAACACATACTGTGTCTTATTGAAAAATAGTCCAAAGACTTATTCCATGAAAATAGCTTAAGAAGAATCACAAGGAGGACCAGGACTAGGAAGCCTATCCTGGACATTATTGGAGGGTAACTGCCTTATTGTCTTCTTATTGCTCTCTCTATAATAACATGAGAATAAGACCCTCCCACATTACTCCTTGTGGCCCTCTCCTCTCCTAATCTGCCTCCCCCACACACACACACAGCAGTGGACTTGTGCTGTGTATTCACACAGTCAACCTGAAGCCTTCCTTTGTATACCCAAAAATGCATTAGTGCCCTCTGCTAAGTAATGTTGCACCTGCCCCAGGCTCATACTTTTTCTTTCCTTCATCAATTTTCAAACTCAGAAGAGACTAATACTAATAATTTTTTCTTACTAATAAGATTATAAAAAGCAATCCTTTCCTCCCTCCACTTAACCAACACAGGACATAAACATCAGAACTCACCTTCCCGCTTTCCTGCCTTTCATAAAGAGTTAAGTGTCCTTCCTCCCATGTAAGGCTCCTCCTTCTGTACATGCATTACATCCTTTTCCATTTCCTCTCCTCACTAACCTCAGTCCAACTATCAGTCATTCCTCCTCTCTCTTCTACCTTCTATTTTGATGTAATTTCAAACTTACAAAAATGTTGCAGGAATAATGCAAGAAAATCTACATACTTTGTATCCAGATTCACCAACTGTTTACATTTTGCCCCTTGTTTCCCTCTCTCTCTCTCTCTCTCTCCCATCCCTCTCTCTATCTCCATAGGGAATCATTTCCAAACAGACAGAACGGACAGCACACTTCTTACCTCCTAACTACTGCAGGGTGTATGTCCTAAGAAAAATGACAGTCTCTGACATAATCATAGTGCAATGATAAAAATCATAACATTTAATATTGATAACAAAGTCATTATTTAATCCATGGTCTATATTCAAATGACATCATTTTCCTAATAACGAATGTCCTTGATAGTTATTTTATTTTCTTGTTCTGGGATTCAATTCCAGATGACTCTTGCATTTAGTTTCTGTCTCTTTAGTCTCATTAACCTGGAACAGTTCTTCACCCATTTTGAAATCCTTTTTGACTTCTTCAATTTTATAAAATAAATATCAATTCATTTTTTTTTTGTATTTTTCTGAAGCTGGAAATGGGGAGAGACAGTCAGACAGACTCCCGCATGCGCCCGACCGGGATCCACCCGGCACGCCCACCAGGGGCGATGCTCTGCCCACCAGGGGGTGATGCTCTTCCCCTCCAGGGCGTTGCTCTGCCAGGACCAGAGCCACTCTAGCGCCTGGGGCAGAGGTCAAGGAGCTATCCCCAGCGCCAGGGCCATCTTTGCTCCAATGGAGCCTCGCTGCGGGAGGGGAAGAGAGAGACAGAGAGGAAGGAGAGGGAGAGGGGTGGAGAGGCAGATGGGCACCTCTCCTGTGTGCCCTGGCCAGGAATCGAACCTGGGACCTCTGCACGCCAGGCCGACGCTCTTCCACTGAGCCAACCAGCCAGGGCCTCAATTCATTTTTAATATGTCCTTTAATTTGGTTTGCTATTTCCTCATCATTAGAATTCAAGTTTTTTATTTTGGCAGGAACACAATAGCCAGAATGTTGTGTCTTTTTCACTGCATTGTATCAAGAGGTTCATGATGTTGGTGTGTCTCAATAGCAGTAATAGTCACTTGGTTAAGGTGGTGTCTGCCATATTTGTCTACTGTAAAGTTATTATCTTTTCCTTTGTAGTTAGTAAGTTATTTGTGGGGAGACTAAGTTAATGTGCTATTCTCTATCAATATCTCACTCATAAATTTATTTTTATTTTTTTGTGACAGAGACAGAGAAAAGAACAGATAGAGACAGACAGACAGGAAGAGAGAGAGATGAGAAACATCAACTCATAGTTGTGGCACCTTAGTTGTTCATTGATTTTTTCTCATATGTGCCTTGACCAGGAGGCTACAGCAAAGCGAGTGACCTCTTTCTCAAGCCAGCGACTTTGGGCTTCAAGCCAGCAACCATGGGGTCATGTCTATGATCCCATGCTCAAGCCAGCAATCCTGCACTCAAGCCAGGTAAGCCTGAGCTCACGCCCTTGACCTCAGGGTTTCACACCTGGGTTCTCAACATCATAGACCAACACTCTATCCACTGCACTACTGCCTGATCAGGCCTTATTTTTTTAAATAAATTTTAGAAATATCATCTTGCATTATGGTTTTGAGTATTCATTCTATTCCCTTGGTTTTAGTTTTCTTTTCTTTTCTGTTTGGCATTGTTTATTGGATCACCTTTGTCACTTTTTCCTGAGTCCTTTTTAAAATATCTGTTTCTTTTTGAGTTAAAAATTTTTACTTTTTAACGTTTTCTCTTCAGGAATTATGTGTTGTGTTTATTCACTCTTTTATTTCCTTCTAGGTTAGTCCTCATTTCTACAATGACTTTTTTTTTTTCATTTCTAATTCTGGTTTGTTTGGTTTTTTTTTTGGATTTTTCTGAAGTTGGAAATGGGGAGGCAGTCAGACAGACTCCCGCATGCACCCAACCGGGATCCACCGGGCATGCCCACCAGGGGCGATGCTCTGCCCATCTGGAGCTTGCTGCATTGCAACCAGAGCCATTCTAGTGCCTGAGGCAGAGGCCATGGAGCCATCCTCAGTGCCTGGGCCAACTTTGCTCCTGTGGAGCCTTGGCTGTGGGAGAGAGATAAAGAGAAAAGAGAGAGGGAAGGGTAGAGAAGCAAATGGGTGCTTCTTCTGTGTGCTCTGGCTGGGAATCAAACTCAGGACTTCCACATCATTTCTAATTCTTTTTGAGTTCTGTCACTTCATTTGATGTTTTCTATTTGTAATAAATGTTTATCTTTCATTGAGTGTAATTTTCTACTTTTTTAAAAAGATTTTATTTATTCATTATAGAGAGGAGAAAGAGAGAGAGAGAGAGAGAGAGAGAGAGAGAGAGAAGGGGAGAGGAGCAGAAAGCATCAACTCCCATATGTGCCTTGACCAGGCAAGCCCAGGGTTTTGAACCGGCAACCTCAGTGTTTCCAGGTTGACGCTTTATCCACTGCGCCACCACAGGTCAGGGAAGTGTAATTTTCTTCATGTCTTTTAAATCTTTCTACATATGTAACCATTAGGACAACAATGGAACATATCTTTGGCATGCTTTTATCCTCTGCAGGTTGTCATTCTGCTTCCTATTCTCCTTTATCTTATAAAAACTGTGCAAAAAAATTAGAACTTGATAATTTTTGTTGCTCATTTTTATGGCAAATTACTTATTCTGATGGATTTTCTTATTTTATAGAACTTCTCTATTATTGTTACCTGTTGTTAAAAAATGTTAGTGGCTTGTTTTCTAAGATTTTCTACTTTTGTTCCCCTCTGCTACTTTCAGCTTGACCTCTCTTTTGTATGCTCAGCTTTGATTTTGCTTCTTTAATGTGGGTCTCCCAAGTTCAGAGTGGCTAGGCTGCTCCAACTCCTTGAGACCTTCTTACTGTCTCAAGGAGTTGGAGGTGCCTCCATTTTAGAAATGAACAGTGTCAGAGTGAGGAAACCCTTGACCATTTCAATGGCTGTTATCAAACTGGCCCACATTACTTTCCAGTGAATTCCTGTTGGCTATATTGAGGCCATCCTCTTCTCAGTTCTGCTGGGTGTTCTGTTGCTTCCATCTGCTTTTGCCCACACAAAAACCATGTGGGTGCTGTGGTTGTTAATGGTTTATTGTCACTCCCTCATATTTTGGGATTATTGAGGTTATCTTGTCACTGCCTCTTGTTCTACATGTTGTCAGTATATTTTGGTTTTGCTATTGAGTTTCTCTAGCTCCTGTTAATTGGGGGACTTAGGAAGATCCAAAACTATTCTGTTGTGTCCTGCCACCATCTTCCAGTCACTTTATTACCTTCGTTTTCATTCTAGCAATTTCTTTTTGTTTTTCTTCCAGTTGTCTTACCACACCTTTTTAGTTTTCTAAGCTCCTCTTTCTACCAGTTCTTTAAACATTAGGGTTACTCAGCTCCCTTTGCTCTTCTAACTCTGTGATCTCCTTATAGGTCTCCAGGAGTTTTCACACAATCCCACAGCCTTCATTGCCACCTACATTCTGCTAACTACCAAGTCTGTGTTTCCAGGGATTGCCTGCCTCTTGAGTCCCAGGTGTATTTTCTAACTGCCTGTGAATAGTCCCATTTGATGTCTTTCTGGCCCCTCAAACTCAATGTATTCAGAACTGAATTAATCATCTTACCCTACAAACTCCTCCTCCTTGTCCTCTATGTTAGCAACAAGCACCAAATTTATTAATTTGCTCCAGCCACACATCTCTTGCTTCCCCTTTCTTATCCCAAACCAATTAGTCCTTACAGTTGCCCCGTAAGTATTTCTCAGTTGGTCAGTTTTTCTCTGCTCCCTACTCTACCGTAACATGGCCCATCATCATCTATTTCCCATACTGCAATATTGTTCTAAGTGGTATCCTGGTCTCCAGAATTGCCCTCTAGTAACATGCGTTGGAGTTGTGATGGGTGAGGTAGAAGCACTTTTTCTTGTTCCTCTCTTTTCTCTCTGTTACTCTTGCCTTCTGGGACTTCAGCCTAGAGTAAGGGTGGAAGGAAGCCTAATAACTGGGTGGAGCTGGGGTCCTATGAGATGATGTCCCCAGAGGGCCCGTGTAGGTAAATCAACTTAAGCCAAAAAAATCTGTCTCTGTGTTTAGAAGCTGTGGAGAAAAACAATACAAATAGTCAATATTATATAATAGTTTTACTGACTCTTATGATATAAGATTAAAAATGTTCAAGTACCATAACTGTACACAACAACAGCAGCAGACATGGGGAGCTGACTGACACTCAGGTCAGAAGATCGCGTAGTTTTTTATTACTGTCTTTTTTCTGATCACTTTCAATAATTTGGATTTACATTTTTTTCTGCCAAAATTTTAAGTGTTTTTAAAGAATGGATTGCTACAATTAGTTAATTATTGTCCATCACTAATTCGTTGACCGTGTTCTTGTGATTTGACTATCATGACTCCGGGGCTTTCTTCAGTGTTGTGCTCTCCTGGGTTTTCTTCCAGCCCTTGCCCTCCTTCCATGCATACCAACAGTGCTTTGTGTGCCTCTCCCTCTTCCTGTCCTTGTTATCATCCCATGTTCTGCTCCTCCGCCCTCTCCCCTTAGCTCTCTCCCCTGATACTCTTTACTCAGAACTTTCTGCTCTTCAGTAATATCTTTGCCTTTTCAACTTATTTCCAAAGTATACGCTTTCCTATTTAGAAAATTTTCCCAATTCACAGCCCTTTTCTTCTCATCACCTCCTATATCTCTTTCTAATTCCAGTTTCTATTCCTACCCTGCTTCATATCCCACTAAAGTCATCCTCATTAAAACTTCCCCAGGAGCTGTGTTTATTATTTGAGCACTTTATGGACAGCTTTAACTCTCTTGTGCTTCCATTCCGCTTTTGCATGTTTTTCTATGGTTGTTGCTATTGTTATCTTTGTTTCCGCTGATGGGATACTCACAGAAGGGGGAAGGTCTTTACCATACTTGACCATTTCATACTTACTGCTTCCTCCTTATGCTTGTATGCAAAATAAAGAAGTTGGTTTTAAAACAGAGCTACATTTCCAATTTTATAATTGAAGAGAAGACTGCACTCATTCTCTTAAATCTTTGTGTACAATTATATTCCATTTTGTTTTCCTTACTGGTCTTTCTTCTGTATACAGTATTGTGTTTCCAACCTTTCTTAAACAATCCCTTGGACCAGTGCCTGAATTTATTGTTGAGCAAGGAGCCTATTCTGTTTTTCAAAACTGGACACTGGGAACCAGGATCCTGTTTCTACCAGTATGCTAGGCTTGAGATGAACTCCTTACACCAATATTGCAATCCAGACTGCCCATGTTGAAAGAAGTCTGGGATTTGGGGTGAAGTAGGGAGGTATATGTGTTTGGGAGTGATCAGAGTTTAAACAGCCTGGAACACAGTTGTTGATGGCAGGGCTGGCTCTGGTGTAATTTGCCTGGTGATGAGTCCCTGCAAAGCTTGGATTTGTTGTGACAGGAGGTCCTGCTGGGCAACTTGTGGCTCTCTGATGCTCCAGCAAAAGAATCTGGAGGCACTGACATTTCTTATTAACACACAAGGACCTGAGCCAAGTGAGAAAAAAATATCAACACACTTCAAAGTGTTCTCTCTCCGTTGAGACACATGCTACATTAGTTTTACATATAAATTTTTCTGTATTTCCTAGACAGGTAGCACATCATGGCTATTTGGAGTTGCTACTTGCCCAATCTGAGATCCCTGCAGTGAGAGGAAGCAGGTTACGGAACAGGGAGTCAGTTAACCGCCAGCCAATTACCAACAGATGAGAAAGGTAAGCACACAAGTCAAATTTTAAAAATGGAGAACACATTGCTGAAACAACATTGTGTACTGAGCATTAAGAAAATAAGTTTAGATGACCTCAGAGTAATGGCAGAGTAGGAAGCGATACCGATAAATCTCCCCCAAAACTCAACAAGATCTTCAACCAGAAACAGAAAAACCTACACTTGGAGCCTCCAGATGCTTCACAATACACCCGAAGGAATGGTCGAGTGAAAAATTGGCTAAATATATAACCAAATCCTGAAGGAAATAGGGAGTAAGAAATGCTCCACCTTCCTCACTAACCTAAACAGGGCGGCTTTCTCTGGTAACTGTGAATATAGAAACTGAGGCGGGCAAAGGGGGTGAATACATCCAGGCCACGCACAAAAGGCCGAACCAGGCTGTGGCACGAAGATCCTAGCGGAGGAAAAACTGTTCCTGTGGCAAGCCAGGCAATACAAGCTAACACTCGCGTCAAACCCAAACAAAGAAAGACAAGTGGGGCAGCCATTTTACCCGTTCTCCTGGTTGGTGCGCAGTTAGTGGGCGAGAGATCTCTTCCTAAGCCCCAGAAGTGGGTGTCCGTGTTGCCCCACAGAGAGGCAGGGTCAGAGGCCTTTCTGTGGGCCGAAAGCAGAATCTCTGGGCAGCCCCAGAGCCCTGGGAAAGCCACGCATGGGAGGGAGCAAGAACTAATTCCAATGGTGGAAATTTTCCGTGCTGGTGAGGGTTTCACTCAGGGCAACGCGGCCGGCCTCATATCCTGGTGTGCGCGCGCAGATAGGTAGTGAGCGATTCCTCCGAGTGCCTCGGCAGGGCGCGCCCGTGTTATCGCACAGAGGGGCAGAGTCAGGGGCCTTTGTGTGGGCAAAAGCGGAATCTCGGGCTGCCCCAGCACCTTGCAAAAGCCGCGCAGGGGGACTGAGCGAGAGCGAATTCCAGCGCTGCAAATTTCCATGCGGTTGGGGGTTTCACTCAGAGCGTGAGACTACTGGCCGGATATCCTGGTCTGCGCACACAGATAGTGAATGAGAGTTTCCTCCAAGCACCCCAGAAGTGGGTGCCCGCCTGTGTTACCGGACAGAGTGGCAGAGCCAGAGGTCTTTGAGTGGGCGGAAAGCCCGCCTGATTATGCTAGCAGCTCTGACTGACTGAGCCTTACCCAGAGCCCTGTGCTGAGTGGAAATAGAGTGGGGAGTTGCCAGCTCTTTGAACCTCTTACTATCCAGGCAGAGGCAGCAAGAACCCCATAGCTGGATTATCAGGCTACTAATTGAGGAAGGAAAGACTAGGAGAAAGGCTCCAGGAACACGGACTCTCTCACTGTCAGAGCCTATGAAAGCTAATGAGCCTTGACTCCAAACAAGACTAAAGCACAATACATGACATTGCCATAGAGACTTATCAACTGCAAACCTCTACCTGAGCGTGCCAAAGGGGCAGAACCTGGGGTACAGAGTCACCGACCAGGAAGAGGGAGAGAAAAAAAAAAACAAGAAGATAACCTCTCAATATCAAGAATAATCTGCAGACTTTATAACCTATCCCATTTTATTATATTTGTTCGTTTGTTTCTCTTATCTTCATTCTTGATACTTTTTTTCCTCCACCAATTTGGCCGATTAACTCTCTGCTGGTCTTACTCTCTCCTCTCCTTGAACAACCCTACACATAAGTGTTACATCTCCCATTATCTTTTTTCTCCTCTTCCTTTCTCTCTATGAGGGTTGCACTCCAAAACCCTTAACTCTCTCTCTCTCCTTTCTTTTTTCTTCTTTTAGTGGTTCCCTCTTTTTTTCTCTCTCTCTCTTTCTTTTCTCCCTCTATATTAGTTTCTTCCTTTCTCCTTTACATCTCCTCTCATTCAAACCTCAATAACAAACAAATTATCTTATCTGGGACTCAAACTTATGTTTGCGGCATTTTGGGGGTTTTTTACTTCACCTTTTTAACTCACTAGCAGTGATCCCATCCCTGGCTCTCCATTTTATCTAGTTCTTGTTCCACTAAATACAATAGTATTTTTTTAATGTGTCCCCCCATTTTTCTGTTCTCTTATTCCTCTCATCATAACTTTTAGACAACACTAACACCTAAAAGCAAATCATTTTATTCTTGATCCAAATTTTTTCCTTATTTGCTTTTTGTGGGTCCATACCGCCCCCCCCCCTTTTTTTTCCTTTTTTTTTTTTTGCCCCTTTATTACTTTTCCCCAATTCAGGACCTCCATCACAGGCATTGTTTGTTATAATTCACAGTTCACCACAAGATTTTCTCAAGAAAAAGGGGAGAGGAGAGGAAAAAAGGAGGGGGGGAATAATTTCCTTTTTTTTAAAAATTATTATTTTATTTTTCTTTATTTCATTATTAATTTTTTTAAAAAAAACAACTCTCTTTGATTTTTTATTTTTTTTAACTTTTTATTCTTTATTAAATCTCATTAATACTATCAACAAAACCACCCTCAGATGCCATTAAGGAAGAGAAAATCGAATATCATGGATACAAAAGAAAGAGAGGTAACACAGCTAGATGAGGAAAAATCTATGGAGAAAAAATTTAATATATTGGAAACCTTGGAGCTAAATGACAGAGAATTCAAGATAGAAATCCTAAAAATCCTCCGAGATATACAAGAAAACACAGAAAGGCAATTTAGGGAGCTCAGAAAACAACTCAATGAACACAAAGAATATATGTCCAAAGAAATTGAAACTATAAAAACAAATCAAACAGAGATGAAAAACTCAATTCACGAGCTGAAAAACGAAGTAACAAGCTTAGCTAATAGAACATGTCAGATAGAAGAGAGGATTAGTGAAATAGAAGACAAGCAACTTGAGGCACAACAGAGAGAAGAAGAAAGAGACTCAAAAATTTAAAAAAATGAGATAACCCTACAAGAATTATCTGACTCCATCAAAAATCAAAAAGAATAACATAAGAATAATAGGTATATCAGAGGGAGAAGAGAGAGAAAATGGAATGGAGAACATACTCAAACAAATAATAGATGAGAACTTCCCAAGCCTGTGGAAAGAACTAAAGCCTCAAGTTCAAGAAGCAAACAGAACACCGAGTTTTCTTAACCCCAACAAACCTACTCCAAGGCATATCATAATGAAATTGACACAAACCAACAGCAAAGAAAAAATTCTCAAGGCAGCCAGGGAAAAGAAGAATACAACATATAAAGGAAGGCCCATTAGATTATCATCAGATTTCTCAGCAGAAACTCTACAAGCTAGAAGAGAGTGGACCCCAATATTTAAAGTCCTGAAAGAGAGAAACTTTCAGCCACGAATACTATACCCATCAAAGCTATCCTTCAAATATGAAGGAGAAATAAAAACATTCACAGATACAGAAAAGATGAGGGAATTTATCATCAGAAAACCCCCACTCCAGGAATTACTAAAGGGGGTTCTCCAATCAGATACAAAGAACAACAACAACAAAAAAAACAGAGCCACAAGTAAAAGCTCCAAGAAGAACACAATAAAACCAAATTTAAACTGTGACAACAACAAAAAGAAAGAGGGGGAGAAGATGGAGATTAACAGTAGCAAAGGACGATGGAGTGCAAAAGTACTCACAAAATAGTTTGCTACAATGAACAGGGTAGGGACCCTTTTCATTACTCAAAGGTAACCACCATTGAAAAAACCACCACAGAAGCACATGAGATAAAAAAGATAGCAACAGAGGAAAGATGTATGGAATACAACCAAATAAAAACAAAAGATAGAAAAACGAAAGAGAAGGATCAAACAAGACACAAAACTAACAGAAAGCAAGATATAAAATGGCAATAGGGAACTCACAAGTGTCAATAATTACACTAAATGTAAACGGATTAAACTCACCAATAAAAAGGCACAGAGTAGCAGAATGGATTAAAAAAGAAAATCCAACTATATGCTGCCTACAGGAAACTCATCTAAGTAACAAGGATAAAAACAAATTCAAAGTGAAAGGCTGGAAAACAATACTCCAAGCAAATAACATCCAAAAAAAAGCAGGTGTAGCAATACTCATATCGGATAATGCTGACTACAAGACAGGAAAAGTACTCAGAGATAAAAATGGCCATTTCATAATGGCTAAGGGGACACTGAATCAAGAAGACATAACAATTCTTAATATATATGCACCAAACCAAGGAGCACCAAAATATATAAGACAGCTACTTATTGACCTTAAAAAAAAAATGACAAAAATACAATCATACTTGGAGACCTCAATACACCGCTGACGGCTCTAGATCGGTCATCCAAACAGAGAATCAACAAAGACATAGTGGCCTTAAACAAAACACTAGAGCACCTGGATATGATAGACATCTACAGGACATTTCATCCCAAAGTGACTGAGTATACATTTTACTCCAGTGTACCTGGATCATTCTCAAGAATTGACCATATGTTGGGCCACAAAAACAACATCAGCAAATTCAGAAAAATTGAAGTTGTACCAAGCATATTTTCTGATCATAAAACCTTGAAACTAGAATTCAACTGCCAAAAAGAGGAAAAAAATCCCACAAAAATGTGGAAACTAAACAACATACTTTTAAAAAATGAATGGGTCAAAGAAGAAATAAGTGCAGAGATCAAAAGATTTATACAGACTAATGAAAATGACAATATGACATATCAGAATCTATGGGATGCAGCAAAAGCAGTGATTAGAGGGAAGTTCATATCACTTCAGGCATATATGAACAAACAAGAGAGAGCCCAAGTGAACCACTTAACTTCCCACCTTAAGGAACTAGAAAAAGAAGAACAAAGACAACCCAAAAGCAGCCAAAGAAAGGAGATAATAAAAATCAGAGCAGAAATAAATGAAATAGAGAACAGAAAAACTATAGAAAAAATTAATAGAACAAGGAGCTGGTTCTTTGAAAAGATCAATAAAATTGACAAACCCTTGGCAAGACTTACCAAGGAAAAAAGAGAAAGAACTCATATAAACAAAATCCAAAATGAAAGAGGAGAAATCACCACGGACACCGTAGATATACAAAGAATTATTGTAGAATACTATGAAAAACTTTATGCCACTAAATTCAACAACCTAGAAGAAATGGATAAATTCCTAGAACAATACAACCTTCCTAGACTGAGTCAAGAAGAAGCAGAAAACCTAAACAGACCTATCAGTAGAGAAGAAATAGAAAAAACCATTAAAAACCTCCCCAAAAATAAAAGTCCAGGCCCTGACGGCTATACCAGCAAATTTTATCAAACATTCAAAGAAGACTTGGTTCCTATTCTACTGAAAGTCTTCCAAAAAATTGAAGAAGAAGCAATACTTCCAAACACATTTTATGAGGCCAACATAACCCTCATACCAAAACCAGGCAAGGATGGCACAAAAAAAGAAAACTACAGACCAATATCTCTAATGAATACAGATGCTAAAATACTAAACAAAATACTAGCAAATCGAATACAACAAGATATTAAAAAAATAATACATCATGATCAAGTGGGATTCATCCCAGAATCTCAAGGATGGTTCAACATACGTAAAACGGTTAACGTAATACACCATATCAACAAAACAAAGAACAAAAACCACATGATCTTATCAATAGATGCAGAAAAGGCTTTTGATAAAATACAACACAATTTTATGTTTAAGACTCTCAACAAAATGGGTATAGAAGGAAAATATCTCAACATGATAAAGGCCATATATGATAAACCATCAGCTAACATCATATTAAATGGCACTAAACTGAAGGCTTTCCCCCTTAAATCAGGAACAAGACAGGGTTGTCCACTCTCTCCACTCTTATTTAATGTGGTACTAGAGGTTCTCGCCACAGCAATCAGACAAGACAAAGAAATAAAAGGCATCCATATCGAAAAAGAAGAAGTAAAGGTATCACTTTTTGCAGATGATATGATCCTATACATCGAAAACCCCAAAGAATCCACAAAAAGACTACTAGAAACAATAAGCCAATACAGTAAGGTCGTAGGATACAAAATTAACATTCAGAAGTCAATAGCCTTTCTATATGCCAACAATGAAACAACTGAGAAGGAACTCAAAAGAATAATCCCCTTCACGATTGCAACAAAAAAAATAAAATACTTAGGAATAAACATAACAAAGAATGTAAAGGACTTATATAATGAAAACTATAAACCATTGTTAAGGGAAATTGAAAAAGATATAATGAGATGGAAGAATATACCTTGTTCTTGGCTAGGAAGAATAAATATAATCAAGATGGCTATATTACCCAAAGCAATATACAAATTCAATGCAATTCCCATCAAACTTCCAATGACGTTTTTTAAAGAAATAGAGCAAAAAATCATCAGATTTATATGGAACTATAAAAAACCCCGAATAGCCAAAGCAATCCTAAAGAAAAAGAATGAAGCTGGGGGCATTACAATACCTGACTTCAAACTCTATTATAGGGCCACGACAATCAAAACAGCATGGTATTGGCAGAAAAATAGACACTCAGACCAATGGAACAGAATAGAAAGTCCAGAAATAAAACCACATATATATAGTCAAATAATTTTTGATAAAGGGGCCAACAACACACGATGGAGAAAAGAAAGCCTCTTCAATAAATGGTGCTGGGAAAACTGGAAAGCCACATGCAAAAGAATGAAACTGGACTACAGTTTGTCCCCCTGTACTAAAATTAACTCAAAATGGATCAAAGATCTAAACATAAGACCTGAAACAATTAAGTACATAGAAGAAGACATAGGTACTCAACTCATGGACCTGGGTTTTAAAGAGCATTTTATGAATTTGACTCCAATGGCAAGAGAAGTGAAGGCAAAAATTAATGAATGGGACTACATCAGACTAAGAAGTTTTTGCTCAGCAAGAGAAACTGATAACAAAATAAACAGAAAGCCAACTAAATGGGAAATGATATTTTCAAACAACAGCTCAGATAAGGGCCTAATATCCAAAATATACAAAGAACTCATAAAACTCAACAACAAACAAACAAACAATCCCATAAAAAAATGGGAAGAGGATATGAACAGACACTTCTCCCAGGAAGAAATACAAATGGCCAACAGATATATGAAAAGATGCTCATCTTCTTTAGCTATTAGAGAAATGCAAATCAAAACAGCAATGAGATACCACCTCACATCTGTTCGATTAGCTATTATTAGCAAGACAGGTAGTAGCAAATGTTGGAGAGGCTGTGGAGAAAAAGGAACCCTCATACACTGTTGGTGGGAATGTAAAGTAGTACAACGATTATGGAAGAAAGTATGGTGGTTCCTCAAAAAACTGAAAATAGAACTACCTTATGACCCAGCAATCCCTCTACTGTGTATATACCCCCAAAACTCAGAAACATTGATACGTAAAGACACATGCAGCCCCATGTTTATTGCAGCATTGTTCACAGTGGCCAGGACATGGAAACAACCAAAAAGCCCGTCAATAGATGACTGGATAAAGAAGATGTGGCACATATACACTATGGAATACTACTCAGCCATAAGAAATGATGACATCGGAACATTTACAGCAAAATGGTGGGATCTAGATAACATGATACGAAGCAAAATAAGTAAATCAGAAAAAACCAGGAACTGCATTATTCCATACGTAGGTGGGACATAAAAGTGAAACTAAGAGACATTGATAAGAGTGTGGTGGTTACGGGGGGGGGAGGGGGGAATGGGAGAGGGAAAGGGGGAGGGGGAGGGGCACAAAGAAAACAAGATAGAAGGTGACAGAGGACAATCTGACTTTGGGTGACGGGTATGCATCATAATTGAACGACAAGATACCCTGGTCTTGTTATCTTTGAATATATGTATCCTGATTTATTGATGTCACCCCATTAAAAAAATAAAATTATTTAAAAAAAAAAATAAGTTTAGATATAGGAGCAAAAGACTCTGTGAAACTGCCTATTCTTCTGGTGTGGACACAGCTTTCCCACCCTCTTTATGCTTCTTGTGAGTTTAATGGTCAAATAGAGTCCTCAGAATTCATTGCACGGTGCTCAGTTGTCCGAGCATGGGTTAGAGAAAATATTCTTGCCTGCCTACTCCATAATTTTCTGTGGCCATCCACTTTAATTAACCTGAAATTAGCTGACCTACTAGTCAAGGAATAAGCAATAAGCATGTGAGGTGGGAGAAAGCACTGTGTTGTACAGGGAAGAACTGTTTTGGTATGGAAGCATCCTTCAGCAATTGAATTTATAATCAGAAGCGGATTAAGGTCGGTTGAGGCCCCAGGCCCAGAAGAAAATATTGAGCCCCTTAAAAAAAGAGAGAGGGAAAAAATACATGGTAACCATATTTTTTAATAAATAAAAAATATTATGTACTATTAATGTTAAAATTGCACATATGAAACCAAACTTGGTGTCATTAGAAAAAAGTTGGGGTTTTGCGGGGCCCTTCAGAAGTCGGGGCCCAGGACACTCGCCAGATGTGCCTGGTGCACCCGCCATTATATCCGCTTCTGTTTATAATATGTGTTAGAGGATATGGAAAATAACTTTTTAAAAAAGCAGTTAAATTAAGACCTCTAACTCTATCCCAGCCCATCTCTGCTTCCTTCATTGTTTTTTTCTGTACGGCACATGCAATTCCATAGGCTGATGGCTCCCAAAGCTAGTCTCTAATCCAATTCAGACCTGTGCTCTGTACCTTCTTTTCTACTTTTCCGTCTAACACCCCTACTTGCTGGTCCTAAATCTCAAATTTTCAGCCTCAAACTCTAACAAAAACAGTTTCTATCTTCCTCTTTTTTCCTGACCATTGTTACTGGCCCACTGACTTCTTCCAACTTGTCTTTCTTTTACTTTTGTAATAGCCCTTAAATTACTTTGCTTCTCTCTATTGTATGTCATAGAGCTTAAGGCCCTTACTTGTCCTTGGATTAAAGATAAAAACAGCATTTTCATGACACTGCAAACAAAGTGCTGCCAAAATAACATTCTTCTCAGAAATACTCGGTTGCTCTCTGTCGCCACCGCATAAATGAAAATCTCAGGAAAAAAAAAAAGGTAACCATGAAATAAAATTTTCCTTCTAGTTTCCAGAGGATTCTTCAGTTTGATCTCATCTTCCTTTTCTACCCATCACTCTAAATCAAACTATATTTAGTGTTCCTGCCCTCCTGAGTGAATCCAATAGAGTGTTTATTTCTCCAGATGAAATGCTATTCAGTGCTCAAGACAAATATCACCTTCTTAACAAAGTCTTCCATGATCTTTCACCTTTACTTCTTTTACTTTAGAGCATTGTCAGGACTGGTGTTGTGACATTTACCTTTATTTTTTTAAGTAAGAGTAGGGGAGATAGAGAGACAGACTTCCATAAGCGTAGCGACCAGAATCCACCCGTCAACCCGTCTGGGGCCAATGCTTGATTCAACCAAGCTATCCTCAGTGGTTGGGGCCAATGCTTGGAACAACCAAGCCACTGGATGCAAGAGGGGAAGAGAGAGAGAAAGGTAAGAGGGAGGGGAAGAAAAGCAGATAGTCACTTCTCATGTGTGCCCTGACTGGGAATTGAACCTGGGAATTCCACAGTTCAGGCTTACACTCTATCCACTGAACCAACCGGCCAGGGCAACATTCACCTTTTCAAAACATATTACAGTAATTTATAAACCTGTGATATCACCTGTAGGTTCCTAATATGCTAAATCCAAGAATCTTATATATGCCAACATCTTTCATGATACTTATTACAGAGTTTTACGTGAGTGGTCTCATTTCTTTTCTTCATTGCATATTTCTAACTGCTCACAAAAATTAGGGGATCGGGGAACATGCAGATACTCCAGTACTTTCAGCCTTTTGTATCGTGCATTTTTACCAATGAAATAAAAGTTGGTTTTGCATCTCATTTGTATAATTGAACAACTTTCTTTGACTTGTCATTTACTTTTCTGATGTTCTTGTTTAATAAAAAAATTCAAATGCTTCTTTTTTTATTGCTTCATATTAATTTGAAATATCTCCTAGTTTTTATGAGCAGTATATTATCAAAAAAATAAAAAAGGTTTGACAATATACCACTGTTGTGGGTTGTTATTTTGACCCCCAGGAAGAGAAGTTAAAGCCCTAACTGCTAGTAGCTGTGAATGTAAACTTATTTGGAAATAGGACTTTTGCAGATATAATCAAGTTACAATGACTACATATGGGATTAGGGTAAACCCAAAATCCAGTGACTGGTGTCCTTACAGCGAGAGAGAGATTACGAGAAGCAGAGACACACTGACAGAGCAGAAAGACCAGGCGAAGATGGAGTCAGAGATGGGGGTGATGTAGCAACAAGCTAAGAAGCAAGGATCACCAATTGATGCTGACAATCACCAGAAGCTAGAAAACAGTAAGGAAGTATTCTTCCCTATAGCCTTTTATTGGGGCATGGTTCTTACAATACTTAATATTTCAAATTTCGTCTCTAGAATTTAAGAGAATACATTTTCATTGTTTTTTAAGCTACCTAGTTTATGGTATATTTTTATGGCAGCTCTAGTACAAACACCAATATGCATAATAACTTATGTATATATACTTGAAGTTCTGAACCAATACATTATTCAGATTATAAAACATATGCAAACATAGATTTTCAAAAATGTAAGAGGAAATAATTATATAACTTATTATGTCATATTTTTTCCTATATTTCAATGGGCATTATTACTTACTCTTTGGGTGGCCAAGGACTACATGCTTAATAAATGTCTTTTTAATTTAATTAATCTCTTACAACTGGGTATAACTATTTTGACTTTTCATATTGAACCTCCTTTGATTTTATTTTCTAATTTTACTACATTATAATCAGAAAATATAATTAGTATAATATTGATCTTCTAGAGATATTTGAAACTTTCTTTCTTGACTAATTCATGGTCAATTACTGATATATGCCTGGATATGACTGCTTTTCCTTTTTTCTTGACAACGTTCAGGTGGTTTTATAATGAACTAATGGAAACACATTATATTACCTGGGAGCCTGTTGCTCTCCACTAGCTGTGCAATATGTGCTTGTGAGGTATGGTACATGTTAGTAATATCCTGAGTGTTTTTAATTTTAAATTTCTTTCTGAGCAAGAGTTTTGTACATTTTTTTTCAATAAGTGCACTATTTGGCAGTTTAACTTTGCATATAAATAATTCTGTTGATTCTTTTACTATAGATTCTATTTACAAAATGTTTGTTTTTTAAAGTTTTACAGAATTTTACAGTGAAGTGCTTACAATTGTTTATTAAAAACTGTATGTGAGAGATGACATCAGAGTAATGTCATGGTAGAAAGCGATACCGATAAATCTCCCCCAAAACTCAACAAGATCTTCAACCAGAAACAGAAAAACCTATCCTTGGAGCCTCCAGATGTTTCATAATACACCTGAAGGTATGGTCAAGCAAAAAATTGGCTAAATATATGATCAAACCCCGAAGGAAATAGGGAGTAAGAAATGCTCTGCCTTCCTCACTAACCTAAATAGGGCTGCTTTCACTGGGAACTGAGAATATAGAAACTAAGGCGGGCAAAGGGGACAAATAGATCCAGGCTGTGGCACAAACGGCCGAACCAGGCTGTGGCATGGAGATCCAAGCTGAGGAAAAACTGTGCCTGTGGCAACCCAGTCAATACAAGCTAACACTCGCACCAAACCCAGACAAAGAAAGACAAGTAGGGCAGCCATTTTCCCCGATCTATTGGTCGGCGCACGCAGATAGTGGGTGAGAGATTCCTTCAAAAGCCCTGGGAGTGGGTGCCCGAGTTATCCCACAGAGAGGCAGAGTCAGAGGCCTTTGTGTGGGCTGAAAGCAGAATCTCCGGGCCACCCCAGTGCCCTGAAAAAGCTGCACACAGGGAGGGAGTGAGAGCCAATTCCAATGCTGGAACTTTTCCGTGCAGGCGGGGGTTTCACTCAAACTGTGAGGCGGCCAGCCTGATATCCTGGTCGGCATGCATGGAGAGTGGGCAAGAGATTCCTCTGAGCATCTCAGGAGTGGGTGCCTATGTTATCCCACAGAGGGGCAGAGTCAGAGGCCTTTGTGTGGGCCAAAAGCGGAATCTCCAGGCAACCCCAGCATCCGGAAAAACCCACTCACGGGGAGGGAGTGAGAGCCAATTCCAACGCTGGAACTTTTCACTGCAGGCGGGGGTTTCACTCAGAGTGTGAGACTGCCGGCCTGATATCCTGGTCTGTGCACAGATGGTAAGCAAGAGTTTCCTCCAAGTGCTCCAGAAGTGGGCACCCGCCTGTGTTACCGGACAGAGTGGCAGAGCCAGAGGTCTCTGAGTGGGCAGAAGCCCTGCCTGATTATGCTAGCAGCTCTGACTGACTGAGCCTTACCCAGAGCCCTGTGCTGAGTGGGAATAGAGTGAGGAGTTGGCAGCTCTTTGAGCCTCTTACTATCCAGGCAGAGGCAGCAGCAACCCCATAGCTGGATTATCAGGCTACTAATTGAGGAAGGAAAGACTAGGAGAGTGGCTCCAGGAAAACGGACTCTCTCACTGTCAGAGCCTATAAATGCTAATGAGCCTCGATTGCCAATGAGACTAAAGCACAATACATGACATTGCCATAGAGACTTATCAACTACAAACCTCTACCTGAACGTGCCAAAGGGGCAGAACCCAGGGTACAGAGTCACCAACCAGGAAGAGGGAGAGAAAAGAAAAAGCAAGAAGATAACCTCTCAAAATCAAGAATAATCTGCAGACTTTATAACCTATCCCATTTTATTATATTTGTTCATTTGTGTCTCTTATCTTCATTCTTGATTTTTTTTTCTCCTCCAATTTTGTCGTTTAACTCTCTGCCAATCTTATTTTCTCCTCTCCTTGAACTACACTACCCATAAGTGTTACATCCCCCATTATCTTTTCTTTCCTTTTCCTTTCTCTCTATGAAGGTTGTAGTCCAAAACGCTTAACTCTCTCTCTCTCTTCTTTTTTCTTCTTTTAGTGGTTCCCTCTTTTTTTCTCTCTCTCTTTCTTTTCTCCCTCTATATTAGTTTCTTCCTTTCTCCTTTATGTCCCCTCTCATTTAAACCTCAATGACAAACAAATTATCTCATCTTGGACTCAAACTTATGTTTGTGGCATTTTGGGCAGTTTTTACTTCACCTTTTTAACTCACTAGCAGTGCTCCCATCCTTGGCTCTCCATTTTTTCTAGTTCTTGTTCCACTAAATGCAATAGTAATTTTTTTAATTTGTTCCCCCATTTTCCTGTTTCCCTCTTATTCCTCTCATCATAACTCTTTGTCAACCAACACCTAAATGCAAATCATTTTATTCTTGACCCAAATTTTTTCTGTATTTGCTTTTTGTGGGTCCATACCCCCTTTTGTTTTTTCTTTTTTTTTTTGCCCCTTTATCACTTCTCCCCAATTTAGGCCCTCCATTATAAGCATTGCTTGTTCTATTTAGTACAATATAATTCACAGTTCACCTCAAGATTTTCTCAAGAAAGAAAGGTGAGAAGAGGAAAGGAAAAATGGAGGGGGGGGAATAATTTCTTTTTTTAAATTTTTTATTTTATTTTATTTTTCTTTATTAATTATTAATTTTTTTAAAAAACAACTCTTTAACTTTTTATTTTTTACCTTTTTATTCTTTATTAAATCTCATTAATACTATCAATGAAACTACTTTCAGATGCCATTAAGGAAGAGAAAATTGAATATCATGGATACAAAAGAAAGAGAGGTAACACAGATAGATGAGGAAAAATCTATGGAGAAAAAATTTAATATATTGGAAACCTTGGAGTTAAATGACAGAGAATTTAAAATAGAAATCCTAAAAATACTCAGAGATATACAAGAAAACACAGAAAGGCAATTTAGGGAGATCAGAAAACAACTCAATGAACACAAAGAATATATTTCCAAGGAAATTGAAACTATAAAAACAAATTAAACAGAGATGAAAAACTCAATTTATGAGCTGAAAACCGAGGTAACATGCTTAGCTAATAGAACAGGCCAGATAGAAGGTAGGATTAGTGAGATAGAAGACAAGCAACTTGAGGCACAACAGAGAGAAGAAGAAAGAGACTCAAAAATTTTAAAAAAAATGAGATAGCCCTACAAGAATTATCTGACTCCATCAAAAAGAATAACATAAGAAAAATAGGTATATCAGAGGGAGAAGAGAGAGAAAATGTAATGGAGAACATACTCAAACAAAGAATAGATGAGAACTTCCCAAGCCTGTGGAAAGAACTAAAGCCTCAAATTCAAGAAGGAAACAGAACTCTGAGTTTTCTTAACTCCAACAATGAAATTGGCACAAACCAACAGCAAAGAAAAAATTCTCAAGGCAGCCAGGAAAAAGAAGTATATAACATATAAAGGAAGGCCCATTAGATTATTATCAGATTTCTCAGCAGAAACTCTACAAGCTAGAAGAGAGTGGACCCCAATATTTAAAGTCCTGAAAGAGAGGAACTTTCAGCCATGAATACTATACCCATCAAAGCTATTGTTCAAATATGAAGGAGAAATAAAAACATTCACAGATACAGAAAAGATGACGGAATTTGTCATCAGAAAACCCCCACTCCAGGAATTACTAAAGGGGGTTCTCCAATCAGATACAAAGAACAAAAACAAACAAACAAACAAACAAACAAAAAACAAAGCCACAAGTAAAAGCTCCAAGAACACAATAAAAACAAAGTTAAACTGTGACAGCAACAAAAAGAAAGGGGGGGAGAGGATGAAGATTAACAGTAGCAAAGGACGATGGAGTGCAAAAGTACTCACAAAATACTGCACTACAATGAACAGGGTAGGAACCCTTTTCATTACTTAAAGGTAACCACCATTGAAAAAACCACCACAGAAGCACATGAGATCAAAAAGATAGCAACAGAGGAAAGATGTATGGAATACAACCAAATAAAAACAAAAGATAGAAAAATGAAAGAGAAAGATCAAACAAGACACAAAACTAACAGAAAACAATCTTTAAAATGGCAATAGGGAACTCACAAGTGTCAATAATTACACTAAATGTAAACAGATTAATCTCACCAATAAAAAGGCAAAGAGTAGCAGAATAGATTAAAAAAGAAAATCCAACTGTATGCTGCCTACAAGAAACTCATCTAAGTAACAAGGATAAAAACAAATTCAAAGTGAAAGTCTGGAAAACAATACTCCAAGCAAATAACATCCAAAAAAAAGCAGGGATAGCAATACTCATAGATGATAATGCTGACTAAAACATAGCAAATGTACTCAGAGACAAAAATGGCCATTTCATAATGGTTAAGGGGACAATGAATCAAGAAGACATAACAATTCTTAATATATATGCACCAAACCAAGGAGCACCAAAATATATAAGACAGCTATTTTTTGACCTTAAAACAAAAACTGACAAAAATACAATTATACTTGGAGACCTCAATACACTGCTCTAGATTGGTCATCCAAACAGAGAATCAACAAAGATATAGTGGCCTTAAACAAAACACTAGAGCACCTGGATATGATAGACATCTACAGGACATTTCATCCCAAAGTGAGTGTGTATACATTTTTCTCCATTGTACATGGATCATTCTCAACAATTGACCATATGTTGGGCCACAAAAACAACATCAGCAAATTCAGAAAAATCGAAGTTGTACCAAGCATATTTTCTGATCATAAAGCCTTGAAACTAGAATTCAACTGCAAAAAAGAGAAAAAAAATCCCACAAAAATGTGGAAACTAAACAACATACTTTTAAAAAATGAATGGGTCAAAGAAGAAATAAGTGCAGAGATCAAAAGATATATACAGACAATTGAAAATGACAATACAACATATCAGAATCTATGAGATGCAGCAAAAGCAGTGATAAGAGGGAAGTTCATATAACTTCAGGCCTATATGAACAAACAAGAGAGAGCCCAAGTGAACCACTTAACTTCCCACCTTAAGGAACTAGAAAAAGAAGAACAAAGACAACCGTAAACCAGTTGAAAAAAGAAGCTAATAAAAATCAGAGCAGAAATAAATGAAATAGAGAACAGAAAAACTATAGAAACAATTAATAGAACAGGGAGCTGGTTCTTTGAAAAGATCAACAAAATTGACAAACCCTTGACAAGACTTACCAAGGAAAAAAGAGAAAGAACTCATATAAACGAAATCCAACATGAAAGAGGAGAAATCACCATGGACACCATAGATATACAAAGAATTATTGTAGAATACTATGAAAAACCTTATGCCTTTAAACTCAACAACCTAGAAGAAATGGATAAATTCCTAGAAAAATACAACCTTCCTAGACTGAGTCAAGAAGAAGTAGAAAGCATAAACAGACCTATTAGTAGAGAAGAAATAGAAAAAATCATTAAAAACCTCCCCAAAAATAAAAGTCCAGGCCCAGACGGCTATACCAGCGAATTTTATCAAACATTCAAAGATTTGGTTTCTATTCTACTGAAAGTCTTCCAAAAAATTGAAGAAGAAGCAATATTTCCAAACACATTTATAAGGCCAACATAACCCTCATACCAAAACCAGGCAAGGATGGCACAAAAAAAAAAAACTACAGACCAATATCTCTAATGAATACAGATACTAAAGATACTAAATACTAAAATACTAAACAAAATATTAGCAAATCGAATACAACAACATCTTTAAAAAATAATACATCATGATCAAGTGGGATTCATCCCAGAATCTCAAGGATGGTTCAACATATGTAAACGGTTAACATAATACACCATATCAACAAAACAAAGAACAAAAACCACATGATCTTATCAATAGATGCAGAAAAGGCTTTCCATAAAATACAACACAATTTTATGTTTAAGACTCTCAACAAAATGGGTATAGAAGGAAAATATCTCAACATGATAAAGGCCATATATGATAAACCATCAGCTAACATCATATTAAATGGCACAAAACTGAAGACTTTCCCCCTTAAATCAGGAACAAGACAGGATTGTCCACTCTCTCCATCCTTATTTAACATGTCACTAGAGGTTCTAGCCAGAGCAATCAGACAAGACAAAGAAATAAAAGGCATCCATATTGGAAAAGAAGAAGTAAAGGTATCACTTTTTGGAGACGATATGATCCTATACATCGAAAACCCCAAAGAATCCACAAAAAGACTACTAGAAACAATAAGCCAATACAGTAAGGTTGCAGGATACAAAATTGACATACAAAGTCAATAGCCTTTCTATATGCCAACAATGAAACATTTGAGAATGAACTCAAAAGAATAATCCCCTTCACGATTGCAACAAAACCAACAAAAAATACTAAGGAATAAACATAACAAAGAATGTAAAGGACTTATACAATGAAAACTATAAACCATTGTTAAGGGAAATCGAAAAAGATATAATGAGATGGAAGAATATTCCTTGTTCTTGGTTAGGAAGAATAAATATAATCAAGATGGCCATATTTCCCAAAGCAATATACAAATTTAATGCAATTCCCATCAAAATTTCAATGACATTTTTTAAAGAAATGGAGCAAAAAATTATCAGATATATATGGAAGTATAAAAAACCCCGAATAGCCAAAGCAATCCTAAAGAAAAAGAATGAAGCTGGGGGCATTACAATACCTGACTTCAAACTATATTATAAGGCCACTACAATCAAAACAGCATGGTATTGGCAAAAAATAGACACTCAGACCAATGGAACAGAATAGAAAACCCAGAAATAAAACCACATATATATATAGTCAAATAATTTTTGATAAAGGGGCCAACAACACACAATGGAGAAAAGAAAGCCTCTTCAATAAATGGTGCTGGGAAAACTGGAAAGCCACATGCAGAAGAATGAAACTGGACTACAGTTTGTCCCCCTGTACTAAAATTAACTCAAAATGGATCAAAGATCTAAACATAAGACCTGAAACAATAAAGAATAAAAGAAGACATAGTTACTAAACTCATGGATCTGGGTTTTAAAGAGCATTTTATGAATTTGACTCCAAAGGCAAGAGAAGTGAAGGCAAAAATTAAGGAATCGGACTACATCAGACTAAGAAGTTTTTGCTCAGCAAGAGAAACTGATTACAAAATAAACAGACAGCCAACTAAATGGGAAATTATATTTTCAAACAACAGCTCAGATAAGGGCCTAATATCCAAAATTTAAAAGAACTCATAAAACTCAACAACAAACAAACAAACAATCCCATAAAAAAATGGGATGAGGACATGAACAGACACTTCTCCCAGGAAGAAATACAAATGACCAACAGATATATGAAAAGATGCTCAGCTTCATTAGTTATTAGAGAAATGCAAATCAAAACTACAATGAGATACCACCTCACACCTGTTAGATTAGCTATTATCAACAAGACGGGTAATAGCAAATGTTGGAGAGGCTGTGGAGAATGAGGAACCCTCATACACTGTTGGTGGGAATGTAAAGTAGTACAACCATTATGGAGGAAAGTATGGTGGTTCCTCAAAAAACTGCAAATAGAACTACCTTATGACCCAGCAATCCCTCTACTGGGTATATACCCCAAAAACTCAGAATCATTGATAAGTAAAGTCACATGTAGCCCCATGTTTATTGCAGCATTGTTCACAGTGGCCAGGACATGGAAACAACCAAAAAGCCCTTCAATAGATGACTGGATAAAGAAGATGTGGCACATATACACTATGGAATACTTACTCAGTCATAAGAAATGATGACATCGGATCATTTACATCAAAATGGTGGGATCTTGATAACATTATACGAAATGAAATAAGTAAATCAAAAAAAACAGGAAATGCATTATTCTATACGTAGGTGGGACATAAAAGTGAGACTAAGAGACATTGATAAGAGTGTGATGGTGGGAGGCAAGGCTGGTACAATATTCGCAAATCAATCAATGTGATTCATCACATAAACAAAAGAAAGGAGAAAAACCACATGATAATTTCAATAGATGCAGAAAAAGCATTTGATAAAGTCCAGCACCCATTCATGATCAAAACTCTCAGCAAAGTGAAAATACAGGGAACATACCTCAACATGATAAAGGCCATCTATGACAAACCCACAGCCAACATCATACTCAATGGGCAAAAATTAAAAGCAATCCCCTTAAGATCAGGAACAAGGCAGGGGTGCCCCCTTTCACCACTCTTATTTAACATAGTGTTGGAAGTCCTCGCCACAGCAATCAGACAAGAAAAAGAAATAAAAGCCATCGAAATTGGAAAAGAAGAAGTAAAACTATCATTATTTGCAGATGATATGATATTGTATATAGAAAACCCTAAAGTCTCAGTCAAAAAACTACTAGACCTGATCAAAGAACTTGGCAAGGTGGTAGGATATAAAATCAATACTCAGAAATCAGAGGCATTTTTATATACTAATAATGAACTGTCAGAAAGAGAAATCAGGGAATCAATCCCCTTTACCATTGCAACCAAAAAAATAAAGTACCTAGGAGTAAATCTAACCAAGGAGATTAAAGACTTGTACTTGGAAAATTATAAAACATTGATAAAAGAAATCAGGGAAGATACGAATAAGTGGAGGCATATACCGTGCTCATGGTTAGGAAGAATAAACATCATTAAAATGTCTATATTACCCAAAGCAATTTATAAATTCAATGCAATACCAATGAAAATACCAATGAATTACTGCAAAGACATAGAACACATATTCCAAAAATTTATATGGAACCAAAAAAGAACACAAATAGCCTCAGCAATCCTGAAAAGAAAGAAAAAAGTGGGAGGTATCACACTTCCAGATATCAAGGTATAGTATAAGGCCATTGTACTCAAAACAGCATGGCACTGGCATAAGAACAGGCACAAAGATCAATGGAACAGAACAGAGAACTCAGAAATAAACCCACAGCTCTATGGACGACTGATATTTGACAAAGGAGGTAAGAAAATACAATGGAGTAAAGACAGCCTCTTCAACAAATGGTGTTGGGAAAACTGGACAGCTACCTGCAAAAAAATGAAACTAGACCACCAACTTACACCACTCACAAAAATAAACTCAAAATGGATAAAAGACTTGAATGTAAGCCGTGAAACCATAAGCATCTTAGAAGAAAACATAGGCAGTAAGCTCTCTGACATCTGTCGCAGCAATATATTTGCTGATTTGTCTCCACAGGCAAGTGAAATAAAAGACAGGATAAACAAATGGGACTTTATCAAACTAAAAAGCTTCTGCACAGCTAAAGACAATAAGAACAGAATAAAAAGACAAACTACACAATGGGAGAATATATTTGACATAGCGTCTGACAAGGTGTTAATAACCAAAATTTATAAAGAACTTGTAAAACTTAATACCAGGAAGACAAACAACCCAATCCAAAAATGGGCAAAAGAAATGAATAGACACTTCTCCAAAGAGGACACACAGATGGCCAATAGGCATATGAAAAAATGCTCAACATCACTAATCATTAGAGAAATGCAAATTAAAACCACAATGAGATATCACCTCACACCAGTCAGAATGGCGCTCATCAACAAAACAACACAGAATAAGTGCTGGCGAGGATGTGGAGAAAAGGGAACCCTCCTGCACTGCTGGTGGGAATGCAGACTGGTGCAGCCACAGTGGAAAACAGTATGGAGATTTCTCAAGAAATTAACAATCAAACTGCCTCTCCTGGGGCTGACTGTGCCCACCCCAAAGGTGGCTAAGCCCCTGACCAGATCCAACAATAAGCTCACAGGGACACACTTTGAATGTCCATGCTCCAAACCTCTCTCCTTTCCCCCTTTGGATTCCAGTACAACAGGGTAGGATATCCAGCACCCAGTCCAGCTGACTGTGAAGCTCCACCCTAAACAGTGCACATGAGCTGCTGTGCCAGTGCTGATCACAGAGAGCAGAACTCGCCTCAGTTGGGCCAGGTGTGAGGAGCCCTTCCTTAGGACATCACTCTAGCAAGTGTTGTTAAGTGCTGAACCAATGTTCTCCACAGCTAACCATTGGATGTGCCATCTCTGGGCCTTCCTGGTAGGAATCTAGCACAGACCAGTTTGAGGCGCTGCCTGTGCCTGGCCCCCAGAAACCTTCTTGGAGCTACAAGCAATCCAGAGTTTGTGGCTGCCTCTTTTGGGCCCAGGTGCACATGGAAATACCAGCTGCACACCTAGGCTGGCTTTTACTCACTCTGGGCTTGGCGGAAAGCCTACTTTAAAGGCCAAGATTCCCTGAGCCCATTCTTCTACAGCCTCTGTCTGCTGGCTGCTTGTTGGGCTAAGCCATTGAATAAACCTTTGCTAGAGTCTAGTGCCTGTAGCAATTCAGAGATTAGGAAGGGTGGTGGGTATGGCTCCAACCCCTGGCCCTAGGTGTCCAGACTTTTTTTAACAGACCTCAGTAGGGTGTGTCCCCAGGAGTCCAGTGTGTGTGGCCTTTGAGACCCAGAAGTGTCATCTGCCTGCCCTCTGGACAGTTTCAGCTGAGTCTCTCGTGAAGTGGAAGCATCAGTCTTTGAAGCATGGGCGGGGGGAAGCTCCAGCCTCAACACCAGAACACTGAGTTACTGACACACCCCCTGCTTCCTAGCTTCTCAGCATGATCTGTCACCATGACTGGAGTAGGAGAAACTCCCAAGGGTGGAACAGTTGCTTTTCCTCAGGCTGATGCCACTCAGTGGGGATTACTTCACCCAAGAAAGATGATGACTGCAGTATTAGAAAATGACTTAGCACAGGGGTTCCTGTGGCTGTCCCCAACAGTGTCTCTCCCTGGGCCTCCAACCTTATACTCTCCTCATGCAACTCCAGTCCTCTAAGCTTCTCCCTCAGGTAAGTGACTGGGAATGAAATTTTCTGCGTGGGTCCTTTAAGACAGAGTCTGCATTTCTGAAAGCTCATTGTCTTTCTCATAGACAGAAACCCTGCTCTTTTCTCCGCCAGATGCTGTCTGGGTGCCTCTTCTAGGCTCTGGGGCTCTAGGCTGGGACTCTGGGCCTAGGTCTTAGGACCCACACCTCTTAAGGTGACCCTCCCCACAGTGAGAGTCCCTCCGGACCCTCAGCCATTGCTTGCTCCAAGAGCCGTGTAGCACTTTCCACATCTCTGCCCTTCCTACCAGTCTCAATGTGGCTTCTTCTGTGATCCTTGGTTATAGACTCCTCTTTGTTTAGTCCAAAGTTGGTTTTTCAAGATGATCGCTCTAAAATTAAGTTGTAATCCAATTTGGTCCTGGGAGGTGGCAGGGGGAATGTCCACCTACTCTGTCGCCATCTTGGAATCTCCCACAGCTCATTTTCAAGAAAGAATGAAGTACAGTGACTGCCTGCCTTTAAGCTTATATGTAGTTGCTGATAGAACTAAAAAGAGAAAACATTTTTTGTTTATATATATATATATATATATATATATATATATATATATATATATATAATAATTATTATTCTTTTCCAAGTGAAAGGAAGGTGAATAGAGATACAGACTCCTGCATGTGCCCTGGCTGGAATCCACCCGGCAACCCCTACCTGGGGTTGATACTCTGCCCATCTGGGGTCATGCCTGCAACTGAGCTATTTTTAGTGCCTGAAGCAGAAGCTTCATGGAGTCATCCTCAGTACCTAGGGTCAATGCACTCGAACTAATCAAGCCATGGCTGTGAAAGGAGGAGAGAGGGAGAGAGAGAGAGAGAAATAGAGAGAGAGAGAGAGAGAGAGAGAGAGAGAGAGAAGTAACAGTAGGAAGGGAGAGAAGCAGATGGTTACTTCTCTTTGTGTGCCCTGACCAGAATCAAGCCTGGGACATCCAAATGCCAAGCCAATGCTCTACCACTGTGTCAACTGGCCAGGGCAATTTATAATTTTAAAAAAGCAAAACTGCTACATTATTAAAGTAATTTAAAAAGGACTATTATTCATTTTCTAAGAAGATTGTCCTAAATAGTTTCTTTTGAGAGTTACGTTTTGGGGTGTTTAAGGAACTTTTTAAAATTTTTGCCTTCTCTTTTTGACTTATGAAATCAAAAGACAAATGGGATGGAGGAAATAAATGCAAGCTAATTCATGCTGGCAACTATCTGTCACTGGAGCTTGTCACCTTGAAAGAGGAAGTGTTTTTTTTCCATTGCACTAGAAAAAGAGCAAGGTAGCAAGCTTTGTGGCAAGGTTATCTCTTGGTGGCAAGACATAATATATAAATTCAGGCCAATATTTTTGTTTTCATTTCTTTCTAAACTGTCTTCAGTGGGATTATTTGAAGAGAGAATGGAAGAGAAATAAAATTTGTATAATTATTTAAACATAAAATAGTTTGGAAATGTCTATTTAGTTGCTGACAAGGATTGTAATGAAGTTCACTAACGATCAATTATCCTGAACACAGAATATACTTCTCAAATATCCATCAAAGAAATAATCATCTCAGCTTTCATTAGTAAAATTAGAGTACAATATTTTCCCAAGAAATACTATGTCTCCCAATGCCTTTCTAAGATATGATTTTTATGTACACTCTTCCAATTGTGTTTCTCAAGTAGATATAGAAGTGATTTGCAAGCCTACTCATTGGTTTCTAAAATATATTGGGTTAAATCTCCATTTTAAAAGTTTTGCCTTTTTTCACAATATTTTGTTATATTTTTATAACATGCAGAAAAATTCAAAAATACCCAAAATTTAAAAAATTTGTAGTGCTGGCCAGTGGCTCAGTGGATAGAGCATCAACCCACTGTAAAGATGTCCCAGGTTTGATTCCTGGTCAGGGTACACAGGAAAAGTGACCATCTGCTTCTTCCCCTGCACATTACCCCTTTTTCCCTCTCACAGCCAGTGGCTTGATTGGTTCCAGCATCGGTCCCAGGTGCTAGGGATAGCTCAGTTGGTCCGAGCGCAACAGCCTCAGGTGCTAAAAATAGCTCTGTACTCAAGCATCATCCCCAAGCAGGGTTGCTGGGTGGATCTTGGTCAGGGCACATATGGGAGTCTACCTCACTGTCTCCCCTTCTCTCACCTAAAAAAGAATTTATACCAAACACTGAGCACAGGTCAGGCAATTTTATTTTTTCAATTCTTATTAATTAAATGAGTACTTAAGAACAAAATAAGAATACGTTAATGTTTTTCCCCAATATTCTGGTTACAGATCATTTTAAAAATTCTTGCCTCAAAGCATTAACAGAAAGAATTGACAGTTGATCTTTGACAGCAATTTCCACTCTGCTAAATTATTCTGGGCATGAAGCACATAAAGCATTTCAGATAGAAGTCAGAAAATGAGTAATATAACCATTTGCTTATTTCTTTCAAGTGTACCACAATGCTTGCAATAAACTGAGCATTGTATCAAAAAGGTTTTATTTTTTCTAATTATAAAATACCAAGAGCTTTTATTTAAAAAAATGTAAATGTTATCATGCATAGTTTAGAAAATAAGGATTTTTATAATGAGATATTTCAGAGGAAATTATTATAAGTTTGTGAAGTGTTTTTGTACACACACACACACACACACACACACACACACACACCCCACAGGTAAAGAAAGGCTGACCAATATAGAATGAGATGTACCTGAGCTTGATCCCCAGCTGTGATGTGTGATATTAGGAAAATTCCTTAATCTCTTTAGGCCCTAGTTTCCGCATTTGTGAAATATAAACCATAATAAAGTGCCAAACACTATTCATTTAATCCAAAGTTTTCATATATATTTGTGTGCATGAGTGTGTGCATGTGTGTGTGCATTTTAAAATAGATATGGTCTAGTTTACTTGCTGGTTTTTAAACTTTCTTCGCCCTTATGATGTATCAATTCATTATTCACATATGCCATTTAAAAAAATGACTCTAGTTGTCATGGTGTAGATAAAACATAATTTACTATCAAACCCCTTTTTTTACTATTTGAAGCCATGCTGTGGTGAACACATCCTGTTTATACATCTTTAACTTCTGTATTTCTACAGATTCAATTTCTAAACACTGAGTTGCTTTTCATAAAGAATGGAAAATATACTGTTGGAAAAGATTCATTCATAGTAGCAGCAACAGAAACAAATGACGGCAAGACAACTGATACAATTCCGTAAAGTAGCTAGAAAAAATTTAGTAAGATATAAATATATAAAAATTATTATGGAATTTCACTGAGAAACATGCATTAATAAATTAATGAAGGGAGACACATACTTTTCTTAGCCAGAAAGACTCAATGTTATAAAAATATCATTAATATGCAATTTAAACTACAAATTAAATCCACTAGTAAGATACTGTCTTATAAATGCTTAAATATCTTGGGGGTAAGTCTCACTTAATTACTCTTCTCTTTCAGAATTTTATTGGTTATATTCCCTTGTGTATTCTTCCAGGTGAAATTTAGTCATTTTCCTAACTCCTAAAGACATTTTGTTGGACTTTTAACTAGAATTGCACTGTATTTATTACTTTTATTTCCAGGAACTCTATGATTTTTGGTTTTGTTGTTGCTCATTGTGAGTAAGGTTCCCCCCTCTAAATTTAGTGTTTTACCACCAAGCATGCTTGCCATAATTTGATCCTGTTAAGAAAGCATCCATTGATTTGATGATCATTTTAGTGAGCAAGAAAAGATGGGGAATTTTTTTAGTTGCTGTTTTAGAAGCTCTTGATAATTACAGTTTCCCATTGGATCTGCTTTATTACTTAGGAAAGCAAATAAAAGGGAAACAACTAGAAAAGCAGCCTCAGGAAAAGGCACTAAACAGGAATCCAAATAGCTGAAACAAATCCTGGATTTACCTTGTAACATTGACTTTGAGCTGGTCTGTGAAACCCTGTCTGTCCTTATTTTCTTTCAGCATTATAGTCATCTAATTTATTCTCTATTAGGTTAAGAACAATAACTGTTGAGTGTTTTATTATATGCCAAGCACCAAAATAATAGCTGTAAATCAGCATCTTGAAAAGGCAACACCAGAAGGATCAAGTAGTGTGGTCTTTTGTTTTCAATTTCTCATGTAAGTGGTACTGTTTTTCGATATCCTAACCAGAGCTGTCAATTTACATCTCTGAATTGTGGTTTTGGAGGTTGTGGAGAATTTATTTGTCCATGCTGTGGTTTGCGGCAAAGAGCTTGGGTTACTTTTTCCTCTAAGTTAGGTCATTCTGGGACTCTGTTTCTCCTATATGAATATGGGACTTTTGCATTTAACCTTCTGTGTTTCTCTAACGCTGATGTAGTTTCACATCTGACCAACTAGCCGAAAGGATTAGGAACAGGACATTCTCCAAGCCAGTGACTCTTATGCTTTAATGCACCTAAGAATTACTAGGATCTTGATAAGTTAGTAGGTCTGAAGTGGAAACCAAGTCTCTGCATTTCTAATAAGCTCTGAGGTGAGAACTAAGTTGCTCTTCACAAACCACATTTTATGTAGCAAGGGATTAAATCAGTCTAGAAAAAATTGATAATGAGGTGTTCTCTAAGGAGAGTAGCCTGCTAGGGCGATCTTCCTGCAGCTGCTCAAATTCATCTAATTGGTCAGCAAGAGGTAAAAAATACTCAGTTCTTTTCTTGTCATTCCACTTGCCCAGGAGCACTGTTCTTATCCCAGGCAAAGTGACTCCACACCAGAAGTCTCCTGCAGTCTTACATCTTCAAGTGGGTAATCAAAAGCAAGGTTTTAAAGCAATCATCAGGAAAGGGAAAAAAATAGTGAAAAACAAAAAACAACCCCAAATCAAACACCCACATTTATGGAACAGCAAAAGTAGATAAATTAAAGTAACAAATGAAAATGTATTCTTTGCCTTTATCATTCCCCAAATTTTAGCTTTTTAATTTTCTCCCAATTTTAGTTTAATTAATACTTATGGTTAATAATTTACAAAAATGGAAAACAATAGAGTAAAAATTATCTAACTCCTACCATTCTGATTTAACCACTATAAATATTTTGAAAATAATACTTCTCTCTATCTCACTCTATGCACACACATGCATATACATGCCATGTGTAATGTTACATGCAGTTTTCATGTTGTGTTGCAAGTTGACTGTTTTTACAAAAATTAAGTATACCTGTTGTTGTTTTTTTAAGTGAGAGGAGGGGAGATAAGAGACACATTCCCACATGCGCCCCAATGGGCAACCCTGTTTTTGGCGATAATCTACCCATCTGGGCCATGCTCGCAACTGAGCTATTTTTAGCACCTGAGGAGGAGGCTCCACAGAGCTGTCATCAGTGCCCTAGACTGATGTACTTGAATCAATTGAGCCATGGCTGTTGGAGAGGAAGGAGAGAGAGAAAAAGAGAGAGAAAAAGAGAGAAGGAGTGGGGGAGAAGCAGATGGTTGCTTCTCCTGTGTGTCCTGACCAGGAATCAAACTTGGGACTTCCACATGCTGTGTTGATGCTCTACTGCTGAGCCAACCAACCAAGGCCTGAAATAAGTTCTTGTATCAACACACCCATCTCATATAGATACAATAAAAAGAAAAAGGAAAAAAAAAACATTCTTTTTATGGTGAGAACTTTCAGGATCTACTCACCTTTAATAGCTTTGCTATATATCATGCGGCAGTGTTAGCTGTAGTCATCATGTATATTACATCCCCAGTATCTATCTATCCTATAACTGCAGGTTTGTACCTTTTATTTATTTATTATTTATTATTATTATTATTTTGTATTTTTCTGAAGTGAGAAGTGGGGAGGCAGAGAGACTCCTGCATGTGCCCGACTGGGAGCCACCCAGCAAGCCCAGTAGGGACCAATGCTCTGCCCATTTGAGGCATTGCTCTGTTGTAACCAGAGCCATTCTAGCACCTGAGGCAGAGGTTATGCAGCCATCCTAGTACCCAGGCCAACTTTGCTCCAGTGGAGCCTTGGCTGTGGGAGGGGAAGAGAGAGATAGATAGAAAGTAGGGGGGGAGGGTAGAAAAGCAGATAGATTCTTCTCCTGTGTGCCCTGGCCAGGAATCGAACTGGGGACTTCCACACTCTGGGCTAATACTCTACCACTGAGCCAACCCACTAGGGCCTCAAGTTTGTACATTTTAACCACTATCTTCCAATTCTCTTACCCTTCACTCTCTGCTACTGATAACCACAAGTCTGATGTCTTTTCTCTAAGGTTGACTTTCCATCCCCTACATACATTGCACATATAAATGATACCACACAGTTTGTTTGTTTTTTCCTTATTTGACATTTCATTTAACACAACACCTTGAAGGTCCATCCATGTTTTTGCAAATGGTGGAATGTTTTCATTTTTTTATGATTGAATAATATTCCATTGCATTTTTTTTTGAACTTTGAACATGGATTTGAACTGTGTGGTCCACTTATATGTGGCTTTATTCCCAGTAGGTATACAGTTGTCCCTCTATATCCCTAAATTTTTACATCCATGGATTCAACCACCTGCAGATCAAAAATGATAATTTCTGTTTGAGGTTGGGAATCCATGGATGAATAGGGCCAACTGTATTACATTGTTCTGTGCCACTTTTTATAAAGTAATTGAGCATTTGAATATTTTGGTATACGTGGGGAGTCCTGAAACCAATCCCTTGTGGATACTTAAGGCTGACTGAAGCTTTTAGGGATTCAGAAGTTATACATAGATTTTTTACTACACAGAGGGGAGGGGGTTGGTATCTCTAATCCCCGTGTGTTCAAGTGTCAACTGAATACACCACAACTTCTTTATCCAGTCATCCATCAGTGGATACTTAAGTTGTTTCCATGTCTTGGCTTTTATAAATAATGCTGCTAGGAACATGCAGACACAGATATCTTTATGATTTAGCATTTTTTGGTTACTTTTGATTTATTGCCAGAAGTAGAATTGCTGGAATATTTAAATATAGTTCTATTTTTAATTTTTGAGGATCCTCATACTGTTTTCCCTAGTGACTATACCAATTTACAATCCCACCAGCAGTACACAAGTATCTCTATATTCATGCTACCTTGTTATTTCTTGTCTTTTTGGTGATAACCATTCTAACAGGATTCACGTAATACCTCATTGTAATTTTAATTTGCAATTCTCTAATGACTAGTGATGCTGAAAATCTTTTCATGTACTTGTTGGCATTTTATATATTTTCTTTGGAGAAATGTCTATTCAAATTCTTTGCCCATTTTTTAAATAAGGTTGGGTTTTTTTGGTAATTACTATTATTTTTAAAATTTTATTTAGAAAATTAAATTTAATGGGTTGACATTGATCAATAAGAGTACATAGGCTTCACCCAAAGTATAATCATTTTCTATTGCTATATATTTTCCCCTCTTTACTTCCTTTCCCCCCTCCCACATCCCTCTTTTACCACCCCCTTCCCTGGTAACCAGTTCACTTTTATCTATATTCATGAGTCTCATTTTTATATCCCACTTTTAGGGTTTTTTACTGTTATTGTGTTAATGAGGTCTTTATATATTTTGGATATTCACCCTTATAAGACTTATAGATTGCAAATATCAAATATGTCTTTCCTATGTTGTAGGTTGTATTTTAATAGTTTCTTTTGTCAAACAGAAACTTTTTAGTTTGAAGGAGTCCCACTTGTTTATTTCTTTATTTTGTGACTTATGCTTTACATGTCACACCCAAAAAATTATTGCCAAGACTTGTGTCAAAGAGCTTTATTCCTGTGATTTTATGAAGATTTTCATGGTTTCAGATCTTACATTTAAGTCTTTAATCTATTTTGAGTTAAGTGTAAGATATGGGTCCTGTTTCATTCTTTTACATGTGAATATCTATACTACTCACAAAAATTAAGTGATATTTCAAAAGGAATATGTAGCGATAAAATATCCCCTAATTTTTATGAGCAGGTAACTATCTCAGCAACATTTATGGAAGATAATTTTTTCCATTGACTATTCATGGCTTCATTGTATATATTAGCTGACTCTATATGTTGGGGCTTATTTCTGAGTTCTTGGTTCTATTCCATTGGTCTATTTGTCTATTTTTATGCCAATACAATACTGTTTTGACAACTCTAGCGATATAATATTGCTTGAAATCAGAAAGTGTGATGGTTCCTGCATTGTTCTTTTCATAATTTATTTGGCTATTCAGGGTCTTCTATGGTTCTATATATATGCTTAAAAGTGTTTTTTCCACTTCTGTAAAAATGCCATTGGAATGTTGACTTTGATTTTTTTTGTATGTAACATAGTTTTTTTTAATTGATTTTAATTTATTGTGTTTACATAGATTCAAGTGTCCCACTTAATATAACCCCACCACCACTGTGTTTCCTTCAACATCCCCTTTGCCCCCCTCCCTCCAACACCCTCCCCCCTTCCCTCCAGGATTTGCTTTTCTGCTCTCTACACGCTGTGTTATGTATATATAATTTCACCAATCTCTTTCCTTTCTCTGATCCCATCCTCTCATCCTCTTTCCCTCTGTCCGCTTTCCCTCTGGTCCCTTTGATCCCTCCTCTGCCTCTATTCCGTTCCTCAGTTCACATTGTTCATTGGATTCCTCAAATGAGTGAGGTCATATGATATTTTTCTTTCTCTGCATGGCTTATTTCAGTTAACATGATAGTTTCCAGATTCATTCATGTTGTCGCAAAAGGTAAGATTTTCTTCATTTTCATGGCTGCACAGTATTCCATTGTGTATATTTACCACAGCATTTTAATCCACTCATCCATTGATAGACACTTGGGCTGTTTTCAGATCTTGACTTTGGGTGAGGGGTATACAACATAATCAAATGTCAAAATAATCTGGAGATATTTCTCTGAACAGATGTACCCTGATTTATCCATGTCACCTCATTAAAATTAATAAAAAAAATGAATCCACTAAGAATAAAAAAAAGTTCAACACCACTAATCATTAGAGAAATGCAAATTAAAACCACAATAAGATACCAACTCACACCAGTCAGAATGGCGCTCATCAAGAAAACAACACAGAATAAGTGCTGACAAGCATGTGGAGCAAAGGAAACCCTACTGCACTGCTGTTGGGAATGCAGACTGGTGCAGCCACTGTGGAAAACGGAATGGAGATTCCTCAAAAAATTAAAAATCGAACTGCCTTTTGACCCTGCCATCCTACTTTTAGGAATATATCCTAAGAACATCAAATCATTGATTCAAAAGAAGAAATGTACCCCCATGTTTATTGCAGCCTCGTTTATGGTAAATATTGCTTTCAATCTATAGTTGGCTTTTGGTAGTATTGGCATTCTGACAATATTAACTCTTACAATTCATGAACAGGGGATGCCTTTGCATTTATTTTTATCTTCTGTGACTTATTTCATCAATGTCTTATAGTTTTCAGAGTAGAGATTTTTCTTATTTAAATTTATTTCTAAGTATTTTATTGTCTTCTGATGCTATTATAAATAGAATCAATTTTTTACCAGAAAATTTATTCTAGTGGATGGAAATGCTACTGAATTTTGTATGTTAATTTTGTATCCTGCAACTTTGCTGAATTAATTGATTAGTCCGTTTTTTGGTCAAGAGTTTAGGATTTTCTACATATAAAACCATGTCATCTCAAAATAGAAATAGTTATACTTTCTTTCTAATTCTTATGCCTTCTATTTCTTCTTCTTGCCTGACTGTTGTATCTAGGACTTCTAGGGCTTTGTTAAATAGGAGTTGTGATGAAAAAACCAACTTTTGAAGAAAATGTTTTCTGCGTTGCTGCCTAAGGCATTTTACAGTATGATAACATTGTTCCCACCAAGAGTCTGGACATTTAGATAAAAGCTTGAATTTAGGATGTTCACTATAAGTTCCCACTTTCCTTTCCTGGGGCACCTTTTTAAATAACCACTTAGAGTTAAGCCTCTAAAAAGTAGTCACTTCTTCCTCACCCACAACCACCTGATAAGTAATAGGTGCTTGCTACTCTACTCTCTAATCTCCTGCTTGCTCATACTCTGGGACAGAAGACTGCTCTTTGCACCCTCTCCCTTCTGGGACCTATAAATAATAAACCTTGTGACTATAATTCCTTTGAGTGAGTGTAATAAACTGTGCCTTAAATCAAATTGACTCTGTGAGTTTTTCCTCCAAAGTGGGAGCTCAGATTCTGAGAGAGCTACCTCCCACTCACTTGTGTCCTCTCATTCAGCAGGTCATAATCTGCATATTCTTAATTCAATACACCAGCTCCAGCTTCTCAAGAGAAGAGAGGTGAGAGTGGACACCTTGTCTTATTGATCTTAGCGGAAAAGCTTTCAACCTTGAACCATTGAGTATGATGTGATTTGTGGGCTTGTTTGGGCTCTAGTTTAAGATTTTCTTTTTATTTTGTTTTTGTTTTTGTTGTTATTGTTTATTTGTTTTGATATCTATTCTGTGTTAAAGGTTTTCCTTAAGTTCTGATCATTCTGGGTTATCTGTTTATAATTAAGATGAGTTACTAAAAGCTGACTGGAAGTATTGAGTTTATAGTTTGGGTTTGTTGTATTTGAGCTTCATTGTAGGGTGACATAAGTGGGCTTCTTTTGAGAACTTTTAAAATTCGTTGTCTTTAAATATGTCCTTTTGGATTGTTTAGTGTCCCAAGTCTTCCCTTTCCCCACTTGGGGAGTAACGATCTGAATGCCATCATTCTGGGAACCAAAACAGGTAAGAAAATTGGTGTGGTGGTATGCTGATGGTCTCCACAGTCAGAAATATCAATAAGTGTGCATACAGGCAATGAATGTCAATCTCCAGAGAAGAGATCTCAAGACCTAGAATGGATGCAAAGGAGACTGAGGTGCTAACTCTGCAAACAACCTTCTCAGTCATCCTCTTTATTTTGGCATCTCTTCCACTTACTCCCAGCTCTGCATGGATCTGAGGCTGCCAGTTTCTGTATCTTTTGAAAATTCTGTGAAGAATTCTGTCTTGAGCCTCAACTGCCTCCACCATTGGCTTGGGATTTGGCTTTTCTATATTTGCTGAATCACTTATCATTTGTCCATTTACTCTTAGGTTTCTAAATTTTGTGTATTTTTCTCTCCATAAGGTTGTTGTTGTTATAATTATAATAATTATTGTTCTTAGGTTATAAAAGGATATTAGAATGGAAGAAAATTATTTGCATGTGGACCTAAAATAAATGTTGTTGCTATTATTTTCTACCTCAGGGATAGGAACTATCTTTTTTTTAAAAAATTAAAAAAAAATTTTTTTTATTTATTCATTTTAGAGAGGAAAGAGAGAAGGAGAGAGAGAGAGAGAGAGAGAGAGACGGGGGGAGGAGCTGAAAGCATCAACTCCCATATGTGCCTTGACCAGGCAAGCCCAGGTCAAACCGGTGACCTCAGCATTTCCAGGTCGATGCTTTATCCACTGTGCCACCACAGGTCAGGCTGATAGGAACTATCTTGATGATAGATTATGTTTGTCTACTTTTACATCTATTATCTTCTTTCTAATTGTGTTATCTGCTTGCCCATTTCCTCAGCATTCATTACTATTGTCTGAAAGGCTTTTCTCATTGTCAGTAATTTAATTTGTATGCTTAATCATTCCTTAAGGTTTTAAATTTATTTATTTATTAGCTAGGTAATGATTTTTTGGTTGTCAGTTTTTTTCCATTGGCTGGAAAGGATTTTTCTGTTTTCTTTTATGTGGTTTTATTGGTTTAACATTGGGCCTTTAGTTTATTAAATTCATATTTTCTATAACATGAGGCGCTGACTTAGAATTTTCATCTCTCCTTTTTTTATTGTTGCTTTTTTATTCTTTTGTTAATAAAGTGGGCCACTCTGTCCAGGCTTACATTTTGCTGATACAGTATGAACTAACATTGGTTAACCACATTTCTATTCATCTTTTACCAATGTACTAATGTGGCTTTCCCTTTAACCTATAGTTTAAGGGTAATGGTACTTTAGTTTTATTTACTTTTCTGTACTTTGTGAGAACTGAAGGATGGCAAAAGATTGAGAAAAAATGCAGACTCTTTTAGAATTGTGAAGACTTTGTTTTCTTTTCTAAGACTGTATTAAATGTATTGTTTCAGAGTTTAGTCTTACTTGGGAGGTATACTGTGTTCCCTTTATGAGGTACCTTGGCTTACTCCATTAGATGTATAGCCCCAACAAATGAGTTATGATGGTTTTCCTTGCCTTTGCTGAGACCCTGTAATATTAGGTAGATGCTTTCATTAATGATTTTTTCCCTTGAGTTTTCCCTAAAGTTGCCTACTTAGTGCTAGTTGGGACTTACCTAAATTGGGAAATGGGTGTTAGTGAGAATTTTCAGGATTTTTGCAAAGTTTTATTCACTAATACAATTTCTGAAAAGTAAATGTGAGGTCAACAAATGTGAAGTCACAAAGGAATTGTCAGATTCTTAGTTGCCATGTTTTTTGAAATTTTATTTACCCTTTATTTTGGTTGATTGCTGTTTATAATTGTTTTGCTTAAAAATTTTTACTAGGTTAAGTTTGATAACATTGATACATATGCCAGATAGATTGTTAAGAAAAAGTAATGTAATTTATTTAAAAAATGTATTCATAGTATTAATGGAAAGAGATTGTACTGACTTCATATTGATATTTTAACCTAGAAATTTCATTTCCCCCCTACTATTTGGTCACTTTTTTATGTTTCCTTAAATCTCAGTTTCCAATGAAATTAACCTAAGACAACCAGACACCTATTTTTATCATTTTATATCCATAATGCTCCTCTTATGTTTTCTAGGTCCCCAGTTTCTAGAATATAATCTCTAAGTCTGGAATTTCTATCAGAGCTACTCATTTTGATATAAATGGAAGATATTAACTCAAAGTGTGATTTACTCTAATGGAGTTTTCTGAGTTAATTTTTTTTTTTTAGATTTAAAATTTGCCTATGATTTATACTTTGCCAATGGTACATTAGCTTGTCTCATAAAACCTTTTCCTGAAAACAGCTATAAAAACTGGATAGCAAAGATTTGTGTACTTGAGATCAGGCAAAAAAAGATAAGCCCAAAGAGTTAATATTTTAAAGTATTTGCTAATTTCCAAAGCAGTGTTGAAAGGTTAAGAAAGTGAACAGAACTATCAAGAGACTTAGAAGGCTAAAGTGGGAATGAGGTTACAAAAATTGGAGTTCAAGATTCATCAGTGTGGAGGGGGCATCATAAGTATCCCAAACTTTTAGCTGGTGTTCTCCAAAGTAAATAAAAGAAGACTGGGAATAGAACATTTTCTATAGAGAGTCAAGACTAATTTTAGGTCATTTCAATTTCTGATCAGAAAGTAAATCTTGTATTGCTAGTGTACTTAGCATAGCTGCCTGCTAGAAGCAAAATGAAATTTTCTCTGGAGAAAGATAATGTTATTTAGGATCTCAAAACATCTATAGAGTTTTTCATATGATGCAGCTGACATGCAATAAAAATAATTAGACATGTGAAAGAACAAGGCTTGACTAAAAATTAAGAGAAAAAACAGGAAATAGATACAATTTCAGATAAGAGTTATCAGGGACTTCAAATGCATAAGATGTGTTCAAGTAATTAAAATAAACAAGTGATAATTCTGGAGAGAATCTATAAAAAGAATCAAATAAAAATTCTTGAATGAAAAAATGAAATATTTGAAACTGCAAACTCAATAGATTGTTTAACAGCATATTAGAAATAACTAAAGACAAAATCAGTAAACTTGAAGATTCTGAAGACAGAAAAAAATATTCTGACTGAAGTACAAATAAATAAAAGAATAGAAAATGCTGAAAATAGTAAAAAGATATATAAGATATGGTGAAAAGGTATAATGGATGTATTATTGATATACCAGAGGAGGAAAATAAAAAGAGAGAATGGAATCTTACTATTATATAAAGAGACAATGGCTGACAATTTTCCATAATTAATGAAAGACATCAAGCTATATATTCAAGAAGTGCTATGAATTCTAAGCAGGTTAAATATAAAGCACATCATATCTACTGAAAACAAAGAGGAAATCTAAAATTATTGAGGAGTAAAAACTAATACTTACTTGTTGCTTAAAAATATGATCATATTGGAATATATAAACTTTCTCAATTATATTGCTCAAATTTACTTTTTTCTTTTTTAAAGAAAAATAAGATGATATATACATACTATTAAGAAACATGCATTACTCTTTTCTGAACAATATATCTTATATATCTTTCAATGTCAACAAGTGTAAACTTAGATTATTATCTTTGATCCCTACAAGGTATTCTAATATGTGGATGTCTACAATTGATTTAACTAATCTTCTATTGATTTGGATGAAATAAATAGAACAAAAACTTTACACCAAAACAACATAAAATATTAAATTATCACTTATTGTACCTGGTACTGTACTGAGTGTTTAACATGCATTGATTGACATTTAGGATATAAGTTATTTCCATAATTTATTAATGATGCTGATATGAATTTTTGTATTTCCAGAAGTAATATGGAAAGATATGAATATGCAGATGCATATACCATATGAAAATACTTCCAGAAGTACATATATAGAGAGATTTATTTTTATGCAGTGTTTTTGGAAGTATTTAAATTTCTGGAAAAATATTATACTGTGGTTGATTTATGCATTTAAATTTTGGCAGATTCTGCTAAAATGTCAAACAAAAAAAATTATGACTGACACAAATTCATACCTCATTCAAGAGTTACAAATATTGATTGACTTATGACCTATGCAACTTACAACCATTCGACTTTATGACCACAATTGCTAGCCATGACTGCTCTGCATCTGGCAGTGCAAGCATTGCCTAGCTGGGCATATGACAGTGTGGACCAGCTTCTGGCAGCACTACCATCTCCACATGCACCATTTCAACTGTTATCCCAGACCTGGTACAGCATTTGTGTTTTGTGTCTTGGATATTTTTCATCAAACCCCTCCCGAGATATCTACCAAGAGGAAATTGTCTTTGCAAATATTAAACCAGTTGTACTGGTAATGCAGTGTTTTACTTAAACCTGATGAATATAAAAATAAGAAACAAAATTGTGTAGAGATGATACAAATGGCATAAAATGAACAAAGAAAATTATGTTATATAACAATAATGAAAGAAAATTATGATAAAATATGACTTAAAGATTTTTATAACATACATTTCACAGTACTGTACATGTAGCTTACTCAACTTATAACCAAATTGTGTTATGACCATTCTGTCAGAACCAATCGTGGTTGTAAGTCAAGCACTAGCTGTACTTTCTGTTAGGAAAAGTAGTCCTTGTATATCTTTAATAGTTCTTTGATCGTTTTTGGTCTAGGAGTGGACATGTGTCCCAATTCTGGTCAATAAGACTCAAGAGGAAGATTGCTAAATGACCTTTGTTCTTAATGAAAAGACAAAACCTCAGAAACCAGGGTCTTTGAAACTTTCTTTCTGCTCATTATACTCATAGGACAACTTGGAACTGAAGCAGCTATTTCTCCATCCCGGGACAGTAAGCATGACAATAAAAAGTCACAACTCTGAAATGATGGGATAGTAAGACCAAAAGAGAGCAGGTAAATCAAGGCAAACAACTTCCATCCTCTCTGCAATATTTATGTTTAACAAATAAACAGTATTTCTCTAGTACATTGTTAGTTGGGTTTTTATTACTTGCAGAAAAATCTGTCCTATTCAAGTTGTACCAATTTATCAACCCAACAGCATTTTATGAGAATTCTAATTTCACCAGCGTATTGCAAACACTGAATATTTTCAATCTTTAAAATTCTTTTATAATCTAGTGGACAAAAATTATATCTCATTGTTTTAATTTTTATTTCTCATGGGTGATGGTAATTAGCTTTCCATATACTTATTTCATTTTCATTTATGATGTAATGATTAACACTTGTCACTCTATTGGTTGTCCTTAAGGCCTATCAAACACTTGGATTTTGAGGAGCAGTTTATATTGGTTCTTTTTGTGTGTGTGTTTCTTCTGGATATACTAAGCATATGGTCATTTCAGTTTTAATTAACACCTCTACCAGACTTTAAGTGGAAGGAGGAAGAGAAGATAAACTTCATCCATCTGTGGTCTTGTTACATGAATCTCACCAACCTTTCTTGTTTTACTAGAACATTTTTAGAATTCATAGTGCAAAGTAGAATTGATTCTTACTAAGATATGATTCTTATGCAACCCAAGTGTAAAACTCACATAAAAAGCATAGAGAACAAAAGTATAGTAATATATCCCTCACAGAGAGTAAACAAAGAGTGTATGAGTGTGTGTGTCATAGCTAAAGACATGTTTAAAAACAATAAACACTTTCTTTTTTTGGTGCTTTCTAGAACTGCTATTGGAGATGATTATACAGATGTGGATATTTATAATCATAAATACAAATGACTTTGAGGTATAAGTTGAAATATTGATAACCATTACATATTTATAGCTTTTACTTTCTTTTTTCTGTCAATTAGCTAACGATGTGCATGGTATAACATGGGTGAGAATAAATTACAACCAAAAATTAACTAGTTTTTTACTTCATAGTATTCATTCCATGTCCTGCCTAAATTCTACTCATCTTCCTAGTATGGTAAAAATACCCCTTATTTAAGTTTTAATTTATTCCAATATATTTTTCATGGTTGCCTTTCAATAAAATTAGTTTATTATAGAAATTAATTCTATTTGTAAAATATATATATATCCATCTGCCTTCTTTTATTCTTCCTTCCTATTTATTTAGTCACCACTTTAAAATAGTGTATCATATCTTTAGATATATTGATAGAGTCTATTTTCCTATTTGTGGGTATTATTTGTTGTTAATATTTTTCTCAATTTTGTTCTGTTATTTTGGATATTTAAACCTTTTTTATTTTGTGTGGTTACATTTTTCAATCTTCTCATTTTCATTCTGCTTTCAATCTTCCCATTTCATTTCAAGCATCAGGGTCTGATGCTTGAAAACTTATCACAATGTGTCCTAGGAAGCTTACTGCTGGTATATATGGACCTCATAGTCAAATGGATATTTAGACATTGCTAGCCTGACTCTCCCCCAGACATTGACATGAGAAGAATAACAATGAACCTGAATTTAAGCTATTGTTGAAGGAACTATTACATAACTTCAAACAAGCAGGCCATGATGTGATGTCCAAGAGTTTCAGATGCTATGAATGATGTCTTGTGCATAAGAGGAAGTGACCACAGAGATCTTTCTAATCTGTGTGTGAGCACCGCCTGCTGGCCATGATGGGGACTCTGGAAAAGTGTTTCATATAGAGATATTAGACTACAGACAAAATAACTAGTCTTTAAAGTAACTGGGTTTGAGATATATTCCCAGAAGTAAGATCACTGGGTCAAAAGGCAGTTTCACTTTTAATATTTTGGGGAAAGTCCATACTGTTTTCCACAGTGGCTGCACCAGTCTTTATTCCCACTAAGAGTGCACAAGGGTTCTCTTTTCTCCATAACCTCACCAGCACTTGTTGTTCATTAATTCATTGATGATAGCCATTCTGATAAGCATGAGGTGATATCTCATTGTGGTTTTAATTTGTATCACTTTGATAATTAGTGACATTGAGCATTTTTTTTTCACATATCTATTTGTCATTTGTTTGTCCTCTTTGTAGAAGAGTCTATTTGAAAGAATATATGCAGCCTATTTTCATTGCAGTGTTATGTACATTAGCCAAATTCTGGGAACAACCCAAATTTGTGATACATTTACACAATGAAATTGCCCTCAGTCTTAAAAAAAATGAAAGGAATCTTACCTTTTATGACAACCTGAATGAACCTGGAGATTATTATAGTAAGTGAAATAAGTCAGTCATAGAAAGGCAAAAACCATATGCTCTCACTTAATGTGCAATCTAATGAATAAAATAGAAAAAGAGGCATGGATACACGGAACAGACTGACAGCTGTCAGAGAGGAAGAGGTTTGGGGGGATGGATAAAAAAATATGAAGAGATTAAAGTAGTAAAATATTTATATTAATATAATACTTAGACATAGACAACAGGGTGGTTGGTGACAGCCTGAGGGAAAGGGGTATAGATGGAGGTGGGCAAACTGGAGATAAATGGGGATGGAAAGAGACTTTGCTTTGGGCGATGAGTGCACAATGCAGCATGCAGATGATGTATTTCAGAGTTTTATATTTAAAACCTGTACGGTTTTATGAACTGATGTCACCCTAATAAATTGAATTTAAAATAATAATAAAATAATAAATTAGTTGGGCTTTATGGAAGTTACAGTGATGATTCAATATGAAAAAATTTTTGCTTTCAAAGTATATTAGGATGTGATGTTTTAAGAATGATTTTTCTAAGTGGAGCAAGTATGGAGAAAAATTATTCTTTTATTGTGACAGAGACAGAGAGCAACAGAGAGAGGGACAGATAGGAATAGACAGGAAGGGAGAGACATGAGAAGCATCAATTCTTCATTGTGGCATCTTAGTTGTTCATTGATTGCTTTCTCATATGTGCCTTGACTGGGGGGCTACAGCAGAGCAAGTGAACTCTTGCTCAAGCCAGTGACCTTAGGCTCAACCGGTGACCTTGGGCTTCAAAACAGTGACCTTTGGGCTCAAGCCAGTGACCATCGGGTCATGTCTATGATCCCATGCTCAAGCCAGCGACCCTGTGCTCAAGCTGCTAAGCTTGTGCTCAAGCCGGATGAGCCCATGCTCAAGCTGGCAACCTCAGGGTTTTGAATGTGGGTCTGATGCTCTATCCACTGGTCAACCACCTGGTCAGGTGAGAAAAATTATTCTTATGTATTGTTTGTAGGCACATACATTGGTTTAATCTTTCAGAAGTACATTTTGGTAATGTGTACCAAAAATTAAAGTGAAGCTCCTAATTCTACTTTTAGAAATTTATACTAAACATGTAATCAGAAAAATTAGCCAAGATACATTGCAAGGATCTTCTTCAGAGCATTATTATAGTAGTGAAAAAAAAAGAATGAAAATGAAACAAATATACAGATTTAATGCAATCCCCATCAAAATCCCAAATAAATCTTTAAAAGAAATACCACACACACACACACACAAAATTGGATTTTTATGAAACCACAAGAGACCCTGAATAGCCAAAGAAATCATGAAAAAAAAGCCAAAAGTTTTTGCACTATCTATCTTCAAATTATATTACAAAAGAATGATAATCAAAATAGCATGGTATTGGCAGAAAAAAAAAAGACACTCAGATGAATGAAACAGAATTGTAAACCCAGAAATAAAACCACATGTATATGGGCAAATAATTTTTGACAAAGGAGTCAAAAACATACAATGAAGAAAAGAAAGTCTTTTTAATAAATGGTGCTGAGAAAATTGGAAAGCCACATGTAAAAGAATGGAACTAGAGTACAGTTAGTTCCCATTTACAAAGTTGATTCAAAATGGATCAATGACCTCAATATAAGATTTGAAACAATAAATTACATAGAAGAAAACAAAGGTACTACACTTATGGACCTTGGTCTTAGAAAAGATTTTATGCATTTGATCCCAAAGGGAAGGGAAGTAGAGGCAGAAGTAAATGAATGGAACTCTATCAAATTAAAAAGCTTCTGCACAGAAAAAAAACCCCAAAACAGAAAAAAACTAACAATAAAACAAAAAAAGCAACCAAACAAATGAGAGAAGAAATTTGCAAACAAGACCTCTGACAAGGGTTAATATACAGTATATAAAAAACTCATATAACTCAACACCAAACAAACAGTTCAATTAAGAAATGGGTGGAGGACCTGAACAGACACTTCTCCCAGGAAGAAATACAAATGGCCAATAGATATATGAAAAGATGCTTATCTTCACTAGCTGTTAGGGAAATGCAAATCAAAACTACAATGAGATATCACTTTATAACTGTTAGAATACCTAGTGTCAACAAGACAGGTAATAACAAGTGTTGGAGAAGTTGTGAGAAAAAGGAACACTAACTCACTGTTAGTGGGAATGTAAACTTGTAGAGCTGCTATGGAAAATAGAATACGAGTTCCTCAAAAAATTAAGAATAGAGTTACATAGGAACCAGCCACTCCTCTTCTGGGTATCTACCTGAAAAAATTGAAAACATTTATTCCCAAAGATATAGGCACCCTGTGTTCACCGCAGCATTACTCATGATGGCCAAGACATGGAAACAACCAAAGTGTCCCTTCAGTAGAAGATTGGATAAAGAAGATGTGGTACATCTATACAGTGGAATACTACTCAGCCACAAGAAAAGATGAAATACTGCCATTTGTGACAACATGAACAGACCTTGAGTATATTATGCTAAAAGAAATGTCAGTCAGAAAAAGCTAAGAAACATATGATTTTACTCATATATAAAAGTGAAACGCATACACAAACAACAGTATGGTTGGTGGTTGGGCAGGGGGGTAGTAAAAGTTAAAGGGGACAAAATATATGGTGACAGAGGTGATTTGACTTTGGGTGGTGGACACACAATGCAATTACAAATCACATATCATAGAAATGTACACTTGAAATCTATATAATCTTATTAGCCAATTTTATCCCAATAAATTTAATTAAAAAACAAACTAAACTTCATTATAAAGGATGTTTATGTGCACTCTTGTATAACCATCTAATGGAATATTATGCTGGAATATGTATTACTATGAAAGGTATCTATGATATATCATTAGGTAAAAAATGAAGGTCATTAACAGCACCTAGTGGACTGTGGACTGGGAGTCAGATTGCCTTGGTTCAAATTCTGGCTTCACCACTTGCTAGCGCATGACTGAAATATTTTGACTAATAGTCAAACTGACTATTTTGTCCTCAAAGTTTCTTCATCTCTAAAATGAGAATGATATAGTGCCTACTTTATAGGTAATATTTGTTTTATTCATAAAAATGTTATATTTTATTTTATTCATATAAGTGTTTACATTTATATTTCTGTCTATGAACAGATTGAAGTCCAGAAGGATTAACCAACATATGGTAAACTTGACCTCACTGTATTAAAATTAAAAGTAAGTTTTTCATATTTTAATAGTTTATATTTCTGATTTTTATTTGAACATGAGTTATACAGAAAATTTAAAATAAAAAATTAAAGCTATTTTATACCAAAAAAGAAAAGTAATCGCCCTGGCCGGTTGGCTCAGCGGTAGAGCGTCGGCCTAGCGTGCGGAGGACCCGGGTTCGATTCCCGGCCAGGGCACACAGGAGAAGCGCCCATTTGCTTCTCCACCCCTCCGCCGCACTTTCCTCTCTGTCTCTCTCTTCCCCTCCCGCAGCCAAGGCTCCATTGGAGCAAAGATGGCCCGGGCGCTGGGGATGGCTCTGTGGCCTCTGCCTCAGGCGCTAGAGTGGCTCTGGTCGCAATATGGCGACGCCCAGGATGGGCAGAGCATTGCCCCCTGGTGGGCAGAGCGTCGCCCCATGGTGGGCGTGCCGGGTGGATCCCGGTGGGGCGCATGCGGGAGTCTGTCTGACTGTCTCTCCCTGTTTCCAGCTTCAGAAAAATGAAAAAAAAAAAAAAAAAAAAAAAAGAAAAGTAATCTTCTTACTGCAGGAACAATAAGGTATCAATATTATTGATAACATAAATACTTTTTCACCTGAAAACGATCAAAATTGAAATTTCATATTGCTTGTTTATTTATTTTATTTTATTTTATTTTTTACAGAGACAGAGAGAGAGTCAGAGAGAGGGATAGGGACAGACAGACAGGAACGAAGAGATGACAAGCATCAATCATTAGTTTTTCATTGCACGTTGCAACGCCTTAATTGTTCATTGATTGCTTTCTCATATGTGCCTTGATTGCGGGCCTTCAGCAGACTGAGTAACCCCTTGCTCGAGCCAGCGACCTTGGGCTCAAGCTGGTGACCTCAGGGTCTCAAACCTGGGTCTTCCGCATCCCAGTCTGATGCTCTATTCACTGTGCCACCACCCGGTCAAGCTTCATATTGCATTTAAAGTGTCATAATAAGTTTGGTCAGTGCCTTAGTATATATTTACCAAAAATTCAAATGGAAGCATAAATCTTGAATACCTAGTCCAAAATCTTATATTTCTAGCATGAAATGCCCATAAAAGTTGGGGAAAAAATTGAATTCTCCAAAAGAACACTTATGATACCCATGATTTCAGTAAGCAAGATTAGGACATGTATTACTGATGTGCATATGATGATAATCATGAGAATGAAATCTGACTTAATGCTATAAAATTATTGTTTTTCTGTCACATGTCACCCACAAATAGGAATAGATAAAAGCAGAAAAGGAAAGAGGCCATATATGATCATTTTGGAGGTGCCACCTAAATGATTCAATTTTTTTTCTCAATGGATTCTCATTTGAAGTTTGATACTGTGTGTATCAAAATAAGAAATTATCTTAATGTGAAATCATCAATTTCATTTGTGTTCCTCTAACACAATGATGTTTCTTTCACAAATCTTAGTGTCTGTTCTTGTCCTACACTCAAACTAGGGAGCAAGAGGCAACTTGTTTAAAAGATTTTCTTTTCTAAAAACTGTTTTTATAATCACAAAAACAACCTATTCATAAAACTATTAACATTACTTTGTATATGTTTAACATTTAGGCTTATATAATAATTAACATTTTATGGTGAAACATATCAATTTGACCATATATAAGAATTTATTTTGCTTCAGTTCAAGAAAATGATCTTGACTGTCCAGGTTAGGTAGTAAAATTACTATATCACAGTCATCTAATATTCTTCCCTAAACCCCTTTGACCATTGGAAACTAGAGAAGGGCACTATTACCTTCCCATAACATTTGAAGAATTTACAGGAGAGGTGGTGAGATGGACCCAGCTAGATGAGAGTTATAGAGTGACCTATATCATTCCTCCTGTACAAGAGCAGAATTCCTGAGCAGGCATGGAGAAAATCCTGACAGACCTTGGCTAGCATCCAAAAACTGAGAGAAGCAAGGATTGGAGACAAGCATGACCTATTTGGGAGAATTTGGACCTTTCCAGTTAAGCTGCACTATAAGATTTTAAATGGATGTCAACTCACATGTAAACTCCAGTTGACTGATATTGACTGCCTGGCTGTGTTGAAAAGAATATAATGCTGTGACTGGGCTCAGCATTAAGTTGCCACATAAAATACAGGATGCACAATTAAATTTGAATTTCAGATAATAAGTAAATTTTTAGGAAAATGTATCCCCAAAATTACATAGGGTACACAATCCTACAAAATTATTTTTTGTTTATCCAACTTTAACTCAGCATCTTGGATTTTTGTTTGTCATATCTGGGAACCATGTAGAGCAAGAACGCACAGACATTGGTTCTGTCTGACCTGATTACTGAAAAAAGCAATGACAGCTAAGCGGTCCTAGGAGAAGCGGGGTTTTCTCCTGTACCTCAACCACAATCACAGGGAGAAATAATGATATTGACCGCCAGGACTGCTGCCAGTGCTTTTTATCAACCACTTAGTTCTCAGGACAGCACAGCCAACAATGTAAATTTGTCTTAAGAACAATACTTACTCTCCCTGTTTACCTGGACCTGAAAAATGAGTAACAAGGGCACAAACAAATCTCTCACAAGCCCATCCTCACTTAACTTGACTTTAAGTTAAGTAGACAGCAAGGATTTGCTTCTGGGAGGTTTAGTAAGTCACAATCCTGGAAAAGATTAAACATTTCTTTTAGGTTAAATTATACAAAATTTTCATGTTAAAAATTTTTAAATGGCTGTAAATATAATAATAGCAACTTTTTAGTGCTTCAACCTAATATGGGGAATAGCTCTGATGAATCAAAGCAAATACTTTCCTCAGAAACAGATTTGCCTCAGAAAACAGTTGGAAAAAAAGTTCAGTGATTTGGCTGTGTTATCAATATGCCTTAAGGAAATTTGCATATATGAATTCAAAAAAAAGTAGTCAAAGTTCTAAAATCCAAGTGTTATTTATAGAAATGAAAAACAAGTATTTAATAAAACCATGATATACACAATGGATACTGAAAATATAAAATTTCTGAAGTTGAAGATAAATTCAAGATTTTTTTCTGAAATTAGGGCAGAAAGTATAGAGATAAAAATAAAAGAGAAAAGAAATAATAAAAATTAAGAAAGGCAAAACATAATTAGGAGCTCACACTTATGTAGAACTGAATTTCAGAGGGAGAGAGAGAATGCTATTGATGAACCCAAAGCAATAATTGAAGAAAGAGAAAACTTTTCCTGAACACTGGCACCTACAGAAGAAAAGGACTTGCCATATACTTATGAAAAACCTCTGAAGACCCATACTAGTATATTGTGCACAATGATGTTAGAAGGTGTGCTTCTTTCTTCATCTGTTGGTCCTGCAAAGTGAGTGAGAAATTAAAATAGAAAAATGGAAATTGTGTAGGTTACAGAAAACAAGAATGGCAATGTGTGTATGACTATTAAAACTAATTAATATTAAGGATGCATTTAATTTATATAAATAAGCACATATAATATAATAAAAATATCAAATTCTTGGCAAGGAAACTATATAATATCATAACAGTAATAATTAAAGAATTAATTAACAGTAATTATATAATAATAATAATAATAATAATAAGCTAGAATTTCAGATTATATCAAGGAAGAAAAAAAGATAGAAGGAGAGCTTGGCCTGTGGTGGCTGTTACATCCCAGGAGACAGACCACAGCAAACCCAAAGTGAATTTTATAAGTTTTATTGCAAACCTGTGCAGGGACTGCAAGCAACCCATACAAGGGAACACTGCAGCCCCAAGCTTCTAAAATGGCTCCTTTTTATTTTTTTTATTTTTATTATTTATTTATTTATTTTCTGAAGCTGGAAATGGGGAGAGACAGTCAGACAGACTCCCGCATGCTCCCGACCGGGATCCACCTGGCACGCCCACCAGGGGCGATGCTCTGCCCACCAGGGGGCGATGCTCTGCCCCTCGGGGGGGGGGTCGCTCTGCCGCGACCAGAGCCACTCTAGTGCCTGGGGCAGAGGCCAAGGAGCCATCCCCAGCGCCCGGGCCATCTTTGCTCCAATGGAGCCTTGGCTGCGGGAGGGGAAGAGAGAGACAGAGAGGAAGGAGGGGGGGTGGAGAAGCAAACGGGTGCTTCTCCTATGTGCCCTGGCCGGGAATCAAACCCGGGTCCCCCGCACACCAGGCCGACGCTCTACCGCTGAGCCAACCGGCCAGGGCCATGGCTCCTTTTTATAGGGTGGCTATCTAAGCTGAGCAAGCAAGCAATGCTTACAAGGGCGGGAGGGGTGCGGTTAGCTGACCTCATTCTTGGCTAAGTCTCTAGGGCTTCCTTGATCTGGGTACATAGAATTCAGTGGAAAATGTTGCTACATTTCTAACGGTTGTTTATCTTTTTTCCTCCAGCCATGTACTGGTTGTACTCAGTTTTCATGGCTGGTGGCCTGCACCACTTGTCCTAAGATGACACAATCTCCCATTTTCTTCTTACTAGTTCAAATCATTGAACTTTGGTATTGCTCATCTGAACTGGGTATAATCTGGTAGGGCTGAGCTAAGACTATAAGTCTTACAGTTTCTATTCTTTCTCGAATAAATGCTGTGGTGCAACCGCAACAAACTGGAATTGGACCCTAAACTGATGCAATCAATTTGGGTTTTATACACTGGCTAGTGATTAGCCTACTACGCCTCTCACAATGGTCAGTGATCAGCTTAGGGGGAAAGGGGTATTTATAGGTGAAACCTACAAGGTTACAATGTTTTCAGCACGTTTGTACAATATCTTTGCATAAGCACACAAGCATACACTGTTCTAAGATAATAAAGTACTTTCCTGCAATATCTGCAGGGCTGATACACAAGGAACATATCCTGCCTTTGCTAGCAAGATTATATTTGCTGAGGCTCCTGAGAATTTTCTACTTTAGCTGTAACTATAAGCTAATTGGGTCAGGGGTCCTCCCTAGTATGTGCTGGCATGCTGATAGTGTGCCCTTAGTACTACAAGCTTTACAGCTTGAATTCTTTTTTGTACATATTGCGTGAGGCAGTTGATAATACACGAACCAATGGTGACCCCCCTACTATAAGTAAAACGAGGGGTCCGGTAAGAACAGTAAGTAATGTAGTGAGCCAAGGGGATGAGGAGAATAAATTCTCATACTAATTTTTTTCTGCCTTGTATTTTTCTTCTCTGTACTAACTTCTTACAACTTGCACAAACCTTCTGCAACTTACATAAACCTTTAATTTTTATGAACTTTACCTATTCAGAAATAACTGGCTTTATAATATATAACTTACTTTCTCCCTTTTTCATTCTAAAGTATTTCTATACCTTATACTTTTTATTACTGAAACCACAATTTCCTTTCAGTTAGAACTTTTAATTTTAAAAATCTTAACCTTTACCTTTAGTGACAACTAAGCTGGCAATAAGTAATTTTCTTTTTTTTTTTTTTTTTTTTACAGAGGCAGAGATAGACAGGGACAGACAGACAGGAACAGAGAGAGATGAGAAGCATCAATCATCAGTTTCTCGTTGCGCGTTGCGACTTCTTAGTTGTTCATTGATTGCTTTCTCACATGTGCCTTGACCGCGGGTCTTCAGCAGACCGAGTAACCCCCTGCTGGAGCCAGCGACCTTGGGTCCAAGCTGGCGAGCTCTTTGCTCAAGCCAGATGAGCCCGCGCGCGACCTCTGGGGTCTCGAACCTGGGTACTTCCGCATCCCAGTCCGACGCTCTATCCACTGCGCCACCGCCTGGTCAGGCAGTAATTTTCTTTAAAATATACTTCCTCTTGGAGGTGTCCTCCCTCTAAGTACCTAGTATTTATAGGTTAAGTGTAAGTACACATATATTTTTCATTACCTTGTAGCTTCCCTTCTAACTAAGGTCCCTTATAGTAGTACATGTATTAACTTTTAAGACAACTTGTTCTGGCTTTCCTTTGACTTTAGTTCCCCTCCCTTCCCAAAGTCTAATTAAAAGAAGGTCCTTTGTGAGTTTCTCTAGGCATTAGCCATGCATGGACTAGTCAACTTCTGGTTTGTGGCTGAAGCAGGGCATGCTGTCCTTCTCAGGGTCAGCTTACAAGGGTTGGTGGGGTCAGTCTCCACTGCCTACAAGGGTATCTCTGCTGGGACTGCAAGCTTCAGCCAGCTGCAGTGGACCCAGGTGGGTATGCCTTCTACCTTGGCAGTAGTGGGAGTGGTCAGGATCATGGTGTGTGGACTTGTCCACATGAGTCAGTCCTTGGGTGGTGTACTTCTTTACCTAGACTGAGTATGTAGGCTAGAAGGGATGTATTAGGTCTTCTGGCAGTGCTGGAATCACTTCCTGAACAGTCTTTTGGATAGCCTGCTGAGTAATCTGTAGACCCTGTAAGACTCAGGGGTCCCCAAACGTTTTACACAGGGGGCCAGTTCACTGTCCCTCAGACCGTTGGAGGGCCGCTACACACAGTACATCAGTACACTACTACTAATGAAAGAGGTGCCCCTTCCGGAAGTGCAGCAGGGGCCAGATAAATGGCCTCAGGGGGCCGTAGTTTGGGGACACCTGCTGTAAGTACTTAAGGAAGGAGTGGTTATTTAATTTAGTTGTTTTGTTTCCTCTCTGAGTTTTGGTAGGAAGGGAGGGAGTCTCCTAAACATTATCTCAAAAGGAGTGAATTCTTCCCTGTAGGGGGTGTACCTCACCCTAAGGAGGGCTAAGAGGAGTAAGGTGGGCTACTTTCTACCAGTTTAAAACAAGTTTAAAGTTTCCTTTAAGATCCAATTTATATTTTCTACCTGTCAATTACTTTAGTAAAATCTATTTCTAAATGTTCACCTGGGAAAGTTCTCTCTCTGTTTCTCTTTATAATTTCTTTACTTTGCTTAATATTTATTTGGGTACAGACTGAACACTTAGAAATTATGCTTACTCTATGAGATTCTAAGTCTGACTTTTCTAATTGGTTGTAAAAAAAAAAACAAAAAAAAAAAGCCTTTGGCAACCCAGGTTCTAGAAAAGTTACTAAAATTTCCTAAAACCCTACTGGTTTTAGGGATACCTTATTGGTAGCATCACCAGCTGCTTGCTTGGTTTTTCTTGAGAGTTTCTACAGAGTCCTCCTATCTAGGTGGCCTGGATGATGACCACTACTTCAGGAGAGCAGTCTCCTGTATTTTCCGGGGTGAGGGTTTGAGCCTCACCTTTGCTGGTTCTTAAGCCTTCTCCTGATGGCCCCTCTTCAACTGTGTCTGTCTTAGGTTGTTCCTGCCTTCAGGAATCTTACCCGTCTTTGGCTAACTGGCCATTTTAGGGGCCAGAGTTATTTATGGCCATGAGAATGAGGGAGGAGCAACATCCCTTCTAAAATGCTTAGTTTTAGCAGCCGATGTTTCTACCTAATGAAACACTTATAATACATTTCTTTTCTAATTCCTAGAGCTGAATGCTATGTAAAGGCTAAGTTGACTGCCTTAGTATCTTCTGGCTCCTCTAAGTCTAGGGGTGTATAGACTCTGTAAGCTTTCTATAGTCTAAGAAAGCTGTGGGGGTCTTCTGAGGATCCTGAATAACTTCTGACACCTTAGATAAACTTATGGTTATTTTTCTGAGTATCTTCTCTGATCTAGGCTAACAGAAACTGGTGGAAAGTATCTAAAAATTTCTTCACTTGCTTGGCCAGTGGGGTCCCGCTTAGGCCAGGCTATTAGAAACATTTTCTCAAGGTGGTCTCAGTTGTTGTAAGTGGGGCAGCCTATGTACAGTACAGATTTCTAACAGTCCTGTTCAGGCTTGAGGCTCCTCTGAGAAAAGGGGGTTCTGAGCTTTCTAATTCTGTAGGCTACTTGGAAAAAAGAATTTAAATTATTTTTTATTTTCTCCTTCCTTGACTATCAGCTGTAATTGAACTATTATTCTTATGCCACCTTAAATCAGTACCTTGCCCTTTAACTCAGTTGGAACTATGAGGGCTCTAATCTATGACATTTCTATAGGAAATATTAAGTAAAACCCAAGCAGTTTTACCTCTGCACATTTCCGAATGTACTTATTTACTTAGCTGATTAACAATTGCAGTTTGATAGTGTGGTAAATCAGGTGGAGGTTCAGGATTATGTCTCTAGAGTTCTCTTTTCTACCTATTATGTTCAGAATTCTTCTATTAAACTAATCAATAGTAATATTTGTTACTCTGGGTTTTGTGACCTAACATTGAACAATTAACAATTACTGAATTATTACATATCCCCTAATATTTAAACTAAAATTTTAACATCACAGGCTATGAAGTAGCAAATGAAAAGGAGAATTAACAAAAGACTGCTGAAATAACATATACATTTCTAACATAGAAAATGTTTTTTACAACAACAGATCTTTGGTACAAAAAGGAAGTCTTTGTATTTGACAGGCTATACAATTCTATATGCTTTATTATTAGTACAAATTTAGTACGATTCACAATAAGAGATTATAAATTACTATCCCTAATGAACTACTGATTTTCAGAGAAAAAAAAGGAGTGGTCAAAATGTAGTTACTGTTTTGTGGCTTCGCAGCTGGCAAAGAGATGCTAACCCTCTTTTGACCTATAGAGCTTTACAACATTAAATTATTATAAGGGTCGGGGTAGTAAACTAAAAACACACATAGTTTTATAAACTTATTTTCTTAACAGTGGGGTATTCTAGTTTACTTAAGGTCCTCAATTTCCTCAGGGACATAGTAACCCTATAATTCCCAGAGGACCCTTTTTTTTTTATAATTCTTGACTATTATGGCTAAAGCAGTGGGTTTAGAAGGGGCCGTATTCCCTAAATCTTCTCCTTGGGTCTGGCTTCAGGTAAGAGGCAGGGATTCCCCAGAGCCAAAGCAGAGGAGGGCAGGGGGCTGTAGTAAGGTGATGATAGCCTCTAGCTTACTGCGCTGTTATCTTTTGCCTGATCAAGCCGTGGCTCAGCCCTTAAGCTAAGAAAGAGGTTTCTTTGTTATATACACTATAAGGCAGCGGTTCTCAACCTGTGGGTTGTGACCCAGTGAGGTCGCCTAAAGCCATCGGAAAATACATAATGCATATCAGGTATTTACATTCTGAATCATAACTGTAGCAAAATTGCAGTTATGAAGTAGCCACCAAAATTATGTTATTGGTTTGGGGTCACCGCAACATGAGGAACTGTATTGCGGGGTCACGGCATTAGAAAGGTTGAGAACCACTGCTATAAGGGAATCAGTCAGGGTGCCTGGGATTCCCAGTGCCCAAGGGGGAGGGGCAGGTGCCCAAAACTGTGAGGGGAGTCTGCCGCTTCTCCTTTCCTCTGCTGCTTCTCCTGCAGCCAGCTGCAGCCTGGCTGCCTTTTCTTTCTCTACCTCTGCTGCCGTACTGGGCTGCATATTGACCATGCCACCTGCCTGCAGGTGGGTGCTGGTGATAGTACGCTAGACACTCTGTGTTTTCTATGGGTCTAGCAATCCTTTAGTTTGGCCAGTCTGCTCTTAAGTTGGCCATTCTAGTTCACAAAGAGTCCGCAATGTGGAGGAATCAACAGGAGTCCCATAGTCTCGTGCCCTGTGAGAGAAATCAGAAAAGTTATCAAGCAAGCACTGAAGAGATGTTAGGGCAGTAGATTGCCCCTGACCCATGGCCCTTGACTCTCGAAGGAATTCTGTGAGGAAGCAGCGGATGAAGCAGACAAACAAACAAAATATGCACACAGAACAAACAAAACTTCTAAACCAAAACCAAAGGAAGAAGGCAGCATTCTGCGTTCCCCGACCCGACCGGGTGGGGAGAAATCAGGTGGCATCCCGCCTGCTCCACTACACCCTTTTCTAAACAGAGCTCTGTTTCCAAATATTCAAAGATGAAGCTTCCTTACCAAACAGTCTCGAGACTCCAAATGTTTCGAATCAGCCAAATTCAGTTTCCAAACGGCAACTGCCGGATGCTGGCCAGCTACCAACGTCTGCTGCAGCCCACTCCATGAGGAGGGGTCTTACATGGCCTATCTCACTGGGGCCTCCATATGTTACATCCCAGGAGACAGACCACAGCAAACCCAAAGTGAATTTTATAAGTTTTATTGCAAACCTGCGCAGGGACTGCAGGCAACCCACGCAAGGGAACACTGCAGCCCCAAGCTTCTAAAATGGCTCCTTTTTATAGGGTGTCAATTTCCTCAGGGACATAGTAACCCTATAATTCCCAGGGGACCCTTTTTAAATAATTCTTGACTATTATGGCTAAAGCAGTGGGTTTAGAAGGGGCCATATTCCCTAAATCTTCTCCTCGGGTCTGGCTTCAGGTAAGAGGCAGGGATTCTCTGGAGCCAAAGCAGAGGAGGGCAGGGGGTGTCCTAATGGCTTTTATAGGGTGTCCTAATGGCTATCTAGGCTGAGCAAGCAAGCAATGCTTACAAGGGCGGGAGGGGTGCGGTTAGCTGACCTCCTTCTTGGCTAAGTCTCTAGGGTAGGAGCTTCCTTGATCTGGGTACATAGAATTCAGTGGAAAATATTGCTACATTTCTAATGGTTGTTTATCTTTTTTCCTCCAGCCATGTACTGGTTGTACTCAGTTTTCATGGCTGGTGGCCTGCACTGCTTGTCCTAAGATGTCACAGTGGTGGAGTGGGCAAATCATTGACCTGAATTGCTGAGGTTGCCGGTTCAAAGCTATGTGCTTGCCTGGTCAAGGCACCTATGAGAAACAGCTACTGAGAATTGATGCTTCCTGCTCCTCCCCTCCTCCTTTTGCTCTCTTTCCCTCATCTCTCTAAAATCAATAAATCTAAAAAAAAAGGAAAAAGATAGATGGAGGTAACAAAATATTTTTTATTTTACACAGGAGAAATAGAAAGATTTTTTTGACATTAAAAAGTATAGAAAAATAAGTTTAAGTAAAAATAGAATGTGATTCTAACAGAACACCAACAGGCTATATGTAAAACTAAAATAAAGACAGCCAGAGAGAAAGAATTTGTCTTGGAAAGGACTGAAAGATAAAGAAATAGGAAAAAGAGTAGCAAGGGGATAAACTTCTTAAAATAGTAAATGGCTTTACCCACAATGTTAGGTCTCTTAAATTAGAGAGAAACATATCCAGAATCCAATTATGTAGAACGTTCAAGCCATAGACCTGAGGAATATAGGTCATGGCAAAGTTGAAAATTAAAATAATGGGCAACAAGTGTCAGGTTAACACACTTAGAAGAAATATATGCACAGATAGACACATGTATTAGGAAAGGTACACACATCAGGTATTAATAGTGCATCAGGTGCAGATTATTGTGAGCTTTTATTTGTCAACATTTCCTTTTATTTACTTACTTATTTGCTATTTTTCCAGTGACAAGTTTTGCTTTAGTCATTCAAAAAATTATAAATTAATGGGTCTCAAGAATAAGAATACACCAGACAAAAACGCTCCATTTATAAGGTGTTTCTATCTTTAATGTTTATACATCAAACAGAAAAAGATGAATGGCTCCTTGAAAATTTGGACAAAAGAAACAAGTAGTTAAAAAATGCATATGTTCAATGACTCTATGTGTTGTGAGTCTGATTTTTATGTATAGTTAAAAGCCTCAAAAGGGATATTTTAACATGTTCACAATGATTCTTTTCATATTTCTCTTTGTGTCTACCTGTATTCTCTGGGAATGATTATGTATTATCCATATAAATTATTGCAAAAAACATAATCCCTTAAAAAAAGAAAAATAAGAGCAATGTCTTCTAAAACTAACTGAAAGTAGGTCTGTAGAATTTGAATACATTTTCTTAAAGCTAAAGGAAGATTAAATCTGCAGTTTTTCTCATCCACTTAGAAGGTACGTCCACCTTTCCTGTCTCAGCCAAAGCCTGCTTGAATGCCAGCTGGGCTGCAGCCTGGCTCTGTCTACCAGTTGCACAATCAGTGGGAGAACTGGGATTAGAGGCAGATATGCTAAACTCTCACTCTTGACCAGAATATATCAGATCATGTTATCTGGAATAATTTCTAGGAAAACACACTTTTAATTTCTGGTTGCCAATCTACCCTTTCCTGAAAGGTCCTATTCTTGGAGCTTTAATATGGTCATGTATATACTTCTTACCTCTCTTAGATGACAGCTCCTAAACCCTGGGACTGACTCAAGTTCCCAGTTGTCCACAACCAAAGAGAACGCAGTGGTAATGGAAAGGGAACTTGTGCCTACCTGACGGTTGTACTGAGGAGCAGAACCTGAATGACTTCTTTGTGCATGTGCGTGACTTGTCTTTCTACATGGAAAGTGGCATTTTAAAAAATATTTAAGCCCAGGCCCTGGCCGGTTGGCTCAGTGGTAGAGCATCGGCCTGGCATGCAGGAGTCCTGGGTTCAATTTCCAGCCAGGGCACACAGGAGAAGCGCCTATCTGCTTCTCCACCCCTCCCCCTCTCCTTCCTCTCTGTCTCTCTCTTCCCCTCACGCAGCCAAGGCTCCATTGAAGCAGAGTTTGCCTGGGCGTTGAGGCTGGCTCCATGGCCTCTGCCTCAGGTGCTAGAATGGCTCTGGTTGCAAGAGAGCAATGCCCCAGATGGGCAAAGCATCTGGTGGGCATGCCAGTGGATCCCAGTCAGGCGCATGCAGGAGTCTGTTTGACTGCCTCCCCGTATCCAACTTCAGAAAAATACAAAAAAAAAAAAAAATTTAAGCCCACTACCAGGAATTCCACATTCAGATTAAGACATTTTTCTGTTTTTACAAATAGCTAATTAAGGGCCTCACATCTAGAACTACATATCTGTCTCTTCTAAAAGATTTACCAGCACAGATGGCAAATAAACCAAAGGTAGATGTAATCTTAGTCGTTTAGAATGGAATTGATTTCCACAGCTCCTTCCACTTCCAAAGATGGCATTACCCGAACCCTCCTGCATTCTTCACAAGCTCTCACAGATTGTTCAGGTGGAGAGATGTGAGCAAAAATTACATAGATTCTTTCAACTGTAGACACACTTTTATATTTCTCTGTAAAATCTTAATATACAACAAGGATAATTATTTATGATCAATTGCTGACACTGTACCTAAGGTTGATTCTCAAATTGCATATTTGGAAGTCCACAAGAGCACCCCATCAGAACTGGAGACCAGCCATCTGTTAGCAGCAGGGTGTGGCTCCGCTGTACACAGGCAACTTCAGGGTTTGGAGAAAGCCTGTAAACATTTCCACAAAACAAGTCATTGAACAAAAACAAAAACAGGAGTAATTTACATTTACATAACATTTTATACTTTATAAAGTCTTTCACATCTGTTTTCCTTCAGCTTCATCAGTTCATGTGAAGAATGTTGAACTGGGAGTGTTTGTTCCCTATTCACAGACATAGAAATTCACTCAAGAGGTTACAGTCAGTAAGTGTTGGAACTTCAACTTCTTTCTAAGACAGAAGAGTCATAATGATCTTGCTAATTTATATCTCCAGCTAGATAGTACTGGAATTACACATTAGGACATCATCTCTTTAGTAGGAGCCTATGCACTACTTAAATGCATCTACTGATTCCTGTCTGATTGCAGAGAGATGTAATATCAAATACAACAAAAAATAATGGCATTGGGCTTTTGCTCAAAGAGCCTATCACAATTATAAGATCTTTTTTTTCAGTCTTATGTATTATCTTTACAATTTTTGCTTACTTTGCAATCCTAATTTATATAGCCATGCTTCTTTTCATAAACAAACTAATATTTACACTCAAGAAGATGTACTATGTATTTCCTGAGACGTTGCATACTCCAGCAGAGCAAATGCACCACTAAGATTAAAGATACCCTAATGTTAGAAGCTCAGCCATTGTTTCTTATAAAAATTCAGTTTTCTCTTTGTGGGGAAATAAACTGAGATAAAAGGAGGTGATGGTGAGTTCATTTCAGTAGTTGCCTCTAAGACAGGTTTGGATGGTTAAATCAGGTAGTTGGTACTGACATAATTTTCTCTGGAAAACCAGAGAGAAGGTGTGAGATGAGGTTTGGGGAAGGTTAAGAGAACTTATCTGGTAAACTGGGGGCATGATAATGAATGTTGCTTTTTACAGTTTTATCTAAAGCCAGCCCTGAGCTTTTATCTCTGATAAGCATGACTGAGTAGGAAGACCTTTAAACAACTTGTTTAATGTGAAATTAACTTTACTGATAAGTGAAAGAAAACTGAAAAAAAAAAAAATTTATATCCGGAAGCAGTTGAAAGAAATTCTAATTCAAGATACATGCAGTGTGCTTTTGTTTTGTTATCTGTTGCGATAGGTATGAGGGAAGAGGCATATACATACATTATAACTTATACTGTAAATTTGTTGGGGTGACAATGAAATTATATAGATTTCAAGTATATATTTTTATGATATATCATCTATATATTGCATTGTGTGCCCACTCTCCAAAATCAAATATTCTTCCATCACTATTTTCACTGACAGTATTTTTTACATGTTAAGAGGTGAGAAGCAATGCAACTGACATTAAAGAGTCAAAATAAAGAGATACTAAGAAGGCTGTTTTTAAACTCTGAAAACCAATTATCATGGTCAACATTAGAGGTTTCCTTTGCATTCAAAATTCACTTCATTTAGATTTTTTTGAGAAATATATCTTCAGTTAATGTTATTTAGAAAGAAAGAACAGCAATCTCCTGCCCCATCTTTTCCCCAGGTGTTATCAATGCCCACTTTTTAAGAATCCCAAAATCTCAGTATCTGTGTTTTGTTTTTTCCTTTGGCCCTTTCTCCAGAAATAGACTCTCCAGTGTCCTGTCTGCAGAGTTGTACTGAGTTCACTACTGGTATTTTGTCATTTGGGGAATGATAGAAAGTAGGTAACATGTAGGCTTTTTTCCTGATTATGCTTTAGAACTTAAATACCACCTTCCTCTGTGTCTGATATTTCTGAATCTGGAGCATCTTTGAGGTTCTCTCTTGGAAGAAGTTGCTTCTTCCATTCAGTTGTAGACATGGAAGAGAAGTGGACTGATTATCTGGAAGGGGTGAAGTACTGGGTATCTAAATGGCTCTTAAAATAGATGTTCAATGAAACCACTGTGTTTACATTTTCTTTTGACTGTCATCTTACAAAATATCTGGTGCTTCCCAGGCCTTAGCCTTTCTTGGGTTCTACAGAGTAAATTGGTGTGTTATTGGTATTACCTTCTGCAAAACTAAGTGGTACTATTCCTACAACTGTTTTCTCTCTTTCTATTTTGTGGCTGAGAGTTGCAGATGTCATCAAAAAGGAAAGCGGTGAAGAAATATCTCTGCTTGATAATCTTAAAACCAGAAAAAATTTAAAATTTCAATTAATCTGTGAAATTAAATACTAAATAATTATTTATAAAACACAAAGAGATCCAAGACTAGTTCTTTCCAAATAAACTCACAGAATCTATAAGTTCTATATGGTCATTTAACTCAGTGGTTCTCCATCTTTTTGAAGTTGGGCACATTTAAAATCCTACAAATAATTGTAGGTTCACTGTATACAAATTCTGAGAAATATGTTATAATAATTAAGTCAAATATTAAAAAAGTCCAAGAGTGTTTTTATCATAATTAAATGAAATAAATATGACAAAATTAAATTTATTCTGACATTAAAGAACATTTTTATGTTATATTTTTTGTTATGCTTTTTAGAATTTGTATAAAAAAGAGGGGTTAAAAAATAAAAAAATGACAAAAAAGTTATCTTTTTATATATATAGATACATTCTTAGTAAGATTTAGTAAATTCTGCAGGTCCCAGTATGAATGTGTTAAGTTTTTTCATTCCTGTGTTTATGAGAAACATGAGCCTGATGTGTCGATTTCTTCAATGTTTGGGCATATATTTGAAAGACAAACTCTCATTTCCTCGTCAATACACTGAAGAGTTCCTCTCTTTTTACTCTTAATTGTGTTGAGTGCAGGACACCCCCACCATACATATTATCTTGACTTTACACCAAACAAAGGATAGAAGAAACTTGCCTCTAGTCTTTCTGGGGAACATGGGGGGCAGTGTAAACAATCCAGCACCACAGCTTAACAGCCTTTTGCAAACTAATCAGGCAAGTGAAGTGGGGGTTTGGGCAGACTGTCAGCTTACAGCCAATTCCCTACACCTCTGTCCCCCCAAAATCTAACCTCAAAAAACCCTGTTGGTTTTTTGGTCCCCAACAGACACATATTTCTCTAGAATACCGTAGGTCACACCTGGAAATCTTCTAGGGTGCACCATGGCACACACTTTGAGAACCACTGATTTAAATTGCAAACATTAAGAACATTAAGTAAATGTCTAAGTGTAGGCACAGAGACTGTGTATTCCATCATACACTCATAACCTCACAATCGTACATGAACATTTTGCAATCTTGAGACTGGTAGTCTTGAAATCTTATGGCCTCAACACCTTGTCAGTCATGATCTCACAGTTTCATGGTCTTGCATACCTGAAGTCTCATGTTTAAAGGTGTAGTAGTCTCATGAGTTTGACCACAGGCCCACCAGGAGAAAGAGGTAGTGAAAGCTTTAGAAACCTATAAGTAAAGTAAGGCTAACCAAAACTGCAACCAATTATTCATGAAGATAAATATAATAATAATAATAATAATCCCTATATACACTTTAGTCAAACCAAAGATAAATATAAAAATTTAAAAGAAGACAAAGAATAACAGACATAGGAAATACAGGTGAACAATGTCTCATCATAATAGAGTCAGAATACATTGGAATGATTCTTTAAAGTTCTGAAACAAAAACAAGTGTTATCCTAGAACTCTATATTCTGTAAATGTTTTTTTTTATTTTTTTATTTTTTTTAATTTTTTTTGGGGGGTATTTTTCTGAAGCTGGAAAGGGGGAGAGACAGTCAGACAGACTCCCGCATGCGCCCAACTGGGATCCACCTGGCACGCCCACCAGGGGCAAAGCTCTCCCCACCAGGGGGCGATGCTCTGCCCCTCCGGAGGGTCGCTCTGCCGCGACCAGAGCCACTCTAGCACCTGGGGCAGAGGCCAAGGAGCCATCCCCAGCGCCCGGGCCATCTTTGCTCCAATGGAGCCTTGGCTGCGGGAGGGGAAGAGAGAGACAGAGAGGAAGGAGCGGGGGTGGAGAAGCAAATGGGCACTTCTCCTATGTGCCCTGGCCGGGAATCGAACCCGGGTCCCCCACACGCCAGGCCGACACTCTACCGCTGAGCCAACCGGCCAGGGCCAAATGTTGTTTTTTTTTAATGAAGGACAAGTTAAAGACATTTTTTGATATTCCAAAACTAAGATAATTTGCTGCCAGCTGATTCATATAAGAAATGCCAATGAAAGCATCTCTTGTGATGTCAGAGGAACATTAAAGCTGCAGGAAAGAATAAGCAACACTGGATAAATATTTGGGAAAAATACTTAAAAAACTTTTTATTTCTTTTTTTAATTTATGTTGATTGACTATTAAAAGCAAAAGTAGTAACAATTTACTGTAGGGCTTAAACATATTTAGAAATAAAATATGTAACAGTGAACAAAAGGCATGAGGGAGTGTACATATAGTTGTTTTTTAAAAAAATATTTATGTTGTTTAAGATTCTTGCATTATATGTGTAATGGTATAGTATTAATTGAAAGTATACTGTGATAAATTAAAGATGTATACTAAAATCCTTAGAAGACTCACTAGAAAAATTTTATAAACATATTGTAATATAGAAAAAATATTACAAATAAATATAGCTAAGACACCAATAGAAGAGATTGAAAGAACTACTAAAAGATACATGTTTAACCCAAAGAAGACAGGAGAGGAAGAAAAAAGCAGTAAAGAACAGAAGGGTTAGATATATCAACCTGTTTTATTAATAATTACATTAAATGTAAATAGGCTAAACACTTTAATTACAGGGCATAAAGTGTCAGATCTGGCATTGATGAGGACTGGCTGGTTCCAATTTGGAAGAATGAATGAATTTTAATTTTGCAATAGAAAAAAATAATGTATATAATAACTCATAAGAAAATTGCATCTTCAAATTTTAAAGCAAAATTGTGAAAAATACAAAATGTTTTCCTATCATTCCTCAAGACAGAAAGTCCTATGTCTGTGACATAGCTGGTCAGGAGAAAGTATTTCATATTATGGCTGGACAATAATTTGGCTTCTACTAGCTTACATCTTCTTTGGGTACAGATAAAGGTAAAAATAATATGGCTTTTGTCTGTTGTTTTTTTCCAGAGAGCTTTCAAACAATGATAATCAGAGATCATAAAACTTGAATTACAGACCTAGGGAAAATGCTGAAATTGCAGTTAGTAGACCGTTTCAGGATTAGTGGCACATTTTTTAGATGTTGGCCCCATGGTAAATTTGTTATTAATGAATCTAGGTTAAATGAAAAATAATAGATAAGAGAATGCAGATATATATTGTTCTCAATCATGGCTCTCCTAGAAAAGATGAGACCATTCAAACCAAAAGTATAAAATTGCATCATGATAGAAGTATGTCGGATGAAACAGCTTTATACATGAAATGTACCAGCTGTTTCTTGAAAGTAAGAAGTTTAGCATACTTTTCCTACAGCTAAGAATTTCTATGACCTGACATGACCATATCAATCAGCTTAGGGTAAGCTATACTGGGATAACAAATGAACCTTTTACTTAAAGACTTACAATCACAGAAGTATATTGCTCAAATTTATGTCTATTATGAATTGAATACAGCTTTTCTCCATATTCTCTTCCTCTGGAGGAGTGACCTTAACTTGGGACCAACTGATCTCAGTACAGGGACAGAAGAGCAGGTAGAAGCACACTGCTCCAGGTCCATCCAGGCTGTTGTAAAAGTTGAGTTCCTTCTTTTGTGGCTAAGTAGTATTCCATTGTGTATTCCACAGTTGTACCATAGCTCTATTACCCACTAATCTATCTGATGGGTTCACTACATTGTTAATTACAATAGCTAAGACATGGAAGCAGCCCAAGTTACGTTTTTTTTTAAACCTTGCCACTACCAATATATTTTACTGAAAAAAGTGTCAGCTTAGAAAGCTCCAACTCAAATATGGGGCCATTATCCTCTTTTAGACCTCAAGATTTTTCAACAAAACAGGAAAATCTCAGGGGTGTTTTTCTTCCAGAATTTTCTAGGTTTAAGAATTCTGATAGGAAACTGAAGAATCATGCATGTTTTCAATGACTTACTGAATTGTACAATAGGTTGAAAGAAAACGTACTCCTTCCAATTCAACTTAGTAGATATTTATTAAGCATTTTGTTAGTATATAAAATACAATGGGGGATAAAGACAAGCAATGGTCTGTCTCTTTAAGTGACTTTTAGAAAAGATTGTATTAAGGGCTATAATACCTGGAAGTGTGAGGGCAGTAAGGGAGAAAGGATGTGAAAAAAATGTCCTTTCACACACAAAAAAATTACATGGTAAGATATCCTCATTCTATAAATGAAGAATTGAAGACCCAAATCAGTTAAGAAGCTTGATTAACAATAAAACTAGTTAGTGACAGAGCTGGTTCCTCTACTCAAATTTATTACTACTACCTAACAGAATGATTAAAAATGAAATGGTCCTCAGGGTCTGTTGATTGGATACTCTTTTCATTGCACTATGCTAATTCATAAAATTATAGGTATTAAAGAGTAAAACAGCTTTAAAGACATCTTGTCTAAAAATCTTGTTTTAAAAATGAGGGAATTTAAACCCAGAAAAGATAAGTGACATGTAAAATCACATACTAGCTAATAGCTGGTTTAGAGCTTAGGTCTTTTTTAATTTTCAGCTATTTGTACTTTGGTAACAATATATGAATGTAAAGATGACACTGTGCAAAGAGTATTGCCACAAATCAGAAACCAGACTGTTGAAGCAAACTGCCATTCTTCAGTTTTCCTTCAAATTATAAACATAAAAAGCACCTGTTATATACAGTATATTGTGCTCGGTGCCAGGGAAGACATCATTCTTGAACTCAGAAAATCTTCATTGTTTATTTACTGAATAGTTACTGAATATATATGGAGTGCAAAGCACTGTAGGGGACAAAATGATAAAACAGACATAGTCTGTGACCTCAAGGGCTTAAAGCGATAGTAGCCATGACAAGATCTATATACAAATACTTACAATTTAGTGAGAATATAGGAAACTGAAGTGTTGTAGGTATAAGAACTTACATCACCACATGCATATTGTGAGGTACTCATGAAAGCAGTCAATGCAGGCTTTGAAAGAGATAAATGAGAACTCAGGGGACATCCAGTTTCAAGTTATTCTGTATATCATGGCCCTCAGATGTTAGCATGCTTCAGACTCACCTGGAGGGTGTATTACAATGAAGATTACTAGGCCTCACCTTGAGTGTCAGATTCACAGGTCTGAGAAGGGGCCTGGGAAACCATATTCCTAACAAGTTCTTGGATAGCATTAATGCTGTGGTTTAAGGACTGCATCTGGGAAGCCCTGCAGAAGACAAAGGGGGTCATTGGAGGTCTCTCATGAGGGCAGTTGGAGGTTTGGTAGCAGGAGGTATAATGCATTGTAGAAACATGAAACTGGATTAGGGAAGACAAGTTCTAGCACTGGTGTGAGCAAAAGAGCCCTAAACTAAGGTGGTAGGGACATGTGAAAAGGGAAAAGCAGATCAGATGTGTCATAAGAATAAAATTTATCCAAGGTAACTGAGAAAAATGATGGACTACCATGAGATGGTATTTCCAGCTTCTCTCTCTCTCTCTCTTTCACATACACATACATTGGTCCAATCATTGTACAGATACTCTAGCTGAGCTACATTATAGAAGGCCATTGCATGCCTTTGGGCTTTAGTTTTCTGAACTTTAAATTGAGGGAATTGGACAAAATCCATAGTTTCCATCCATTTTATTTTTTAAAGAACAATACATTGGACTGTCTTATTTGAATTGGTCCAGGCCTTGATGCATCTCTATAGAACCAAAAGACTTATAATTACCATTAATAGAAATCTTACAATAAATAAATAAATCAATAAAGACATACGCTTTGTAGCTGACAGCAATTCTGTTGCTGAGACAAAGCTTCAGAAAAAGCATACCCAGTTGGTTAATTATAAAATAAACAGATTTCAGCATATCCTAAAATAGATGTTGTTTTGGTGTGATTTATACCTGTGAAGAGCTAGAAAGAATGGAGGAACAGTGCAGATTAGAGCTGCATTGATGGTTAATTCTCAAAAGGTCAATTAACTGATCATCTGCTCATCTAGCTTCATTCAGAGAATTAGGTTAAACTAGGCCATATAATATATATATTGTGACAGAGACAGAGAGAGGGACAGATAGGGACAGACAGACAGGAAAGGAGGGAGATGAGAAGCATCAATTCTTCATTGCAACACCTTAGTTGTTCATTGATTGCTTTCTCATATGTGCCTTGACCAGGGGGTTACAGCAGACCCAGTGACCCCTTGCTCAAGCCAGCGACCTTGGGCTCAAGCTGGTGAGCCTTGCTCAAATCATATGAGCCCACGCTCAAGCTGGTGACCTTGGGGTTTCGAACCTGGGTCCTCTGCATCCCAGTTCAATGCTCTACCCACTGTGCCACTGCCTGGTCAGGTAGTTTTATATTTTTTTTAAAAAATTTTGGTTATAATTTAGACTTTCTCTGGAAACAATGTCCTGTATATAAAGACCTTGAATTAGGGGTGAGCCTCTTACAATGACAGTTTTATATTTCGATTAGCAATTGAATGTGTGTGTGTATGTATATATATATATACATACACATATATATGTGTATATATATAAATGTGTATATATATAAATATATACACATATATATATATTTAACCTGTAGCTAGGTCTTTGCTTTTATTTCTACCATTATTGCTTGATATAATCTAGCCTTTTATTTCTAAAAAGAAATACTCAAAACTAGTATAATGTGTTTCTGTATTTGTGATCAATAGAAAGCACTCTTCTTTTGGCACATTGACAATAGTAATAAAATTCAATGCCCAGGAAAGAAATTAGCAAACAATTTAATTGCCTCTAACACCAGAGCTGAATTTGGAAGCTAATCGTCTCTTTCAGAACTATAGCTTTTTAAATGATGAGAAAAGTACTTTAGCAATAACAAGTTTCAACAGAAGCAGTAGATGCATGGGAGGAAATTGAAAACAGGGACAGGCATAACATTTTATTGTGGGTGGATTTTTCCCTTTCCCCCTACAGGATGTCAATTCCGTATGAACTTAATCGCAGCACATTGCCTTCTCTTCAGAGAGTTTCAAATCTTTTAAAACCCACCTGGTTTCTAATGTCAGTTCCCTGTTTTAAAAAAGAACAATTGTTCAGAGTTCGTGATACTTATTTAAAAAATTTCAAACCTGCTGGGTGCAAATGGGGTCATCTGAAACTTGGTCCTAAACAATGGCCAGAGAGAGCATTTCAGACAAATTTGGCTCACTTGGCATCACAGGAGAATTCCCAGAAATACAGAATTATTATTCTTTTTAGAAGAACCTAACAAATATTAGACAGGAAAGGAGCTTGAGGGAGAAATTATTTCATTTTCTTTTAAATAATAACAGTACAGATTTAATTAGATTTCACTGAAAAAATGGAACATATCTTACATAAGGATCTTCTCAGTTGGAGATGTTATACCCATCTGGGCACTAAAGAAAATACACAGACCTTCCACAGCTCATAGAAGAAAGAGTAGGTAGGTAATTTTGATAAAGAAATTGAGGAACAACTGAAAAACAGTTTACAGAGAATCAGGAAGCAGAAAATGCTTCAAGAGGCATGGCCCTCAGAAATTGTCCAGGAATGCAGTTTTGTTTGTATTACTGACATGTTCCTGATTCAATTTCTTGAACTCCACCACTTGGGAGAAGATGTGCTCAAAGTATGTTTAGCATCTTGGTGGTCCTTTGGTAGTTCAGTGGTTACTCCAAGAATGTCAACACACTTCCTGACGTAGAAGTCCAGGTATTCTCCAGTATGCTTCTTGGTAATATGAGCAAGCCATGCCTTCTCAGAGGCTATGTCCCACAGCTCCAGTAGAGAAGGTGGCAACTGCCTAAAACTGGGAGGGAAAACGCTGGCTCAAGGGCTGGCAGTGGCGTCTCAAACTGAGGTTGGATGAGCCGGAGAAGTTCATGTTTCATGTTTAGCCTTGCTGACCTTGCGGAGGGAGGTGGCATCCAGCTGGGGTAAATGGACATGATGAAGAGGGTGATAAAGTCCCATGGCTTCTCATTGCTCTGCTGGAGACATAGTTGAAGCCACCCTGACAGGGTAGCTGTGTCGAGCAGCTTCATGCAGTTGGAAATCCCCAGGTCCTCAGTATTGATCTGGGTTAGATGGATGTCTTCCATGTGAGCCACTGGAAAACAATATCCATGACTTTACTGTTTTCCTTTTAATACAAATATTGGTCACTAAATATGTGACACAAGCCACGCACTTCCAGCTTCCCACCTTGGTTCTCGGAGAGATAAAAAGACAGAAGTGAAACTCTCTCAGTCATCAATTTTTGACATTTGTATACACACACCCTTATTAACTTCATCTAATAAATAAATAAATAAATAAGTAAATAAATAAATAAATAAAATAAAGTATAGAGCATTTCCACCTGCATGGATAACTTCTTTGTGCTCTGTTCCAGTCAAGTTTTTCTCTCAATCACTGTCTAATTTCTATGATCATTGATTTATTTTGTCTGAATTTGGACATACTGTTGACTGAGGGCACACCACGAAGACTCTAGACCCAAGTGTGTGGGTAAAACAGAAGAAAAAGTTTATTACACTCGCGAGCGGGCTCAAGGCAAGGAGGTGGCCAAGAGCACTCTCAGTCTTTTTGCAAGGGCTTTTATACTTTGGTAGGCAAGCAAGCAACCCTTTACAGAAGCTGAGTTGGCAGTTAGTCGTTAACCCAACCCTTATCCTATCTCTATCTTTATCAGGAACACATACCTATTCGCGTAAGCAGGTTGGGGTCCAGCTGCCTCCTGTGAACTAGCTCTAAGCAAATTTCTAAGTGGTTTATGGTAGGGAGTGGTCAATTCCTGCTTTCTTTAATTTTAGTCAAAAGGTCAAGCAGAATTTTTCCACTCACGGTTACAATACCATCTGTATCACTTGTGCCCAGCTTCTGTCATTAAGTATGACGATTTTGAGATTCGCCTAGGTTGTTGTGTGTTTCTTTTCTTTCTCTTACTAAATGCTATTCCTCTATATAAATCTGCTACAATTTTTGTATCCATTTTTATTTTAAGGGACACTTGGATTATTCTCAGTTTTTGGCTATTATGAATAAAGCTGTTTTGACCATTCTTGTAAAAGTCAGTCTTTGTTTGGACATATGTTATCATTTCTCTTGTGTAATATCATCTCTGTTATGTAAATAGGTAGGAGGGGAATTGCTGGAAGTCAAACAGTTCTCCAAGGAAGTTACCATTTCACACTTCCATCAGCAGTGCATGAGCATTCTATTGATAGATCCACCTCATCCTTGCTAACACCTGGTGTGGTCAGAGTTTTTATTTTTAGCTATTCTAGCGACTGTAAAATGTATTTTCTTGATGAATAATGATGTTGAAAACCTTTTCATGTGTTTATTGGCTACTTGTATATATAGAATGTGTCTTTCAAAACCTTTGCCAGTATTTATTGCATATTATAAATTAATGATTTGTAGTAATTCTTTACACTATTTTCTAGATCTGTGTTCATGGTAAGATATATATTACAAACATTTTTCTACCAGTCTATTAATTTTCTTAATGAAATCTTTTGATAATAAGACACTTTTAATTTTGATAAAGTTTGATTTATCAATTTTTTTCTTTTATGGAAGTGCTTTTTTTGTCCCGTTCACAAAAATCTTTGCCTAGTCAAGATTGATTTCAATCATACCATAGTGACTATTGGTAGGTTTCTAAATTACTTCCCCTTTTTTGAAGCTTTGAAGAATTATAGGTTGCCTTTTTTATTCAGTGAACAATATTTTTCAAAGTAAAAATATTCTTTGTAGATTGTTAGAGTTTTGAGCAAGATAGCTAAATATTTAAATAATAGTGATTTGCATGAAAAGCTACTTAACAGATGTTTGCAGAAGTAAATCAACCTACATTTCCAGTGGTAAACCTTGTCAAGTAGATTTTAATTTTTTGACTTATTGCTGCAAATCTATGTGGTGATGTGCTTAGAACAAGCTCAGGACCTCTGATCTGTGCAGTGATCGTGCCAACACATGCAGGGTTAGAACATATGGAAAGGCACCTCACTTCAGTTCTTGCTCAAAAAAATGACAACACTTCTGCATCAGTGACAATAATGTTAAGATAAAAATCTTTAACTGCATATTTCTGTGAATGATTAGTTTCCTAACTCCATAAAGTAGCAAAACAATCTTTAAATAAAAGTATTATGAAGCACTTTTAGACTGAATAAGAGAAGAAATCCTGAATATGCCAAAACAGCATGTGCCCAATGGTGATGAAAATTGGTATTTGCCAAGGCTGCATTGGAGTTCACAAGGCTGACTTTAAGCATGATTATTACACAATGACAGTTCTCCCTTGAGTACCACCTTTTACAGTGCCTATTCTCGAAAGGCCTTTTGGACATGTATCTGAGATGTGATGGATGACAGGAGACCAGTTACAGTTTAGGACAATGTATACATTCTACCATCTGGTTTCCCTGCCTCATTGCTCTGTTTGGAACCTAAACAAACTTTTTGCCATAGAAGTGTATGATTTATTCTAAATTCCAGCCCTTTCCTACTTGTGTCTTCAGCAAAATCTTCTTCCCTAATTTTATCTTCTGTAGCTCAATACCCATAATGTTCTCAATAATGGTGAGAGATGTATTGTAGGTACTTTTTGCATATTATCTCTATTTTCTAACTCATACACTAATATTAGATATAGATTCTTATGCCTATTTTACAATTAAGAAGTTCAGATTCATTAAGACATTTCCAAACTATCCTGCTGGGAAGTGGCTGGGGATTCAGTTTATCTATAAACAAAGCCTGTGCTTTTCTTTACTGGGCACCATACCACTTCCCTGGTTCAAGGGCACCATAACATTTACTATGGCAAAGGAAATTCTAGAGTTCAACTGTTATCAAGGTAAGTCATATATATAGTCTCTATATTAGTCAGTTTGAAAAACTGGACACAGCTTCATAGATATTTTCTACTGTCTCTGTGGTAAACCTTGACTTATGGGTTTATAATTTCTCTGGCCCATCCTATTGGTCATTTCCATGGTGGGTAAGGGGGGATTTAGCTATGTCACTAGACCCCTTTTGATGAAGCAAGGAATAAAGTAACTTCTAGCTTGATTTATGCAGGCTTGGATTGAAAAAATTGGGCTAATGGCTAGATTTTCTTTGTTTAGGTTATCTATGGTTGAGTCTCTAGGAAGAGAAGTATTTTTTTTTAACAAAACAGAACACAGAAATGGTTAGAACAAGAAAGCCATCTAGTTTGGTTTATTTGCTCAGTGGATTATTTGAGGCTAGTAGTCTACAGATGAATAATTTTAACAATCAAAACCTAGAAATATGTGTTATGCTATTTTGAATCTCTTTCATTAAAATGTAAGGTTGCTAGAGGTACAAAGAGAAAGTTTTTGTTGTTAAAAATAGCATAGAAAATTGATGATCTTTTCAAAGTTGCTCAAAATTACCTTGAACTCAGGATTTTATGTCTGGAAACCAGAAGATATGGTGATGTTTTTGCTTCTTTTTTTAATTTTTTTTTTTTTTTTTTTTTTTTACAGATAAAGCACAACAACATATATGGTCCACATGGCCTTTCATTGTGCTTTGTCACAGAAAATTGGTTAACATTCTTGGAATGTGCACTCTCTTCCTACTCAAGGTTTTTGTTTCTCATCCTTTTACAGAAAAAAAATTGTTCTTAGCAGGGCACATCAATAGAGTCACTATCACAACTGATGAATACTTGTGGGTGGAGCGCAGAGCACATTCCTAGCAGCTGCAGCTGATGCAATGCTGTGAGAATACTCCAGCTCCCAGAAGCCTCCTGGGCATACCCAGAAAGGAAGCTCGCCCGCTATGAGGAAGTGACTTAGCACCAACCATGCAGCTCCCTGATCTTTTCAGCCATTGGCTATGAAGGACACGCTATAACATCCTATCAGCTGAACCCATGTATATAAGCTAGTGTACTTCCTGAATAAAGTAGATCTGTGTCACTGAACCTGGTCCCTGGAGTCAGGTCTTTGCATCTCCGTCGTCCTCATCCCCAGCAGGACTTGTCCACAACTGGCGCCTGAACCACGTTCAGTAGGCAGGGACCTAACCGGCATCCAAGGGAAGGGTGAGTGAACCTCTGCAATGGGAAACCTTCTCCCCCACTCTCGAGCCCCGCAGGCTTCAGCCCTGCACGCCCTATTGCAGAGTAGGTGAGTTGAAGTTTGTGAAAAGAATCTCTGTACTTACTGGGAGATTCTCTCTGGTCTCATCCCCTGGATTGAGGATGCGCCCCTCTGGGACCCAGATACTTGGGCCCAAGCTCTCCAACATGTTCGTTCAGTCAAAGTGCATGGGTGGCAAACCTTCCCTCTCGGCTTCACTCCTGCCCTATTGGCAATACACGCCTGCTTGACCAGTGCTCCTGCTGGGGACCCTCTGCTGGTCCCTAAGGTTCTACAAGGCTACTCCTCTTTCTGAGGAGCCTCTACCTCCCTAGTCATCCCCCTCCACTGAGGAGGAAAGTAGTTTAGCCTCTGAGTTTGCAGCTGAGTGCTCAGAAACAAAACCAACTGAATTGCTAACTGTGCCATCAGCTCTGCCGCTGGAAAAAGCGGAAGTTGCTACTTCCACATTCCCTGCTGGGGCTCAATGCCCCACCCCAGCCTCTTGGAGTCCATTTTCTCCAACATGTGCTCCTGCTGCAGACCCATGGGCCAGCCTATATGCCCCTATGTATCAGCAAAGAGATATTTCCCATGCAGCATTAGAACTAGAGCCCCTCACCTTTTTCCATCCAATATTAACACTACTGCTGCATGACTGCAAGCATGGTATCCATATGACCAAAAAATAGTCGTTACTCTCAGAAAAGCTTTCCAGGAAGATGGCCTTCATTCCCCCTATGTTCAGCAATTACTTGGAAAATATCAGTGTTGATTTAAATTGTCCCCATGATTGGAAAACATTAGCCCAAGCAGTCCTTACCATGGGAGACTTAATTCAATGGAAAGCTTTATACAACGAGCAATGTGAAATAATAGGTGAAAGAAATCAAAGGGCTGGTATTAACCTCCCCCTGGAAGCCCTCAAAGGACAAGGGCAATTTGCCTCCCCTGCCATATAGGCTACCGGACCCCCTCAGTATTTTAATCAAGTGTGCCTATGTGCCACTAGAGCATTCACTCAAACTAATGCTCATGGAAGGTCCTTAAAGCTTTCTAAATTGCTTCAGGGTCCCAATGAACCTTTTAAAGATTTTCTAGGAAGGGTTCAAGAAGCTGTAAAGTGTAAAGTTATGCGCACTGATTGGTCAATGCTCTAACTAAAGAATTGGTGTGGGAAGGCACCAATGGAGAGTGTAGACAGGTAATAGGGCCAATTAGAGCTGTGCCCCTAGATGATTGGGTCCTTGCCTGCCGAGATGCGGGCAGCAACTCAGCGGCAGCCCTTGCTACTGCTCTTGCAGCCCAGTTGAGTGTCTCCCATCAGGGAAGCCAACTGACACAAGGAGCCTGCTTTGAATGCAAGGGCACAGGACATTTTACATGGCAGTGCCCTAATAGGAAAGGAAAGAATGATAAAAGGCCACCTTCTGTGTGCCTCCATTGTAGAAAGGGATTTCACTGGAAGCGAGATTGTCACTCAACCACCACCTTGGATGGAAAGCCTCTAGAGCCTTTAAACAGGAAGCGAGGCAGCTCTCAGCCCCACCCATAAGAGAGCAACTCCAGACAGGAGTCTATTGGACCTTACCCTTAACCCAGAATAAGGCCTTTCTAACCCTGTGAGTAGAGAGCCATTCCATTCTTGGGCTCATAGATTCTGGTGCTGATGTTTCTGTAATCAGAGAGGAAGATAAAAAGGAAGGCTGGGCCATGCGGCCCAGACCCTTAGTACAAGGAGTTAGTGGAGTACGACCAGTCCAACAAGCCATCCAGCCACTCCATTGGACAGATCCTGATGGGGTGACTGGAGTTTTCAGTCCTTTATTTATGACTGAATTGCCACATATAATTTGGGGACTGGATGGGCTGTCTTTACCTCGTGTCTCTATTACCAGCCAGCTTCCCCAATTCTAAAGGCCACTGCTCAATTAAAAACTCCAGAATCCATCAAACTTACATAGGATAGAGGAGTGACGTCACGGAAATGGCGCCGTGAGAAGCGCGTCCGACAGCTCTCCCCTAAATCACAACAAATTTATCAACTAGAAACAGAAAAATTTATCCTCGGAGCATTCCGGAGTTCCACACAAACTGAAAGCAAAAGGACTGTTATCACTTGAATCTGAGAGACAAGGGTGTGGAGGAAGCTACCGCAGCGACGCTCATTCAAGCCGCGAGGGAGTGCGCCTGCGGTGAGTCAGCCCATATACTTGGGAACCGCGAGCCGCCACGAGCGGCTGACACGAGACGCCACCGCAAGCCGCCGCGAGCCCCCGAAGCCGCTGCTGCGAGCGGCCGCCGCGAACCGCCGCCGCGAGCGGCCGCCACGAGCTGCCGCCATGAGCGGCCGCCTCGAGCTGCCGCCGCGAGCAGCCGCGCACGCGCCCGGTCCGGTTGAGCACCGCTGACGTTCCCAGCAGCCCGCACACTGCGAGTGGGGGTCGCCGGCCACCGGTGCCCGGAGCGCCCCATTCACGCGTGTGCCTTGGGCATTCCACATGCCCAGGGCGCCCTGCTGGCCCGCACACCCAGGGAGCTCCATTATCCTGCGCCTGGTGCGGTCCAGCCGCCAGCGGCGGGGCGAGCGGGAGAGGCTTGGGAGATTCTCTCTGTGGGCAGGGCACCTCACCCAGCCATTCAAGCTAACAATCAAGCGTTGAGGGAGGGGCGCGCGCAGGCGCCTAAAATACCTTCGGAAGCACAGCTGCGACCCAATCACTGAAATTAGCTTAACCCATAAAATCTGCGCACCCTCGGTTCTAATTGATAAGATCTCTCTCAGTTCAGCGATCCAAGACAAGAGGCGTGATATTTTTTAGTGCCTCTCACTAAAGGGGTGGGGGCAACTTCTGATTGATAGAGCCTCCATATTCAGGGATAAATGCTAACAAGAAGGACTTGGCAGATAATAAGGTCTATACTACACTAGTCGTAAGCAGAGACTAGTGCCTCTTCTTCCCTGCAAAAACAGGCTACAAAGTGTGGAAAGCCTGGGTTGAGAGGTCCAACTAAATGATAGGCGCTGAACAGTCACCTTGAAAACAATTGACTCCCACCCCCTCCTGATTACACTGGAGGCCCTGACTGTCAGAGCCTTTCCCAAAGCCTTGCACTGAGTGGGGATAGAGTGGGGATTTCCCAGCTCTTTGAGCCTCTTACTCCCCAGGCAGAAGCAGTTGCAGCCTTATAGCTGGATCACCAGGCTGCTAATTCAGAAAGGGGGGACTAGGAGAGAGAATCCAGGAAAGCAAACTCTCTCATCGTTGGACCCTGCAAACGCCAACAAGCCTTTACTTCCAGCAAGACTAAAGCCAATTATATGACATTGCCATAGAATCCCATCAACTGCAAATCCCTACCTAAGAGTGACACAGGGGCAGAGCCTGGGGTACAGAGTCACCGACTAGGAAGAGGGAGAGAAAAGAAAAAGGAAGAAGTTAACCTCTCAAAATCAAGAAAAACCCACAGACTTTACAACTTGATCCACTAATTTTGTTGTTGTTGTTGTTGTTTGTTTCTTCTATCTTTTTGCCTTTATTTCCTCCACCTCGGTCCTTCTATTCTCTGCCCATCTTATGCTTCCCCTTTCTTGAACTACACTACCCATGAGTGTTGCATTTTATTTTTCTTCTTCATCCTCACCCTCCTTTAAGGTTATACTCCAAAACACTTAACTCTCACTCTCTCCTCTTTTGTTTTTTTTTTGTTTTTTTTTGTCTTGCTTTATTTTGTTTTTTTCTCCTCCTATTTTATTTCTTCCTTCGTTTTTCTCTTTTTCTTATTTTTTCCTTTCTATTCGTTTTTTCTTTGCTCATTTTACTTTCCTCCCATATAATCCTCAATCACAAACAAATTAGTTAATTTGGGACTCAAGGCTTTTTTTTGGCTTTATTTCTCTTTTTTGCTTTTGTTTTTATTTTTTTTCTCTTGTTTGTTTATTTTTGTGGCATTTTGGGTCCTCCCAACCCAAGGTCTCCATTGTATTTAGTCTTCGCTCAACTTAATACAACAGATTTTTACTTATTATTTTTATTTTTTCTTCTTTATTATTCTTTTTTGGTCCTTTTTTCTGATTCCCTCTTATCCCTCTCATTATATATCTTAGTTGACCATCACTTACAAGCAAATCATCTTATGCTTGTCTAAGATTTTCTTCCTTTTTTTTTTTTTTTTTGCATTTAGTAGGTCCCTACTCCCTTTTTTTTGTCCCTTGAACTCTTCACCCCAAATCAGGCCCTCCATTATAGGCACGATATTTCCCTGAGGAGGGGAGAGGAGGGAAAGAGAAGAGAGAAAAAAAGGGGGAAATAATAAATTATTACTGGTTTTTTTTGTGGGGTGTTTTACCCTTTTTTTTTTCTTTTTACTCTTTATTAATTCTAATTAGTGTTATCAATAAGACCACTCTCAGATGCCGATAAGAAAGAGGAAATCGAATATTATGGATACAAAAGAAAGAGAGGTAACACAAATAGATGTGAAAAAATCTATGGAGAAAAGACTTAACATATTGGAAGCCTTGGAGCTAAATGACAGAGAATTTAAAAGAGAAATCTTAAAAATACTCAGAGATATACAAGAAAACACAGAAAGGCAATATAGGGAGATCAGAAAACAACTCAATGAACACAAAGAATATATTACCAAGGAAATTGAAACTATAAAAACAAATCAAACAGAAATGAAAAAATTCACGAGCTGAAAAACGAGGTAACAAGCTTAGCTAACAGAACAGCCCAGATTGAAGATAGGATTAGTGAAACAGAAGACAAACAACTTGAGGCACAACAGAGAGAAGAAGAAAGAGACTCAAAAATAATAAAAAATGAGAAAGCCCTACAGAAATTGTCTGACCCCATCAAACAAAATAACATAAGAATAATAGGTATATCAGAGGGAGAAGAGAAAGAAAATGGAATGGAGAATATACTCAAACAAATAATAGACGAGAACTTCCCAAGCCTGTGGAAGGAACTAAAGCCTCAAATTCAAGAAGCAAACAGAACACCAAGTTTTCTTAACCCCAACAAACCCACTCGAAGGCACATCATGATAAAGATGACACAAACCAATGACAAAGAAAAAATTCTCAAGGCAGCCAGGGAAAAGAAGAGTACAACATATAAAGGAAGGCCTATTAGATTATCATCAGATTTCTCAGCAGAAACTCTACAAGCTAGAAGAGAGTGGACCCCAATATTTAAAGCCCTGAAAGAGAGGAACTTTCAGCCAAGAATACTATACCCATCAAAGCTATCCTTCAAGTATGAAGGAGATATAAAAACATTCACAAATACAGAAAAGATGAGAGAATTTATCAACAGAAAGCCCCCACTCCAGGAAATACTAAGGGGGGTTTTCCAACCAGATTCAAAGAACAAAAGAAAACAACACCACAAGTAACAGCTCCACCAAGAACACAATAAAACCAAACTTAAACTGTGACAACAAAGGAAAAAAAGGGGAGAGAGGATGGAGATTAACAGTAGCAAAGGATGATGAAGTGCAGAAATACTTATAAGATAGGGTACTACAATGAATATGGTAGGTACCCTTTTCATTACTTAATGGTAACCACCCTTAAAAAAACCACCACAAAAACACTTGACTTAAAAAAGGTAGCAACAGAGGAAAGAAGTATGGAACACAAACAAACAAAAACAAATGATAGAAAAACAAAAGAGAAGAATCAAACTAGATACAAAACTAACAGAAAGCAATTTATAAAATGGCAGTAGGGAACCCACAAGTGTCAATAATTACACTAAATGTAAATGGATTAAACTTACCAATAAAAAGACACAAAGTAGCAGAATGGATTAAAAAAGAAAATCCAACTATATGCTGCCTACAAGAAACACATCTAAGCAACAAGGATAAAAACAAATTCAAAGTGAAAGGTTGGAAAACAATACTCCAAGCAAACAACACCCAAAAAAAAGCAGGTGTAGCAATACTCATATCTAATAATGCTGACTACAAGACAGAAAAAGTACTCAGAGACAAAAATGGTCATTTCATAATGATTAAGGGGAAGTTGAATCAAGAAGACATAACAATCCTTAATATATATGCACCAAACCAAGGAGCACCAAAATATATAAGACAGCTACTTATTGACCTTAAAACAAAAACTAACAAAAATACAATCATACTTGGAGACCTCAATACACCGCTGACGGCTCTCGATCGGTCATCCAAACAGAGAATCAATAAAGATATAGTGGCCTTAAATGAAATACTAGAACACCTGGATATGATAGACATCTACAGGACACTTCATCCCAAAGCAACAGAGTATACATTTTTCTCTAGTGTACATGGAACATTCTCAAGAATTGACCATATGTTGGGCCACAAAGACAATATCAGCAAATTTAGAAAAATTGAAATTGTTCCAAGCATATTTTCTGATCATAAAGCCCTGAAACTAGAATTCAACTGCAAAAAAGAGGGGGAAAAACCCACAAAAATGTGGAAACTAAACAACATACTTCTAAAAAATGAATGGGTCAAAGAAGAAATAAGCGCAGAAATCAAAAGATATATACAGACAAATGAAAATGAAAATACGACATATCAGAATCTCTGGGATGCAGCAAAAGCAGTAATAAGAGGAAAGTTCATATCACTTCAGGCCTATATGAACAAACGAGAGAGCCGAAGTAAACCACTTAACTTCACACCTTAAGGAATTAGAAAAAGAAGAACAAAGACAACCCAAAACCAGCCGAAGAAAGGAGATAATAAAAATCAGAGCAGAAATAAATGAAATAGAGAACAGAAAAACTATAGAAAAAATCAATAAAACAAGGAGCTGGTTCTTTGAAAAGATCAACAAAATTGACAAACCCTTGGCAAGACTCACCAAGGAAAAAAGGCACAGGACTCAAATAAATAAAATCCAAAATGAAAGAGGAGAGATCACCACAGACATCATAGAAATACAAAGAATTATTGTAGAATACTATGAAAAATTATATGCCACCAAATACAACAACCTAGAAGAAATGGATAAATTCCTAGAACAATACAACCTTCCTGGACTGAGTCATGAAGAAGCAGAAAGCCTAAACAGACCAATCAGCAGGGAGGAAATAGAAAAAACTATTAAAAACCTCCCCAAAAATAAAAGTCCAGGCCCAGACGGTTATACTAGTGAATTCTATCAAACATTCAAAGCAGACTTGGTTCCTATTCTACTCAAAGTCTTCCAAAAAATTGAAGAAGAAGCAATACTTCCAAACACATTTTATGAGGCCAACATAACCCTCATACCAAAACCTGGCAAGGATGGCACAAAGAAAGAAAACTACAGACCAATATCTCTAATAAATACAGATGCTAAAATACTAAACAAAATACTGGCAAACCGAATACAACAACATATTAAAAAATAATACATCATGATCAAGTGGGATTCATCCCAGAATCTCAAGGATGGTTCAACATATGCAAAACGGTTAACATAATACACCATATCAACAAAACAAAGAACAAAAACCACATGATCTTATCAATAGATGCAGAAAAGGCTTTTGATAAAATACAACACAATTTTATGTTTAAGACTCTCAACAAAATGGGTATAGAAGGAAAATATCTCAACATGATAAAGGCCATATATGATAAACCATCAGCCAACATCCTATTAAACGGCATAAAACTGAGGACTTTCTACATTAAATCAGGAACAAGACAGGGTTGTCCACTCTCTCCACTCTTATTCAACGTGGTGCTAGAAGTTCTGGCCAGAGCAATCAGACAAGACAAAGAAATAAAAGGCATCCATATCGGAAAAGAAGAAGTAAAGCTATCACTTTTTGCTGATGATATGATCCTATACATCGAAAACCCGAAGGACTCCACAAAAAGATTATTAGAAACAATAAACCAATACAGTAAGGTCGCAGGATACAAAATTAACATACAAAAGTCCATAGCCTTTCTATATGCCAACAATGAAATATTAGAAAACGAACTCAAAAAAATAATCCCCTTCACGATTGCAACAAAAAAAATAAAATACCTAGGAATAAACATAACAAAGAACGTAAAGGACCTATATAATGAAAATTACAAAGCATTGTTAAGGGAAATCGAAAAAGATACAATGAGATGGAAAAATATTCCTTGTTCTTGGATAGGAATAATAAATATAATCAAAATGGCCATATTACCCAAAGCAATATACAAATTTAATGCAATTCCCATCAAAATCCCTATGAGATTTTTTAAAGAAATGGAACAAAAAATCATCAGATTTATATGGAACTTTAAAAAACCCCGAATAGCCAAAACAATCCTAAGGAAAAAGAATGAAGCTGGGGGCATTACAATACCTGACTTTAAACTATATTATAGGGCCACGATAATCAAAACAGCATGGTATTGGCAAAAAAATAGACACTCAGACCAATGGAACAGAATAGAAAGCCCAGAAATAAAACCACATATATATGGTCAAATAATCTTTGATAAAGGGGCCAACAACACACAATGGAGAAAAGAAAGCCTCTTCAACAAATGGTGTTGGGAAAACTGGAAAGCCACATGCAAAAGAATGAAACTCGACTACAGCCTGTCCCCGTGTACTAAAATTAATTCAAAATGGATCAAAGACCTAAATATAAGACCTGAAACAATAAAGTACATAGAAGAAGACATAGGTACTAAAATCATGGACCTGGGTTTTAAAGAACATTTTATGAACTTGACTCCAATGGCAAGAGAAGTGAAGGCAAAGATAAATGAATGGGACTACATCAAAATTAAAAGTTTTTGCTCAGCAAGAGAAACTGATATCAAAATAAACAGACAGCCAACTATATGGGAACTGATATTTTCAAACGACAGCTCAGATAAGGGCCTAATATCCAAAATTTACAAAGAACTCATAAAATTCAACAACAAAGAAACAAACAATCCAATAAAAAAATGGGAAGAGGACATGAACAGACACTTCTCCCAGGAAGAGATACAAATGGCCATCAGATATATGAAAAGATGCTCAGCTTCATTAGTTATTAGAGAAATGCAAATCAAAACTACAATGAGATACCACCTCACCCCTGTTAGATTAGCTATTATCAACAAGACGGGTAATAGCAAATGTTGGAGAGGCTGTGGAGAAAAAGGAACCCTCATTCACTGTTGGTGGGACTGTAAAGTAGTACAACCATTATGGAGGAAAGTATGGTGGTTCCTCAAAAAACTGCAAATAGAACTACCTTTTGACCCAGCAATCCCTCTACTGGGTATATACCCCAAAACCTCAGAAACATTGATACGTGAAGACACATGTAGCCCCATGTTCATTGCAGCACTGTTCACAGTGGCCAAGACATGGAAACAACCAAAAAGCCCTTCAGTAGAAGACTGGATAAAGAAGATGTGGCACATATACACTATGGAATACTACTCAGCCATAAGAAATGATGACATCAGATCATTTACAGCAAAATGGTGGGATCTTGATAACATTATAAGGAGTGAAATAAGCGAATCAGAAAAAAACAAGAACTACATGATTCCATACATTGGTGGAACATAAAAATGAGACTAAGAGACATGGACAAGAGTGTGGTGGTTACCAAGGGTGGGGGGGGAGGGAGGACATGGGAGGGAGGGAGGGAGAGAGTTGGGGGAGGGGGAGGGGCACAGAGAACTAGATAGAGGGTGGTGGAGGACAATCTGACTTTGGGCGAGGGGTTTGCAACATAATTTGATGACAAAATAACCTAGACATGTTTTCTTTGAATATATGTACCCTGATTTATTAATGTCATCCCATTACCATTAATAAAAATTTATTAAAAAAAAAACTTACATAGGATACTGACCAACAAATTTGGGTTGAGCAGTTGCCATTAACACCCTCTAAATTAAAAGAGTTACACAAACTAGTTCAGCAACAATTAGAAGCCAAACATATTGAGCCTTCCACTAGTCCTCATAGTTTACCTGTTTTTGTAATTCAGAAAAAGGCATCTGGAAAATGGAGATTCCTTCATGATTTAAGGGCTATTAACAAGCACATGGCAAAGATGGGCACTTAACAACCAGGCTTGCCACGTCCCCCTGTGGTGCCACAGGCTGCCCATATTAAAATTCTAGACATCAAAGATTGTTTTTTCTCAATCCCCCTCCATCCGGAGGACAAGCCTTATTTTGCTTTTACTGTGCCTTCTATTAATCATGCCCTTCCAGCTCAAAGGTTAAAGCCTTTTGTTCCCAATGATAAATCACACACCGCCTTCGCATTCCTTATAATCCCAAGGACAAGCTATTGTAGAATGGTGAGACAGAGACATTAAGCTTTAAATTCAAAAAGAAAGGGGGGATATGCCCCAGGCCTCACCCAGGGGAAGTGGTCCCCAGTGCTGTATTCACTCTCAATTATTTAACTTTTGATTTTGAAGGAGTAACTCCTGCTTATAAACATTGGGGAGGCCTTCATAGCCAACCAACCCTGTTGCCAGTAGTACACTGGAAGGACCCAGCCACAGCTCAGTGGCAAGGACCTCACCCTCTTCTAATACAAGGGAGAGGTTATGCTTGTGTTTTTTCAGAAAATAGCCCACATCCAATTTGGTTCCCAGGAAAGAACGTACGGCCACTCCTGGTGTTCCAAGATGACCCTACTGACAACGCCTCCAACACCTGCAAACCCTCCAGTTTCAGAAGCTGAGAGATTGACTGCAACCATATGCAGTACACAGCCCACAGCAAGCCATCCATTCTCTGTTTGGACACTGGGACCTTTGTGGAAAGGGGGCGTGCATGGACTTACATCCATTTTTTACAATCAAAATGGAACTGTGTTTAATGGCACCTAGAAGTTCTCTGTAACACAATGGGAGAGAAATGACATCCTGATCCCTAGGAGGAATCCCCTGTTTAAGACCCCCATTCTATTTTCTAACTAGTCAAACATTACAGAAGATTGCCTTATTGTTTAATCCAGCTAATCTATTAGCATATAGCAAGGGTCCCCAAACTTTTTACACAGGGGGCCAGTTCACTGTCCCTCAGACCATTGGAGGGCCACCACATACAGTGCTCCTCTCACTGACCACAAATGAAAGAGGTGCCCCTTACGGAAGTGCAGCGGGGGGCCAGATAAATGGCCTCAGGGGGCCGCATGCAGCCCGCGGGCCGTAGTTTGGGGACGCCTGGATATAGTATGATAAGTATTATAGTTGTTTTAGTTCTACTAGGGTTTCATTGCATAATGCATAGCATTCAGAAGCTACAACAGCAAGTTGTCATTCATCAAGTCCAATTGGCCTTAATTAAAAGAGAAGGGGGATCTGTGCAGAGCACATTTCTAGCAGCTGCGGCTGATGCAATGCTGTCAGAATACTCTAGCTCCCAGAAGCCTCCTGGGCATAGCCAGAAAGGAAGCTCGCCCACTATGAGGAAGTGACTTAGCACCAACCATGCAGCTCCCTGATCTTTTCAGCCATTGGCTATGAAGGACACGCTATAACATCCTATTGGCTGAACCCATGTATATAAGCTAGTGTACTTCCTGAATAAAGTGGATCTGTGTCACTGAACCTGGTCCCTGGAGTCAGGTCTTTGCATCTCCGTCGTCCTCATCCCCAGCAGGACTTGTCACAGATACTTGCTGTTATATTGATAGAACAGTGTGCCGAAGGATTCTCAGCCTTCTTTATGTAATGGTAGGTGCAAGGGATATGTTTTAAAACAAGAATAGACATTTTACTATCATCAGGCTTATTGTGAATACTTGAAATTAGCAACTCAAAGAAATATACTTCCAGATTACTCTCTCAAAAAAGGAGCTTTTCTTTGCCTAACTAATACTTAAATCGAGATTTGTATTCTTGGCTTCAGCACCTCTATGAGATACATATATCTTCACACATGTGATTTGTATTATTGTTTATGTTAAGTGTTTTTATTAGTAACACAGGTTTAATAAGGTATCTTTATTAAAAGTGTCATTAAACACATAGAAACACTATTAAGCCAGTATGGTCAGGGTAAATTCTTTAGTCAAAATTTAGTTTTCTGTTGGATGCTCCTTATAAGTGGAACAACAAATCAATGTTTCTCTCTCCTATCTCTCTTTCAAATCAATTAAATAAATTTTAAAAATCCAGTTTTCCCTTAGGTAGCCAAGTACTTAATGATTGAAAAAAGTTTCACCTTTGCTAGAGGTTAAATCTGATAAATGAGATAATTTAAATGGAACTATTCAGAATTATAAAAGTAAGGATAAATTTTATGTTTGCTCTATTCACAAATCCTCTGTGTTCTGCTCTGGTATTTTAGGCCTATAACCCTGTAGGAAATGAATGAGAAAGATTAATAATCAATAGAAAAATTTGATGAGTAGAAATAAAATTTACAACTGTTAGATTTAAAAAAAAATTAATGGAATTTATTAGGGTGATATTTGGTTAATAAGATTATATGGGTTTCAAGTGTATGTTTCCATGATACATGATCTGTATATTGTATTGTATGCTCACCACCCAAAGTCAAATCACCTTCCATTAACCATATATTTGCTCCCCCTTACCCTTTACTATCCCTCACCCCCTTCCTTCTATTAATCACCATACTGTGCCTGTGTCTATTAGTTTCTGTTTTTTTTTGTTTCTCTTGTTTGTTCATTTGTTACTTTCAGTTTTATATCCCACATATGAGTGAGATCATATGGTTCTTAACTTTTTCTAATTTATTTATTTTGCTTACCATGATATTCTCAAAGTCTATCCATGTTGTTACAAAAGGCAGTATTTTATCATTTCTTATGGCTGAGTAGTATTCTATTGTATATATGTACCACATCTTCTTTATGACCCAGCAATCCCTTTTCTGGGTAGCTACCAAAAAAATATTTATTTACAAAGATATATACACACCTATCTTCACTGCAGCATTATTTATGATGGCCAACATATGGAAATAATCAAAGTGTCCTTTGATAAATGATTGGATAAAGAAGACAACTATAGGTTTTTAAATAGGTCAATGATGGTCCCACTCCCAGGAGAGTGATTCTGTGGCATGTATTTCCTGTAGAAGAAAATGAGTAGAGATGTGTGAGTACCTGCATCCATGCATGAAGAAGACTGAAAATTGGTAAGAATTGTGAGTCAGTAAGGAGCAAATGGATGGATGAGAAGTGAGAGAGATGTTAGAATAAATATAACAGTGAGGCTGAATATTTTCTCTCTTTTTCATTGCCTAAATTCATTTTTTGGCTCTGAAATGGTGAGGTCATTTATTTAAGTGTTCTAATATGTTAGTCTAATGAGACACATAGGGAGATGACCAAATAAGTCTTTGCTTGTGACTGGATTGATTGCTGAAAAGGACTTCTTTTGACAAGTGACTTCAATATATTCTGAGAAAGTCAGTACAGCAGAGCAAGTTCTTGGGGACGCTGGGCTCGATTCTTGGGATGTGTAATGGAGGCTGGTGCTTCCAACCCACCATTTAGTTAGAGTAGGTGACTCCACCCTTCTACCTCTTTAATGATAATTTAGTCCTTCCCCTTCAAACACCTTGTCTTCAGATTTTGATAACTTCTGCCTACCTTGACTTCCATCAATCAGAGTTTATGTAACATCATCGTGTTCTCTTCCCAAAATGAAATCTGTTCTTCAGAAGCTATAAGTGGAACAGGCTCAGAAGGAAAAGTAGATGTCAAACACTGTTTGTCATATTCTAGTTACAACTAGACTTTAAGCAGTAATATACAATCCAATTTTAGCTGGATATAAAGGGAAGCTTTAAGTGGAGAAAAATCTAAATTTTTGTGGATAAAATAAGAAGAAATTTTCCTTATACTAAACCTAGTATCCAAAAGTATCCCTGAAAATGGCAGACCTAATTCAATATAAATTCTCCTAAAATTCTACCAAAACTTTCATGGTAGTGTTAACTAAACTCATATATAATAGGTAGGGCTTAAGCTGTAAGAATTTTCATAATTGACTTAATCAGCTATGAAATTTAGATGCTTAAAAATGTGTAAAGTGGTTTTCTAACTAAACTTGAAACTGGAACTGTTTCCACATCCCACCCCTTCATTCTTATTGTGAGACATTTATTCATGAACATTTAATCTTACATGATGGCATTATTACATCAATGTGGGAACTGTCATCCTATTACCCATATATGCTGGCTTTTGCATAGTGTGCTCTCTGGTGAGTAATGTCAAATTGTCCTTCAGTCACCAAATCTTATTTAATAGATGACACTATATCCTGGACATGAGGTGAGAGCAAACTGCTGAGTTAAACAATTAGACAAGAGACAAAGCAAGTCAAATTCATCCTTGATACTCAAAGGGAGAGGATGCAAATGGCATGTGGGTATAACTGAATGGCATGAATGAACAAACCCACTTGGTTGCAAAGTTTCAAAGGCATAATAATAATCATAATTATTATTATTAAATTATTTTTTGAAAGAGAGATAGAAACACTGAGCTGCTCCTATGTGTGCCATGACTGGGAAATTGGTCTGGCAACCTTCACACTCCAGGACGATGCTCCAACCAACCAAGCATCTGGCCAGGGCTTAATTTTTTTTTTTAGGAGACAGAGAGAGGTGGGGAGAGAGGATTGACAGAGAAGGGAAGCATTTACTTGTTGTTCCACTCAGTAGTACATTTATTGGTTGCTTTCCATGTGTGCTGGGATTGAGCCAGCATTCTTCTCATTTCTGGACAATGCTTTTAACAGACTGAGCTAACCCCCAGGGCCTCAAAGTCATAATTATAATTATTGTATCTTTCAACATTTTTGAAGTGTCTCAAAGCTACATCTAACTTACTTTTAAACTGCATAGAGCAGCGTTACACATCCAATAAGCCTTAACACATTTCTAATAAAAACCAAATCCAGTTTTATTATTTCTCTGGAGCAAAATATAGATATACAGGTATCACAGCTTCTCTCACCTATCATGGTAGATTATTTCTAAACCTATGTTGTCAACTAATCTTCCTTTTTCTGCTTTAGATATGTTCCTATGGATGTTTTAAGTGGTAATATTTAAATTCAAACAATTGAAAGTAATATGGAAAATAAATTTATTCTCAGCCCAATGAATACAAATGCTTAAAAAAAGTATAGGTTGTTAAACTGGGTACAAATCACCACTCAATGTTAGCTAAGATATTAATTGCTTATGAAAGACTGTTATGTTGTTTTTATAGTTTTAAATGTAAAACAAAAATTGAGTCAATAAAATTTGACAATGTAAGAATCTCAGACTCTATAGATGCAGATAACATTCTAATTTTCAACTTTTTTTTCAATATAAATTTTTCTTGTAATGTTTCCTTATGAACTGTTTGTTCTATCCTATTCTATCTCCTAATCAGATTCAGCCCCACCTTGAAAAAGTCACATCTTTAAGATGTGGAATCTATTAAAGTTTATTCAAACTGAGGACCAGCTAAGAATAAACAAGATGTCATAAATAGGATACATAAAAAATTAAAAAATAATAATAATAAGGAATAACGAAAAGTAAGTAAATATAAATAGACAAGTAAGTTAAAAAAATTTTTTGTATGCTCCCATAGGACTATTTCCATATGCACAGAACATAAAAGTGAACACAAATGACACTAAATAGAAACCCTAAAAAGAAATAGAGCAGAATTCCTAACAATGAAACCCAATGTTTCAAGAAAATTCCAGTAACATTGTATTGGAATAAATCCTCTACATACTACCACCAAATAAATTTGTTTTAAAGGGGAAATTGAAGGTTTGTGAATTCATTTTTTGGCCTTTAGATCAATTGAGGTTTGAGAAGTTTCTAAATTTCTGCCAAGTCTGAATAACTCTTTGTGGTAAAGCCATTATCTTGTCAACTACATATCAATAAAATCTTCATGAAGAGTAAGTGGAGAAATAAGAGACAATTATACTTTGTGTGGGTAGCTGAAATGTTCCTTAGCTTAATATAGCCATCAAATAAAAATGATTAAAGTATGGGGGTTATATCAGAGCACTAACTTTGTCTTTGGGAACCTTACTTCTTTAGACACAAACTAGATGTACATTAGCAATATTCTACAAGATACAATAAGATCTGACAAAATATCTTTCTGACTTGTGATCTTAGTTATATAAAAGTTATATAAAGGTAAAATTATCATTTTCACTTCCTATTTCATGCATTGCTTTTATAGAATAGAGAAGTTTATTTGAAAGTAGAATTATCCAGAAAATAAGGGAGGTAATGGTTGCTGAATAAAAAAACAAATTTAAATAATTTCTTTAAGTTATTTTTATAGTTTAAATTTTGCTTTATTAAATTTCTTATTTATTTAAACCATAGAAAAGTACTTTTTGGTTCTACCTGGCTCTACTCTCAGCCAATAGTTCTCAGCCCACTGGAAAGAATTCTCTTATTTCTTAATGAATACACGCTGCTTTATTCAATAGGAAACTGTTTCTCCTCCTGTTAGAAAAAGAAAGGTTGTCTACAAAGCCTGATAACATTGATAATTCTTTGCACTGGAGTCTATTTTAGTATGATTGAAGAAGTAGATACAATTTTTTTAGTACTTTCCTCACTCCTCAAACTCTCCCCCAGACATCCCACTGAATAAGCCCTCCTTGAGGGCAGGAGGCTGGCCATATCTCATATTTATATGTTCCTTTCTGTCTATCACAGTGTCTGGCACATGGGAGGCATTCAACACATTTTAAATTGAACATAAATGAATGGCTCAGCAGTAATGCACAAAACTCAAATGGAGATAAGGGTTGGTCATATGCAGGAGGGATTGTTGAAACCACTCTGTGGAGGTAAAGTTTTCATAATCAAATTAGTCAATTCAATTAAACACTACATTAATTTCCATTAAATCAACTTCTGAATTTTGAATTTAAAAATGGAATAGTGAAAGATGGTGCTAGCAGTGGCCTTTTATTTCTGTGCCTTTGTTTTTTTTTTTTTCCAGTATGAAAAATTCAGTACCACTAGAGGTCACTCCAGTCATTAACAACAGAGTGATTAGAGTGGTCTGGCAACAGCAGTGATTTTCAGTCTTTTTCATCTTGTTGCACACATAAGTTAATTACTAAAATATATTATATATTTTGCTGATCTGACAAAAATGAGTATAATTTTGATTGATTCACAAAAATAACAATAATTACCTACTCTTTTTGTTCCAAAGTTAATTTTAAAAAAATCAGGTGCCTATATTTGTATGTAAGGATTTCTGTAATCAAGAATTAAGCGGCCCTGGCCGGTTGGCTCAGCGGTAGAGCGTCGGCCTGGCGTGTGGGGGACCCGGGTTCGATTCCCGGCCAGGGCACATAGGAGAAGCGCCCATTTGCTTCTCCACCCCCCCCCCCGCTCCTTCCTCTCTGTCTCTCTCTTCCCCTCCCGCAGCCAAGGCTCCATTGGAGCAAAGATGGCCCGGGCGCTGGGGATGGCTCCTTGGCCTCTGCTCCAGGCGCTAGAGTGGCTCTGGTCACAGCAGAGCAACGCCCCGGAGGGGCAGAGCATCGCCCCCTGGTGGGCAGAGCGGTCGCCCCTGGTGGGCGTGCCGGGTGGATCCCGGTTGGGCGCATGCGGGAGTCTGTCTGACTGTCTCTCCCCGTTTCCAGCTTCAGAAAAATACAAAAAAAAAAAAAAGAATTAAGCAATCAGACATGGCCTTATATTATGCAATGTGACCAATAAGATGCAACTCTATTATTATATGACCTATATATTTATGGTTCAGGACAAGGCATTCACACCTGAAGGTTATTGTTGTATTGAGTGTAATAATCTTTTTTTTATTTGACAATCTAAGAAAAAAGAGGTCAGTGGCCCTGACTAGTCAGGTATTCATGTTTTAAAATTTTGGGGGTGCACTGGTTGAAAATTGGTGGTTTACAGGATAAGTGAGCTCTTGTAGACCCTTAAAATTTACCATCAGCAGGAGCAGAATAAAAATTCACTTAATACACTCATAAGTGATCAGTGCAAATAAGTGGTTTGCTCTCTCTTCACCATCGCAGTTTCTCTACTTCAGTACCATTTCTTGTGACTAGCTAGAGATCGGCTAATCAATAACAGTCATAGAAACTATATATTAGGTAACATTTTAAACACTGTGCATCATTATGACCTTTATTTCACACAGCAACCCTAAGAAGTCCATGCTGTTACTGTCACTATTTTACAGAAGATGACATTGAGGCTGAGAGATTTCACAAAGCTAGTGAGTAACTGATCTAAAATTTAAACTTATTCCCCACACTTTTAACATAAATCTAAAACTATTAGCAACCATGGTCTATTTTTTACTCTTCTTTCCATTTTAATAACAGCTTTCAATGTCATAACAGGAGAAAAGTGTAGGGGTGCGTGTATGTGGCAGCATAAAGCATTTTAGTATCCTTCAAACCATAGTGCATAGATAGGGCAGGCAAATGACCAATGTGGGGAGGTCTTGGGTATGTGTGTGGGAGGGGAGAGGGGGTTGTATAGAAAAGAATATAGGTAATTAACTTAGCAATGGTGGGATTTGCTGTTTGGCATACTAGTCATGGCAAACTCAGCAGATCCACAGTCCATCCCTTCACAGGGATATAGCAAAGAGAAAAATAAGAAGAATCCTCCCAACTCTGCCGTTAAATACCACTGGTTTGCACAGCATTTAGGTATTATGTCGAAAGTCAAAGAAAGTGCCATTTTAAGAACATGTTCAAAATACTTCCCACAATTTGCAGTGAGACCCAAGAGCTCTGAGTCATACCCCACTCTACCGCAGAGGACCCAGTTGGATAAATAGAGCACTTTTTTTTTAAGAGATAGTGCTATCTCTATATTTACATAACACCTGTACCTGTGGTATAGTTACTCAATAGATGAAAAATGGAGGTGAGGGGAATTTAGAGAAACTTTTCCCAGCTTACAAAGCAAGTAAACACAGATTGAGTGTAGAATCCACAGCCTCTGAGTTTCCACTCAGTTCTTGGGTTGGATGTACCCTGCTTTATGCTTGTTTATATTAAACTGGAAATCTCTACTACTCAATTTCCCAACAGGATACCCTGCACTCAAAGGTGACAAAGAATTACATCTTACCCTAACAAGACAATTATCTTAATCTAATAAAACCCCCTTCATGAAAATTCTTCTGCTTTTCCTCTGAGCCCCATAAATATCAGTAATCATGTACATACACCCCTCATCCAAGCAGTCACCGCAGTTGGCACCTGCACTGGAGTGTGCCTTTGGAATGGAAAGTCAGGATGGTATCAAAGTTTCATATACAATAACAGGAAAAAAATGAAACAAAAGAACATTTTAAGCAGCAGTCCCCACCTCTGAGCTGTTCCTTTCCTATCTCAGCCAAAGCTCTGCATACCTAAATTCCCTTGAGAGCAGAGGAGACTATAAAACTGACATTTGAGGTTTTCTTTGCCCCACAGCAGAGAAAATAAGAATTGTTATAAACTTTCTCTTCTAGCAAAACTTGCTACCTTTCAGAGCATTCTAAAATAAAAAGTAGACAGTTAAGAAGGAGAAAAAAACTGAACTCCAATCTATTTCACCCACACACTCTAACATTAGTATAAGAAGTAGTATCTGCTTGAAAGATGTTAAAACATCATTTGCATTTCAATTCACCTTTCACATTATAGCTTTAATACACAGGGGACAACAAAAGTAGCATATTAAAGATGCTAACTTGAAGTACAGGAAAATAGAATTTAAGTTAAAAAACCTGGTACTATATCATCTTACAATAACAATCTATAGCCTCTAGATGAGGAGTTCATTAGTTTTTAAGACCTAAGAGACTTCCATGTAAAATCATTACTTTTACTATGAAAGTATCATGCATGGAGCTTAATGTGGTCAGAGATGCAGTGTTTATGGGAGAAAGTTCTCTGAAGAAATCAAAAGAACTAGCTCTTAGCTTCATGACAATTTCTCAGGGCTTTAGTTTCTTCATTTGTAAAACCTGAGTAGTAATACCCTTTGGTCCCTTTCTCAAGGATATTTTTTGTAAAATACTTTTTAATATCATAAATATTTTATTAGGATTAAGTGAATTTTTAAAAGTAATATACAGGTGCAAGAAAAAATATTATATAGCATTTTTCAATCAAAGTTTTCAAAAATTCTCAATTGAGTATTCTCATTTTACTATTTGAAAAAATATATACAAATGCAGAAGAAGAGAACATGTTAAATAGTTGGCCTTACGTTTCCCCCAAGTGAACTAGTGTTACATCAGTGGGGTTTATAATGGCCAGTGCATGCTTCCATTTGCCAGGGCATAAGCTCCTCTCAACCTTGGCTACTTTCTTTCTCTTACCTCCCTTCCCCAAGTTCACTTCAGAAGGAAATCTCATGATAAATCCAAAATTATCTCATGATAATCCCAATAAAATATACTTAGAATTGTCACCTCCCTGGTTCTATCCACTGACTACATTACCAATCAGCCTTCTACCTGGGCATCTTCTCACTAATTTATTCAAAACAACTTGCACCATTAAGGTGATATTTCCCCATGTATAATATGCACCCATTTTTGAAAAATTTGGGGTCTAAAAACTGGGTGCATCTTGTACAGTGGTTGTAAATTTTTTGTTACTTGCATTTCCCGCAAATAAGCTTTTTTTGTGCTTGTTTTTGCACTTGTTGAAGACAGTGATTCATCATCAAACACAATGAGGACAAGCTAATGGATAAGAGTTTTGACAGTGATGAGGAGTTGTATGAATTTTCTGATGAATAAAAATTAAGTTCAATAACTTCATGTAATACAATTTTTTTTTTCAAATTTCAGGCCCCAAAATTAAGGTGCTTCTTATACATGGGGAAATAAGGTACATTTCTTTGAATGTAATGATACTTGCTACATCTCGCAATTTTTTTTAAATGGTTTCCCTGTACTTGATATAGCATTTGTTGCCTCGCACAAATGAAAGGCATTAGTCCTTGATTTTTTTTAACAGACAGAGTCAGAGAGAAGACAGGAATGGAGAGGGACAGACAGACAGGAATGGAGAGAGATAAGAAACATCAATCATCAGTTTTTTGTTGTGACACCTTAGTTGTTCATTGATTGCTTTCTCATATGTGCCTTGATTATGGGGGCCGGGCTACAGCAGACTGAGCCAGTGACCTTGGGTCCAAACTGGTGAGCTTTGCTCAAACCAGATGAGCCCGTGCTCAAGCTGGCGACCTCGGGGTCTTGAACCTGGGTCCTCTGCATCCCAGTCCAGCACTCTATCCACTGTGCCACCGCCTGGTCAGGCTACATCTCGCAATTCTTATCTGCATAATTATTAATATCATGTATTACCATTGCCTAATTTTAGTACTGAATTTTATAGACATTTGAGTTTCCAAGTATGTTCAAAATGTTTTAATACTGTAATAAATGACCTTGTATATAAAAGAAAAGAAAGATATATGTCAGTCTATGTATCTCCTCTGCCTGAAGCCCCCCAGTGGCTCCCCATTGCCCTCACAGAAGCAAGTCCTTCCAATGGGCTCTAGCGTTCTGTGCACCAAACAGGCTGCTAACTCTCTGACCCTCCTCCTACCAGCCAGTCACCTTAGATTTTTCGTTTTCCTTCAACACACAGTTATGTTACCAATTCAACTCCTTCAGACCTGTGTGCCCTTTGCTCAGGAAATTCTTCCTCCAGATTGCCTAATGCTCACACCACATCTTCTTCACCAACTTGGGTGCTTTTCAAATGTCACTCTCCCCGTACAGTCTTCCTAAACATCATAATCAGAATTGAACTCTACCTCCAACCCTAGACTTTCATCTTCCCTGTTTTATATTCTTCCACTCTACCTTCCATCTTCTGATCTTTTAATATATAATTTCTTTTTTCTTTTGTTTGTTATTTGCTTTTCTCTTTCCTCATGGAATGTTAGCACTTGGAAGGTATTTTTCTTTTGGAAGGTATTTTAATCTCTCTTGTTCCCTACTCATACCCACACTTAAAATAGTGCTTGACCCACAGTAGGTGCTCAATGACTATTTGCTGAATGAATGAAAAATACAATAAAAACACCAATACCTAGGCCTTGGAGTGTGTGGCTTTTCCTAAGAAGCAAAGCAACTACCATTTTACGAATCATACTTATCCAACGCTTTTTGTTTTTATCCATACTTTATTGAAGAATATGAGGCTTCAGGTGGCTGCTTTTATTGAAGTCACATAAGCTATTAGAGAGGGACTATAATAAAGACCTAAGCTCCTTCTAACTTTCAGACCAAATTTTCTCACATCCTTCACTCTACCACCTCTTCCAAAGAACAGGATAAGATTTCAAAGTTGAACCACTATTTTGTGTGGGTCACATTCTTTTATATACAAGGCCCACAACTTTCATTCTACATTATAAAACTATTGCTTAAAATTATTTTATCCAGGAATTTATCCAGGGAGTTTAAATTCTCCAAAAACAGTGCTATTTGCACAGGCATGCATATTTTTATATTTTATTTACTCAGAGCATCAAAGATGTTCAATTGGGTTTTCCAATACCTACAGTTAGATTAAAACATAATCTGACTACCTTTTAATCTACATTTCCACTTCAGTTTCCATTTTAGGAAAGATGTTCTTTAGGTTTCAGAAGTACTTAAGCCACAATAAATTACCTCTTGGTTAACCCAACCACTCAGATAACTGTGAACCTTTTCCAAATGATTCAGTGAATGAGAGAATCCTAAACATGTTGTTCTGTTTATCTGGGCATTTGGGAATGAACGCTATCAAGATGTTACCTGTAATCATGGTGCCTGTGGTGTAGTAAGGCGGATGCTGCTTGTCCTGCTGCTGTTCCCAAGATGGACTTTGGAAAACAAAGGCATTAGCTGTGTGGATTCTGCAGCAAAAAAGTGATGAAGAAATTACTCATGGAATCAGGGTAGTAGAGAAAGACACTTTCAGAGGATATCAGATCTACTGCTTTCCCTTCCAGCAGAATGATATTCACTGTACAACATGGTGTAGGAGATGGCTTACTAGATGAACTGTCTTAGATTATTGCTGTTCTGGGTGTGACTTTAACTGTCCATGCCTTGCTGGGATAGGCCCTTAGTGTCCCAGAACTGGCACAGCTAACATATGATCATGAAGCAATCTGGTAAGAGTCATAAGTAGTAAAGTGAATTAAATATGATAGGAGCAAAGAAGAAATAGTAACTAAATTTGTCTGGGAGCTGTGTTTTTGCAGGGTGAAGAGAATAAGGGCAAATATCAAGAAATACTTCTGAGAAGATGTAATTATTATTTTTTTTATTTTAAAGAATAAGTTTAGGCCCTGGCCGGTTGGCTCAGCGGTAGAGCGTCGGCCTAGCGTGCGGAGGACCCGGGTTCGATTCCCGGCCAGGGCACACAGGAGAAGCACCCATTTGCTTCTCCACCCCTCCGCCGTGCTTTCCTCTCTGTCTCTCTCGTCCCCTCCCGCAGCCAAGGCTCCATTGGAGCAAAGATGGCCCGGGCGCTAGGGATGGCTCTGTGGCCTCTGCCCCAGGCGCTAGAGTGGCTCTGGTCGCAACATGGCGACGCCCAGGATGGGCAGAGCATCGCCCCCTGATGGGCAGAGCTTCGCCCCTGGTGGGCGTGCCGGGTGGATCCCGGTCGGGCGCATGCGGGAGTCTGTCTGACTGTCTCTCCCTGTTTCCAGCTTCAGAAAAATTAAAAAAAAAAAAAAAAAAAAAAAAAGAATAAGTTTAATTCTTTTCAGGCACAGCAATTCAGGAAAGACTTTCCAGGCTCCATTTTAAGCAGACTCAAAGGCACAATGTGTAAAATCACAGCATAGTTGAAGAATGATGAAAAATGTCCCCGAATGTATGCTTAGGGAAAAGGATATTAGAAAAACAGATTGAGACTTTGTAAGTGAACTTCTGTGTCACAATGAGAATTTTCATAAGGATGTGGACTTTATTCTGAAGGCAATGAGGAGCCACTCAGACGTTTTAAATAAGGGAGCAAAAAGAATCAATTTATCTATCAGTTAGAAAGATCACCCTGTCAATGTGTGCAAGATGAATTGGGGAGCCACTGAAATACAGGCAGAGAGATACATTAAGAGGCTTTGATTCTAAACCAGCTGGCAGATAAAGAAGGCTGACACCGAGTAATGATAGTAAGTTGGGTATAGAGAAGAGATTAAAATTGAAAAATATAAGAAAGAAAGATGGAACATAAATTGCTTTTGGTTGGGAGTGGGAAGTCAGAAAGTAAGCCCTAAAAGTGAAAATAATTACTTGAGGAAACTAATGGAATGAGAAGCAAGTCAAGACCGAAATTGTAGAGACTACAAACATTTAGAGGATAAAAAATGATAAGCTATTTAGAAAGAATACTTTTATGGGTAAGAGGACTGGTAAGAAGAGAATGCTTTTAAAGAAGAGCATTGCAGTTGAGAGGTTAGATGAAAGAAGTTGAAGAGGTTAAGCAACACACATACACATATATGTTTATTTGTGTGTGTGTGTGTATATATATATATATTTATATATATATATATATATATATATATATATATACACACACACACACACACAGACATAGACAACAGTGTGGTGATAGCCAGAGAGAAAGGGGGTAGGTGGAGGTGGGCAAAGAGAGGATAAATGAGGATGGAAAGGGACCTTGCTTTGGAGATGGGCACATGATACAGTGAGAAGATGATGTTTTATTGAGTTGTATACCTGAAATTTGTATGGTTTTCTGAATCATTGTTATCCCAATAAACTCAGTAATAATAAAGAAATAAAGAAGAGCACTTCAAGAAGGGAGAAATGGTCTGCAATATCTAATAGGGCAGAAGAATAAATCAGGATGAGAATTCAGAAGAGTTCTTCAATTTGTCAATAAGCAAATTAATGAAACAGATTAAGTTCAGGGAAAAAGAGACTGATGTTTTAATAAGTGTGTGTGTGTGTATGTGTGTATGCTTTTTAAGAAGGAAAAGAGCTGAGCTTTTTTCATGCTGAACTAGGGCTAATTAAGAGAATGGAGACAAAAGAGAGAATGAAGATAATGTGTCATAGTTTCCGGATGAGATATGAATGGCCCAGAGCCCAGTGGTTTGAAGAAAATCTTGGAGAAGGAATGATTACATTTTCCTATGAGACGACATGAGGAAGTGGGAATATAGTTGGGTGACAACAGAAAGAAAATGAAAAATTTAAGGAATAATGGCTCCTCTTTCCTCTGAGAAACAGGAGACTGGGTGTCTCTGGGAAGTAGATATGGGACAATCTTGAAGGCACCAGGAGACAAAATGAAGAAAGTTACTCTGGGGAAGAGTTAAAAAACTACAAGCAATGATTGAGGGTTCATTTGAATTGGAAGTCACCAATGGCCATGTTCTGCTACATACTACTGCCTCTCCTGAATTATTATTTATTCCTCAAGGCTCAGTTTAGATGTAATTTCCTCTGGAATGTAATCTATGACAGAAACTGGTCCTACATCTTGTTCAATTTTGAATCCCTAGACTTGGGGTGAGCACCTGGAACATACTGGTTGTTCAGGTTTGCTAGATAAACTGATATTGCATGGCATGGTGTGAGCTAATTTCTGGGATGACCAGAGCCAGTTCAGGTAAAAGTTTTCAATCAGTAAAATTAATCTTCACCTTTTTCTCATCCTCCCCTCTTCTTGTCTATCATGTTCTGTCTCCTGATATCTTTGTCATCTCTCTTCACCTTCACCTCTCACATCCATCCGTAGTTTTCTTTCCTTCTAAAGGAGTCATCCTTGTTCTCAGTTAACTGTATACTAATATACTAGTTAGCATATTAGTATGTTATTAACTAATTAGGAATTAACTAATATACTAATTAGTATACAGTATCTGTATACTAGAATATACTTATTTCTTATATAATATAAGAATATAATATAAGTATATTAAATAATATACTTGTTTCTTTCTTTCTTTCAAGATTAATCCCAATGTCAATGACACCTAAAATGAAGATTCCTTCCAAGTATATCTGTTTTAAAAAGGGGAGACACTGAAAGTTTTCTAGATAAGCAAATGAGCTGGAATACTATGGAGAAAATCCTGTCCCAATAGTTGGAAACCTTCGCTCTGGGTGGCTTCCCTTCCACATCTCTGCTCATAGCCTCAGCTACTTTCTCGAGCAGAAGTTGCCATCACCACATTTTTCATCTGAGAAAGGGCTGGCCTGGCCTGTTATTTAAAAAAGGAATGGGAAAAAAATAAACATTTGGCATGCTGTTTAATAAGGATTATACATATATGGTAGACAACCATGCTTTAAAACACAAATTGTATGCCTCTCTTCCTTGCTGCAAGTTATACTCTTTCAGTGCCTTTTACCTTATTGAAAAGTTTACACTTCCCAAGCTTAATTACTATGACATTTATTGGAGTCTGTGTTAACAGGGAGAAATTCTTGTAGGTTTCCCTTCTTACTCTGTTTTACCTATCCCCTTTTTCTGCAAACTATTGTTCACCATATGGGTATATGAAATTTTAATTTTTTAAAGAAAAAAAAGAAACAAAAACTGTGTGACTTAGTTCTCTTAGGACAAAGTTTGCAAAACAATGACTTCTGAGCTGACACCACACTAGGGGAAAGTCTCACAGGAACACCGCAGAATTGCAACATGTTTGGGATGGTCTGAATTTGACCTTATGTGGCCACTGCACCTAAAAATAGTTCCTTTGTTAAAAAAGTTTGAGAATGTCGATAGATTCAGCTGGAAGGATCAAAATAGAAAAGCTCATAGATTATAGCATTCTGTTAACTAGCAAAGAATGCATATTAGGAAATAGCAAGAATTATAGGTCACAAGTTTGTGATGTGAAAGTGTAGGAAGCTTCCATCCCTTCCTCCACAGACTAGGTGGGGCATTGAAAGGAGCCCCTCTCTAATCTCTAAATCCACTTTTCTTCCCGTTATCATCTATCTTTTACTTATGGGGGATGAAAAGGGAATTTAGGTGGGAGAAACCCAGGCATGCTCTTTAGAAACTCATATAGGAGAAAAGTTGGTCAAGGAAATAATAGCTATTCCCAATGTATTTCTTCTTTATACAGATCTAAACAAATATGCAAACAATTTTCCTCCTTGTCCTCCTTTTCTCTGTCACTCCTCTCTTTCTTTCTGATAATTTTTTGAAAAAAAAAAAGTTTTCTTGGCCCAGGCCAGGTGGCTCAGTGGATAAAATGTCGACCCTGTATGCCAGAGGTCAGAGCATGTATGGGAGAAGCAATCAATAAATGCACAACTAAATGGAACAGCCAAGTGAAAGAATTAATTGATACTTCTCTCTCTCTCTCTCTCTCTTTACCCGCTCTCTCTTTCAAATCAATGGTAGGAGGGGCAGTTCTTCATTATTCTTTGACAATTAGAGCCCTAGCATCTAGCTCCAGATTCTCCCATTCTGTGAAGTCTTCTTGGAGGAGCCCTTCACCTCCCACAGTACCTTTACATCGTTTCAATAACTACAGAATTTATTGTCAAATTGGGACACTTTTGAGAGCAAAAGGGCCTGCTCTTAATAATTATTCTGACACAGAAAACATAGATAGGGCTATAGCAGGCGAACTGGTATATATGGTTAACCTACCCTTAGGTATCTCTGCTGACTGTTGTTTTAGATTTATTGACATATTCTTTTGGAACTTTCTCAGGTTGCTTCTTGCAGGCCAACTGAATTGCAAATTCAGTGGCTTCTTTCTCTTCTTTTAGCATTCCTTTCCCCTTTCATTTAAACCATAGTATCCCAGCAAATGATCATTATTTGGGAGGAAGCATTTAAAAAGTCCCTACTGAAAGGTATGTATTTAAAATATGAAATCTGGAAAAAACACAGCAGTATGTGAAAAATCTCTCTCATACTGGCCTACTTGATTCTGGTACCTGCTCTTCAAGGGCCCTCTGTTTATCTCTGCTTTCTTTGTGGGGGGCATCTAGATATAACTTCAAGTAAAATAAAACAAATAAAATTTTATTGTGACATATATAATTTGTAGAAAAGAGGTAATAAAACACTTATGTACATTTAAAGAATAACAATAAAAGAAATGGAGAGATGTACCTGTCAGCTACTAGATTAAAACATGAAATTGCCAGTATTTTGGAACCTACTTTCTCACCTAACAAACCTCAGTGATCATGTTCTCCCCCCTCCTTTTGCCAGAGGAAATTAATTGCTCTTTACTTTTCTGTTAGTTACTCCCAGCTTTGCTTTGTAGTCTTTCACCCATGTATGCCTCCCTAACTAGACCTCTGCTTTTGGTGTCAGATGGTGTTTTTATGTAATAAGAAAAGCACTGTCATTCTTCCTCGTACAGAATAGAACTCCTAAAATATGATGTTATTTCCAAATATCTAACCGAGGAGAATATCAACACTTGTGTAAGGGAAAGTGTTTACAGAGAAGCCCCAGCACTCGGGTTTGTTTTCCACTTCCTTCTATTTTGTGATTAAAATCAAGTCTTCCATTATTCAGAATTTACATGAACAACTAATGTCACCAGGGAAGTGGTGACTGATGTGGGGTTTTCCAACCTGTGGCAATTCTGCAGGCAATGCTTGCGTTAGGTGAAATTATTAACTATACACAGCATGTTGACAATGGTGCCCACTCAATTCCCATCAGCTTTCTTTTCATGTCCACCCTGGATGGCCAGTGCCCTCTCTCACTACCTGTCACCTTGTCCATCCAAACCGTAAAATTCATCATTTACATTGGTTAATTTTAAGACAAGGCTTTTATACATTTCTCTCAAAAATAATCCAGTGGCAATGAAAAGATATTTTGAAGGACATGAAAGCTGTGGTCAGCATAGATTTATCTATTTTTATTATGGGGCATATTATGTCTACACAAGTATGTGTCTAAATACATCTGTATAATAAAGGACAACAATAAAATAAATACCTACATACCAACCACCCAGGCTTAGAAATGGACCTAATCTGTAATTGAATAGCATTTAAAATTTTTTCTGGTTTGAGACTACTGCAAAGAGCATAGATATGAATGTTAGGGTACTTGTCTCCTGATAAATAAATGCAAGAATCTGAGTATGAAGCTAGAGGTAGATATTTTTTGGATTATAAACTATGAATGTTCAAATTTCTTTTTTATTATTATTATTTATTTTTCTGAAGCTGGAAACGGGGAGGCAGTCAGACAGACTCCCCCATGCGCCCGACCGGGATCCACCCGGCACGCCCACCAGGAGGCAATGCTCTGCCCATCAGGGGCGTCGCTCTGTTATGACCAGAGCCACTCTAGTACCTGGGGCAGAGGCCAAGGAGCCATCCCCAGCGCCTGGGCCATCTTTTGCTCCAATAGAGCCTCGGCTGCGGGAGGGGAAGAGAGAGACAGAGAGGAAGGAGAGGGGGAGGGGTGGAGAAGTAGATGGGCACCCCTCCTATGTGCCCTGGCCGGGAATCGAACCCAGGACTCCTGCACGCCAGGCTGACGCTCCACCACTGAGCCAACCGGCCAGGGCTGAATGTTCAAATTTCTAGGCAATTCCAAAACTGTTTTCTAAAGTAGTACACATTTAAATCCCCACCAGATGTAGATGAGAGTTCCCATTGCTCAATATCCTCTTTAACACATGCTGTTGTAAAAAGAAAAAACCCTTTATTTTAAATCTGTATGTGAAATGAAACCTCATTGTGATCTTGTATTTGCATTTCTCTAATTACTGAAGAAGTTAAGCATCACTTCATGTGTTTATTATAGATGAATCATGCTTCCTTTTCTTTGAAATTCCTGTTAGGGAATTTTGTCCATATTTCTACTGAGTGGTTTCTCTTTATTTCTTATTAACCAATTGGAGCTAATCAAAGTAATAATAGTGGTAGGTAAATTTTTAACTATGTAGAATTTAGTTACTTTTATAGATTTATGTGAGGTAATTATCTTCTTATCCGTAGCTAATTATTTCACTCCTGTCCTTTGACAAAGAAAAGACCTTACTTTTAAAGTCTTTACTTTTTTACTTTTTCCTTCTGATTTATTTTGTTAAACATAATATTCTCAAGATCTATTATTTTACTTGTATGTGGAATATAAAACTGAAAATGGCAATGAACAAACAAGACGAACATAAACTTCATAGATGTAGACAACAATATGGTATTTTCCAGTAGGAAAGGAGGGTGGAGGAGGTAGTGAAGGGTCAAGGTGGTCAAATATATGGTGACAGAAGGGATTTTGCTTTGAGTAGTAAACACACAATGCAATATACAGACAATATATTATAGAATTGTACACTTAAAGCCTATATAATTTTATTAACCAATGTCACCTCAATAAATTTAGTTTTTAAAAAGTCATTTAATTCTTTAATCTTTATTTTTTAGAGTTTGTGCATATAAAGTTTTGTTTATAGATACTTCTTACATTCTCTTCTTGAAATTGAATAATTTTGACTCTCATATTTATTTCTTTAATCCACTTTGAATTTGATTTTCATTTTGTATAGTGTCAGGAAAGAATATAGTTTCAGTTTTTAAAATTTGAGTATAGCATTTATTGAATAGTCTTTTTTCTTCCTTTTTTTTTTTTGCAGAGACAGAGAGAGAGGTAGATAGGGACAGACAGAAAGGAAGAGAGATGAGAAGCATCAATTCTTTGTTGTGGCACCTTAGTCATTTATTGTTTTCTCATATGTACCTTGACAGAGGTGGGGGGATGGGGGAGCTACAGCAGAACGAGTGACCACTTTTTCAAGTTAGCGACCTTGGGCTAAGGCAGCGACTTTGGGTAATGTCTGTGATTCCATGCCCAAGCCAGTTATGCTGTGCTTAAGCCGGTGACCTCAGGGTTACAAACTGGGTCTTCCATGTCCCAGTCCGATGCTCTATACACTGTGCCACCACCTGATCAAGTTGAATAGTCTATCTTTTTAATAGATAATTTATATTGATCTCAAATTCATCTTTGTCATAAATCAAATTTCTATATATCTGTGAATTTGTTTCTAAGTTCTTTATTCTGTTATTTCAAACTATTTGATAGTGTGCAAATCTCATTATTAACAGTATAGTTTTATAATATATCTAAATATCTAATAGGACAAATTCTTATTTTTCTTTCTTAGAAACATATTAGCTATCTGTTATATTTTTTATTCTTTCATATAAATTTCAAAAATAGTTTGTCAAATTCTGTGAAGAAACATTTTGCAATTTTTTTGTAGTTATATTTTCTATTAGATTCATTTGAAAGAATTAACAACTTTATAATACAATGTTTATTATCCCAGCTCATGAAATTTTTTCCATTAGTTCTTTAATAAACTTCAACAAGCTTTCTAGTTATGCATGCTTTGTGTACCTTTTCTAGATGGATTTCCCATGTGTTTATGCACTTTATATAATGTGTTGCTTTTGTAAAAGGTATTTTAATATAAATATTGTTTCTGAACTTACTTTGTATCTAAGAGATTTGTTCCTTTCTTTACAATATATAATTTATTGATTGATTTATTGTTTTACCTTGATATTTAGAACATGCACTACAATGTGCAAAAGAAGTGGAGATATTAGTCATGTGTCTTGCTCATGATTTAAAAAGTAATGGTTTCAAATGTTTACTATTATTCATGAAGTTTGCTCTAATGTTTTAAAGGCCTTCTTTGCCAAGTTAGAGACATTCTTTGCTATTTCTACTTTGCCAAAAGTTTTATCATGAATGGTTACTGAATTTTATTGGAAGTCTTTTTGCTTCTATCAGAATAATCATATGGTTCATCTCCTTTGCCTTATTAATGTAGTGAATTATAATAATCCTGATCTGTAATTTTCCTATTTTGTTTTGTCTTTAGCTAGTTTTTATATGAGATTGTGCAAGTCTCATAAAATATGATAAAGGGTGTTTCATCGCTTTCTATTCTCTGGAAGAGTTTGTGTAAGAAATATTTGCTAGAATTTACACATTAGATTATTTAGCATACTATTTTCTTTGAGTGGTTTTAGACTACAGACTCAATTTTATTTTTTATTTCTAGGGGATTTCTAGTTCTTCATGAGTCATATTTTAAAGTTATATTTCTTATTAATTTGTACATTTAATCAGTTTACAAACTTATTCACCAAAGTTTGTTCATAATATTTTCTTATGTTTTAAAAAAAATCTGTAAAACTATGAATTTCTTCTTTTATGCCTAACAGTATTTGTTTGCATATTTCCTCCTTTTTATTTTTTGACAAATTTACTAGATACTTACCTTTTAAAAAACTTTTAGTTTTTTAAATATTTATATCAAATTTTACATTGTTTTATTTGTTTCTGTACTTATCTCTATTATTTCTTTTCTACTTCTTTATTTTTAGGTTTATTGTGTTGTTACTGTTTTAATTTCTCAAAATGAGGTCATTTAACTTTAAGCCTCCTCTCTTTTCTAATATAAGAATTGTAAACTAGTATATTTTCCCTGTAAAAATTGCTCTTTTGCATCCACATATTTTGTATTAGTATATGTTGTACATAATTTTTTGTTACCTCTAACTGCATAAGTATTGAAGTATTGAATAAATAAAACTAACATTTTATTGAATCATCTGATAACATGTTAAGAGCAATTAGGGCACAGGATACGGTTTTCATAATTTCTTAAGTGTGTATTCTCTCTCTCTTTTTTAAGTGAGAGAGAGAGAGATAGAAAAAGACAGGCAGGAAGGAAGAGAGATGAGAAGCATCAAATCAGAGATGTAGCACCTTAGTTGTTCATTGATTGCTTTTTCATATGTATCTTCAATGGAGTGCTCCAACAGAGCCAGTGACCCCTTGCTCAAGCCAGTGACCTTTGGGCTCAAGCACAAAGTTTTTTTTTGTTTGTTTGTTTTTTTTTAATAAATTTTTATTAATGGTAATGGGATGACATTAATAAATCAGGGTACATATATTCAAAGAAAACATGTCTAGGTTATTTTGTCATCAAATTATGTTGCAAACCCCTCGCCCAAAGTCAGATTGTCCTCCGTCACCCTCCATCTAGTTCTCTGTGCCCCTCCCCCTCCCCCTAACTCTCTCCCTCCCTCCCTCCCATGTCCTCCCTCCCCCCCACCCTTGGTAACCACCACACTCTTGTCCATGTCTCTTAGTCTCATTTTTATATTCCACCAATGTATGGAATCATGTAGTTCTTGTTTTTTTCTGATTTACTTATTTCACTCCTTATAATGTTATCAAGATCCCACCATTTTGCTGTAAATGATCTGATGTCATCATTTCTTATGGCTGAGTAGTATTCCATAGTGTATATGTGCCACATCTTCTTTATCCAGTCTTCTACTGAAGGGCTTTTTGGTTGTTTCCATGTCTTGGCCACTGTGAACAGTGCTGCAATGAACATGGGGCTACATGTGTCTTCACGTATCAATGTTTCTGAGGTTTTGGGGTATATACCCAGTAGAGGGATTGCTGGGTCATAAGGTAGTTCTATTTGCAGTTTTTTGAGGAACCACCATACTTTCCTCCATAATGGTTGTACTACTTTACAGTCCCACCAACAGTGAATGAGGGTTCCTTTTTCTCCACAGCCTCTCCAACATTTGCTATTACCCGTCTTGTTGATAATAGCTAATCTAACAGGGGTGAGGTGGTATCTCATTGTAGTTTTGATTTGCATTTCTCTAATAACTAATGAAGCTGAGCATCTTTTCATATATCTGTTGGCCATTTGTATTTCTTCCTGGGAGAAGTGTCTGTTCATGTCCTCTTCCCATTTTTTTATTGGATTGTTTGTTTCTTTGTTGTTGAATTTTATGAGTTCTTTGTAAATTTTGGATATTAGGCCCTTATCTGAGCTGTCGTTTGAAAATATCAGTTCCCATATAGTTGGCTGTCTGTTTATTTTGATATCAGTTTCTCTTGCTGAGCAAAAACTTTTAATTCTGATGTAGTCCCATTCATTTATCTTTGCCTTCACTTCTCTTGCCATTGGAGTCAAGTTCATAAAATGTTCTTTAAAACCCAGGTCCATGATTTTAGTACCTATGTCTTCTTCTATGTACTTTATTGTTTCAGGTCTTATATTTAGGTCTTTGATCCATTTTGAATTAATTTTAGTACACGGGGACAGGCTGTAGTCGAGTTTCATTCTTTTGCATGTGGCTTTCCAGTTTTCCCAACACCATTTGTTGAAGAGGCTTTCTTTTCTCCATTGTGTGTTGTTGGCCCCTTTATCAAAGATTATTTGACCATATATATGTGGTTTTATTTCTGGGCTTTCTATTCTGTTCCATTGGTCTGAGTGTCTATTTTTTTGCCAATACCATGCTGTTTTGATTATCGTGGCCCTATAATATAGTTTAAAGTCAGGTATTGTAATGCCCCCAGCTTCATTCTTTTTCCTTAGGATTGTTTTGGCTATTCGGGGTTTTTTAAAGTTCCATATAAATCTGATGATTTTTTTGTTCCATTTCTTTAAAAAATCTCATAGGGATTTTGATGGGAATTGCATTAAATTTGTATATTGCTTTGGGTAATATGGCCATTTTGATTATATTTATTATTCCTATCCAAGAACAAGGAATATTTTTCCATCTCATTGTATCTTTTTCGATTTCCCTTAACAATGCTTTGTAATTTTCATTATATAGGTCCTTTACGTTCTTTGTTATGTTTATTCCTAGGTATTTTATTTTTTTTGTTGCAATCGTGAAGGGGATTATTTTTTTGAGTTTGTTTTCTAATATTTCATTGTTGGCATATAAAAAGGCTATTGACTTATGTATGTTAATTTTGTATCCTGCGACCTTACTGTATTGGTTTATTGTTTCTAATAATCTTTTTGTGGAGTCCTTCGGGTTTTCGATGTATAGGATCATATCATCAGCAAAAAGTGATAGCTTTACTTCTTCTTTTCCGATATGGATGCCTTTTATTTCTTTGTCTTGTCTGATTGCTCTGGCCAGAACTTCTAGCACCACGTTGAATAAGAGTGGAGAGAGTGGACAACCCTGTCTTGTTCCTGATTTAAGGTAGAAAGTCCTCAGTTTTATGCCGTTTAATAGGATGTTGGCTGATGGTTTATCATATATGGCCTTTATCATGTTGAGATATTTTCCTTCTATACCCATTTTGTTGAGAGTCTTAAACATAAAATTGTGTTGTATTTTATCAAAAGCCTTTTCTGCATCTATTGATAAGATCATGTGGTTTTTGTTCTTTGTTTTGTTGATATGGTGTATTACGTTAACCGTTTTGCGTATGTTGAACCATCCTTGAGATTCTGGGATGAATCCCACTTGATCATGATGTATTATTTTTTTAATATGTTGTTGTATTCGGTTTGCCAGTATTTTGTTTAGTATTTTAGCATCTGTATTCATTAGAGATATTGGTCTGTAGTTTTCTTTCTTTGTGCTATCCTTGCCAGGTTTTGGTATGAGGGTTATGTTGGCCTCATAAAATGTGTTTGGAAGTACTGCTTCTTCTTCAATTTTTTGGAAGACTTTGAGTAGAATAGGAACCAAGTCTTCTTTGAATGTTTGATAGAATTCACTAGTATAACCGTCTGGGCCTGGACTTTTATTTTTGGGGAGGTTTTTAATAGTTTTTTCTATTTCCTCCCTGCTGATTGGTCTGTTTAGGCTTTCTGCTTCTTCATGACTCAGTCTAGGAAGGTTGTATTGTTCTAGGAATTTGTCCATTTCTTCTAGATTGTTGTATTTGGTGGCATATAATTTTTCATAGTATTCTACAATAATTCTTTGTATATCTATGATGTCTGTGGTGATCTCTCCTCTTTCATTTTGGATTTTATTTATTTGAGTCCTGTGTCTTTTTTCCTTGGTGAGTCTTGCCAAGGGTTTGTCAATTTTGTTGATCTTTTCAAAGAACCAGCTCCTTGTTTTATTGATTTTTTCTATAGTTTTTCTGTTCTCTATTTCATTTATTTCTGCTCTAATTTTTATTATCTCCTTTCTTCGGCTGGTTTTGGGTTGTCTTTGTTCTTCTTTTTCTAGTTCCTTAAGGTGTGAAGTTAAGTGGTTTACTTCGGCTCTCTCTTGTTTGTTCATATAGGCCTGAAGTGATATGAACTTTCCTCTTATTACTGCTTTTGCTGCATCCCAGAGATTCTGATATGTCGTATTTTCATTTTCATTTGTCTGTATATATCTTTTGATCTCTGCGCTTATTTCTTCTTTGACCCATTCATTTTTTAGAAGTATGTTGTTTAGTTTCCACATTTTTGGGTTTTTCCCCCTCTTTTTTGCAGTTGAATTCTAGTTTCAAGGCTTTATGATCAGAAAATATGCTTGGTACAATTTCAATTTTTCTAAATTTGCTGATATTGTCTTTGTGGCCCAACAGATGGTCAATTCTTGAGAATGTTCCATGTACACTAGAGAAAAATGTATACTCTGTCGCTTTGGGATGAAGTGTCCTGTAGATGTCTATCATATCCAGGTGTTCTAGTATTTCGTTTAAGGCCACTATATCTTTATTGATTCTCTGTTTGGATGACCGATCTAGAGCCGTCAGCGGTGTATTGAGGTCTCCAAGTATGATTGTATTTTTGTTAGTTTTTGTTTTAAGGTCAATAAGTAGCTGTCTTATATATTTTGGTGCTCCTTGGTTTGGTGCATATATATTAAGGATTGTTATGTCTTCTTGATTCAACTTCCCTTTAATCATTATGAAATGACCATTTTTGTCTCTGAGTACTTTTTCTGTCTTGTAGTCAGCATTATTAGATATGAGTATTGCTACGCCTGCTTTTTTTTGGGTGTTGTTTGCTTGGAGTATTGTTTTCCAGCCTTTCACTTTGAATTTGTTTTTATCCTTGTTGCTTAGATGTGTTTCTTGTAGGCAGCATATAGTTGGATTTTCTTTTTTAATCCATTCTGCTACTCTGTGTCTTTTTATTGGTAAGTTTAATCCATTTACATTTAGTGTAATTATTGACACTTGTGGGTTCCCTACTGCCATTTTATAAATTGCTTTCTGTTAGTTTTGTATCTAGTTTGATTCTTCTCTTTTGTTTTTCTATCATTTGTTTTTGTTTGTTTGTGTTTCATACTTCTTTCCTCTGTTGCTACCTTTTTTAAGTCAAGTGTTTTTGTGGTGGTTTTTTTAAGGGTGGTTACCATTAAGTAATGAAAAGGGTACCTACCATATTCATTGTAGTACCCTATCTTATAAGTATTTCTGCACTTCATCATCCTTTGCTACTGTTAATCTCCATCCTCTCCCCCCTTTTTTTCCTTTGTTGTCACAGTTTAAGTTTGGTTTTATTGTGTTCTTGGTGGAGCTGTTACTTGTGGTGTTGTTTTCTTTTGTTCTTTGAATCTGGTTGGAAAACCCCCTTTAGTATTTCCTGGAGTGGGGGCTTTCTGTTGATAAATTCTCTCATCTTTTCTGTATTTGTGAATGTTTTTATATCTCCTTCATACTTGAAGGATAGCTTTGATGGGTATAGTATTCTTGGCTGAAAGTTCCTCTCTTTCAGGGCTTTAAATATTGGGGTCCACTCTCTTCTAGCTTGTAGAGTTTCTGGTGAGAAATCTGATGATAATCTAATAGGCCTTACTTTATATGTTGTACTCTTCTTTTCCCTGGCTGCCTTGAGAATTTTTTCTTTGTCATTGGTTTGTGTCATCTTTATTATGATGTGCCTTGGAGTGGGTTTGTTGGGGTTAAGAAAACTTGGTGTTCTGTTTGCTTCTTGAATTTGAGGCTTTAGTTCCTTCCACAGGCTTGGGAAGTTCTCGTCTATTATTTGTTTGAGTATATTCTCCATTCCATTTTCTTTCTCTTCTCCCTCTGATATACCTATTATTCTTATGTTATTCTTTCTGATGGAGTCAGACAATTCCTGTAGGGCTTTCTCGTTTTTTATTATTTTTGAGTCTCTTTCTTCTTCTCTCTGTTGTGCCTCAAGTTGTTTGTCTTCTGTTTCACTAATCCTATCTTCAATCTGGGCTGTTCTGTTAGCTAAGCTTGTTACCTCGTTTTTCAGCTCGTGAATTGAGTTTTTCATTTCTGTTTGATTTGTTTTTATAGTTTCAATTTCCTTGGTAATATATTCTTTGTGTTCATTGAGTTGTTTTCTGATCTCCCTATATTGCCTTTCTGTGTTTTCTTGTATATCTCTGAGTATTTTTAAGATTTCTATTTTAAATTCTCTGTCATTTAGCTCCAAGGCTTCCAATATGTTAAGTCTTTTCTCCATAGATTTTTCCACATCTATTTGTGTTACCTCTCTTTCTTTTGTATCCATAATATTCGATTTCCTCTTTTTTTTTTTTTTTTTTTAATAAATTTTTATTAATGGTAATGGGATGACATTAATAAATCAGGGTACATATATTCAAAGAAAACATGTCTAGGTTATTTTGTCATCAAATTATGTTGCAAACCCCTCGCCCAAAGTCAGATTGTCCTCTGTCACCCTCTATCTAGTTCTCTGTGCCCCTCCCCCTCCCCCTAACTCTCCCTCCCTCCCTCCCATGTCCTCCCTCCCCCCCCCACCCTTGGTAACCACCACACTCTTGTCCATGTCTCTTAGTCTCATTTTTATGTTCCACCAATGTATGGAATCATGTAGTTCTTGTTTTTTTCTGCTTTGCTTATTTCACTCCTTATAATGTTATCAAGATCCCACCATTTTGCTGTAAATGATCTGATGTCATCATTTCTTATGGCTGAGTAGTATTTCATAGTGTATATGTGCCACATCTTCTTTATCCAGTCTTCTATTAAAGGGCTTTTTGGTTGTTTCCATGTCTTGGCCACTGTGAACAGTGCTGCAATGAACATGGGGCTACATGTGTCTTCACGTATCAATGTTTCTGAGGTTTTGGGGTATATACCCAGTAGAGGGATTGCTGGGTCATAAGGTAGTTCTATTTGCAGTTTTTTGAGGAACTACCATACTTTCCTCCATAATGGTTGTACTACTTTACAGTCCCACCAACAGTGAATGAGGGTTCCTTTTTCTCCACAGCCTCTCCAACATTTGCTATTACCCGTCTTGTTGATAATAGCTAATCTAACAGGGGTGAGGTGGTATCTCATTGTAGTTTTGATTTGCATTTCTCTAATAACTAATGAAGCTGAGCATCTTTTCATATATCTGTTGGCCATTTGTATCTCTTCCTGGGAGAAGTGTCTGTTCATGTCCTCTTCCCATTTTTTTATTGGATTGCTTGTTTGTTTGTTGTTGAGTTTTATGAGTTCTTTGTAAATTTTGGATATTAGGCCCTTATCTGAGCTGTCGTTTGAAAATATCAGTTCCCATATAGTTGGCTGTCTGTTTATTTTGATATCAGTTTCTCTTGCTGAGCAAAAACTTTTAATTCTGATGTAGTCCCATTCATTTATCTTTGCCTTCACTTCTCTTGCCATTGGAGTCAAGTTCATAAATGTTCTTTAAAACCCAGGTCCATGATTTTAGTACCTATGTCTTCTTCTATGTACTTTATTGTTTCAGGTCTTATATTTAGGTCTTTGATCCATTTTGAATTAATTTTAGTACACGGGGACAGGCTGTAGTCGAGTTTCATTCTTTTGCATGTGGCTTTCCAGTTTTCCCAACACCATTTGTTGAAGAGGCTTTCTTTTCTCCATTGTGTGTTGTTGGCCCCTTTATCAAAGATTATTTGACCATATATATGTGGTTTTATTTCTGGGCTTTCTATTCTGTTCCATTGGTTTGAGTGTCTATTTTTCTGCCAATACCATGCTGTTTAATTATCGTGGCCCTATAATATAGTTTAAAGTCAGGTATTGTAATGCCCCCAGCTTCATTCTTTTTCCTTAGGATTGTTTTGGCTATTCGGGGTTTTTTATAGTTCCATATAAATCTGATGATTTTTTGTTCCATTTCTTTAAAGAATCTCATAGGGATTTTGATGGGAATTGCATTAAATTTGTATATTGCTTTGGGTAATATGGCCATTTTGATTATATTTATTCTTCCTATCCAAGAACAAGGAATATTTTTCCATCTCATTGTATCTTTTTCGATTTCCCTTAACAATGCTTTGTAATTTTCATTATATAGGTCCTTTACGTTCTTTGTTATGTTTATTCCTAGGTATTTTATTTTTTTTGTTGCAATCGTGAAGGGGATTATTTTTTTGAGTTCGTTTTCTAATATTTCATTGTTGGCATATAGAAAGGCTATGGACTTTTGTATGTTAATTTTGTATCCTGCGACCTTACTGTATTGGTTTATTGTTTCTAATAATCTTTTTGTGGAGTCCTTCGGGTTTTCGATGTATAGGATCATATCATCAGCAAAAAGTGATAGCTTTACTTCTTCTTTTCCGATATGGATGCCTTTTATTTCTTTGTCTTGTCTGATTGCTCTGGCCAGAACTTCTAGCACCACGTTGAATAAGAGTGGAGAGAGTGGACAACCCTGTCTTGTTCCTGATTTAAGGTAGAAAGTCCTCAGTTTTATGCCGTTTAATAGGATGTTGGCTGATGGTTTATCATATATGGCCTTTATCATGTTGAGATATTTTCCTTCTATACCCATTTTGTTGAGAGTCTTAAACATAAAATTGTGTTGTATTTTATCAAAAGCCTTTTCTGCATCTATTGATAAGATCATGTGGTTTTTGTTCTTTGTTTTGTTGATATGGTGTATTACGTTAACCGTTTTGCGTATGTTGAACCATCCTTGAGATTCTGGGATGAATCCCACTTGATCATGATGTATTATTTTTTTAATATGTTGTTGTATTCGGTTTGCCAGTATTTTGTTTAGTATTTTAGCATCTGTATTCATTAGAGATATTGGTCTGTAGTTTTCTTTCTTTGTGCCATCCTTGCCAGGTTTTGGTATGAGGGTTATGTTGGCCTCATAAAATGTGTTTGGAAGTATTGCTTCTTCTTCAATTTTTTGGAAGACTTTGAGTAGAATAGGAACCAAGTCTTCTTTGAATGTTTGATAGAATTCACTAGTATAACCGTCTGGGCCTGGACTTTTATTTTTGGGGAGGTTTTTAATAGTTTTTTCTATTTCCTCCCTGCTGATTGGTCTGTTTAGGCTTTCTGCTTCTTCATGACTCAGTCTAGGAAGGTTGTATTGTTCTAGGAATTTATCCATTTCTTCTAGGTTGTTGTATTTGGTGGCATATAATTTTTCATAGTATTCTACAATAATTCTTTGTATTTCTATGATGTCTGTGGTGATCTCTCCTCTTTCATTCTGGATTTTATTTATTTGAGTCCTGTGTCTTTTTTCCTTGGTGAGTCTTGCCAAGGGTTTGTCAATTTTGTTGATCTTTTCAAAGAACCAGCTCCTTGTTTTATTGATTTTTTCTATAGTTTTTCTGTTCTCTATTTCATTTATTTCTGCTCTGATTTTTATTATCTCCTTTCTTCGGCTGGTTTTAGGTTGTCTTTGTTCTTCTTTTTCTAGTTCCTTAAGGTGTGAAGTTAAGTGGTTTACTTCGGCTCTCTCTTGTTTGTTCATATAGGCCTGAAGTGATATGAACTTTCCTCTTATTACTGCTTTTGCTGCATCCCAGAGATTCTGATATGTCGTATTTTCATTTTCATTTGTCTGTATATATCTTTTGATCTCTGCACTTATTTCTTCTTTGACCCATTCATTTTTTAGAAGTATGTTGTTTAGTTTCCACATTTTTGTGGGTTTTTCCCCCTCTGTTTTGCAGTTGAATTCTAGTTTCAGGGCTTTATGATCAGAAAATATGCTTGGTACAATTTCAATTTTTCTAAATTTGCTGATATTGTCTTTGTGGCCCAACAGATGGTCAATTCTTGAGAATGTTCCATATACACTAGAGAAAAATGTATACTCTGTCGCTTTGGGATGAAGTGTCCTGTAGATGTCTATCATATCCAGGTGTTCTAGTATTTCGTTTAAGGCCACTATATCTTTATTGATTCTCTGTTTGGATGACCGATCTAGAGCCGTCAGCGGTGTATTGAGGTCTCCAAGTATGATTGTATTTTTGTTAGTTTTTGTTTTAAGGTCAATAAGTAGCTGTCTTATATATTTTGGTGCTCCTTGGTTTGGTGCATATATATTAAGGATTGTTATGTCTTCTTGATTCAACTTCCCCTTAATCATTATGAAATGACCATTTTTGTCTCTGAGTACTTTTTCTGTCTAGTAGTCAGCATTATTAGATATGAGTATTGCTACACCTGCTTTTTTTTTGGGTGTTGTTTGCTTGGAGTATTGTTTTCCAGCCTTTCACTTTGAATTTGTTTTTATCCTTGTTGCTTAGATGTGTTTCTTGTAGGCAGCATATAGTTGGATTTTCTTTTTTAATCCATTCTGCTACTCTGTGTCTTTTATTGGTAAGTTTAATCCATTTACATTTAGTGTAATTATTGACACTTGTGGGTTCCCTACTGCCATTTTATAAATTGCTTTCTGTTAGTTTTGTATCTAGTTTGATTCTTCTCTTTTGTTTTTCTATCATTTGTTTTTGTTTGTTTGTGTTCCATACTTCTTTCCTCTGTTGCTACCTTTTTTAAGTCAAGTGTTTTTGTGGTGGTTTTTTTAAGGGTGGTTACCATTAAGTAATGAAAAGGGTACCTACCATATTCATTGTAGTACCCTATCTTATAAGTATTTCTGCACTTCATCATCCTTTGCTACTGTTAATCTCCATCCTCTCCCCCCTTTTTTTCCTTTGTTGTCACAGTTTAAGTTTGGTTTTATTGTGTTCTTGGTGGAGCTGTTACTTGTGGTGTTGTTTTCTTTTGTTCTTTGAATCTGGTTGGAAAACCCCCTTTAGTATTTCCTGGAGTGGGGGCTTTCTGTTGATAAATTCTCTCATCTTTTCTGTATTTGTGAATGTTTTTATATCTCCTTCATACTTGAAGGATAGCTTTGATGGGTATAGTATTCTTGGCTGAAAGTTCCTCTCTTTCAGGGCTTTAAATATTGGGGTCCACTCTCTTCTAGCTTGTAGAGTTTCTGGTGAGAAATCTGATGATAATCTAATAGGCCTTACTTTATATGTTGTACTCTTCTTTTCCCTGGCTGCCTTGAGAATTTTTTCTTTGTCATTGGTTTGTGTCATCTTTATTATGATGTGCCTTGGAGTGGGTTTGTTGGGGTTAAGAAAACTTGGTGTTCTGTTTGCTTCTTGAATTTGAGGCTTTAGTTCCTTCACAGGCTTGGGAAGTTCTCGTCTATTATTTGTTTGAGTATATTCTCCATTCCATTTTCTTTCTCTTCTCCCTCTGATATACCTATTATTCTTATGTTATTCTTTCTGATGGAGTCAGACAATTCCTGTAGGGCTTTCTCATTTTTTATTATTTTTGAGTCTCTTTCTTCTTCTCTCTGTTGTGCCTCAAGTTGTTTGTCTTCTGTTTCACTAATCCTATCTTCAATCTGGGCTGTTCTGTTAGCTAAGCTTGTTACCTCGTTTTTTCAGCTCGTGAATTGAGTTTTTCATTTCTGTTTGATTTGTTTTTATAGTTTCAATTTCCTTGGTAATATATTCTTTGTGTTCATTGAGTTGTTTTCTGATCTCCCTATATTGCCTTTCTGTGTTTTCTTGTATATCTCTGAGTATTTTTAAGATTTCTATTTTAAATTCTCTGTCATTTAGCTCCAAGGCTTCCAATATGTTAAGTCTTTTCTCCATAGATTTTTCCACATCTATTTGTGTTACCTCTCTTTCTTTTGTATCCATAATATTCGATTTCCTCTTTTTTTTTTTTTTAATAAATTTTTATTAATGGTAATGGGATGACATTAATAAATCAGGGTACATATATTCAAAGAAAACATGTCTAGGTTATTTTGTCATCAAATTATGTTGCAAACCCCTCGCCCAAAGTCAGATTGTCCTCTGTCACCCTCTATCTAGTTCTCTGTGCCCCTCCCCCTCCCCCTAACTCTCCCTCCCTCCCTCCCATGTCCTCCCTCCCCCCCCACCCTTGGTAACCACCACACTCTTGTCCATGTCTCTTAGTCTCATTTTTATGTTCCACCAATGTATGGAATCATGTAGTTCTTGTTTTTTTCTGCTTTGCTTATTTCACTCCTTATAATGTTATCAAGATCCCACCATTTTGCTGTAAATGATCTGATGTCATCATTTCTTATGGCTGAGTAGTATTTCATAGTGTATATGTGCCACATCTTCTTTATCCAGTCTTCTATTAAAGGGCTTTTTGGTTGTTTCCATGTCTTGGCCACTGTGAACAGTGCTGCAATGAACATGGGGCTACATGTGTCTTCACGTATCAATGTTTCTGAGGTTTTGGGGTATATACCCAGTAGAGGGATTGCTGGGTCATAAGGTAGTTCTATTTGCAGTTTTTTGAGGAACTACCATACTTTCCTCCATAATGGTTGTACTACTTTACAGTCCCACCAACAGTGAATGAGGGTTCCTTTTTCTCCACAGCCTCTCCAACATTTGCTATTACCCGTCTTGTTGATAATAGCTAATCTAACAGGGGTGAGGTGGTATCTCATTGTAGTTTTGATTTGCATTTCTCTAATAACTAATGAAGCTGAGCATCTTTTCATATATCTGTTGGCCATTTGTATCTCTTCCTGGGAGAAGTGTCTGTTCATGTCCTCTTCCCATTTTTTTATTGGATTGCTTGTTTGTTTGTTGTTGAGTTTTATGAGTTCTTTGTAAATTTTGGATATTAGGCCCTTATCTGAGCTGTCGTTTGAAATATCAGTTCCCATATAGTTGGCTGTCTGTTTATTTTGATATCAGTTTCTCTTGCTGAGCAAAAACTTTTAATTCTGATGTAGTCCCATTCATTTATCTTTGCCTTCACTTCTCTTGCCATTGGAGTCAAGTTCATAAAATGTTCTTTAAAACCCAGGTCCATGATTTTAGTACCTATGTCTTCTTCTATGTACTTTATTGTTTCAGGTCTTATATTTAGGTCTTTGATCCATTTTGAATTAATTTTAGTACACGGGGACAGGCTGTAGTCGAGTTTCATTCTTTTGCATGTGGCTTTCCAGTTTTCCCAACACCATTTGTTGAAGAGGCTTTCTTTTCTCCATTGTGTGTTGTTGGCCCCTTTATCAAAGATTATTTGACCATATATATGTGGTTTTATTTCTGGGCTTTCTATTCTGTTCCATTGGTTTGAGTGTCTATTTTTCTGCCAATACCATGCTGTTTTAATTATCGTGGCCCTATAATATAGTTTAAAGTCAGGTATTGTAATGCCCCCAGCTTCATTCTTTTTCCTTAGGATTGTTTTGGCTATTCGGGGTTTTTTATAGTTCCATATAAATCTGATGATTTTTTGTTCCATTTCTTTAAAGAATCTCATAGGGATTTTGATGGGAATTGCATTAAATTTGTATATTGCTTTGGGTAATATGGCCATTTTGATTATATTTATTCTTCCTATCCAAGAACAAGGAATATTTTTCCATCTCATTGTATCTTTTTCGATTTCCCTTAACAATGCTTTGTAATTTTCATTATATAGGTCCTTTACGTTCTTTGTTATGTTTATTCCTAGGTATTTTATTTTTTTTGTTGCAATCGTGAAGGGGATTATTTTTTTGAGTTCGTTTTCTAATATTTCATTGTTGGCATATAGAAAGGCTATGGACTTTTGTATGTTAATTTTGTATCCTGCGACCTTACTGTATTGGTTTATTGTTTCTAATAATCTTTTTGTGGAGTCCTTCGGGTTTTCGATGTATAGGATCATATCATCAGCAAAAAGTGATAGCTTTACTTCTTCTTTTCCGATATGGATGCCTTTTATTTCTTTGTCTTGTCTGATTGCTCTGGCCAGAACTTCTAGCACCACGTTGAATAAGAGTGGAGAGAGTGGACAACCCTGTCTTGTTCCTGATTTAAGGTAGAAAGTCCTCAGTTTTATGCCGTTTAATAGGATGTTGGCTGATGGTTTATCATATATGGCCTTTATCATGTTGAGATATTTTCCTTCTATACCCATTTTGTTGAGAGTCTTAAACATAAAATTGTGTTGTATTTTATCAAAAGCCTTTTCTGCATCTATTGATAAGATCATGTGGTTTTTGTTCTTTGTTTTGTTGATATGGTGTATTACGTTAACCGTTTTGCGTATGTTGAACCATCCTTGAGATTCTGGGATGAATCCCACTTGATCATGATGTATTATTTTTTTAATATGTTGTTGTATTCGGTTTGCCAGTATTTTGTTTAGTATTTTAGCATCTGTATTCATTAGAGATATTGGTCTGTAGTTTTCTTTCTTTGTGCCATCCTTGCCAGGTTTTGGTATGAGGGTTATGTTGGCCTCATAAAATGTGTTTGGAAGTATTGCTTCTTCTTCAATTTTTTGGAAGACTTTGAGTAGAATAGGAACCAAGTCTTCTTTGAATGTTTGATAGAATTCACTAGTATAACCGTCTGGGCCTGGACTTTTATTTTTGGGGAGGTTTTTAATAGTTTTTTCTATTTCCTCCCTGCTGATTGGTCTGTTTAGGCTTTCTGCTTCTTCATGACTCAGTCTAGGAAGGTTGTATTGTTCTAGGAATTTATCCATTTCTTCTAGGTTGTTGTATTTGGTGGCATATAATTTTTCATAGTATTCTACAATAATTCTTTGTATTTCTATGATGTCTGTGGTGATCTCTCCTCTTTCATTCTGGATTTTATTTATTTGAGTCCTGTGTCTTTTTTCCTTGGTGAGTCTTGCCAAGGGTTTGTCAATTTTGTTGATCTTTTCAAAGAACCAGCTCCTTGTTTTATTGATTTTTTCTATAGTTTTTCTGTTCTCTATTTCATTTATTTCTGCTCTGATTTTTATTATCTCCTTTCTTCGGCTGGTTTTAGGTTGTCTTTGTTCTTCTTTTTCTAGTTCCTTAAGGTGTGAAGTTAAGTGGTTTACTTCGGCTCTCTCTTGTTTGTTCATATAGGCCTGAAGTGATATGAACTTTCCTCTTATTACTGCTTTTGCTGCATCCCAGAGATTCTGATATGTCGTATTTTCATTTTCATTTGTCTGTATATATCTTTTGATCTCTGCACTTATTTCTTCTTTGACCCATTCATTTTTTAGAAGTATGTTGTTTAGTTTCCACATTTTTGTGGGTTTTTCCCCCTCTGTTTTGCAGTTGAATTCTAGTTTCAGGGCTTTATGATCAGAAAATATGCTTGGTACAATTTCAATTTTTCTAAATTTGCTGATATTGTCTTTGTGGCCCAACAGATGGTCAATTCTTGAGAATGTTCCATATACACTAGAGAAAAATGTATACTCTGTCGCTTTGGGATGAAGTGTCCTGTAGATGTCTATCATATCCAGGTGTTCTAGTATTTCGTTTAAGGCCACTATATCTTTATTGATTCTCTGTTTGGATGACCGATCTAGAGCCGTCAGCGGTGTATTGAGGTCTCCAAGTATGATTGTATTTTTGTTAGTTTTTGTTTTAAGGTCAATAAGTAGCTGTCTTATATATTTTGGTGCTCCTTGGTTTGGTGCATATATATTAAGGATTGTTATGTCTTCTTGATTCAACTTCCCCTTAATCATTATGAAATGACCATTTTTGTCTCTGAGTACTTTTTCTGTCTAGTAGTCAGCATTATTAGATATGAGTATTGCTACACCTGCTTTTTTTTGGGTGTTGTTTGCTTGGAGTATTGTTTTCCAGCCTTTCACTTTGAATTTGTTTTTATCCTTGTTGCTTAGATGTGTTTCTTGTAGGCAGCATATAGTTGGATTTTCTTTTTTAATCCATTCTGCTACTCTGTGTCTTTTTATTGGTAAGTTTAATCCATTTACATTTAGTGTAATTATTGACACTTGTGGGTTCCCTACTGCCATTTTATAAATTGCTTTCTGTTAGTTTTGTATCTAGTTTGATTCTTCTCTTTTGTTTTTCTATCATTTGTTTTTGTTTGTTTGTGTTCCATACTTCTTTCCTCTGTTGCTACCTTTTTTAAGTCAAGTGTTTTTGTGGTGGTTTTTTTAAGGGTGGTTACCATTAAGTAATGAAAAGGGTACCTACCATATTCATTGTAGTACCCTATCTTATAAGTATTTCTGCACTTCATCATCCTTTGCTACTGTTAATCTCCATCCTCTCCCCCCCTTTTTTTCCTTTGTTGTCACAGTTTAAGTTTGGTTTTATTGTGTTCTTGGTGGAGCTGTTACTTGTGGTGTTGTTTTCTTTTGTTCTTTGAATCTGGTTGGAAAACCCCCCTTAGTATTCCCTGGAGTGGGGGCTTTCTGTTGATAAATTCTCTCATCTTTTCTGTATTTGTGAATGTTTTTATATCTCCTTCATACTTGAAGGATAGCTTTGATGGGTATAGTATTCTTGGCTGAAAGTTCCTCTCTTTCAGGGCTTTAAATATTGGGGTCCACTCTCTTCTAGCTTGTAGAGTTTCTGCTGAGAAATCTGATGATAATCTAATAGGCCTTCCTTTATATGTTGTACTCTTCTTTTCCCTGGCTGCCTTGAGAATTTTTTCTTTGTCATTGGTTTGTGTCATCTTTATTATGATGTGCCTTGGAGTGGGTTTGTTGGGGTTAAGAAAACTTGGTGTTCTGTTTGCTTCTTGAATTTGAGGCTTTAGTTCCTTCCACAGGCTTGGGAAGTTCTCGTCTATTATTTGTTTGAGTATATTCTCCATTCCATTTTCTTTCTCTTCTCCCTCTGATATACCTATTATTCTTATGTTATTCTTTCTGATGGAGTCAGACAATTCCTGTAGGGCTTTCTCGTTTTTTATTATTTTTGAGTCTCTTTCTTCTTCTCTCTGTTGTGCCTCAAGTTGTTTGTCTTCTATTTCACTAATCCTATCTTCAATCTGGGCTGTTCTGTTAGCTAAGCTTGTTACCTCATTTTTCAGCTCGTGAATTGAGTTTTTCATTTCTGTTTGATTTGTTTTTATAGTTTCAATTTCCTTGGTAATATATTCTTTGTGTTCATTGAGTTGTTTTCTGATCTCCCTATATTGCCTTTCTGTGTTTTCTTGTATATCTCTGAGTATTTTTAAGATTTCTAGTTTAAATTCTCTGTCATTTAGCTCCAAGGCTTCCAATATGTTAAGTCTTTTCTCCATAGATTTTTCCACATCTATTTGTGTTACCTCTCTTTCTTTTGTATCCATAATATTCGATTTCCTCTTTCTTATCTGCATCTGAGGGTGGTCTTATTGATAGCACTAATTAGAATTAATAAAGAGTAAAAAAAAAAAAAAAAAAAGAAAAAGGGTAAAACACCCCACAAAAAAAACAGTAATAATTTATTATTTCCCCCTTTTTTCTCTCTTTTCTTTCCCTCGTCTTCCCTCCTCAGGGAAATATTGTGCCTATAATGGAGGGCCTGATTTGGGGTGAAGAGTTCAAGGGGCAAAAAAAGGGAGTAGGGACCTACTAAATGCAAAAAAAAAAAAAATAAGAAGAAAATCTTAGACAAGCATAAGATGATTTGCTTGTAAGTGATGGTCAACTAAGAGATATAATGAGAGGGATAAGAGGGAATCAGAAAAAAGGACCAAAAAAGAATAATAAAGAAGAAAAAATAAAAATAATAAGTAAAAATCTGTTGTATTAAGTGGAGCGAAGACTAAATACAATGGAGACCTTGGGTTGGCAGGACCCAAAATGCCACAAAAATAAACAAACAAGAGAGAAAAAAAATAAAAACAAAAGCAAAAAAGAGAAATAAAACCAAAAAAAGCCTTGAGTCCCAAATTAACTAATTTGTTCGTGATTGAGGATTATATGGGGGGAAAGTAAAATGAGATAAGAAAAAACGAATAGAAAGGAAAAAATAAGAAAAAAGAGAAAAACGAAGGAAGAAATAAAATAGGAGAAAAAAACAAAATAAAGCAAGACAAAAAAAAAAACAAAAGAGGAGAGAGTGAGAGTTAAGTGTTTTGGAGTATTACCTTAAAGGAGGGTGAGGATGAAGAAGAAAAATAAAATGCAACACTCATGGGTAGTGTAGTTCAAGAAAGGGGAAGCATAAGATGGGTAGAGAATAGAAGGACCGAGGTGGAGGAAATAAAGGCAAAAAGATAGAACAAACAAGCAACAACAACAACAACAAAAAAAAAAAATTAGTGGATCAAGTTGTAAAGTCTGTGGGTTTTTCTTGATTTTAAGAGGTTAACTTCTTCCTTTTTCTTTTCTCTCCCTCTTCCTAGTCGGTGACTCTGTACCCCAGGCTCTGCCCCTGTGTCACTCTTAGTTAGGGATTTGCAGTTGATGGGATTCTATGGCAATGTCATATAATTGGCTTTAGTCTTGCTGGAAGTAAAGGCTTGTTGGCGTTTGCAGGGTCCAACGATGAGAGAGTTTGCTTTCCTGGATTCTCTCTCCTAGTCCCCCCTTTCTGAATTAGCAGCCTGGTGATCCAGCTATAAGGCTGCAACTGCTTCTGCCTGGGGAGTAAGAGGCTCAAAGAGCTGGGAAATCCCCACTCTATCCCCACTCAGTGCAAGGCTTTGGGAAAGGCTCTGACAGTCAGGGCCTCCAGTGTAATCAGGCGGGGGTAGGAGCCAATTGTTGTCAAGGTGACTGTTCAGCGCCTATTATTTAGTTGGACCTCTCAACCCAGGCTTTCCACACTTTGTAGCCTGTTTTTGCAGGGAAGAAGAGGCACTAGTCTCTGCTTACGACTAGTGTAGTATAGACCTTATTATCTGCCAAGTCCTTCTTGTTAGCGTTTATCCCTGAATATGGAGGCTCTATCAATCAGAAGTTGCCCCCGCCCCTTTAGCGAGAGGCACTAAAAAATATCACGCCTCTTGTCTTGGATCGCTGAACTGAGAGAGATCTTATCAATTAGAACCGAGGGTGCGCAGATTTTATGGGTTAAGCTAATTTCAGTGATTGGGTCGCAGCTGTGTTTCAGAAGGTATTTTAGGCTGCCTGCGTGCACCCCTCCCCCAACGCTTGATTGTTAGCTTGAATGGCTGGGTGAGGTGCCCTGCCCACGGAGAGAATCTCCCAAGCCTCTCCCGCTCGCCCTGCCGCTGGCGGCTGGACCGCACCAGGCGCAGGATAATGGAGCCCCCTGGGTGTGCGGGCCAGTAGGGCGCCCTGCGCGCGTGGAATGCCCAAGGCACGCGCGCGAATGGGGCGCTCAGGGCACCGGTGGCCAGCGACCCCCACTCGCAGTGTGCGGGCCGCTGGGAACGCCAGCAGTGCTCAACCGGACCGGGCACGCGCAAGGTGTCTCGTGGCGGCCGCTCGCGGTGGCGGTTCCGCGGGGGCTCGCAGCAGCTCACGGTGGCGGTTCGCGGGGGTTCACGGCAGCTAGCGGGCTCGCGGCCGCGAGCAGCGGCTTGCGGTCACCAAGTATATGGGCTGACTCACCGCGGGCGCACTCCCTGGCGGCTTGAATGAGCGTCGCTGCGGTACCTTCCTCCACACCCTCGTCTCTCAGATTCAAGTGATAACAGTCCTTTTGCTTTCAGTTTGTGTGGAACTCCGGAATGCTCTGAGGATAAATTTTTCTGTTTCTAGTTGATAAATTTGTTGTGATTTAGGGGAGAGCTGTCGGACGCGCTTCTCACGGCGCCATTTCCGTGACGTCACTCGATTTCCTCTTTCTTATCGGCATCTGAGGGTGGTCTTATTGATAGCACTAATTAGAATTAATAAAGAGTAAAAAGTAAAAAAAAAAAAAAAAGGTAAAACACCCCACAAAAAAAAACAGTAATAATTTATTATTTCCCCCTTTTTTTCTCTCTTCTCTTTCCCTCCTCTCCCCTCCTCAGGGAAATATCGTGCCTATAATGGAGGGCCTGATTTGGGGTGAAGAGTTCAAGGGGCAAAAAAAAGGGAGTAGGGACCTACTAAATGCAAAAAAGAAAAAAAAAAAAGGAAGAAAATCTTAGACAAGCATAAGATGATTTGCTTGTATGTGATGGTCAACTAAGAGATATAATGAGAGGGATAAGAGGGAACCAGAAAAAAGGACCAAAAAAGAATAATAAAGAAGAAAATATAAAAATAATAAGTAAAAATCTGTTGTATTAAGTGGAGCGAAGACTAAATACAATGGAGACCTTGGGTTGGGAGGACCCAAAATGCCACAAAAATAAACAAACAAGAAAAAAAAATAAAAACAAAAGCAAAAAAGAGAAATAAAGCCAAAAAAAAACCTTGAGTCCCAAATTAACTAATTTGTTCATGATTGAGGATTATATGGGAGGAAAGTAAAATGAGAAAAGAAAAAACGAATAGAAAGGAAAAAATAAGAAAAAGAGAAAAATGAAGGAAGAAATAAAATAGGAAGAGAAAAAAACAAAATAAAGCAAGACAAAAAAAAAAAAGAGGAGAGAGTGAGAGTTAAGTGTTTTGGAGTATAACCTTAAAGGAGGGTGAGGATGAAGAAGAAAAATAAAATGCAACACTCATGGGTAGTGTAGTTCAAGAAAGGGGAAGCATAAGATGGGCAAAGAATAGAAGGACCGAGGTGGAGGAAATAAAGGCAAAAAGATAGAAGAAACAAACAACAACAACAACAACAAAAATAGTGGATCAAGTTGTAAAGTCTGTGGGTTTTTCTTGATTTTGAGAGGTTAACTTCTTCCTTTTTCTTTTCTCTCCCTCTTCCTGGTCGGTGACTCTGTACCCCAGGCTCTGCCACTGTGTCACTCTTAGTTAGGGATTTGCAGTTGATGGGATTCTATGGCAATGTCATATAATTGGCTTTAGTCTTGCTGGAAGTAAAGGCTTGTTGGCGTTTGCAGGGTCCAATGATGAGAGAGTTTGCTTTCCTGGATTCTCTCTCCTAGTCCCCCCTTTCTGAATTAGCAGCCTGGTGATCCAGCTATAAGGCTGCAACTGCGTCTGCCTGGGGAGTAAGAGGCTCAAAGAGCTGGGAAATCCCCACTCTATCCCCACTCAGTGCAAGGCTTTGGGAAAGGCTCTGACAGTCAGGGCCTCCAGTGTAATCAGGCGGGGGTGGGAGTCAATTGTTGTCAAGGTGACTGTTCAGCGCCTATCATTTAGTTGGACCTCTCAACCCAGGCTTTCCACACTTTGTAGCCTGTTTTTGCAGGGAAGAAGAGGCACTAGTCTCTGCTTACGACTAGTGTAGTATAGACCTTATTATCTGCCAAGTCCTTCTTGTTAGCGTTTATTCCTAAATATGGAGGCTCTATTAATCAGAAGTTGCCCCCGCCCCTTTAGCGAGAGGCACTAAAAAATATCACGCCTCTTGTCTTGGAACGCTGAATTGAGAGAGATCTTATCAATTAGAACCGAGGATGCGCAGATTTCATGGGTTAAGCTAATTTCAGTGATTGGGTCGCAGCTGTGCTTCCGAAGGTATTTTAGGCTGCCTGCGCGCGCCCCTCCCTCAACGCTTGATTGTTAGCTTGAATGGCTGGGTGAGGTGCCCCGTCCACGGAGAGAATCTCCCAAGCCTCTCCCGCTAGCCCCGCCGCTGGCGGCTGGACCGCACCAGGCGCAGGATAATGGAGCCCCCTGGGTGTGCGGGCCAGCAGGGTGCCCTGGGCGTGTGGAATGCCCAAGGCACGCGCGCGAATGGGGCGTTCCGGGCACCGGTGGCCGGCGACCCCCACTCGCAGTGTACGGGCCACTGGGAATGTCAGCGGTGCTCAACCGGACCCGGGCGCGCGCGCGGCTGCTCGTGGTGGCCGCTCCGCTAGCGGCGCCGGCTCGCGGGGGCTCGCGGCGGCTCGCGGTGGCGGCTCGCGTCGGCCGCTCACGGCAGCTCGCGGTTCCCAAGTATATGGGCTGACTCACCACAGGCGCACTTCCTTGCGGTTTGAAAGAACGTCCCTGTGGTAGATTCCTCCACACCCTCGTCTCTCAGATTCAAGTGATAACAGTCCTTTCGCTATCAGTTTGTGTGGAACTCCGGAATGCTCCGAGGATAAATTTTTCTGTTTCTAGTTGATAAATTTGTTGTGATTTAGGGGAGAGCTGTCGGACGTGCTGCTCACGGCGCCATTTCCGTGACGTCACTTTTCTAAGCCCAAAGTTTTTAACCTGAGCCCTTAGCATCCCAGGCTGATGCTGTTCAGGCACTAATGTATGCATTCTCTTAAACAACATATATCTTAAATAAATAACTTCATAATCATCTTTCTCTTTTAATAGAATGAAAATAAAATTAGCAGTTAAAATTTAAAAAATATTCTTACAAAAGGCTATTGATGTCTTTTTGTATCTTTGTCACCAAAAACAGAAAACATAGAACTTGAAATAGCAAGAAAAAACAAGAATGAACTTGCAGTCAGTTGAAATTCTTTCTTATTTAGCACCACTGCCTCCACATTAGGCTGTGGAAGGAGGCCTAGTCTTGGAGCCTGTGTACCTACCTGCTTTATTTTCATACTCAGGCCTTCACTACTCTGTAGCTTCAGTAAGTCCCTTACGCATTAGAAGCCTGGTTTCCTTCTTTGGAAATTCAAAATGACAATACCAATTCCCAGGATATTTCCCAAGGATTTGATGAATGTGTAAGCAGTTTTTAAAAAGTTGTATACAAATAAAAAGTATTGCTTTTCTTCTTATGTCAGTATAAATCCTCAAATTTTTATACTCAGTTTCTTTTCTCATATGTGCCTTTGCACACCCTCCAGGAAGCCTTCACTTTCAATGTCCAAAAAGACCACATGTAGATTGTATCTTCATAGAAGTAAAAACCCTTAGAGATCATATATTCAGAGCTCTTCTCACAGCAGATGAAAACCTGAAGGTTTACATTATGATTATTCCAATGGCTATAAATGGCAGATGCAAAAATTTTCTAGTAGTTAGTACTAGAGCCAAATACAGCACAAAGATCTCAAGAGTTGTGATCTGGTGTTTCCAATGTGTTTTTACTTGATAAGTGGCACTTTTAATATTTATTTTGTTTTGAGTGTTTTGACCAGTAATTAGCAACCATTTCTGCTCCCTTTTCCATCCAACAATGGCATTCTATCAGCCTCCTTGAAAGAAATAAAAGAATGCTATGCTTTTTTGCCCACAGTATACTTATTAATTTAAAGATGAACCTCAAGATGCATAAAAATCTTAAAATAAAGTAAAATGTATTCAACAAAATACAACCCTCCAGAGGTCTAAAACCAGGACAGAATTAGAATACATAATGTAAGGCTGGGTGACAAGTGTTTAACCATTGTCAATTTATTTTGTGACCCTAGAGGAAACAGCCCCTAGTGGCAAGCCACTTAACTTATCTATATAAATAAAAATGTAAATGTTTGTTTGTTCAAAATCTTAAATCTCCAAAAGTTCTTCACCAATTGCTTTGAAATTTTGAAACAATGTTGCATTTGAATACTCATGAGTTTTTATGTTTTTATATACCTACTATTATATAGATGTCACACCTGTGACAGGAAAAACATGCCTTTTTCTTTTTTTTTTTTTTTTACAAAGACAGAGTCAGAGAGAGGGATAGACAGGGACAGACAGACAGGAACGAAGAGATGAGAAGCATCAATCATTAGTTTTTCATTGCACATTGCAACACCTTAGTTATTTACAGATTGCTCTCTCATATGTGCCTTGACTGCGGGCCTTCAGTGGACTGAGTAACCCCTTGCTCAAGCCAGCGACCTTGGGTTCAAACTGGTGAGCTTTTGCTCAAACCAGATGAGCCCACACTCAAGTTGGTGACCTCAGGGTCTTGAATCTGGGTCCTTCAGCATCCCAGTCTGATGCTCTATCCACTGCACCACCACCTAGTCAGGCAAAACATGCTTTTTTTTTTTTTGAAAAACAGTACCATCTGTTTGACATAAAAGCAACACATGCTATACTAAATATTTTATGATTCCATTTCAATGTTATGGGAGAAATATAAATTGCACATGGCTGAAGATATTTTCCATCGAATACACAAGAAAAATTCAAATATGAACATGGATTTCACAGCAGAAATCTACAATAAAGCATTGATAATGATTGAAGATTTGTGCTTAGAAATCACAAACAAAGTTCTCAATCAATTGAGAATGCCATCACCAAATTGATCTGCTGATGCTTCGTTGGTTGTAAAATTGCATTGTGAACAAAATTACAACACGGGTGATCTTTTGTCATATGTGCAATAAAATATTCCTAAGCTAATGCTAAGCAAAAAGGTATTTATGATCAAATAATGCAAACTGTCAATAATGGGTTGGAGAAATCTTCTTAGATGCGCCAGGAAGAACTGGTAAAACGTTCCTAAGTAGATTGATTCTGGCAGCAATTCTATCCCAAAATGACATAACCTTAGCTCTTGCGTCATCCAGAATAGCTGAAACATTGCTACCACGTGGAAGAACTGCTCATTCTGCTTTGAAATTGCCATTGAACATGCAATTCATTGAAACTCCCACATGCAACATTTCCAAAACAACTGACATGAGAAAAGTATTGCAGAAATACAAACATTGTTTGGGATGAATGCACAATGGTGCACAAACAATCAGTTAAGGCTTTTGATCAATCATTGCAAGATTTGCATGGAAACATCAGACCATTTGGGAATGCATTAATATTGCTTGCAGGAGATTTCAGGCAAATATTACCTATAATTCCTTGATCAACACCAGTGGATGAAATAAATGCTTGCCTGAAATACTCTACTTGTGGTAACATGTAAAGACGTTAAAATTAACTACAAATATGCATGTCCAGCTGCAAAACTATTGATCAGCTGAGATATTCTCACATCAATTGCTGGAAATTGGGAATGGAAAGGTGCTGGTTGACCTGACCTCAGGACAAATTTCATTGCCTCATAACTTCTGCAATTTAGTGATGACAAAAGAAGAATTGGTTGAAAAAGTATTTCCCAATATTCAAACCAAATATAAGAATCACAACTGGCTGAGTGAATGAGCTATTCTTCTGGCCAAGAACAAAGACGTTATGAATTTAACAATATTGTTCAATCTAACATTCAAAGCAAGGCAGTCACATACAAGTCCGTCGACACTGTTGTGGAAGCAGATGAAGTGGTTAATTATCCAACAGAATTTTTGAATTCACTCAATCTGCCAGGGATGCCACCGCACGTACTGCAATTGAAAATCAGCATGCCAATTATCATGTTGCAAAATATCAACCAGCCAAAGCTTTGCAATGGCACATGGCTTGCAGTAAAAAAACTAATGAGCAATGTCATAGAAGCAACAATCTTGACAGGACCTTTCAAAGGTGAAGATGTCCTCGTTTCTTGCATTCCTATGATTGCAATGGATATGACATTTCAATTTAAGAGATTGCAGTTCCCAATTTGATTGGCATTTGCAATCACCATCAACAAAGCTCAGGGCCAATCTTTAGAATTGTGCGATTTAGATTTAGACACGAATTGCTTCTCACAGGGACAATTATATGTTGCGTGTTCTAGAGTTGGCAAACCAGACCATCTCTATATCTGGACAAACAATGGAACAACAAAAAATATTGTATACCTACAAGCATTGTGGAATTAAACATATTAGAAACGTGTGCTTTCTCTTTTCTTTATTTTCCATTTAACCAGACTGAGCCACAGCAACACGTGACCGGGTACAGCTAGTAAACTAATAAGCTTCATTAACTTTATATTGATTGATTTTATTTCAACAATTACCCACCAAGATTCATTCAGTCCATGTATTTAAAATATTAGTGCTGTCACATTGCTCCTAAGTCACCATGACTTCGATGCACCTCATGGGAATATCTCCAGAAAGACAGTTAGTTCACTTATGCCAGGTGGAAATGGACAGTTCTAGTTGAAGGGCTATGAGCCCAGGTGGTCTGATTGCTACCACATCCCTTCACAATGGCTATGGATTAGTGCTTGTTTAATTTAGCATCAACATCCTTCATGGAGAGGGAGAAAATAGGGGTCTGCTCAGTGTTTCTAGTCTGACAGCTACAAAGAGATTTGGTAGTGTTGTGGAGTGGGTTAAAAGGCAATGCTGCTTCTGCTCCCATACAGCCAGGTATACATTGTTCAGCTCCAGCATCCCCCATCCCAGTGGCACCAGGAGTCTCTAGTCATTATGCACTGTAGAGAAATCAAAGAATTTGAGAGCGATGCCCTGGAATACCTCACTGCCTCCCAGCTTTCCTACAAAGAAGTGAGTCCCATTGTTGTCTCACTCCCTTTTTTGCACTCTCAGCATCAGCAGTTACTGTATGCCAGCAACCCTCTACCCTAAGGAGACTGCTCACCCACACCAGGAAGCCCAGAAATCCTATAAGATAAGCTCTCAGCGTTCCCTACATTTATTGTTGTCTACACTCTTGTCTGTCTCTCTTGCCAGGGACAGTGTACTTAGTGACTTTTGCCATGCCTTGGACTGTTGTGTGGTCACTGTTGCCAGTGACTCTTTGAACTGATCCCAAACCTGTGTCAGAAAGGCAGTGATAAATTCCCAGTGCCATCCTGAACAACAGATTGGGATATCGCACCTTTAAACTGTGTGCTCTGGTAAACAATACAGCATGTACTCAGCTTCATAAACACTCCATGTTGTTACAAAGGGCATTGCAAATTCAATGTGATAGGACTTGACCTTAAAAACTATAGACAATCTAGCGGAGCACAGACGGTTTCATAAAGTACAATCACTTCCTGGAATTCTTGGGTCAGTGCAGTCGGAGCCATGCAAATCCTGTTTTCCTTGCATTGTTTCCTGCATGTGAATATCATCAGTCTAGCAGGACTGTAACCATGGCACTTGTAAATAGCCGAGGGATGACTTCTGATAAAGGCTTACAGTTTTAAGGAGGTTTTTTTTGTTTTAAAGGCAAGCCTGGATTAAATCTTACAAATGCCATCTGTCAACAACAAAGTTGACAAATAGAAGTTTCAAAAGTGCATACATCTAGACCCAGATGTTTTTAAATCACCAAAGAAAACAAAAGAGATGACCAAAATATTGACTAGTATTGAATTGTTTTTCATTTTTTATAATGTAAATTTATACATATTAATATAAAGTAAGTAGATGAACACTGACTAGAATCATAAGAGAGTCTTCTATAGTTGCCTTTCCACTGAACAAGGTTGTAAATTAGTAATAGTTTGGTCCTTCAGTTTCTCCACTCAGTTATAGGTAGAAAAAATACTGATGAACACTCAAAAACTTACTCTCAGGCCAAAGTATCATCTAGATATGCCAAGGTTGCAGGTTTGACCCCTTTTCAGGGCATATACAAGAATCAACCAATGAATGCATAAATAGGTAGAACAACAAATTGATGTTTCTCTCTTTCTCTCTCTAAAATCAATTAAAAAAAAGAAACTTACTCTTAAGGAGTTTGACATCATTGTTGGACAATTCTACTACTGCTTTATTTGGTACTTGACAGGTTGTTTTTTTACTCTCTGACACAATTAAAGGTGAAGACAGACTAAAATAAAATACAGAGACCACAGAACCCCAAACATATATTTCCCCATTTGCTATAAATACCTCAATCTATAAAATTTGGAACTGCCAAATCAATCTCGATCTTTCAGCCTTGTACCTGATTTAAATGTTGATTGAGCTGACACCATAAGTTATCATTTTTGGCTGACTTAAAATATGATGAGCATTGGACAAAATGTTGATAAATTTTAAGCTTCTGAGAAAGATTTCCTTAGGAGAGAAATAAAGAAAAAAGGAGCTTATAAAAGTTTCAATTATGTTGTCATAGATGCTCATGTTTGATCTTTTAAGATATAAAACTCTCAATTATTTCTTAAATAAGCCTTAGGAGTGTAATGTACAATGTATGGACTATAGTTTATAATACTGCATTGTATATTTGAAAGTTGCTAAGAAAGTAGATCTTAAAAGTTTTCATCACAAGAAAAAAGGTTGTAACTATGTGTGGTGATAAATATTAATTAGACATTGTGGTGATCATTTTGCGACCTACATAAATATCGAATCATTGTACTGTATACCTGAAATTAATATAATGTTATATGTCAGTTATGTCTCAATAAAAATAAGTAAAACTTTTAATCATTTTATTTTATAAAGTTTAAATTAAAATCACTAATATCTGACCATTATTTTCACATAAGTGTTAAGAATTATCAGTTTGATGCCTTTTTGATAATAATTAAGTCTTTAATTATGCTAATAATTATGCATAGTAAGTGCTAAAAGTCTTCAGGTGTTAACATACTAAAAATATACATATTAAAAATATGAAATACTTCTTAGTTTAATCCTTAATCTTAGAAAAGTTAATCACAAATATTTGTGTGCACAAGTTAGCACAAATATTTTCGATGAATTGTTTTTCTCAAAATATTTTTTAAAATGATGTCTGCTTTCATATCCCACTTTCTATGAAGTTACTCTGTGTTTCAGATGTCATATAGCTATTTAATAAAATCTGTCATACTTTTATAAAGCAAGCAAGGCCAAGAAACTCTTGTCTAAAACCATATAGCTACAAGTATTAGACTCAGGATTTGGGTCCAGGTGTTCATGGCTTCAAAGCAATTGTATTTAACCCCAACAATGTAATTGCATTGATAATAGACATTAGACACAAATGTCCTAAAGAATCTGGACAAATAGGAAAGTATCAAAAAAACTGACGCACACAGATGAAAGATGCTGAGTTAGAGCAAGAAATAAGTGGCATGGTTCAATCATGAAGCCATATAATTTCAACTTGACTTTCATTCTCCATTGTCCTTTCTTACTGTTTGACTTAAAATGTAGTCACAGTTATGTCAAGTGGCTAAATTCCTGCATATTTGGTATCCTCATGGAAGGCAAGTAATTCCTAATTGATTTAGAGCAATAAAATAAGATAAATTCCAGTTCTCCAAACATTAGTGCCATAGAGGTGAAAAAATAGTTTTAAACTGATGTATCTAACTACCTCCCCTCCATGAACTAATGATCTGATGTCAGTTCTCAAAAATATGACTCCTTTTTATGGATTAGAAGTTCCCCTACCTCATGGATAAGGCAAGGCACTTTTCCAGCAGCCAGTAGGTGGGAGACAATTTTGAGTACTTACCATATTGCCTGCAACCTAATAATGGCAGACCAAATTTGGCCTTCTGATAAGTATGAGTAACTTCCTCCATAACCAAAGGGAAGCACATAGCATAACTTTGGAGCCAGATTTGGCTTTACATATTGTATTTACTTTGCAGAATTCATTTATGAGCATAGGGCAGGGAAATAAAAACGTCTCTTTTTCATGAAGTTCCCAGAGGGACAGCAGACATACAATTTCGCCTTCATATCATACAAACAATGCAACACAGAAGACTCCTAGCATAATAAACAACTCAGCATCTACAGTCTCCATATTCTAGATACTGACAATGCATTTTAAAGTTAGATCAAAAAGGTGCTTGAACCTTTTTTTTTTTAACTTGGTATCTGTCTAAACAGGCAAATGTTCTGTCCCAATGTTGGATACAATAGACCTGGAAGTCTAATGACCAAAATGAATTGTGCTTTCAGCATTTTGAAGACATTTATCCTTGAGAGCTGCCAGGGAGATAAAAATTATTTTAGATTGTAGTTTTCACCATAATGTTATAGCAATTATAGATCACAATTAAGCATATATAGCATTTTTGATAGAATTTTAAAGTTTATTTTTTAGACTGACTTTTCTCTTTTAAAAGAAAACAAGCTCAAACACCAATAGTTTCCAAAATTCAGCCTTACTCTTTCAGAAATTTTTGGAAACCTATGATACAAAAATTTTCCTAAAAGAATTTAGATATCGTTTAACCTAGAAATGAAAACAAGGACATTCTCAATCCTAAGATTTCACCTATAGTCATCAATAATAAGATCACCTTAACCAAGGTGAAAAAAATTAGATGGAGATTCATGAGACAGACATTCCTGAGATAATTCCTGAACACAGATTTGGTCTTTGAAAGGGCATTCATAAACAGATTAGGAATTAGATAACTGAAACTGGGAACGATGAAAAGATTATGAATATTCTGGTGTATCATTTTTTTCTAAAAGGCTTTGAATTTTTTTTTAAGAACAAGGAATGCTAATGGTTCATTTCTGATTCTCTTGGTCACTTTAAATAAAAGTAGATCAAAAGAGTCCTTGTAATGACATGGTGACCAGATCTATTCTATATAGTTTTGTTAAAATTATTGCTGTTTGCAGGCTATCAAATTGTACCATTTCCCTGGGTTTTGTTTTTCTTTGAACCACATTTGGAACAAGAATAAACAGATATTATGGCAAAGTGATGAATTGAGTTTAGTCTTGGCTGATTTAGTCCTGTGTGATGGCTCTGAAATTATTGCTTATGAGTCTGGACCTGTTGAGTTATAGAAAATCAGCAGTGGTAGGTGCTAAATGCTAGTATAGTACAAACTCAAAGCTATTAAAGAGCCCAGAATAAGAAAATATTATGCCCTGTGTTGCCTGGGGGATTAACACACCTCAAAATGCCTGGTCTTGCACCTAAAAAAAGAAGAGGACTTTAAGTTCCTTACCACAGTCGACTCTTCTGCTTTGTGAAAATAAAAGTAGGTGGATATTTTCAGGTGGGTTTTCTCAAGCTGACAAATAATTCTCTGGCTCTTAGTTTATTAGTGAGAAGACAATAATTGCCCTGAAGATAAATACTAAGTTCAAAATCCCAAGTATAGTTAAGGCAAACTTATCTAAACCCTCTTGTCTTCATTTCTATATTTGAGATAACTTTGTCGTCTTTGTACAATAAAGGTCTTGGAAGTGTGTGCTATATAATTTAAGTTACAGTTGAATGGCCTTACTTACACCTTTAAAATCTTGCATGTGTACAATTTGGAAGATTTCATGAGTTCAATGTCAATTATTTTTTGTTCAACAAACAGACCTTACCCAAAATATATAAAATATTAAATTTATTTCTAAAAGTTCAATTCCATACTCAGTCAACCTCTTGTTAAATTAAGTCACTGAGATAAGTAAAATAAACTCAGAAAATGATTCACTCTACAGGCCTGGAGGAGGAAGCCTAAGACATGTTTTTCTTGAAGAAATGTTGTATCTCATTTTATCAACCTAAAATTCTACACAAATTTTACACTAAAATATAAATAAATAGAGTTTCATTTTTTTCCTCTAATGGGCCAGTTTCTCTCATGGAAACATTAAATGCCAGCCCCAAATATCCAGGAAGACCTCATAGAACATCCTATGTTAAGCAGTATCACCCTCACTATATAAGATACAATATTTTGTGACTTTAAGAAGAATAAAGAGCTATCTTTTTCTTCTTCTTCTTTTATTATTTTAGGTAAAGTGGCACAGCTACCCAAATGGGGTAAGATTGGACAATTTTAAGACATTTCAAATACCATTGCTCTTAGTATGTGAGGCAAATTAGCAGCACTATTTTTTTGTGTGTAAAGAGTACGGGTTAGGATCTCCAACATGCCCCAGGTAAGGAGTGACTGGCAGCTTCAGACAGCATTTGGATTCACCTGTGAGGGGCAAATACTCCTTGAGAAAACCTTCAAGTCACTAAAGCTGCCTGTCAGCTGAAATCTGAGTGTTCTGGTTTATCATTCAGAGCTGCCAGTCATCCCTGCTGTGAGGGTTCCTTGTCATCCCAAGTCACACCTGTCCTGGGGTAGACAGCCTTCTGGAAAACAAAAACCCTGGAGGGTATGAGGTATAAGATGAAGAGAAGAAGAGAAATGAGGGCAAGAGTATAAAAGAAAGGAAGAAGATAAGAATGTGAGCAGAAGGAGATAAAGAAATAATAGGACATTAAACAGAAATTAAACCTATTTCTATTCCAATCCCTTAAAATGCATTCATCTAAGTATCACTGTTTCTGGTAGCAAAAGCCTACTCAACTCTTCAGGAAATATCTTCAAGCATGTCCATGATGAATATCCTACTCTGTGGATCTGCAAATGTTGGAAGGCAGGGTATACATAACAAAAAAATTCTCTACAGGTGTTAATCCATTTTTCTTCTCAGAGAGGAGCTACCCATAGAAGTTCTTTCTTTCAAGAGTTGCACCTTGAACAAATACTGATGAGGATTAAAGAAATGACTTTATGACTCATGAAGACTGGTTGACCCTTATCAAGGGAAAAAGAGAGCAGCATACACTAGCTTGTTTTTTTTTTTTTATAATTTTATTTTTTTAATGGGGTGACATCAATAAATCAGGATACATATATTCAAAGATAACAAGTCCAGGTTATCTTGTCGTTCAATTATGTTGCATACCCACCACCCAAAGTCAGATTGTCCTCTGTCACCTTCTATCTTGTTTTCTTTGTGCCCCTCCCCACCCCCTATCCCTCTCCCATTCCCCCCTCCCCCCCGTAACCACCACACTCTTATCAATGTCTCTTAGTTTCACTATTATGTCCCACCTACGTATGGAATAATACAGTTCCTGTTTTTTTCTGATTTACTTATTTCGCTTCGTATCATGTTATCAAGATCCCACCATTTTGCTGTAAATGTTCCGATGTCATCATTTCTTATGGCTGAGTAGTATTCCATAGTGTATATGTGCCACATCTTCTTTATCCAGTCATCTATTGATGGGCTTTTTGGTTGTTTCCATGTCCTGGCCACTGTGAACAATGCTGCAATAAACATGGGGCTGCATGTGTCTTTACGTATCAATGTTTCTGAGTTTTTGGGATATATACCCAGTAGAGGGATTGCTGGGTCATAAGGTAGTTCTATTTTCAGTTTTTTGAGGAACCACCATACTTTCTTCCATAATGGTTGTACTACTTTACATTCCCACCAACAGTGAATGAGGGTTCCTTTTTCTCCACAGCCTCTCCAACATTTGCTATTACCTGTCTTGCTAATAACAGCTAATCGAACAGGTGTGAGGTGGTATCTCATTGCCATTTTGATTTGCATTTCTCTAATAGCTAAAGAAGATGAGCATCTTTTCATATATCTGTTGGCCATTTGTATTTCTTCCTGGGAGAAGTGTCTATTCATATCCTCTTCCCATTTTTTTATTGGATTGTTTGTTTGTTTGTTGTTGAGTTTTATGAGTTCTTTGTATATTTTGGATATTAGGCCCTTATCTGAGCTGTTGTTTGAAAATATCATTTCCCATTTAGTAGGCTTTCTGTTTATTTTGTTATCAGTTTCTCTTGCTGAGCAAAAACTTCTTAGTCTGATGTAGTCCCATTCATTAATTTTTGCCTTCACTTCTCTTGCCATTGGAGTCAAATTCATAAAATGCTCTTTAAAACCCAGGTCCATGAGTTGAGTACCTATGTCTTCTTCTATGTACTTAATTGTTTCAGGTCTTATGTTTAGATCTTTGATCCATTTTGAGTTAATTTTAGTACAGGGGGACAAACTGTAGTCCAGTTTCATTCTTTTGCATGTGGCTTTCCAGTTTTCCCAGCACCATTTATTGAAGAGGCTTTCTTTTCTCCATTGTGTGTTGTTGGCCCCTTTATCAAAAATTATTTGACTATATATATGTGGTTTTATTTCTGGACTTTCTATTCTGTTCCATTGGTCTGAGTGTCTATTTTTCTGCCAATACCATGCTGTTTTGATTGTCGTGGCCCTATAATAGAGTTTGAAGTCAGGTATTGTTATGCCCCCAGCTTCATTCTTTTTCTTTAGGATTGCTTTGGCTATTCGGGGTTTTTTATAGTTCCATATAAATCTGATGATTTTTAGCTCTATTTCTTTAAAAAATGTCATTGGAAGTTTGATGGGAATTGCATTAAATTTGTATATTGCTTTGGGTAATATAGCCATCTTGATTATATTTATTCTTTCTAGCCAAGAATAAGGTATATTCTTCCATCTCATTATATCTTTTTCGATTTCCCTTAACAATGGTTTATAGTTTTCATTATATAAGTCCTTTACATTCTTTGCTATGTTTATTCCTAAGTATTTTATTTTTTTTGTTGCAATCGTGAAGGGGATTATTCTTTTGAGTTCCTTCTCAGTTGTTTCATTGTTGGCATATAGAAAGGCTATTGACTTCTGTATGTTAATTTTGTATCCTGCGACCTTACTGTATTGGCTTATTGTTTCTAGTAGTCTTTTTGTGGATTCTTTGGGGTTTTCGATGTATAGGATCATATCATCTGCAAAAAGTGATAGCTTTACTTCTTCTTTTCCGATATGGATGCCTTTTATTTCTTTGTCTTGTCTGATTGCTGTGGCGAGAACCTCTAGTACCACATTAAATAAGAGTGGAGAGAGTGGACAACCCTGTCTTGTTCCTGATTTAAGGGGGAAAGCCTTCAGTTTAGTGCCATTTAATATGATGTTAGCTGATGGTTTATCATATATGGCCTTTATCATGTTGAGATATTTTCCTTCTATACCCATTTTGTTGAGAGTCTTAAACATAAAATTGTGTTGTATTTTATCGAAAGCCTTTTCTGCGTCTATTGATAAGATCATGTGGTTTTTGTTCTTTGTTTTGTTGATATGGTGTATTACATTAACCGTTTTACGTATGTTGAACCATCCTTGAGATTCTGGGATGAATCCCACTTGATCATGATGTATTATTTTTTTAATATGTTGTTGTATTCGATTTGCTAGTACTTTGTTTAGTATTTTAGCATCTGTATTCTTTAGAGATATTGGTCTGTAGTTTTCTTTTTTTGTGCCATCCTTGCCTGGTTTAGGTATGAGGGTTATGTTGGCCCCATAAAATGTGTTTAGAAGTATTGCTTCTTCTTCAATTTTTTGGAAGACTTTGAGTAGAATAGGAACCAAGTCTTCTTTGAATGTTTGATAAAATTCGCTGGTATAGCCGTCATGGCCTGGACTTTTATTTTTGGGGAGGTTTTTAATGGTTTTTTCTATTTCTTCTCTACTGATAGGTCTGTTTATGCTTTCTGCTTCTTCTTGACTCAGTCTAGGAAGGTTGTATTTTTCTAGGAATTTATCCATTTCTTCTAGGTTGTTGAATTTAGTGGCATAAAGTTTTTCATAGTATTCTACAATAATTCTTTGTATATCTACGGTGTCCGTGGTGATTTCTCCTTTTTCATTTTGGATTTTGTTTATATGAGTTCTTTCTCTTTTTTCCTTAGTAAGTCTTGCCAAGGGATTGTCAATTTTGTTGATCTTTTCAAAGAACCAGCTCCTTGTTCTATTAATTTTTTCTATAGTTTTTCTGTTCTCTAATTCATTTATTTCTGCTCTGATTTTTATTATCTTCTTTCTTCGGCTGGTTTTGGGTTGTCTTTGTTCTTCTTTTTCTAGTTCCTTAAGGTGGGAAGTTAAGTGGTTCACTTGGGCTCTCTCTTGTTTGTTCATATATGCCTGAAGCGAAATGAACTTCCCTCTTATCACTGCTTTTGCTGCATCCCATAGATTCTGATATGTCATATTGTCATTTTCATTACTCTGTATATATCTTTTGATCTCTGCACTTATTTCTTCTTTGACCCATTCATTTTTTAAAAGTATGTTGTTTAGTTTCCACATTTTTGTGGGATTTTTTTCCTCTTTTTGGCAGTTGAATTCTAGTTTCAAGGCTTTATGATCAGAAAATATGCTTGGTACAACTTCGATTTTTCTGAATTTGCTGATGTTGTTTTTATGGCCCAACAGATGGTCAATTCTTGAGAATGTTCCATGTACACTGGAGAAAAATGTATACTCAGTCACTTTGGGATGAAATGTCCTGTAGATGTCTATCATATCCAGGTGCTCTAGTGTTTTGTTTAAGGCCACTATGTCTTTGTTGATTCTCTGTTAGGATGACCGATCTAGAGCCGTCAGCGGTGTATTGAGGTCTCCAAGTATGATTGTATTTTTGTCAGTTTTGGTTTTAAGATCAATAAGTAGCTGTCTTATATATTTTGGTGCTTCTTGTTTTGGTGCATATATATTAAGAATTGTTATGTCTTCTTGATTCAGTGTCCCCTTAGCCATTATGAAATGGCCATTTTTGTCTCTGAATACTTTTCCTGTCTTGTAGTCAGCATTATCCAATATGAGTATTGCTACACCTGCTTCTTTTTGGATGTTATTTGCTTGGAGTATTGTTTTCCAGCCTTTCACTTTGAATTTGTTTTTATTCTTGTTACTTAGATGAGTTTCCTGTAGGCAGCATACAGTTGGATTTTCTTTTTTAATCCATTCTGCTACTCTGTGCCTTTTTATTGGTGAGTTTAATCCATTTACATTTAGTGTAATTATTGATACTTGTGAGTTCCCTATTGCCATTTTATATCTTGCTTTCTGTTAGTTTTGTGTCTTGTTTGATCCTTCTCTTTCGTTTTTCTATCTTTTGTTTTTATTTGTTTGTATTCCATACATCTTTCCACTGTTGCTATCTTTTTTATCTCATGTGCTTCTGTGGTGGTTTTTTCAATGGTGGTTACCTTTGAGTAATGAAAAGGGTCCCTACCCTGTTCATTGTAGCGAACTATTTTGTGAGTACTTTTGCACTCCATCGTCCTTTGCTACTGTTAATCTCCATCTTCTCCCCCTCTTTCTTTTTGTTGTTGTCACAGTTTAAATTTGGTTTTATTGTGTTCTTCTTGGAGCTTTTACTTGTGGCTCTGTTTTTTTTTTTTGTTCTTTGTATCTGATTGGAGAACCCCCTTTAGTAATTCCTGGAGTGGGGGTTTTCTGATGATAAATTCCCTCATCTTTTCTGTATCTGTGAATGTTTTTATTTCTCCTTCGTATTTGAAGGATAGCTTTGATGGGTATAGTATTCGTGGCTGAAAGTTCCTCTCTTTCAGGACTTTAAATATTGGGGTCCACTCTCTTCTAGCTTGTAGAGTTTCTGCTGAGAAATCTGATGATAATCTAATGGGCCTTCCTTTATATGTTGTATTCTTCTTTTCCCTGGCTGCCTTGAGAATTTTTTCTTTGCTGTTGGTTTGTGTCAATTTCATTATGATATGCCTTGGAGTAGGTTTGTTGGGGTTAAGAAAACTTGGAGTTCTGTTTGCTTCCTGAACTTGAGGCTTTAGTTCTTTCCACAGGCTTGGGAAGTTCTCATCTATTATTTGTTTGAGTATGTTCTCCATTCCATTTTCTCTCTTTTCTCCCTCTGATATACCTATTATTCTTATGTTATTCTTTTTGATGGAGTCAGATAATTCTTGTAGGGCTATCTCATTTTTTTTAATTTTTGAGTCTCTTTCTTCTTCTCTCAGTTGTGCCTCAAGTTGCTTGTCTTCTATTTCACTAATCCTCTCTTCTATCTGACCTGTTCTATTAGCTAAGCTTGTTACTTTGTTTTTCAGCTCTTGAATTGAGTTTTTCATCTCTGTTTGATTTCTTTTTATAGTTTCAATTTCCTTGGACATATATTCTTTGTGTTCATTGAGTTGTTTTGTGAGCTCCCTAAATTGCCTTTCTGTGTTTTCTTGTATATCTCGGAGGATTTTTAGGATTTCTATCTTGAATTCTCTGTCATTTAGCTCCAAGGTTTCCAATATATTAAATTTTTTCTCCATAGATTTTTCCTCATCTAGCTGTGTTACCTCTCTTTCTTTTGTATCCATGATATTCGATTTTCTCTTCCTTAATGGCATCTGAGGGTGGTTTTGTTGATAGTATTAATGAGATTTAATAAAGAATAAAAAGTTAAAAAAATAAAAAAATAAAAAATCAAAAAGAGTTGTTTTTTTTAAAAAAATTAATAATGAAATAAAGAAAAATAAAATAAAATAAAAATTTTAAAAAAAAGGAAATTATTCCCCCCTCCTTTTTTCCTCTCCTCTCCTCTCCTCTCCCCTCTTTCTTGAGGAAATCTTGTGGTGGACTGTGAATTATAACAAATAATGCCTGTGATGGAGGGCCTGAATTGGGGAAAAGTAATAAAGGGGCAAAAAAAAAAAAAGAAGAAAAAAAAAGGAAAAAAAAAGAAAAAAGCAAAAAAAAAAAAAGAGCGTATGGACCCACAAAAAGCAAATAAGGAAAAAATTTGGGTCAAGAATAAAATGATTTGCTTTTAGGTGTTGGTTGTCTAAGAGTCATGATGAGAGGAATAAGAGGAAAACGGAAAAATGGGGGGACAAATTAAAAAATTACTATTGTATTTAGTGGAACAAGAACTAGATAATATGGAGGGCCAGGGATGGGAGCACTGCTAGTGAGTTAAAAAGGTGAAGTAAAAACCCTCCAAAATGCCACAAACATAGGTTTGAGTCCCAGATAAGAAAATTTGTTTGTTATTGAGGTTTGAATGAGAGGAGATGTAAAGGAGAAAGGAAGAAACTAATATAGAGGGAGAAAAGAAAGAGAGAGAGAAAAAAAGAGGGAACTACTAAAAGAAGAAAAAAGAAAGGAGAGAGAGAGAGAGAGTTAAGGGTTTTGGAGTGCAACCCTCATAGAGAGAAAGGAAGAGAAGAGAAAAGATAATGGGAGATGTAACACTTATGGGTAGTGTAGTTCAAGGAGAGGAGAGAGTAAGACCGGCAGAGAGTTAATCGGCCAAATTGGAGGAGGAAAAAAAAGTATCAAGAATGAAGATAAGGGTCTGACCGGTGGTGGCACAGGTGATAAAGCGTCGACCTGGAAATGCTGAGGTCGCCGGTTCGAAACCCTGGGCTTGCCTGGTCAAGGCACATATGGGAGTTGATGCTTCCAGCTCCTTCCCCCTTCTCTCTCTCTGTCTCTCTCTCCTCTCTCTCCCTCTCTGTCTCTCTCCTCTCAAAAAAAAAAGAATGAAGATAAGAGAAACAAATGAACAAATATAATAAAATGGGATAGGTTATAAAGTCTGCAGATTATTCTTGATTTTGAGAGGTTATCTTCTTGCTTTTTCTTTTCTCTCCCTCTTCCTGGTCGGTGACTTTGTACCCCGGGTTCTGCCCCTTTGGCACGCTCAGATAGAGGTTTGCAGTTGATAAGTCTCTATGGCAATGTCATGTATTGTGCTTTAGTCTCGTTGGCAGTCGAAGCTCATTAGCATTTATAGGCTCCGACAGTGAGAGAGTCCGTGTTCCTGGAGCCTTTCTCCTAGTCTTTCCTTCCTCAATTAGTAGCCTGATAATCCAGCTATGGGGTTGCTGCTGCCTCTGCCTGGATAGTAAGAGGCTCAAAGAGCTGGCAACTCCCCACGCTATTTCCACTCAGCACAGGGCTCTGTGTAAGGCTCAGTCAGTCAGAGCTGCTAGCATAATCAGGCGGGCTTTCTGCCCACTCAAAGACCTCTGGCTCTGCCACTCTGTCCGGTAACACAAGCGGGCGCCCACTTCTGGAGCACTTGGAGGAAACTCTCACTCACTGTCTGCAACCAGGATATCTGGCCAGCAGTCTCACACTCTGAGTGAAACCCCCAACCGCATGGAAAATTTCCAGCGTTGGAATTGAGTCTCGCTCCGTCCCTGTGCGCGGCTTTTGCAAGGCGCTGGGGCGGCTCGAGATTCCGCTTTGGCACACACAAAGGCCCCTGACTCTGCCCCTCTGTGCGATAACACGGGCGCGCACTGCCGAGGCACTTGGAGGAATCGCTCACTCCTTATCTGCGTGCGCAAACCAGGATATGAGGCCGGCCGCGTTTCCCTCTGAGTGAAACCTCCGCCCGCACGGAAAATCTCCACCGTTAGAATTAGTTCTCACTCCCTCCCGTGCGTGGCTTTCCCAGAGCGCTGGGGCTGCCCAGAGACTCTGCCCTTGGCCCACAGAAAGGCCTCTGACCCTGCCTTTCCGTGGGGCAACACGGGCACCCACTCTCGGGGCCTAGGAAGAAATTCTCGCCCACTAACTGCACACCGACCAGGAGACCGGGTAAAATGGCCGCTCCGCTTGTCTTTCTTTGTTTGGGTTTGGCGTGAGTGTTAGCTTGTATTGCCCGGGTTGCCACAGGATCAGATTTTCCTTGGCTTGGATCTCTGTGCCACAGCCTGGTTCGGTCGTTTGTGCTGCGGTGGCCTGGATCTATTCACCCCCTTTGCCCGCCTCAGTTTCTATATTCACAGTTACCAGAGAAAGCCGCCCTGTTTAGGTTAGTGAGGAAGGTGGAGCATTTCTTACTCCCTATTTCCTTCGGGGTTTGGTTATATATTTAGCCAATTTTTCAGTCAATCATACCTTTGGGTGTATTGCGAAGCATCTGGAAGCTCCAAGTATAGGTTTTTCTGTTTCTGGTTGAAGATCTTGTTGAGTTTTGGGGGAGATTTATCGGTATCGCTTCCTACCCCACCATTACTCTGACCTACTGTGTCACAAGCTTGTTTTTTAAAAAGAGCTTAATAAAAACAAAAAGGATAAGGATCACAGCCATGGTCAACTGTGTAAGTAGAGGGTGCCTAAAATAGTACAATAATGTTCATAATGACTCATCTACTGAAGGATCTCTGTGCTGCTTCAGCGTTTGAAGCGAGATAGTAGGAGTGCAGCAAAAGGAGATCTCTTGGGGTGGTGGGCCGGCCTCTCTCCATGCAAAATCAGTAGATAAAGGGTAATTTAAAACCTGCCACTTCCTACTAGGTCTAGCCAAAGTTTTCAGGCATCCCCAAACTAGGCCTGGCCCGCAGGCGCCCCCTGAGGCCATTTATCCAGCCCCCACTGCACTTCTGGAAGGGGCACCTCTTTCATTGGTGGTCAGTGAGAAGACCACTGTATTTGGCAGCCCTCCAATGGTCTGAGGGACAGTGAACTGGCCCCCTGTGTAAAAAATTTGGAGACCCCTGGCAGATGGTTACATAAAAGAGTCCAGAACTTGGCATCAGTTTTTCTAATGGGAAGTAAACTGATGGAGCAAATTTAGATTTTTTTGCTGTATTTCTACTTGCTGATAGTCATTAATTTATTCTCCTTCTCTTCCTTTCTGTCTTGCTTTTTAAAATAAATTATCTATTTTTTGTTTTCATCTTCTTTTTAATTACACAAGAAATGTTAATTGACATGCTGAGAGATTCAAACATGGACATGCAGAGAATACACATGAAAGATCATACCATGCATCCCTGCATTTCCACTCCTCTCCACAGAGGAGGTCCCTGCCAATAGCTTAATATCTATCCTTTCAGTTATGCATATATACATATATATAACCATATACATATACATACATACTCACATCTACACACACACACACACACACACACTTTTACTTAACCAGAATCATTATACTATTCTTATCAAAATTTGCAAGGTGGGGGAGGTGGAGGAGGGTATAGAAAAGGTAAATGGAATGGACAAAGACTTGACTTGGGGGGTGAACACACAGTATGTTATACAGAGATGTGTTATAGAACCAGGCACCTGAAATCTGTATAGTTATGTTAACTAGTGTCACCCCAATAAATTCAATTAAAAAAATAGAAGCCCTGGCCTGATAGCTCAGTTGGTTAGAACGTTGTCTGGATGTGCAGAGGTTTAGGGTTTGATTCTTGGTCAGAGTACATACAGGAACAGACCAATGGTTCTGTCTCTCTTTCTACCTCTTCCTCTCTCTCTAAAATCAATTTTAAAATTTAAAAAAAGAAGGATAAACAATAAAAGTTAAAAAAAGTTAAAAAAATTTTCAAGGGATAGATAAAAAGTTTGGTAATAAATCATTACTTTAAAATTCCTATGTCTAGCAACACTTGGAAAATAGTCTATAAAATATCTTATTAGATACATTTTTTTCCAAGCAGACATGCCCTCTGTCTTCAGTAAAGGTAGGTCAGGGCTACGTTCTGTTGCAAATCATGGTTATTTCTTCTCATTTATTTGTTGCATGTACCAATTGAAAAGATAATAAGGCTTTGGAAAATTTAGTGGAATATTTTCCAAAATTCTTGCAGTCATTCAGTTAGAGAATTCCACAGCATGAGTTCTTACATGGACTTGGAAGTATAAAGATTAATGACTTAAGTATTTCAGTTTTAGCTCCATCTAAAATGGAAAGAGACCCGCCCATAGTTAATGAAATAATGTTGACTTAAATAGGTTGATACTTTTTGTCACAGAGAAAATAATTATATCTTCTTTAAAAATGAAATTCAGTCTTACCTGTTCAAGAAAACTTAGTTTACTAAATCTAAACTTACCAAACAAAATATCAGAGCATAATATTTTAGCAGATTCTTAACTTTATGAACACTTTTCACATAATAACTGACCTCACTCACATAATTTAATTTTTTATTTATTCTCAAACTACTAGGAATGCTACATCTTTGTAGTATAAGTTCTACTCAGAAAAGTTGAACATTCAATGTTTTGGAGGTTTTTCTGAGAGGAGAGAAGATAATGAGACAGACTCCCACATGTGCCCCAACCAGAATCCACCTGGCAACCCTTTCCTTGTCTGGGGCCGAAGCTCCAATCAACCGAGCCATCCTCAGCACCCCCAAGCCACTGGCTGTGAGACGGGGAGAGTGGGAGGGAGGGAAGCAGATGGTCGCTTCTCCCGTGTGCCCTCACTAGGGATTGAACCCAGAATGCCCTTATGCCAAGTCAGAGCTCTATCCACTGAATCAACTGGCCAGAGCCACATTCAATCTTTCAAAAAATGCAATATAATCAGTCATTCAAATTGCCCTAACAAGGTTTTCAAAATTTAAAGTTGGAAGCCAATTTCTACCCCCTACTTAGATCACATATATGGGATGGGGAGATGGTAACAACGATATCAGCTTTTTGCAAAGGATGAAGAGGCAAAAGGAAATATTTTGAGCCTTACTTTTCTTATATGTATTCTATGTGCTGATGAACACTGTGTTAACACTTTGGGCCAATCTATTTATTTATTTATTTATTTAGTCCAGACTTGTATTTACTAAGGCCAGCTTTCATCTATCTCTATTGAGATGTCTCTCAGTAACTGCAAATATAATATTTAAAATTGCTAAGTTTTGACTTCTGCCCCACTCCCCCACCTTATAAACCTACTCTTTCCTAAAGACATCTCAATAAAAGTTCCCACCATCTGCCGATTTACTCAACTGAAAAATGTGGGGTTATTCTTGATTCTTACCTTGTCCTCAAACCAGCACTCCCATTTTTCCACCAAGCCTTGTTGATTTTACTTCTGAATAGGTTTCAAACCTCTCCACTTTCACCCTTGTTTAAGTCAATATTTCCTTTACCCAGAACGCTGTAAGCACTTCCCTAGTGGTCTGCTTATTTTTAATTTTACTCTCTCATTTTTTATTTTCCAAAGAGCAGCCAGAATGATCTGTAAAACCTCGAACAGCTTCCCATTTCCATTCAAATAAACTTGTATCACCTTAAAATGGCTTATAAATTGGGTGACCAGGTGTCTTGGTTTACCAAAGACAGTCCTGTATATGTGACTGAGTTCGTTTTCTGACCATGCCCTTTCATTCCCAAAGGGTTCTGTTTGTATAATTAAGTTGTAAGTAAAGCCCTGCATGCTTAAGCATCTGTAACATTAAGTCAGGCCATTCCATCCCTTGTTCGTGCTACTTCAGGCACGTCAATCTTCTTTTAGCTCCTCAAATGTGATAAGATTCTTACTACGTCAGGGCCTTCACATTTACTGTTTTTTCGTCTGCTGTGTATCTATCTGCCTATTTTTTTTTCCAACTTTTCAGTTTCACCTTAAATTTTACCCTCTCAGGGAATCTTTCTCTGATTGCCTGAACTATCAGAAGAAAGTGTGCTCCCTCCTGAACCTTTAGCACCTGATAACATCATATATGCCATATATTTTCTGCTTCTAGCAATACAAATGGATATTTACAAGTATACATTTATTTGTTTTTTATTGGTGAACTGGAGAGAGAACATTTTGTTTCCACATTGAAAACTGTGTCTATCCCAGTGCCTGAGACACAGTATGTGCTCAGTATTTGTTGAATAAGTATATGAGTGAATAAATATGTGAAATGGAAGATTTGTGATTATGAGTTAGGAACATTTGAGACTGCTCTAACATTGGGTGTAATAGGAAGAAAACTAGCCACAAAACTGAAAGCTTCTTGAAAATCAGCCATAGGCCTCTTTTTGACTTGTGAACAGTCAGTTATTGAGTGTCTAGAAACACTGAGTTAGGGCCCGAGAATACAGAGGTTAATAAAATCCAGTATCTTCTTCAGGAGTTAAAAATTCTTAGAAAGAGATACACAAAAAAAGTTATTTCAGCACAATTGGAGCACAAAAAAAGAATAACCTAGTCTAGAGTGAGGTTTGAGGAATCCTTTATCAAGGAGGTGATCCCATAATTAATAATTAATTGGGTCAAATGTAGATCAGGTATAACATAATTTTTAAAATAAGTCTTTTTTTAAGTCTTTTTTTTAATGAGATAGAGACAGACAGGAGGGAGAGAGATTAGAAGCATCAATTCTTTATTGTGATGCCTTATGCCTTAGTTGTTCATTGATTGCTTTCTCATATGTGCCCTGACCAGGGGTTTCTAGCAGAGTGAGTGACTCCTTGGTTAAGCTAGTGACCTTGGACTCAAGCCAGTGGCCTTAGGCTTCAAGCCAGTGACCTTTGGGCTCACGCCAGTGACCTTGGGGTCATGTCTATGATTCCACAATCAAGCCAGCGACCCCACGCACAAGCTGGTGAGCTTGTGTTCAAACCAGATGAGCCCATGCTCAAGCCAGTGACCTTGGGGTTTTGAACCTGGGTCCTCTGCATCCCAGGCCAACACTCTATCCACTGTGCCACCACCTGGTCAGGCTTAAAATAAATCTTAAAAAAGTAAATGTGTTAGACAGGTGAGTGAATATCTGCATGTTAAAGAGCTTCCTTCCTTCTTTTCTTTCTTTCTTTCTTTCTTTCTTTCTTTCTTTCTTTTTTTCTTTCTTTTGAGAGAGGGAGAAGAGAGATGATGAGAAGCATCAACTTGTAGTAGTTTTACTTTAGTTGTTCATTGATTGCTTCTCAAATGTGCCTTGACCAGGAAGTGGCATGGGGAAGCTTAAGCTGAGCCAGTGACCTCTTGTTTAAGCCAGCAACCTTGGGCTAAAGCCAGTGAACTTTGGGCTCAAGAAAGAAAACTTGGGATCATGTCAATGATCCCAAGTTCAAGCCAGTGACACCATGCTAAATTTGGCATGTTATGCTGAAGACAGTGATCTCGGGGTTTCCAACCGGGATCCTCAGCATCTTGGGTTGATGCGCTATCCATTGCACCACCACTGGTCAGGCTAAAGACTTTTCATTGTAACCTTTAGATCAGAAGTTCACAAAGTTTTTGGTCTCACTGTTAAAAATGATTAAGGATCCCAAAGACCTTTGGATTGTAAAGCTTGTATCCACCTATATTTACTGTTAGAGATTATAACTGAGGCATCTATAAATATTATTAATTCATTTACTTTAAAATAATAAATGTATTATGTGTTAACATAACCTATTTTAATGGGAAGCTTTTTTCCAAAACAAGAATCAAAGTTAGTGAGAAGAGTAGCATTGCTTTACATTTTTGCCAATCTCTTTAATGCTCGATTCAAAAGAAGACAAATGGGTTCTCATATATGTTTCTGTATTCAATCTGCTATATTAAGTTGATTTTTAAAAAGTCTATAAAGAAAACCCAGCTCACATAGATAAGTAGAGAAAGTCAAGACTTCACATACCACCTGAGAGGATTGCTACTGTAGATGATAGCTTCCTATTAGATTTTGGCTGGGAGGCAGAACAATGATTTGACCTGATTTGTGTTTTAAGTATATTAGTTTAGCAGCTGTGTGGTAAATGAACTTGAATGGGAGACCTTGAGTTCAGAGGCTATTTGGTATGGTAATGTGATAAAATTGAAAGGACTAAGTCATTCTTAAGTGTTGCAAATAAAGGAAAGATAACAGGCTGAGTACATGGAGACAGAACAGAGACTTTGTTTGAGGATGCAAAGACTATAATGTTACCATGGACTGTAGTAAGGATTACATTTGGAAGAGTACATTGTTTTGAGAGTAAGAGGAAAGGGTGAAAAGTTCTAATATGAATATATTGAGTGTGAGTGTGTGGAGAGTATCAAAAAAAAGGTGTCTGGGAGATACTTGATTATGAAAATCTGAAATACAGGGGAGATGCTCATAGTGAAGATAGACAATTACAAAACATCAGCAAATAGGAGAAAGCTAAATACAGTGGTACCTTGAGATACAAATTTAATTTGTTCTGTAACCAAGCCTGTAAGTCAGTCAACTTGTATATCAAACTGCTGATACTGGACCCATGCACCAACGCACCAACTAGCGGCACCTTCCAGAATCACGACTCGTATCTTGGAATTTCACTTGGATCTTGAACAAAAATACAGACTGAGTTGCAGCTCATATCTTAAAAAAAATTGAATGTTGGTCTGTTCATATCTCAAGGTACCACTGTATTTGAAAATGGAATAAATTCTCTAGAAAGAACAAATAGAGTGAGAAAAATAAGAAAAATAGGCACCAAAGTCAGGGTTTGGTGAACATATAGAATCTCACAAGGTGATTAAGATTAAAGATCACCAAGCAGGTGTAGTGTAACTAAAGTTATGAGAGAGGAGTTTATGAAAGTTCTGGTCAATGAGTCAGTTGCAGCAGAAAGATCAGGCAAGATAATAACAGGGACTTGGTTAGTGGTATTTTTAGACCCATATTAGTAGAATGGATTAGGGAAGAATGTAGTATAAACTAGATGCAGAGGGCTAAAGAGTAAATTCGATACAAGCAGAATAAGGAATAAATAACTTTTCCTTAGAAATTTAGCTGAAAATAGAATGAGGAATACATAACCAAGAGTCAAGAGAGTTTGCCTGATTAGCATGGAAGAGATTTGAACAGGTTTAAGAGATAACACAATAAAGTCAGTTAAGGGAAGAAGTTGAAGACATGGGTTATTGGACAGAGCATTCTGGAGAATAAAGAAAAAGATTATTAACAGAGCAGGCAGTATATCTCTCTCTTTCATTTTCTAAACATCCTAGAATGTCGATCTTACAGATAGAATACCAGCAAGTTGTAAGACCAAGAAATTTCTCAATAAGCAGAAATTTATTTCTGTGATTACTAAAAAAAATACTAGTAATTTTTTCTACATTTAGTAACATAGGATGAGAAAATAGTGACTAATACTCCACTACAAAAAAGGTTAGATGAAAGCAGTGAATAAGAGAGAAAAGGAGAAAATTATTGAAAGTGGTACAGTAAGCATCATTTCCCAAACTTATTTCATCATTGTTTTTCTTACTGAACACTTACTGACTTCTTGCCAGAAACTGGTGTACCAGGGAACACAGTTTGGGAAACATTGCTGTAATATATTGTTAAATTTGATAGTGCCAACCTGATTAATTCAGGTCATGATTCTTGTGTCTAGAATAGTTAAATCAGACCAACTTTAAAGAATTCAAGCTTAAAATTTATTGCCAAATAAGCTTGTAGGTCATAGTGACACACCACAGTGATTCCCAGTTCAGGCGTTACAATGTTCTGTTCTTGATTTTATAGCACCTATCCACTTTTGAAATATAGTCCATGGATATAGTAAACTCTCAATAACAATGTTCTGATTGATTGATTTATATTTTAGATGAATTTTTAAAGTAGTTTTGTCAATGGTGATATCCATGGTGAAGGGAAAACCAGAGGAAGTTTTCACTGGAAATAGCAATACTGTGCTTAGTATATCTATGAGGACCATGTACAGATCAACAATTGCAATGTCCATCTAACAAGTTTTTTTGGTTCCAATAAAAACAAACAAACAAAAAGTTTGTGGGAAATGCTTCATCTAGAAATATAATTTTGTTGACAATATATTTTTTAAGATTTTATTTATTGATATTTAGAAAGAGGAGAGAGACAGAAAGAAAAGGGAATGGAGAGGAGCAGGAAGCATCAACTTAGAGTAATTGCTTCCCATAAGTGCCTTGACCGGGCAAGCCCAGGGTTTCAAACCAGCAACCTCAACATTTCATGTTGAATACTTTACCCATTGTGCTATCACAGGTCAGGCCAATGGTATTTCTTTGTAAGAAGAATATCACATTTGTTTGTTTTTTTATTCATTTGAAAAATCAGATTATGTTTGAATTCCAGTTGAATTTCAATTTAATTTAAACGCTTGGTCACAAAAGAGTAAATAGCATGATTCCTTTTCTCAGTGAGCTTACAGTTGGCTTACATGTATGAGGGTAAATAAAAAATTAAATAAGGCCCTGGCTGGTTGGCTCAGCGGTAGAGCATTGGCCTGGAGTGCGGGGGACCCGGGTTCGATTCCCGGCCAGGGCACATAGGAGAGGCGCCCATTTGCTTCTACACCCCACCCCCCTCCTTCCTCTCTCTCTCTCTCTTCCCCTCCCACAGCCAGGGCTCCATTGGAGCAAAGATGGCCCGGGCGCTGGGGATGGCTCCTTGGCTTCTGCCCCAGGCGATAGAGTGGCTCTGGTCGCAGCAGAGCGACGCCCCGGAGGGGCAGAGCATCGCCCCCTGGTAGGCAGAGCGTTGCCCCTGGTGGGCATGCCGGGTGGATCCTGGTCGGGCACATGCGGGAGTCTGTCTGACTGTCTCTCCCCGTTTCCAGCTTCAGAAAAATACAAAAAAAAATTAAATAATATAATGGTTTGTGTTACACATTAAATATGGAGCATCATAAGAGAATGCATGATTAGTAGAAATAAAAAGATAGACAAGGTAGTGAGTCACATTTAAGTGCATATATGTGTATGAATTAAATTACCACACACATGTATGTCTTCCAGAAATGCGCTATACCAAGTTGAAGTCCCACCAAGACAGGCAGAGCTGCTTCTTCGTTTTGGGATACAGAGAAGGGAGTTGAGAAAAATATGTTCTTTCCATAAATCATCTAAAATCTGAGAGGACAACACTATCCACCCATGTGCCACTGAAACACCCCAATCCTCATCTTCACATTGGCTTAAATCTCAACAAGATTAAGGTAAAGTGTATTCTAAAGGAGAGATTCTTCCCCTCAATTTGGATCTGAAGAACACAGTCTGACAGCCAAATCAGACATCTGGTAATAACCAGAGATTCCTGACATGATTGCTTGGTGAGTCATTTTCAGATCTCTTAAATCCGTGAAGTGTACCAATTTCTTTTCTTTCTTTCTTTTTTTTTAGCTAGAAAAGCTTCATAGTGTTGGCCTTCCTATAAAAACATGATTAATAGTCACTTCTTGATTAGATCCAGATTTCTATAGAGAGTAATAAACAGGTAGTTTTGTTCTTTCTTTCCCACTGAGAACTCAAGGAAAGAACGTCATTTAATTTCTTTTTTATACCTCTAAGAGATTCTTTGTGACTTTGTCCACTGAACTTGTAGACTTCACAGGGAGGTGCCCTGTGCTTTCAATACAAACTTGCATCCTAAAGCTCTTTTGAAATGGGCCAAAAAGAGTATAAACCAAAGAGATGGTGGGCTTGAAAGATGGTTTTTCCAATCAACAGCTCAATTTAATATCTCTTTACCTTATATAAATTATTAACATTTATTAAAGCTTATAAAAATGTGGACTGGAGGCATTGCTAATTGGTCTAGAAATTCTAAGTGTACTTGAACTACCCTGGCATTAAGACATATTTAGGACATCATAGGTCAGGTCAAAGTAAATAAACTAAAAGGAATTGACATATGAGAGAATACTGTTCATGAATATTTCAGGCATTTGTGAATTTCAACCAAATATTATCAGCTTTGATTTTAGTAGCATAAACCATACCCAGAACACAGTAATCCTCCTAATTGAATGGTGTAAATGTCTTTTTCACACTATTTTATGATTTATATTTTATTTATTGGAATTATTTGTATATTACTCTGTCAAAGTATATTTGTGACTGTTATGTTTAGTTAACAAGATAACACTGTACAGTGAAGAAGCTCAACAAACAATACCTTAACTAAATGTTCAAGGTTAATATCACCAATAATAACATGTAAGAACATCATGTTCCTTCTAATATGATCATGCACAAAGAATATATCATTTTTATGGTATTCTTTCCAAAATGTATAACCTCAACCTAATTATAAAAAAACATAACACAAACACAAATTGAGGGCATTTTACAAAAGTAGTTGACATTATTCTTCAAAATGTCAAAGTCATGAAAGACAAGGAAAGACTAAGGAACTATCAGACTGAGAGAGACTAAGGAGACATGACATGTCAATTCAACATGGGATCAAGAAAGAGAAAAAGAACATTAGTGAAAAACTGGTAAAATCTTAGTTGATTTCTGAGTTTTGATCACTGATTGTATGGTTATGTAGAATGTTAACACTGGAGGAAGCTAGGTCAAGGGTATTTGGTAACTTCTTGCACTGCTTTTTTTTTTTAAAGAAAATTTAGTTTAACAGGGTGACATCAATCAACAAGAGTACATAGATTTTGGGTAAAGATCTCCACATTATTTGGACAGTCGATTGAGTTGTATATCCATCATCCAAAATCAAATCATTCTCCATCATGTTATGTTTGTATCCCTCTTTATATCCTTCCCTTTGTACTGCTTTTGCAACTCCATTCTTCAAATAGTAGGGTCATGTGATAAAAACCTCCCGTAGTTTTCAATTAATGACAAGGCTACACGTGATCTAGGCCCATCTACCTCTGTAAAATCATCACCAACATTTGTCTTTTACACTCCAGGCCATTAGCTAACAATTAATCAAATCAGGCACCCCTTTCTTTGTGGTTTTTATGTTGGCTGGAAAGTTCTCTCAGAGATACTAGAGCTCAGCTTGACTGAATTTTAAACTTGTCATTCAGGGCTTTTCTCAAGTATCACCACCTCAGACTAGAAATTCCAATTTCTCTGCTAACACAGCAACCTCATCCTATTCCATCATTCTTTATAGGAACCAATGTTTTCTTAAATGCTATTACATTTCTACTTGTTTATGTCTTTCTTTATTAGAATGTAAGATTCACAAGAGCAATTTTTTTTGGCTGACTTGATCATTGATATATATATATATATAGATATAGATATAGATATAGATATATATAGTAGATGCTCTAAAATATTCAGAAATGAATGAACAATTTCTCTTGTTTTCCTCAAGAGCCATGCACACTTACTTTCAAATGCTTTATTCATATTGAGTCATTAATATTTGAGTGTGAGTAAATCATTATACAATCTTTTATTGAAAAGGGGATTAACATAGTAATATATGCAAAGGACATGTTATTAAATATAGAATTGAAAATAGTTCTGATTTTTAAATTCTATTATAACAATAAAATGTGAGTACCATAAAGAAGCTTAGTGAGGCAGGGTATATAGCATAGTACTTAAGCATTTGAGACTTTCATGGATGAATCTTACTTGGCAAATTACCACCATATACTTATTGTGATTTTGGGCAAGTTACTTATTTACTATGTTTCAGTTTTCTCACCAATAATTTAGCAATAATATTAAAATGACAATTAGCACATTAGAATTTTATGAGACTTAAATAAGAAATTTTAATAGAAGAAATGCTAGATTAAATATATTAGTTCTATTTAGCTTTCATTCTTTGCTTTAATCTTCTAGAATTTATGAATTTTGAGACTCAAAAGAGTTAGTTGCTTTTACTATGTGGAGGGTTAACAATAGAGTAATAATAGATACCTGGACAATAAATAATATCTTCATGTGTGACTGCTTTCTGGGGGTGTTTATATTACTCTGGGAGTGTATAATAAATTGAAGTGTTAAGGTAAAGAATTAGATAACTTATGATAATATTCAGTTCTTGATCATTGATAAATAAAAAGAATTTGGAGAACAAAACTTATTTTCCAAGGATTTGGATTGGATTCAGGTTTCTTTGGACCGTACTAGAAATACAAATTTAGGTAACAAAGCTATATATTAGTCCAAAGTGGTTATGAATTCTTCAGAGAGATGCTCCTCTCCCATTTTTCCCTTTGTCCAATACCAAGTTCTCAATGTTTGCTTCTATAGATGGATGTATTTCTAGTTCATCCAAATATGTCAGGTTGTACTATTTGTTAATTGATTATTAGCTATTCCATTCATCTATAATAACTATCTTTTTCTTTAATGTTGATAGTGCACTCTAGTGTCATAAATCATTATTTTATTGTTAATGGCAAGCTTCTTGACAATTAGGTACAAAACCTTTGGAAACTGATCTGAGACATGTGTAGATCAGGAAAGTATTAGCTCTGCTGGACAACATTTAGTCACATCCTTCCTCATGGTAATGACCTTCCTTTTTTTTCATTGGCTATTTTATGAAATTTAAAGCAACCAAATTGCAAGGACAGTTCTAGAGAGCATTGTCATTAGTTTGAGCTATCATTATTGAAACAGCTTCCAACTACCAACATCTCTGTGGTGAGATGTGTGAGGAAGAGTGGGCCAGGCTTTTCTCTTTTCCTGCTGGTGTTTGTTTTTGCCTCTGATGATATTCCCTGCTCAGTAATATATACTTTGACTTTGTGACCTGTGTTCCTGCAATAATTCTTTGATGGAAAAATCCAGTAACATAGCCAAGAGTTAGTTCTTCCTCTGGCCCCACGTGCCTGGCCCAGAGATCATAGCTTTTCAGTTTAACAAACAATTCTAGCTGGTAACTGTGTTAGTCATGCAGAACTCCTTCCTCAATGCTTGGTCAATGGTGCATCATTTAGTTTCCAAGTTCAAGATTTCAGTTAATTTATGAAGAGTGGAGGATTAATGCAACCTACATGAATAGCAACCAATAAGCTGGTATAGTAATCTATATTTTTGGAGTACAAAACAGGATGGTGGGGCTGGGATAGCAATAGAAGAATTGAGGAACAAGGGGAAAATTTATTCTTTTAAAGGGTAGAAAAAATTCATTGGCTAAAATTACCACTGACACTCTAATAGAGATAATCAAACTTAGTGATGACAGAAAATAACATTTGTACTGTTTGTTTCTCTTGGGACGTGGGGCACTAGATTGTATCATAAATATCTGTGGACATGTTACTATTCTGCCTTGCATTATCTGTGAGGCTGCAACACATGTCTTGATTTCTGTATTAGGAAGCTATAAGTATTTATGAGTATTTAAAAATTACGTTTGACCCTTGTTTACTGCTGAAGGAAACATAAAATTGTGCAAGCACTATGTAAAACAGTGTGTTGGTTTTTCAAAAATTAAAAATAGAATTACCGTATGATCCACTAATCCCACTTCTGGTATATATTCAAAATAATTCAAAACAGGGGTCTTGGAGAAATATTTGCGCACCTACATTCACGGCAGCATTATTAACAATTATAAGTAGAAGCAACCTATCAGACCATCAACAGATAAATGGATAAACAAAATGTGGTGTGTGTGTGTGTGTGTGTGTGTATGATGAAATATTATTCAGCCTTAAAAAGTAATGAAATTCTGATACACAGTACAGCATAGATGAACTGGGAAAACATTATGCTAACTGAAATAAGCTAGTCACAAAAAGAAAAATAATATGTTATTCCACCTACACAAAAGTAACTAAAGTAGTTAAATTTGTAGAAATATAATAATGATTACCAGTGACCAGGAATAAGGGCAAAAAAGGGGACTTGTTATTTAACTTGCTATTAACGTTTTCAGCTCTGCAAGACAAAAAGTTCTGGGGATCTGTTTTACAGCAATGTGAACAAAAGTGCTTAACACTACTGAACTGCATACTTAAAAATAATGAGTGACATACATTTTTATGTGTTTTTTTTTATCACACAAACACACAAAGAAACATGTTTGCAAAATGAGGGAAAGATCCTTTTCTGCCTATCTTATGAGATTGATATGAGGAACAGATAAAGGCAGCATATACTCATGAAACAATGCATGATCAAGGATCATTGTTACAACGTAACATGCAATAGCAAATGGTTGGAAACCATACATGGTTCATCAATAGAGGATGATTTACACAAATGGTAGCATATCCATAGAATGGAGGACAATGTAACTATAAAAACAAATGATGAGAAAGTTCTCTATATAAAACACTTTCTAAGAGGTTAAGAAAAATGAAACAAATTGCAAAAAGAATGTATAGTGTGATATCTTTTTGTGTAAGAAACAGGATAATATAAATATATATTTGTATATTTCTGTGTTTTTATAAAGAAATTCTAGATAAATACTAAAGAAACTCCTAATATAGTTATTTATCTTTCATGAGGAGGAAATGAAGTGGATGGGCAAGGGTGGCAGTGAGACTTTTCATTGTTTTTCTCTTTAGAATATTTTGATTTTTGAAACATTAGAATGTATTGACAATCTTTGGAAAAGGTAGTATAGTATGTGAAAAAGATTTTGAAAGCTGTAAAGCATAATATGTAAAAGACATTGTTTCAATGGTTATTAATAATGTATCAATGATAATTTTGTACTTCATAGACATCTGGTCCATCAGTATGTCATCAATCAAACCCCTTTCTGTTGTGTGTTATATACCTAAAAAGAAAAGATTCAATTTAGCTACTCTTTCCCGTGCTCTTGTAAAATTGGGTGGTTTTGATTTGGCATACTCTGATTCACCTCCTTTCCCTCTCACAAGATCTCTCTTGTACTCAAATAGTTTGATTTCTAAATTCCAGTTGGAGAAAACACCTATTACTCCATTGACAGCCAGAGCTGGTATAGCCAATAAAGTTGGCAGGCAATCATCATCTTGTTTCCTCCTGTGCACTCCTCCCTTACTGCACAGTGGGTGAAGAGGGAGGGAGATCAGTGCCCCTAAAGAGAGATTGCTGTTCTTTGATCAAAATCACAGCTAACCTCAGCCTAAGGTGAAATACTTCCTAAGACAGTGGTTCTCAGTGAGGATGGGAAGCAATTTTGCCTCTCAGGGGACATTTGGCAATGTCTAAAGATATTTTTGATTGTCATGACTAGGGGAAGGGATGTTGCTGGTATTTAAAAGGTAGATGCCAGAAATGCTGCTAAACATCCTACAACACAATAAATAATCCCCCACAGCAAAAAACTTATCTGCTCAAATGTCAATAGTGCTGCCGAGGTTGATTTACCCTGACTTCAGAAAAAGGTCATTTTACCAGAGGACTTTTAAAAAGCATAAAGCCTTTAAGATGTATAGGTATAACTTTTCTCATAGTAAAATATCAGGACCGTGACAATCAGTGGAAGAATATCTCTGGCCAAGGACTCTTTAATGGTTCCTTTCAAAGCATATCACTGTGTGTGTCAGCTCAGTCCTTCTATTCTTCATGCTCCTCTTGCTCACAGAAGAATATTGATTAATGAATTAGTTTGTTTCACCTGTACATGGCATGCTAACTCCTAACAGTATGAGTCCTGTTTTCCTAGAGTGTTCTGCCACCCTAAATATGAGTTCTGCCACTTTGAATATGATAACCTTCTCAGCCCTCCACCTGACTGACAACTCTTTTCTTTTTTTCCCCAGCAGGGGTCATGTTTATGGGTTATGTGTCTGTTCTCCTGTTGTGGTGTGAGCTCATTAAGAAGGTACTCTTTTTTTCTTTTACTTTACATATAGTAAATGCTCAGCAAATGTTTGTTGAATCGATGAAGGATCTCAGCTTTAGAATATGGGGAAAAAATCTTATTTCAAAGAGAATACCCATACCATACATTGATTACATTGTTAATAAAATCACATATTTTGTGTGTGTATATTTTTTTCTCTCAATAAAACATAGATGATCTAAGACAGTACAGCTTTATGAGAAGGAAAGTATGTTAAGTTGGCTAAAGGGAATTTCCTCTGTTGATATTAGCTATCAGCTTCACAAGTTTTTAAAGTTTTCTTCTCAAGCATTTTGTGTAGCACTCAATATAATTGAATGCCCTTTTTATACAAAGCACTATATCACATTTTTAGATATACTAGGAAGCATTAGAACAGTTTGTACAATTCTAACTGTGGTTGCAAATATGAGAAATTTAATCTTAAAAAGTAGTTTATAAATAATATGATTCCAAGATGGCTGTAGAATGGGTCAAAGCTACAATCACTTGCTCTTGGTCTCAACCAGATTTACAGCTAAATTATAGAGCAACCAACCTGAATAACCAAATGAAGGATAACTGAACTGAAATATAACAAAAGATTGGCAGAAAAAGCCACATGGAGACAGATAGGAAGAACAGAGACACAGAAAAGGCTGCCCCTTGCTTCCACATGTGGAAGCTGAGAAACTGGAGGGATATAATGGTTGCAAAACTCCCTTCCTCCAGGAGCATGGGATCTCAAACCCACACAAAGATCTCCAACCCAGTGCAACAGACATGGAAAGAAGAGCCTGCTACAGTCTGGTGGTGAAGTAAGTGAGAATTTAGTATACCCACAGAGAGAAGGGAGTCAGCTAGAGACCCAGACACCACCTTTCCAGGGTCACATATTCCTACTGTTATATCACCAGCATCGGAAGTGCACTGCCTCGTCCTCCAACTCTGGTAATGTTACTCTGCTATGCTTGGGTCATGTAAAGAGGTCTGCTGGCTGCACCCATAAGGGACCTTTGGGGAGCTCTTTTTTAGGAGAAGCTCTTGGCAGAGACTCAGACAGTGATTGAACTATGTAGCTTTGGAAAAGGGATTATTCCTCTCCACCTCCAGTGCACAGCCAACATTCCCCCACCCCCATCTTTTGAATCATTTGGACTTCCTGGCCACTTTGTGATCCCGCCTTGCTGAGTTTAATCATGTAGGTAAGAGATCAAAATATATGGCAGATCTGAAACTTTTAAAGTGCATCTCCTAGGGAGCCTTTTGTCCAAAAATCAGATAGGAAGGTTCTGGATTGTATAGCTATATTGCAGGAGTGAGGCACTCCTATCTCCCCTGTGAGCTCAGTCTGCATTACCCTGAAAAGGAAAATAAGTACCTACCAAACTTGTGGGCACTACCCACAATGGGAGACTGGATCTGTCTCCAAAGTCCCAATGGCCTTTTCTGCTGAGCTCAGTTCTGCAGAGGGAAAGGGAATACTCTTTGAAACTGGGCCAATAAGAGTGTGTCTCCCTTGGAGGCTATTATTGGGACAAGAACACAGTGTTTAGCCCCCTCCTGTGGGCTCAATGGGCACCACTCCTGATGGAAGACTCTTTGATCTGTCCTTCCGAGCCCTGGTGGCTTTGCCTTCCTGAGCTTTACCTGCAGAGGGAATTACCTGTGCTCAATCTGAACCTCTTGGGGAGCTAGATTGGAGACTCCAGCAGAGACTAAGTAGTCTGGCTCTGGTTAGGGGTCACTGTCCCCTCATTGCTTGCCTGATTGTGTGGCCCACAAGTCCCAGTCCCACTAGCCCCATCTTCCAATTTACCCCAACCTACTGAACTCATGACCTGTGAAAGAGTCTGTGGGTCATAGTTGGCCTGAGCCCACTATACTATCTTCTTCAGAAGGCTCTGAAGGGAGACCAGGTAACCTCAAGAGGAAGCAAAGTAGCCAAACAGTGGAGGCAAACATCAGGGAGCCTTAGACATTTTTTAGATTTGCCCCCAGCTATAAGCTGGAGGAAGCCAACCCTTGTATACAGACAGACCCCTCCCAGGTATAGTCAGGCCCAGTAGACACAGCTACAAACAGTGAATAGTATGGTGCCTCCAGACATAGACATAGGCCAGTTACATACAACATCTGATATTAACCCATATCTGAACCCCACCCAAGTGGACCTAGAACCAACACAACCAGAGGTTGACCATATCAGAGGTTGACCCAACTAGCCACATGAGTGGTATACCCAAAAAGGGATTCCAGAAGGCACCAAACTCTGCTGGGAGTAAATCTGCTTCAGGAGGCAATCCCTGTACAGTGACTCATACACAGTAATCAAAGTTTATCGTATAGCCAACCAGGCTGAAGTGTTAAATCATCCACTAATAGGCCAACAGCTTTCAAAATTCAACTACAACAGGAGCGTGCACATAACACACAAGAAACAATTCTGGAGGTCAGAGCTCAGGTAATCTGGAAGATTGTGCCACTGAGTCCAACAATAAAATACACCTTCATCATAAAGCCATCATAATGGGTTTGGGACTCTTATCAGATCTATCTAATATTCAGAGACAGAAATTGAGAGACAACGAAAGATGCTACAAAGGAAAGAACAAGATATATCTCCAGGAAAAGAATTAAATAAAATGAAAGCAATGAAAATACCAGATGCAGAGTTTAAAACAATGGGTATAAGAATGCTCAAGGAACATAAGAGAAGAATGGATGATCTCAGTGAGAACTTAAACAAAGAGATAAATCTTAGAGTAACAATGGATGGACATAATGAGCAATTAAATAAAGAGATAGCAAGTATCAAAAAGGACATTAATATCATAAAAAGAACCATCAGAAATGACAAATACAATATAAGAAATGAAGATTGCTCTCGAATGAATCAACAGCAGGCTAGATGAAGGCAGGATCAGATCAGTGATTTAGAGGACAAGATAAAAGGAAGTACAGAAGCAGAACAGTAAAAAGAAAAGAGGCTCAGAAAGACTGAGTAAACTCTAAGAGAGCTCTGTGACAACATGAAGAGAAACAACATCCACATCATAAGGGTTCCTGAAGGAGAATGAACAAGGGATAGAGGACCTGTTTGAAGAAATCATAGCTGAAAACTTTCATAAATTGATGAAGGAAAAAGTCACACAAGTTCAAGAAGTACAGAGTCCTGTTAAAGAGGAACCCAAGGAGGCATATACCACAACACATCATAATTAAAGTGCTAAAGTTAAGAGACAAAGAAAGAATAGTATAAGCTACAAAAGAAAAGCAGTTAATTACCTACAGAGGAGCCCCCAAAACGATGACATCTGACTTCTCAACAGAAACACTTGAGGTCAGAAGGGATTGGCAAGAAATATTCAAGGTGATGCAAAACAAGAACCTACAACCAAGACTACTGTATCCAGAAAACCTATCATTTAAAATTGAAAAAGAAATAAAAATTTTTCCAGACAAAAAAAGACTCAAGCAATTCATTACAACCAAGCCAGTACTGCAAGAAATGTTAAGGAATTCTCTATAAAAGGCAAAGAAAAAAATCTAGAAAAAGAGAATTGTAGATTTAAAGAAAAAAAATGGCAATTAATAAATACATATAAATAATAACCTTACATGTAAATGGATTAAATGCTCCAATCAAAAGACATAGGGTAGCTGCATAGATAAGAAAACAGGATCCATACATATGTTGTCTTCAAGATACCCACCTCCAAACAAAAGATACAAATAAACAAAGTGAATGGTTTAAAAAGTATTTCATATAAATGAAAATTTAAAAAAAGCTGGGGTAGCAATACTTATATCAGATAAAGTGGACTTTAAACAAAGGTTATATAGTAAGGGATAAAGAAGATCATTACATAATGATAAAAGGAGCAATACAACAAGAGGATATAACTATTGTAAATATTTATGCACCTAATATAATAGCACCTAAATATATAAAGCAGATTTTGGGGGCATAAAGGTCAAGAAGAACAGCAATACTATAATAGCAGGGGATTTTAGTACCCCACTAACATCAATGAGTAGATCCTCCAGACGAAAATGAACAAAGAGCCACCTTAAATGACACCCTAGAACAACTGGATTTAATTGATATCTTCAGAACCTTTCACCCCAATGCAGTGGAATAGACCTTCATTTTAAGTGCTCATGATACATTCTCCAGGATAGACCACATGTTAGGACACAAAAAAAGTTTCAATAAAGAAGATTAAAATCATATCAAGCATCTTTTCTGATATTAATGGCATAAAACTAGAATTCAACTACACTAGAAAAACTATAAAACAGTCAGAAACTTGGAGACTAAATACCATGTTATAAAATAACAAATGGGTTAACAATGAAATCAAGGAAGAAATAAAAAATTTCCTTGAAACAAATGAAAAGGAACACACAACTCAGAATTTATGGGACAGCAAAAGCAGTCCTGAGAGGGAAATTCATAGCATTACAGGCATACCTTAAGAAGCAAGAGAAACCTCAAATAAACAGCTTAACATTGCATCTAAAAGAACTAGAAAAAGAACAACAAATAAAGCCCAGAGGAAGTAGACGGAAGGAAATAATAAAGATCACACTAGAAATAAATGACATAGAGGCCAAAAAAAACCCCCCAAAAACAAAAAACAAAACAAAACAGTAATGAAACCAAAAGCTGGCTCTTTGAAAAAGTAAACAAGAATGACAAACCTTTAACTAGACTCATCAAGAAAAAAAGAGAAAGGACTCAAATAAATAAAATTAGAAATGTCAAGGGAGAACTAACAACTGACAGTGGAAATACAAAGGATTGTAAGAAAATACTATGAAGATATATATGTAAAAATATTGGAAAACCTGGGTGAAATAGATAAATTCCTAGAAACATACAATCTTCCAAAACTCAATCTGAAAGAATCAGAAATCCTAAACAGACTGATTACAACAAATGAAACTGAAACAGTTATCAAAAAACACCCAACAAACAAAAGTCCTGGACCGTATGGCTTCACAGGTGAATGTTATTAAACATTCAAAGAAGAACTAACATCTATACTTCTTAAGCTATTTCAAAAAATTCAAGAGGAAGGAAACCTCCAATATCTTTTTATGAGGCAAGCATTATCCTCATTCCAAACTAAGTAAAGACACTACAAGGAAAGAAAACTAGACTATAAGCCAATATTCCTGATGAACTTAGATGCTAAAATTCTCAACAAAAATATCAGCAAAAATCATACTCATGATCAAGTAGGATTTATTCTGGGGAGGCAAGGTTGGTACAATATTCACAAATCAATCAATGTGATTCATCACATAAAAAAAAGGAAGGAGAAAAATCACAAGATCATATCAATAGATGCAGAAAAAGCATTTGATAAAATCCAGCACCCAGTTATGAACAAAACTTTCAGCAAAGTGGGAATACAGGGAACATACCTCAGCATAATAAGGCCATCTATGACAAACCAACAGCCAACTTCATACTCAATGGACAAAAATTAAAAGCAAATGCCTTAATTTCAGGAACAAGGCAGGAGTGCCCCCTTTTACTACTCTTATTCAATGTAGTTCTGGAAATCCTAGCCACAGAAATCTGACAACAAGAATAAATAAAAGTCATTCAAATTGGAAAAAAAGAAGTAAAACTATCATTATTTGATAATGACATGATACATAGAAAACCTTAAGATCTTAGTAAAAAAACTACTAGACCCGATAAATGAATTCGGTAAGGTGGCAGCATATAAAATCAATATTCAAAATTTAGTGGCATTTTTATACACCAACAATAAACAGTCTGAAAGAGAAATGAAGGAAACAATCCCCTTCACTGTTGCAAAAAACAAAACAAAACAATAAAGTACCCAGGAGTAAATTTAACCAAGGTGGTAAAACACTTGTACTCGAAAAATTATAAGACAATGAAAAAAGAAATCAAGGAAGATACAAACAAGTGGAAGCATATACTGTGTTCATGGATAAGAAGGATGAACATCATTAAAATATCTATATTACCCAAAGCAATCTATAGATTCAATGCAATTCCTATTAAAATACCAATGGCATACTTCAAAGATATAGAAAAAATATTCTAAAAATTTACATGGAACCAAAAAAAACCAAACAAACCATGAATAGCCTCAGCAATCTTGAAAATGAAGACTAAAGTGGGAGGTATCACACTTCCTGATATCAAGTTATACTACAAGGCCATTCTACTCAAAACAGTTTGGTACTGGCATAAGAACAGGCATACAGATCAATGGAACAAAATAGAGAACCCAGAAATAATCCCACAATTTTATGGTCAATTGATATTTGACAAAGGAGGTAAAAGCATACAATGGAGTAGAGAAAGTCTCTTTAATAAATGGTGTTGGGAAAATTGGACAGGTACATGCAAGAAAGTGAAACTAGAACACCAACTTACACCATTCACAAAATAAACTCAAAATGGATAAAAGACTTAAATGTAAGTCATGAAACCATAAATATCTTGGAAGAAAACATAGGCAATAAACTCTCTGATATCTCTCATAGCAATACTTTTGCTGATACATTTCCACAGGAAAGTAAAATAAAGGACAAGATAAACAAATGGGACTACATTAAACTAGAAAGCTTTTGCACAGCAAAAGACACCATAAACAAATTAAAAGACTACCCACACAATGAGAGAACATATTCGCCAATATGTCTGATAAAGGGTTAATACCCTAAATTTATAAAGAACTGCTAAAACTCAACACCAGGAAGTTAAACAATTCAATTAAAAAATGGGCAAAAGAACTGAATAGACACTTCTCCAAAAAGGACATACAGATGGCCAACAGAGAAATGCAAATTAAAACCACAATGTGATACCACCTCACACCTGTCAGAATGGCTCTTATTAACAAATCAACATACAATAAGTGCTGACAAGGGTGTGGAGAAAAGGGGACCCTCCTGCACTGCTGGTAGAATGCAGACTTGTGTAGCCACTGTGGAAAACAGTATGGAGTTTCCTCAAACAATTAAAATCAGAACTACCTTTTGACCCAGCTATCCCATTTTTAGGAATATATCCTAAGAACACCATATCACTGATTCAAAACAAGATATGCATTCCCATATTTATTGCAACATTGTTTACAATATTCAAGCTGGAAAGAGCCCAAGTGTCATCAGTGGATGAGTGGATTAAAAAGTTGTGGTACATATACACAATGGAATACTATGTGGCCATGAAAAAAGAAGGTAATCTTACCTTTTGCGATGGCATGGATGGACCTGGAGATGATTATGCTAAGTCAAATAAGCCAGGCAGAGAAAGACAAATATCATATGATCTCACTTATATGTGAAATCTAATGAACAAAGTGAACTGAGGAACAGAATAGAGGCAGAGGCAATGTTGGGCAAATGAGTTTTAAAATTTGTGTATTTTTGAGTTTGCGCACTTTTATTGTTAAAAATGGCACTGGACAGCCATGTTCCTGCTTGCTGCAATCAAGAGCAGGGCTGTTGATTGCAAATTGCAAATTACTTTCCTGTTTGAGAAGTGCCATTGTTACACTAATGTTTGCTGGAGGAGGGGTTTTGCACCAAAAGGTTTTAAAAAGAAAAAAAGAAGAAGGAGAAGGAAAACGAAGTTAAGATGGCAGAGTGCTGAAGGAGAAGCCAGTTTGTGCAGAGAGAAGAAGGGAGAAGATGTGCAGATTGAGAACCAAATGTGACTGAGACTGGTGGGGGGTCTTTGATTCTAGGTAAATCCAGAGAAGATTCTCCTGGTTGTGGAACTGGAGAATGTATCAGGGTTTTGGAGCCCTGTGTGTTTTCTCATCAGCTGGTGTGAGGCTAGAATAAAGCCATGGCCCACCAGTCTTTGGCTCCACTGTTTCTTTACCATCTGCCAAAGTTCAATGGGAACCTGCACCTGCATGGCCACAACGACAGCAGCTACTAGCCATATAGGCAGGGTCATAGGCAACAGAGGGTCAGCTGTCAGAGGGAAGAGGGATGAGGTGATGGGATCAGAGAAGGTAAAGGGAGTAGTGAAATTATATGTACATAACACATAGATACAGATAACAGGACAGCAAATCCCAAAGGGAAGGAGGGAGAGAGTTAGGGGAAGGGGGGCATAAGGGAGTAATGGGGGACAAGAGGGTAGGGTGAGGGAGTTATATTGAGTGGGACACTTGAATCCATGTTAAAACAATAAATTAAAACTAATAAAAATTTAAGAAAAAATAAAGCTATTATAAGCATTAATTATAAAAAAAACAGAAATGAAGAATACACTAAAGGAATCAGAAGAAGGTCAATGAAGTAGAAGATTAAATCAGTCATTTAGAGACAAAAATCACAGTAAGCATGCAAACAAAACATCAAAAAAAGAGAGAGAATTTAAGAAAAATGAGGAAAGTCTAAGGAACCTCTGGGATAAAATCAGGCCTAACAACATCTATATCATAGGGGTCAAAAGGAGAAGAAATTGAGCAAAGAATAGAAAACCTGTTTGATGAAATAATGGCTGAAATATTTTTTAATCTGGTGAAGGAAAAAGTCACACAGGTCCAGGAAAGCACAGAAATTTCCTATTAAGGTAATCCTAAAGAAGTTCACACCAAGACACATCAAAATTAAGACGGCAAAGATTAAAGGCAAAGAATCTTTTTTTTTTTTTTTTAATAAATTTTTATTAATGGTAATGGGATGACATTAATAATTCAGGGTACATAAAGAAAACATGTCTAGGTTATTTTGTCATCAAATTATGTTGCAAACCCCTCGCCCAAAGTCAGATTGTCCTCCGTCACCCTCTATCTAGTTCTCTGTGCCCCTCCCCCTCCCCCAACTCTCTCCCTCCCTCCCTCCCATGTCCTCCCTCCCCCCCCACCCTTGGTAACCACCACACTCTTGTCCATGTCTCTTAGTCTCATTTTTATGTTCCACCAATGTATGGAATCATGTAGTTCTTGTTTTTTTCTGATTTACTTATTTCACTCCTTATAATGTTATCAAGATCCCACCATTTTGCTGTAAATGATCTGATGTCATCATTTCTTATGGCTGAGTAGTATTCCATAGTGTATATGTGCCACATCTTCTTTATCCAGTCTTCTATTGAAGGGCTTTTTGGTTGTTTCCATGTCTTGGCCACTGTGAACAGTGCTGCAATGAACATGGGGCTACATGTGTCTTCACGTATCAATGTTTCTGAGGTTTTGGGGTATATACCCAGTAGAGGGATTGCTGGGTCATAAGGTAGTTCTATTTGCAGTTTTTTGAGGAACCACCATACTTTCCTCCATAATGGTTGTACTACTTTACAGTCCCACCAACAGTGAATGAGGGTTCCTTTTTCTCCACAGCCTCTCCAACATTTGCTATTACCCGTCTTGTTGATAATAGCTAATCTAACAGGAGTGAGGTGGTATCTCATTGTAGTTTTGATTTGCATTTCTCTAATAACTAATGAAGCTGAGCATCTTTTCATATATCTGTTGGCCATTTGTATCTCTTCCTGGGAGAAGTGTCTGTTCATGTCCTCTTCCCATTTTTTTATTGGATTGTTTGTTTGTTTGTTGTTGAGTTTTATGAGTTCTTTGTAAATTTTGGATATTAGGCCCTTATCTGAGCTGTCGTTTGAAAATATCAGTTCCCATATAGTTGGCTGTCTGTTTATTTTGATATCAGTTTCTCTTGCTGAGCAAAAACTTTTAATTCTGATGTAGAAGGCAAAGAATCTTAAAGGCAACAAGAGAAGACAATTAGTTACCCACAAGGTAGCTCCTATAAGAATGTCAGCTAATTTGTCAACAGAAGCACTTCAGGTCAGAAGGGATTAGCATAAAATATTAAAAGTGATGAAAAGCAAAGACCTACAATGAAGAATACTCTATCAATCAAGGTTATTATTTAAAATTGAAGGCAAAACAAAGATCTTTCCAAATCAAAAGTAAATAAATAAATAAATATGTAGATTTATCATCACCAAATTAGTATTGCAAAAAATATTAAAGAGCCTGCTTTAAGAAAACAAATAAAAAACAAAAAAAATACATAAAGAAAGGAAGATATGTTTAAAGAATAAAATGGCAATAAATTGACCTATCAATAATAACCTTAAAAGCCAATGGGTTAAATGCTCCAATCAAAAGACATAGGGTAGCCAAATGGATAAGAAAACATGACTTATGTATCTGTTGTCTACAAGAGACCCATGTGAGAACAATGATACAGACTGAAAGTGAAGGGATGGGAAAAAAACATTCTGTACAAATGGAAACAAACAAACAAACAAAAGCCAGGGCAGCAATACTTATATCTGACAAAATGGACTTTAAAACAAAAGTCATAACAAGAGACAAAAAGGTCACTATATAATATTAAAAAAATCAATCCAACAAGAGGATATAAACATTATAAACCATATGCACCCAATACTGGAGCACTTAACTATATAACGAAAATCTTGGTAGGTATTTAGGGAGAGATTAACAGCACTAAAGTCATTGTAGGGGGGTTTTAACACCTACTGAGATCAATGGATAGATAGGTTTATCACACAAAAAGTCAACCATGAAACAGTTCCCTTAAATGACACACTGGATTGGGTGGATTAAATTGATGTTTACAGAACATTTCATCCCCAAACAGCAGAATATACATTCTTCTCAAGAGTACATGGAACATTCTCAAAAATAAACCACATGTTAGGACACAAAATAAGCCTTAATCAGTTCAAAAAGATTGAAACCATGTCAAGTATCATCTGTGACCAAAATAGCATAAAATTAGAATTCAACTACAAAAATAATAATAAAAGAACTAAAAAACATTCAAGTACTGAAGACTAAATAACATGTTATTAAACAGTGGGTTTACAATGAGATCAAGAAAGAAATAAAAAATTACCTGGAAACAAATGAAAACAAACACACACCATCCAAAATCTATGCAACAGAGCAAAGGCAGTCCTGAGAGGAAAGTTTATAGCATCATAGGCCTTCCATAAGAATCAAGAAAAATTTCAAATAAATAATCTAACCCTACACTTAAAATAACTAGGAAAAGAAGTCCAGAGTAAATAGAAGAAAAATATAATGCAAATCAGAGCAGAAGTAAGTAATATAGAAACTAAAAAACCAATGCTAAAGATCAATGAAACCAAGATCTAGTTCTTTGAATAGATAAACAAAATTGGCAAACTTTAACCATACTTATCAAGGAAAAAAAAAAGAAAGGACCTAAGTAATTAAAATCAGAAATAAATGAGAACTAACAACTGACACCACAGAAATACAAATGAATCTAAGAAAATACTATGAACAATTATATGCCAACAAATCAGACAACTTGTATAAGATGAATAGATTCCTAGAAATATACAATATTTCAAAACTAAATCAGAAAGTACCAGAAAACCTGAACAAACCAATTACAACTAAGGAAATTGAAGCAATAATCAAAAACTCCCAGCAAACAAAAGTCTTAGTCCAGATGGCTCCACAGACAAATTTTACTAAACATTCAAAGAACTATATTTCTCAAACTATTCCAAAAAATTAAAGAGAAGGGAAGACTTTTAAGCTTCTTTTATGAGGTCATCATTATTCTAACTCCAAAATTAGATAAATGGGTGCTGGGTTGTTTCAAATGCTTTTTCTGCATCTATTGATACAATCATGTAATTTTTATTCTTCATTTTGTTTATGTGATGTATCATATTTATTGATTAACAAGTATTTAGCAACCTTGTATCCCTGGCATAAGTCCCACTTGATCCTGGTGTATGATTTTTAAAATTTATTGCTGGATTAAGTTTTCTAATAAAGTGGAAATAGAAGAATGGTACCTCAATATAATAAAAGCAATATACAGTATGACAAATGTACAGCCAACATTATACTCAATGCAAAAAAACCTATAAACATTTCCCTTATATCAGGAAAAAGACAAAGATGTGCACTTTCACCACTCTTATTCAACATAATACTGGAAGTACTAGCCACAGCAGACAAGAAGAAGAAATAAAAATAATCCAAATTGGTAAGGAAGAAGTAAAACTGTCCTTATTCACAATTGACATGATATTATACACCGAAAACCTGAAAGACGCTACCAAAAATCTACTAAATCTAATACATGTATTCAACAAAGTATCGAGATACAAAATTAATATTCAGAAATTTGTATAATTTTATACACCAATAATGAACCATCAGACAGAGAAATTAAGTAAAAAATTACCCATTTACCATTGCAACAACAACAAAATATGGGGTACCCAGAAATAAATTTAACCAAGGTGGTAAAAGACTTGTACTTTAAAAATTATAGAATATTGGGAAAAAAACTGAAGAAAATACAAATAAGCAGATAGAAAAAATTAACAATTAAAATTTCCATACTACTCTAAGCAATCTACAGATTCAATGCAATTCCTGTTAAAATATCCATAGCATATCTCATATATCTAAAGTAAATATTCCAAAAATTTATATGAAACTGCAAAAGACCCAGAATAATCTCAGCAATCTTGAAAGAAAATAATAAAGTTGAAGATATTGCAATAATTGATATCACACCATACTACAAGGTCACTGTGATTAAAACATCCTGGTGCTGGCATAAGAACAGGCATGTAGATCAGTAGAACAAGACAGATAGCCCAGAAATATATCCACCTTTTTATGGTCAGTTAATAGTTCACAAAAGAGGAAAGACAATCTCCTCAATAAATGGTGTTGGGAACACTGGACAGGCACATGAAAAAAAGAAAGAAGAAAGGAAAGAAAGAAAGAAAGAGAGAAAGAAGAAAGAAAGAAAGAAAGAAAGAAAGAGAGAGAGAGAGAAAGAAAGAAAAAGAAGAAAAGGAAGAAAAGAAGCCAGACAACCAACTTACACTACACACAAGAATAAACTCAAAATGTATAAATGACATAAATGTAAGTCACAAAACCATAAAAATTTAAGAAGAAAACATAGGCAGTATATGTTTTAATAGGTTTTCCAGTTGTTTCTGATGCACACTAAAGTTTGAGAACCACTAGTCTCTAGTAATTATATCATTAGGAATGTTACCTTTTAGTTATTCAGTGTCATCTTTATGACGACCTAGAGGACAAAATTTCTTTCTAGTATACTTTTTTGAGCATTTTAAAAATCTTAGAAAGACAGTAAATTATGTAACTACTTAGTTTCCTTTTTCTCAAAGACTGCTGAAAAGCTAGGATTACATCAATGTCTTCCATAAGAGAACGCATTACGGCATATATTGTTGAATTAATTTCTCTCTGTTTTTATATCCTTATCTTTTTTCTCATGTATATTCAATTTATCTATTTTATTACATTTTGTGTCACCCTAAGTTATTTAATTTTTTGAAAATGTAAAATCTAAATATCTCAGTGTCAAAGTATTAGTATCCGTTATATGTCAATTAAGGCTAACTAAGACCAGGGCATTTGATATTACAGTAGCGGTTAAAATGTTCCCTTTTCTTATTCCAATTTATTTCTCATCTCTGGATTTAATTGTCTGTGCAGCAGGCAATGTTAAGTTAGGTAGTCTATATATTTTCTCTGGAGAAAGAGTTTAAAAGAGTCCACATACTATAAAGGTCTTTAGGAACTCCAGTTTCTAACACCCTGAATCACTCCTAAAAGGTCATACCAGTTGGCTGCTTTGTTTACACTGTGATCATTTCAAAAATATTACTTCTCTTGCACAATAGATGTGTTCCTAGAAGGTTATACATAATTTGAACCACATTTATACCCTATATCAATATTTAAAGATATTTTATTGTAAATCCTTCAGTACTAAAAAGAATTGGCTTTGGCTGCAATGTATCTGTTTTGAAATCAGATTTTCTAGCATCAGAATTTATATAATATATATAGTGATATTTATTTGCATATGGCTTATGGAATCTAAACTTGCTTTTTCAATGAACCAAGGTAGAAGAGTTGCCTCAATTCTGGAAATGGCAAAAGTTCTTATAAAAAGTAGAGGAAAAGCCTAAGAATCAAAACACCAAAAATTTAATAAGGTGTTGGTTTTTCATTGGTGAAAGTTTGAGTCTGATGATAACAATGGAGTTTTTGTGAGGGGCTCATTTAGACAAACTTTAAACAACAACAACAACAAAAAAGGCACAACAGTATTAAGCCAAACCACACCATTACATACTAGGAATTTTTGAAAGCACAATAGAACATTCCAAGATAAAATATTAGGTCATTTCAGGGGTTGAGGTAGGGTAAAGTGAACTAAATTAGTCCTCAGATTGTTTTTTTTTTAATGGGAGGGGGTAGGTAGAGAGCTAAAATGTGTTCTTGAGTGGCGAAAACACAAGAAGGGGTACCAGGAACCATAGAGCATTCATTTGTTTAATAAATATATATTGCAGCTCTGTCCATTTGGCTCAGTGGGTGGAGCATCAGCCCAGTGTATGGATGTCCTAGGTTTGATTTCTGGTCAGGGCACATAAGAGAAGTGACCATCTGCTTCTCTCCCTCTTCCTCGCCTACAGCCAATGGCTTAATTGGTTTGAGCACTGGCCCTGGGTGTGGAGGATAGTTCAGTTGGTCTGAGTGTATCAGCCTCAAGCACTGAGGGTAACTCGGTTGATTTGAATATTGGCCCCAGATGGGGTTGTTGGGTGGATCCCAGTCAGGGCTCATGCAGTAGTCTGTCTCACTATCTCCTCTTGTCTTACGTAAAAATAAACAAACAAATAAATATATATTGCATGCTTACTATATGTCTTCTTTTTATTCCTTTCTTTTTCTTTGCCTCTTTATCTCAGTCTGGTATGTGGGACACTAAAATTTAAGAAGAACTAGCAAAGTCAGAGTTAGTGCAGAGCAGGAAAAAATGAACTCATCCAGTTCTATTTTGGGAAATTGACTGGGAATAAAACAGGGGCATGCTCCAATTTCAGAGTCAATTAGCATAGAGAGATGGAAACACAACCTAAGTCTGTGTTATCCTGAGAACTCCCTGGCTCCAGGACAAGAACAGAGGGCCCAGTGGAATTTAAAATAGGGCTTGTATTTCCCTCTCCTGATGTCCAAGGAACATCAGGTTAAGGGGACCTTATAGAATCATTTAACCCTAGATGCCATTTGTGTTGCTAGTCATAATGGCATGCAAATTATCCTTGTTGGACAAAAACTACTCTGATTTTTAAAGACCTCAGAAGAGTGATAGGAAGGTTGATAAAAACATCTTTATTCATATATTCTGGTATTGAACAATTTTTTATATTGCAAATCTCATCCTCTTGGTTGACTTGAATCTCCCATTCTATAATTCCTTCCTATTTTCTCTTTCTTGCCTTTTACTTTAGTATCTAAAGAAAAAGGAGACCACCATATACTTTCCAGTTAAACATTATACATTATATGAACTTCTTTGGAAACAGAGCTATAGATGTGCATTGGTAAACTAGAGATAGCACAAAGTTTACTGTAAACCCCAAATGATTTTCTACTGCCATGTTATGTTCCATATGTGTGCATTGCCTGGAACACATCCTTAAACCTTCACTGAGTTCCTCCCCACATTAAATAAAGTAATTTGAAATTTTAATTTTCTCTGAGTCAGCCTGGGGTCATCTATTAACATAATAAACACAAATATGTTCTTGGTGCCATCACTGAGTCATTGCTGAAAATATGAAATCCCTATAGACCTATGAATAAGGGGAACAACAAGTTCAACAAGTTGATGTTTCTCTCTCTCTAAACATCAATTAAAATAAATAAATAAATGAATAGAAATAAGGCACAAAGGAACATAAATAACATAAGATGAATTATCAGGCAACCTAGGAAACGAATTCAAGTTTCTTACCTCATTATCTATAGCTTACATCTCCCTAACATACTGTGCACTAGAAAGAGATACATCTGTGTTCACATGTAGATAATGTGACCTTAGGTAAACTGCTTTTCTGAGCTTCTGTTTCCTTATTAGTAAAAATATAATAAAGCATCTCTCAGAGTGTTTTTCTGAGGATCAGTAAAAAATTGATATTAAGACAGTAGGGAATATAATTGGATGCTCAATAAATGGTAGTTATTTTATAAACATATTTACTATGCCTTCTAATTATTTTTCTTAATGATTCCCACTCTAAAATAAACATGTGTTTATTACTAATAAGCTTCCAGTTGTCTAATACTACATACACTGAAGAGATAGGGGCTGTTCAACAGGGAACTGTAATGAGAACAGGGGATCTTGACCTTGGACACAAGTCCAGGCCATGAGAAAGCAATCTTTTAGGTCTCTCTCTCTCGTCTCTCTATTTTCCCATACTTTCATATCCTCAGTTTCCAGTCAATACTCATAGGTGATACATTGTCGTACTTAATTTTTTCTTCTATTGTGTATTTTATATATGCTTTTCACATCTTAGCTCTTCTCTAGTTTCTCTTGTTCCCTCCCTATAAATACACTGAGCCATAAAACTGGGATACATTTAATTGTTGAAATCATACTTTGGGAATTCTATATCCTGAGAGAAATGTTTCACACATTTCTTGATATGAACAATCATCTTATTAACAATCCATCTCTTGGGCTCCAACCCACACCTAATGAGTTCATCTGAAGTGAGGGGTGGGTAGGTGAGAGTGCTGACAATTCATATTTTGAACTAATGGTCCAAGTAATCCTTCTATATGACAAATTTGGGAAACACTTCTCCCTGTGGTCAGGTAGTTTTACATGCTTTCCTGGCCCCAGACAGCCGTCATTAAAATAGTGAATCTGAGAGATCTGGGTGAGAGAATGTGTGTGAATCTTGGCCTGTTCATCCCCTTTCTGAGAAAGTGTGTTCTCTAATGCACATCCTGTGGGTCTTGGGTTGAAACAATCTTCTTATTTATGGAAGCTTTAAAATTTATACACAATAATATTAAAAAAGATTGTCTATTTTTACATTTGATATATATATATATGTAATTATTAAAGCAAACAAGCTTAAACAATAAAAATCAACAAAGTACTTTTCTAAGAAGTCCCTGTTTTGTTTTGCTGAGGTTGTTCAACTTAACCGTTTATATCTTTTTTTTCCAGTTGCTGGGCGGCATCTCTTCTATGGGAAGAAGCTAGTTAAAATATGGTGGGCATGATTAAAATTTACAACTTCAATGTTTTGTAGAGTGTTGTGCCTAAAAACCTACCAGGATAATTATAGTGATTTGCTGCCTGTCCTACCCACACCTAATCCATATAAGGTAATATCTTGTTAAGGGTGTATTTAAAATCTTTTGCAAAGTTGTCTGTCACATTTTTTTCAGTCACATAAAGATTCCAAACATTTTGTAAAGTTAGACTACTTCATGTCAGAGCCAATCATTATAACATGCAAGGACAAAATTTACTACTCTTTAAATAGGTTAAAGTGGATTTTGAGAGATAATCCTGCCTCATGTGAAACACAATCACACACTAAGTAAGTCTACCTCAATGGTTCACTAAAGCCCATCTTACCAATGAGGAATAGCAAATCTCAAACCGAAGGTCACTCACTACCCAGCTGCCTTTGATGACATCATTAAAAGGAGCTTTCAAAGGCCATTCGTTGTCAGTAATTGGTAAGGGTTGCCTCAGAGCAGCAGCAGCAGATGGAAGCAAGCCAGTTTGTTTAGCCAACACAAGCTATGCTAACTGAATCTAGTTCTGCCAGAAAAGCAGGAACAATAAAGCCACCCTGCAGGGCAGGCCACACGTATCTGGTATGCTATGTGTGCAACCTAAGGAAAATCTTTTTATATATGTCACAAAAAAAGGGAGCTTTAATTCTTGAAGATTTCTTCTAGAAATCAACACCATCTACTCCAGAAATGGCAGCCATACTAGAGAAAGTTCCATCCAGTCTCAACAGTGGCTTATTGTCTCAGCATAAAAAACATTTGTTTAAATATTAAACAGTGAAATCTTGCCTGGTTATTAAAACCCATAAAGAAAAAACAGGACGGAAATTGGTTAATAATCTTAGACTTTGGCCAGCTGAGTGGCTGGAATGTCATTTGTCTTGGTGGCATGTCACCCACCCAGAGGAAGCCCAGTGCATCACAATTCCAGCTTCGTTCTCACACAATGTTTACAGCATGCTCATGATACGTGCTTTCCTTCTCATAGAACGTGCAGATGCTGAGTAAATCACTTTTAGTTTGCCCAAAGGCTTTTTAAAAATAACTGTGAGAGTCTGGATTCTTAATTTCTACATATCTTGTGTAGCATTTTGATTTAGCCAAGACATACTAAATAAAAGTGCTTCTTAAATAAAAGTCAGTTAAAATTTACCAGGAGACATTTTTCCCTAATTTCATTCCATTCCAAAGTATTATTGAGTGCCCATAATGAGCTTATCTTCTGCCACTTCAGGGAGTGGAAAGGCAGGGGAAAAAGTTTCCCTGACACATATGCCAATGTGTCACCCTAGTCCTGATGACGTCCTCCTGAAATTGCTTTACTAATATGGCTATCCACCACTGATATAAGTACAAGGGTCCTACAACTTCTGTAAAATATAATATTAAGTAAAGAAAAGATGTCAAGCTGTGCTTTATAATCAGTGACTTATTCAGATTTGTAACTCTTTCTTAAAAATGGGTGATATTCTCAGTAGAATGAAATTCTGTCATTGCTTTATCAATAAAAATTTTATGACTTTTATGAACATCTTAAAGGAAATCAGTAAATAGACAGTATTTTGAAGAGAGATGGTTATTTTGTTATAACTACTTGATTCTATTACATTGGAATGTGATCATTTGGCTCTAGTATAAACATTTTCCTAACAAATTTTCAAACAACATTTGATAGTATCCTGTTAGCACTGGTGTAAATTTATTTTGTAGTGCAGACAAGGTTAGATGTATCCGTTTCCTTTATTTAAACAGTTATTTACTGAGCACTTACCATGTGCCAGGCACAGTTCTTGGTATGAACTATGACAAAACAAAAAAATCCCTAAATAACATGGCATTCTAGGAACCAAGGGAAGAAGGTACATCAAGGAGAGTAGAGCAAGCAAGATGCTCTTCTAGTAAGTCATGTGGCATGAGGATTGAGAGTTAAAACTGGATTCAGTAACAAAGTCACTACTGACCCAGTTGAGAAGAACTTTAGTAGAGTAGTTTGATTGGGAGTGGAAGTGGGAAGCCTGACTATAAAAAAAAATTAAAGGAAAGAAAGAAGAGAACTTTAAGAAAATTCTAAAGGAGTTTTACTTCAAGGAGATGTTAAGAAACAGAGCCATAGAGAGAAAATTTGATCAAGAGAAAGCTTGTTTCTTTCTTTCTTTCTTTCTTTCTTTCTTTCTTTCTTTCTTTCTTTCCTCTTTCTTTCTTTTTTTTCTGTTCTTTTTAAAGTGAGAGAAAATAAAAGCATGTTTGCCAGTTAATGGAAATAAATTAGTAGAGAAAGAGAAATAGTATAGAATAGAGAGGAGCAATTGCTTTTTACTTATATAGGTATTTGAAGATCTCACAAGCTGAGAAGGAGAGATACATTGCTTATCATAAAACCACTGAAAGCAATAAAATAAATACAGAAATAAAAATGTACAAGTGGGGAATTGTAAAACAAAATTAAAACCTAAACCATGTTTTAATGTGAATAAATTTGCTGAGTCCACAAGCGGTACATAACTTTTAACTGTAATGATTTGAGCTTTCCACTAGGGATTGCAGAGTATTGTCCCATTAAGATTTTATTGATCCAGGATGTTTGGGGCAAAGGATGCTTTGGCTAAGAGAATTGTGCTAAGTTTTCTAAAATGGATTTGAGTTGCATAAAATATACTTAACCCTTAAGCTTCATCAAGTAGACTTAAGTCTTTTATGATTTAGATGATACATTAAGTTGCAAGGAATCTCAAGGTTATTATGAACAACTGTAAAATATTGAATCAGTGTAATAGTGAATAGATAAGTTCACTTTGCAGGACATATATGTAAGGTATTTTTCCCCGCTGAGAAGGAAGGAAGGGGCCGGAGCCACAAAGTGTGGAATAGTAAAAGGCTTTATTGAGTACAAAGCATGCATCCCACCTGGTGAGGTTCCCTGGCCCCAAGAAAAGATGGAGGCCAGGGAAGTCGCAAAGGGTGACCCGTGTGGGAGATATTTAAAGGTTCCCTAGGGTGGTCAAGCTAATATGACATGGTGAAAGTGACCACTGGCTGGCAGATGGTCGCTTTTTCCCAAAGGGCTCCTGCAAAGTTTCTTTTGGCGTGCTTGGTTGTGGGTGTTCCTAGCCAAAGTTCGCGGGTCTGACCTTTCCCCACTATCCTCCAACCTTACATTCTTAACTTTTGTGTTAAATAGAATAGGGGTGCCGTTTATTTGTCTGGCTACTTCCTGCAGATTAGGGGCATCATGGGGAGGGGGAGACTGGCCAGTGGTGGATTTGAGGGGTGTCAGGAGGAACATCTGTGTGGCCATGAGTTGAGAAACTTCACGGATGCGGTCCTGTAAGGATTTTTTTTTTTTAAAAGAGGACTAATAGGGGATTGGTAGGGTCCAGCCTTTTGGTGAGCTGGAGATAGATGGAGTACAGTGGTTCCAACTGCCAGTGGTCCTGTAAGGAGGCAAGCTTGAGGCAAAACTGCATGTCAGGAGTGGCATAAAAAGGAGAAAGGAAGGGGTCCCATCCATTCCCATAACCGAGACCTGTGAGGGAATTAGAGGTCCAGAGTATGATGGCAAAACAGAGAAGGTAGCCCCCCGTGTCCACAAGAAATAGATGGACTTACCCACTTGTTGCAGCATACCCTGGGTTCTCCAAGTCCAGGCCGTGTCCTAGGAGTTTGAGGGATGCATCCACCTGGCTGGATTGGCCTTCCCATTTGGGCAGCTTGTTCTCCACAAAGAGGCGCTGAGGAAAAACCTGTTGCTCAAAGGGGCATTCGCTCTGCCAGTGACCAGGCTGCTTGCAGTCAGGGCAGGGCTCAGTAGACAACTGCTGGTACCAGGGACCCTGCTTGCCACACTTAAAGCAAGTTGCTGGTGCAGTTTCTCTTTGTGGCTTGGGTTTGGGTCGGGCACTTCCTGTGCCTTGTCTCTGTTGTTCTGCTGGCCCTCAGGGTTGCCACAAGAGCTGGGGTTTGGAGTGTTACATTCTGCTGCATGTGGGCCTGGTGAACAGCCTTGGCCTGTTTCTACTAGTTGGGACCATTAAAAACTTTAAATGCCGTGTTCACAGGTCCCGGATAGGGGGTGGGGGGGGTTGACAATAAGAGGAGGAGGGCTTGCACAGAGCCTGGCACCCAGATCCCGCAGGAAATGCTGGAGCCAAAGGCAGGACAGGGCCAGAACTTCCTTCAAGAAAATTGGGGTTAGACGTCCTGAAAACTGGTGTAAGAGCCAATGCCAGGCTGAGAATGGCCTGACGGGGGAGGGACTTAAGAACACAGTGGAGAAGGGAGGGGCCCCTGACCAGCAGGGGAGGAGAAAGAGAGATGACAGTGGTGAATAAGAAACAGGATTTTGTGAAAGGAGGGGAAGGGGCTCTCAGAGGAAAGAGACTCGAGCACAAAAGAGGTCTGCAGAGGGACCAGAGAAAAGTCCCGAGAGAGGGGCGACCACGGGGGTCAGACAGGAGGGAGAGAGAGTTGGGAGTCCATGGAGAAGGAAAGATCAGGAGTGGAGGTTTTAGGTGAGGTTTCTCTGGCCAGAAAAATGCCTGTGCAGTGGAACAGGCAGCACAGAGATTAAGGATGGGTGCACAAATAATTAGAAGTCATGTATGTAAGAGATTTCCAATCAGTTCCCAGATATTTTGGCGATAGTTAAACCGATGAGGGTGTTAAAACCGAAAGTCCCTTCAGGAGGCCAATTCAGTGGGTTCTGAGGCCTGGCCACAGCAGAGAAGAAGAACAGTTTCTTCTTCTTTAAGGAGGGAGATTCCTGTGCCCCCACAGCTGCCCTCAGTTCTCAGAGTGGTCAGATTTGAGTATCAGCATTCTAAAACTCAAGCTCTGGTCACGGATGGAAAAGGTAAAGTGGATGTGCTTGGGACGTCTCCACAAGCACACGTACTTGGAACAGAAAGACTTCCCTGACGTAGCTATGGTTTCGGACAGGGAGTCTCAGTGGAAATAACTGAGGGGAAGGCTGAGGCAGGGGACTTACCACACCGCACCATGCACGGAAGTGGGTGGAAGGTCGGAGGTCCTGGTTCTTTCTCGGAGGGGATGGGGATGAGGAGCGGTCCTTGCAGACTTCTAACTCCTCCCTGGTTTTCGGCACCAAAATGTAAGGTACTTTTCCCCACCGACAAGGAAGGAAGGGGCTGGAGCCACGAAGTGTGGAATAGTAAAAGGCTTTATTGAGTACAGAGCACGCATCCTGCCCAGCAAGGTTCCCTGGCCCCAAGAAAAGATGGAGGCCAGGGAAGTCGCAAGGGGTGACCCATGTGGGAGATATTTAAAGGGTCCCTAGGGTGGTTGAGCTAATATAATGTGGTGAAATCTCACTGGCTGGCAGACAGTTGCTTTTTTCCAAACAGTTCCTGCGAAGTTTCTTTTGGTGCACTTGGTTGTGGGCGGTCCCAGCCAAATTTCATGGGTCTGGCCTTTCCCTATTATCCACAGACCTTACAATATGGTATCTACTAAAGCTACTCTACTCAGTCACTGTAGTTTGAACATAACCACAGACAATGCATAAAGAAATAAAAATATTCTAATACAATTTTATTTACAAACACAAAGGACTGAATTTGGGCCATGAGCTGTAGTTTTCCAACCCCTGCCCTAGAAGATTTACTGAAAGAAATCCCTTAATATTAGATATAACATTATGTCATGATTAAGGCTTAGTGCTTTAGGTGGCCTTCAGTGTCATCCCTTTTTGAAAGTTACATATCTGACATGAAAAAGTTTTGCAATATTAAGTTCTCAGGTTTCAGAGCCAGTAAAATGTGATTTATAATGACCTTGTGCAAACTGCTTAATCTCTAAGCATTAGTTTTCTCATCTGTAAAATGAGGATAACATCTATTTCATGAGATCGTTGTAAGAGTTATGAGTTTTTATTGTTGATAGCTTATTTTATGTACATCACTTTGTTTACCTGGATTTTGACTCTGTCATAAAGTGTTGAGTATAAAATTTTTTATTCAGAATTTTTCTAGTCTGTTTTATTTGGCTGTTACTTAAGTAGAAATTTGTTGTAAATATTTTAGATAAGAGACATCACCACTAATTTCCACCTCCCCAAACCTCTTCATTCTACCTTAATCTTCTAGGTCCAAAAAAATTTTTGGTCTTAATGCAGAAGTTTCCCATAACTAGTGATAATGTCTTTCAAAGAGTTTAATTAGCTTCACTTCTTTGGTTCTTTAACATTGCAAAAAATTAAAATCAAATCCTCATTTGAGATCTTCCTTTGAGTGAGCTACTACACTGATGATATGTGACAAGTTGAGATGGAACCAAAGAACATAGGATCATTTTTGTAAAAGCAAAACTGGCTTTTGTTGGTGTGCGGATTACAACTGCCTTCTTTGCACTTAAGCCTGTCTGGATGAAAATAATAGACAAATGAAGATACTCATGCTTTCTAGAATGGCTGAATATTTGGTAGCCACACTCTGCCCAGTGCCTGGTGAAGTGAAGTTGGTTCCACTCAGCTGGATAGAAACTTGCCACATCTGTTTCTTATAATCCTGCAATGTGATGGAGGCTGCAAGGAGTCCTAATGCATAAAGGAACCTAACTCCCCTTTCATTCTTATTAAGGATATCTCTTTCATTCAGCATTGGGAATCACTGCAACTGAGAGGGCAAGTGGGGAATCTCTTTGAATTTGCTGGATCAATGATGAGTTACAAGTGAAAGGCAGGGTCATTTTAAGTGAGGATGCAATTCATAAAATGCCTCTGTTAGAAATATTATTTTTGCCCCTATGTTACAGAAGAGGCAGCTGAATGAAGTGCAGAGAGGTTATGAATCTTACAAGCTTTTCAGATCCTTAGGTTACTTTGTGCTCAGGATCATCTCTTCGAGGCCATTGCACTGTACTGTCCATCAGGATAGGTCCACAGCAATTAAGATTGTATTGTAATTGTTTCCTTGTTTCAGAGCTTAGTATAGTGTCTGGTGCTTAAGAAGGGTTCCATAAACTTCTGATGAATACATGCAAGTGGGGATAAAAAAGGAGCCACATACTAAACCGGACAAGCTCAGGTGGCCTTACGAACTCAGAGACCTCAAATAATCACATAAGATGGTCTGAAAGTAGAACTTTTTAACTAGAAGCTATGTTTGAATTTATGTTGTAGGCTAGTAGGTGTCTTCCCTGACAAAGGTCAGTCTTTACCTTAACTGAGCCTATCTATTATCTTTTTGCATATGAGATAACATACCTTTTGGAATGTCAGAGTAATTTCCTTTTTCCTCAGACTCCTCAACACATCAAAGTAAAGAACAAAAAACCCCTCACTGTTATTGTTATCATGTTAATTATTAGAAGTGTCTATTCATTTTACTTTTTATCCAATCCCAGAGATGTCCCCACTTTGCTTTCCTCCACCTCCCTAATCTATCACCAATGAATTTCATATAACCCATTACACTTTCTCATTCTATTGTAATATATAAAATAAGGTACAAAACTGCCATTCTCTGGAACATTTTCTCAATCCATTGAGATTTTACTTCTGGGAAATTGTCAGTTTGGCTCAAATAAACTCATAAAAATATTCTCTATAGGTTTAAATGTTTTCTACATTGACACACAAAAAATATCATCAATGTTATTAATAAAAAGCACTCATGCAGGGAAAAAACTGGCTGAAAGAGTACCTAAAAATAAAGGGGAATGTTTACCTTTAACTTATCGAGTTGTGCACATTAAATGTGTACAGCATTTTTGGATTTGAATCTTACCTCAGTAAAAAATGAAGGGGAGTCATTACTGTGAAGAGTCATTGGTAAACAATGCATTTCACTTCAGTTGTATCCAGTGCTCTCCAATCTCACACATAGCATGACCCTATTATAAAAATAAATAAAATAAATGAACTCAGTAAGATGTCAAAGAAACAATAAGAATAGGGGCCAGTAGGGAAAAAAACAACCCCAAATGTTTTTGTATTGTTCACTTCTCCTTCATTCACTCCTTTTCCCAAGTCACTTCCCCTTCTAAGGAAATGAACAAAAGATGCTCACCACATTTCTCTTCTGTTGTTACTTATCTAAATGGTAATAATTCCATTGGACAAAGGTCATGTCTACACTTTACAAACCTTTCGAAAATATTTACATTATAGGTGGGAGCCACCCTTGTTCATAAACTTGACCTACCCGAGAAAAGAACAAAGGATCTAGAGCAGGAGTAGTCAACCTTTTTATACCTAGTGCCCACTTTTGTATCTCTGTTAGTAGTAACGTTTTCTAACCGCCCACTAGTTCCACAGTAATGGTGATTTATAAAGTAGGGAAGTAACTTTACTTTATAAAATTTATAAAGCAGAGTTGCAGCAAGTTAAAGCATATAATAATAATTACTTACAAAGTACTTTATGTCTGATTTTCACTAAGTTTGGCAGAATAAATCTTTATGAAACAATTTATTATAGTTAAATCTATCTTTTTATTTATACTTTGGTTGCTTCACTATTGCCCACCTTGAAAGCTGGAACGCCCACTAGTGGGCGGTAGGGACCAGGTTGACTACCACTGGTCTAGAGGAACTGACCAGCATCCAATTGTACTCAGGTTAAACTTTCCACCCTGATACCAGCCCACAAAGAACAGAGTGCCCCACAAGCTTCTTGGAAATTGGGCAGCTCTGAGGTGACCTTAAGTCCATGTTGCCTTGGAGACTGTTACAGTGTGTTGGAATCAGCCTTGGGGCTGCGTGTCTGCTGTTGCTGACTTTTCCTAAAGGAAGGGCAAGGTCAGGAGGCTTAGGAAGAACCAATTTTTTGTGGCATATTGATTTGGGCAAATACGTTTACACATTAAATTTTTTTTTTGGTGCTTCCATTTTCCAAATAAATAATCTCTTCTAAGTTATAGCACAGTCACTACTATATTCAGAGAAGGTGTGTATTATGCCAGATGCAAAGGAAAGGCTGCTATGATTTAAAAATCTGGCTGGTGGATAGACCTAACTCTCCAGACCTGCAAGGTAGGCATCAGAGAGGTAACGAAAGGTCAAGAAAATAACCTGGCTTGCCTTTCTTTTATGCCAAGCTAAGACTTGTATCTTCCACTCTTTTCTTTCTATGACAGTAAAAGAAGACTGGTTTTCGGCACAAAGATACTGCTCTTGGATCTGAAATTCTCCTTCCAATGCACCTGCCTCATGTAACACCTTGGAAATCTCAGCTGAACTGTCTGTGATGTGGATCCTTAGTTTATTTATTATTTTAAAAAGCTTTTTTTTGCCACTGATTTGAGAAAGAAAAAGAAAGAAAAAGAGAGAGGGAGAGAGAGAGAGAGAGAGAGAAAGGATGAAGGGAGTAGGCAGAGAGGGAGAGAGAGGGAGAAGCATCAACTCATTGTTTTACTTCGTTGTTCCACTTAGTTGTGCACTCACTCATTGACTGCTTTTCCTTTGTGCCCTGAATGGGGGTTGAACCAATGATCTCAAGTTGTGCTGGGTGGATGCTTTATCCACTGTGCTACCCAGCCAAAGCTTTTATTTTTATTCTTAAGGAATAAAAAACTTTCTATTTACCAGGTAGTAAAGAACTCCTTAAATATCATTTTTACTCTAAGGGAAACACTTGTCAGCTTCCCAGTCATTTCAGATATGATTCCTGAAAGGGACATTCTTTCATTCTTCTCTCCCTACAGGCATAAACATTCTGCATTTTAAACTTGAAACATACAATGTTATCTACTTCTGCTGTCTTATGTAACTTTTCAGGAATGCTGCAAGGCTTTCCAGCTGTGAGGTTGGGAATGGCAAGAAGGGAGCTGGAGGGACCAGTGGGGGCAGAGCAGGGGAGAAGAAAAAAATCAAGTGTTTCCATACATCATTGTGTTGGCTGTTTGTGACAAGAAGTTATTGCAATTAAGATACAAGCCGGATGTATGGGCTAAACAGTCTCAGCTGATATCACAGGCATTTATTGATAATGAAAATTTGGAGGAAGGGAACTAAAAAATTGTTATCTTTACTGGCTTCTCAGACCATATGGATTAATCAGAAAATTACCTCATCTTATCTAGAAGAAAACTGTTTATTTTACTGCAAAAAAAGAATGTTTCTTTCTGTCAAGTTTTGAGTGTCAATCTTCTAGGTTAAGGCTTTACATTATACACTCCACTACATAAGCACATTGTCTTGCTTTAAACAATCATTCTGAATTTGCTAAATGACCTGGCAAACAGACCCAACTATAAGAATAAGGGATAAATTTTCAGAGGAGGTTACATTTGTGGGTCCCTTTGGCCCACCTAAACCTTAATTTGTATATTAGAGAAATAGGTAAATGACCTCTCTAGACCTAATGCTGTAAAATGGATTTTATTTGAAATCATATTGTCAGGCAAGATAATATTAGGAAATAAATTGAAAATGTTCTGGAATATCCTTTGGAAATGCAGTGGTAAGTTAATGGGAGTAAATTCTGAAAATAAGAACCCTTGAGAGACTAGTTTAGAAGTAAAATATAAGACTTGCTTATCTTAGATCAATTCTAAGCAGAGAGCAAAAAAATCTGAAAATATTAATATAATGCATGGGGAAACACAATGACAGAGTAGAGAAAGGGCATAAAGTTTTTCAGAAGGTTAAATTTCAAGATCTTGTAAAAAATGCCTAAAAAACAAGCATTTATAATGAGACATTCACTGCATCTTTTTGCCCTCCTAAAGTAGGTGTTTTAGAAATTACCATATTTGAGATTTTTTTTGGATGAGCAAGCACATCAGCATGTTCATAAATCATCCTGTATAGCATAAATATAAAGTAAAGTTACTTATCATCAATAAAACAAACATTAGATGAGGAATGGTTTCTTGAAGGCTACTTATTTATAAGAAAAAGATTGATCAATTGAATTGATAAGTATATGAACTAATGATTATACAAATGGGTAATATCTCATTTGGACATTTATCAAACCCAAAATATAGTCTGCATAAACTCACCTATTCTCTAAAAATCACTCTAGTAAGTTATCTGAGTAAGAACAAACCTGAAATTATAGTAAGAGTTGAAGTTGATTCTGGATGGCCTTTCAATAATATGGTGGGCCAGGACATTCAGACAAGTGGTCCTAGCTTTAAAGATTTAGATAATTTTAGTGTCAATTCTAGCCGCAAAGCAGGCCATCTTGAATATACCTGAGTCATAGAAAATTACAATGCCCTCATAGAAGTTAAAATGCACACCTATCAGAAACAAATATTTAAGCTCTCTTGGTCCCTGGAGAACTCCTTCTAGGAAGGCCATCATTTGAAAGGGCCTGTTAGTATCAGCTGTTCTTTGTGAAGGATGAGAATGGCCTGTCCTCTAGCTTTGCTTTCTTTCCTCTTTATCAACAAGCTCTAATCAGGTAACCAGATACAGTATTCTGTCTGACCCAGCTGGCAAATAGGTTTGTGCAATAGATCACCCAAACAAAACAACATTTTTAGGTATAAAGAGATCCATGTGTGTTGTAGACCAATCAAAAGACTTAGTAACTGGGGCACTGGGACTTAATGCAGTAGACCTCTGCGGAGGTCCTCTGTTTCCCTGGCAACAGCAGTTGTGCAGACACAAACCCTGAATTCCCTTTAATGTTATAGAGAAGAACACAAAAGTGGCAATAGAGGGGCTTTAATATGGGTATGTTTACAAAATCTGCACATACTTTCCCAATAACTGGGGGAGAAAGAGGAGATTTGTAATATTTTTCAAACATAGAATAAATAATTGCAGTTTAGGGGCTCTGACACTAAGCATTTCTATTCTATTATTTCTTGAGTATTTTTATAAGTTTTATAGACATTTCCAAAAACAAAATAACCATTAAACGAACCAAGTCATTAGAGTGACCCATGCCACTAGTCATTTATATGTGTGTGTACTCACATATATTTATAAATAGAGTATACTTTGGGGGGAAATTGTAGAAAGGGAAGATTCTGCAGCTAATATTTTCCTTTCATGCACTTCATAAAACTTCTAGAAGAGAAAAAAAAGTCAATAAAGTACAACTCCTCAATTCTTCCCACTCAACTCATTCTTCAGCAGTGCTAGAATTACATGCATTCCATATGCTTTGCTTATCTTCTTTAACCCTTAGTTTGAAAAAAATCTATCCTCTTGCCTTTAATTTGTTCTATGCAGAATTTATTATACCTGTAGCTACATTTCTATACATCATGGGATATAAAAATTGGAAGTAACCTTACATATTATCTATTTCAATATTCTAAGCTAACTAAAGTATGACTTTTCTCTACTACCCATCATTCTGGGTAGACATAAAAGTGCAGCATGAGTCTACCAATGACAGAAAGACCCTGTTTAGCAACTTTAATTTTAAGAGACATCTTTCTGGCAACTAAGTTTGGTCCTGTGGCATGGAACAGAATGTCTGTTCTTTCTTTCAGAGCAGATTTTTAATTTACAAATAGATATTGTAGACCATAGTCCCTCTCCTCTCTATATTACATGTTCCTGTAACAGAAGTTTCTGATAAAGAAACTTAGGCCACTTGACATAATTGGAAGAAGTAAGCATAATTATATACTCACCTCCATTTTTATAAATGACAGCTAGTGTTACTGGAGTGTTGCATCTCTCAGGTTAGAACAACGAGAGCAGAGTAGATTACTCTTCTTTTTCTAATGTGAAGAGATGAATACCATCTCTTTTCCTAAAGGTCTACATGCTATTCCTTGTGGTATAAGAGCAGTGGTGGGATTCAGCCAGTTTGCGCCAGTTTGGCAGAACTGATACCTAATCTTTTGTTGAGTTATCAAACTGGCTGTTAAAATGGCACTTGTAATCAGGGTTCTCTCTAAGGTGGGCACCTGGGCATCTGCCCAATGTGGAAATTACAAATTTACATTCCTTACTCTTTTTTTAATGTTCATCTGCACAACAGTGTATTCTAAGCACCTATAGTAATGTTCATTATGTCCATAGGTGAAAAAAATTTGACAGAACTATGTTTGTAATATTTATTTATTCACTTCATAAAACTCATTATTCCTTTGACGAAATGCTACATTTTAATTCCCTCGCATTTATTACTTTCAGTAAACATACATATAATGTAAAGAGAAAAAGTGCCAAACTACCAAGGGTGACAAGCTGTCACTGGAAATATCTTAAGTAACAGTTTTATTGTTTTTTGTCAGGTATTATTTATACTTTTTCATTAATATTTTAAAACTCTTTGTTACAACATTGTCTAGTTTTGTGTACCTCTTTTATTGTTCTTATTTAAATATTAAATTCACGAAACAATAAACTACCTTTCAGTATATCTTTTTTTACACTTAAAATGGTTATTAGAGCAGAGAACCGGTTGTTAAATTCTTTGAATCCCACCACTGTTTAGTATAATAGTTATAGTAATACTTTAATGTGGTTTGGCAGCTCAGTTTCTTTCAGGAACTGGGCTGAATAACCATAGAGAACTGTGGACTCCTAGAGTGTAATTCAATACCAGCTGATGGTAGCAAATATCAGTAATGGCATCAGTTAAGACTAACTGTAACACAACATCCATAATATGAATTTACTCTTTCGATTCCCTACAAGGATAATTCAATCAGTGATAAGCCTATGAGAAGGAGCCAAGAAGTGTTGTCAGAAAAACCTCCAGAGATACTCATGCTCCGGTCAGAAGTCTACTACTGACGTCTAGAGAAATTGCAAAGTTTCCATCACACTCAGGACGGACATGGAAGAGTTTCCTGCTTGACATAAATTCTGCTGTGGAAAAAAATCAAAGGAGCGGGAATTGAAAACCTATATAACTATGATGCATGAGGTTTTATTTATTCATGTTAGAGAGGTTTTTTTCTTTATTTAGGAGATGTTTTTCAGTATTATTCATTAGGGAATGTATAAGTGAGTATTGTGTTCTTGCTTCTTTCTGACTACAGGAAATTACTGATATATCCAGCACTGATTTTATCTCTTGAGAAAGGGAAGCCCCTATCTCTCAAGACAAAGATGTTACTTCCACATATGCCACCAGGTAAAAAATCATTGTTTCCTATTCTATGCTGTATGTTGACATCAGTTTTGAAAAGATGATGGCTATTCCTCTTGTACTGAAATTAGTAGAAGTGAACCTTTTTCTTCCACTGAACTGCAGGCATCTTTAGAATAGAAAACCTGTGTTAATATCTTGGTAGCATCTTCCAGAAATTTCCCAACCTCCCTCACACGCAGGCCCTATCACTGTTTTAGAATTTTCAAAGACGAGCAACTTTCTCTAGAACAAGCAGCAGTGGATTCTAATCCAAGGTGGTAAGAAAATCCACCCACCCAGACCTGCAGCACAAGATGGCCCTGAGAAACTCAACCTCTCTAAAAAGAAAGGTCCTAAGAATATCCTTAAATATTTAAAGAGATACTTGCTTAAATAAATGCACCATAAACAGGCAACTGATTAGGGTAACAGAAAGTATTTTCACACTTTTAACATATCAATGAATTTCACCAAAAAATCAAACTATTACATATTAGTGGCCTTCTAATGACTATATGCAATGTATCAATCAATAGCATGCCTAGAAAGTGGAGGTAATTAGACAACATTCTGTTTCTTTTCATATAAAACAAGTCAGGTGAAAAAAACAGACTGATATTTTAAAAATATAAAATTCTTAATTGTAAATATTTTACATATACAATATCTGGACTTTTGGTGTGTAGGTACAATTATGAACTGAAAAGCCAAAAGTATAAGAATGGGCACACTCCCTAGTGTAAACCAAAGGAACTAAAACCTTAGCCAGATGGCCAAGATTGGAATCAGAATGATTCTACTCCATTTCTGTGCAGTCTGAGCCCAAATCCAAACCCAAACAATTGCAATCTCAGAAAGTCCCACCCTGAAAGACAGGTGGAATTTCCCTCTGGAAAATTATCTTCTGGGTGATGATGGACAGGGTACTTTATTCTTTTTTTTTTTTTTTTTTTTTTCATTTTCCCGAAGCTGGAAATGAACAGGTAAGCAGTCAGACAGACTCTCATGCGCCCGACCGGGATCCACATGGCATGTCCACCAGGGGACGATGTTCTGCCCCTCTGGGGCGTCGCTCTGTTGCATCCAGAGCCATTCTAGCACCTGAGGCAGAGGCCACAGAGCCATCCCCAGCGCCCGGGCCATCTTTGCTCCAATGGAGCCTGGGCTGCAGGAGGGGAAGAGAGAAACAGAGAGGAAGGAGAGGGGGAGGGGTGGAGAAGCAGATGGGCGCTTCTCCTGTATGCCCTGACCGGGAATCCAACCCGGGACTCCTGCACGCCAGGCCAACGCTCTACCGCTGAGCCAACCAGCCAGGGCCGACAGGGCACTTTAAAATGAGATCTCATTGTTGGTCATCTCACTTCTGTAGGCATTAATGTCTCCATGGAATTCTCATGATGAGTCCAGATAGCAGCCAAAATAGAAGGTCTATAGTCCAATAAAACTTCCAGAAATAAACTTGGAATATGCAGGCTTCTCAACATCCCATATGCAATTTAACTAGCCTTACATTAGATCTTTACCTGGGCCACTAATTCAAGCAGAAAGGCCCCCAATAGAGCATACATGTGAAGGTGGATCTTCTCAGATTTTCACACATTTCTATTCATATTCAAAACAGAAGACCAGAACAGAAGGCAGCACAGGATCTGCTACGGCGTCTACATTTTGTTTTTGAAGATACTTATTTCTGATTACATATTTATTCACTTGTATTTAATATTATTTCATCTTTAATTTTAATCTATAAAAAGTAAGGCATTTTTTTGTTCAAGTATTTGATATGCAGAATTGCTTTTTAGGAAAGACAGCAATAAGAAAAAAAATAGAAAGCATTTATTTAAAAAATTTTTCATAATGATCCTGGACTGGGAGTTACTGAAAGAAATTTTTGATGGTTTTGAGAATAGGCGTAACCTAGGGGTAGATGGAGGAGGGCAGAGGGGGGATAGACAGCAATGGAGGGCGACTTGACTTGGGGAGGTAAACACACAATGCAATATACAGACAATATTGTAAAATTGTGCACCTAAAACTTGTATAATTTTATAAATCAATGTCATTCCAACAAATCCAATTAAAAAAATAGGCATAACCACTGGCCTTAAGTTGGTTTGTAGGTATAGCAAGCCCATTTGCCCAAAGCATGATTATAAAAGAGAAGCTAGAAAAAAACTCAGATAAGTATTCTTATTTTGAGAAACTGTGGTTATTTATTTAGTAGTTAACATTTATTTTAGAATTTTCCCAGCATAATTGTGAATATCAAATTAGATAATCTATGAAAGACGCCTTTGCAAATTAAAAATGCTATAAAAATGTGCTGTGCTATTATAAAGAGAATTTTCCCTGTATCTGACTATCAGTTTGACACTTGGTAAAGCCTAAGTTTACTACAAAACATAAATCTGAATAGCAGTTTTTGAAATCCTTTTCCACAATTATCTTGAGACCAGACTTGCAAGGTCCTTTCAAATAAAGTTTATGAAGGAAAAAAAAAAGCCATTCCCTTATATCTTTTTCCCCAATACTTGCCACACCAAAAAAAAGAACATTTCTCAAGATGTACCAGTTCTAAAGCCCCAATGGCCAGCTGCTAAAATGGAATTTGTATAGACCAAATTCTCTAAGACAAATATTATTAAGTATAAAAGTATAAGTTTACACTTAATAATATCAATTTTCTTCCCAGTTTGCAATAATTTATTCCAAAATATTTTTATTTCATAGAACTGACTTTTTCATAAGTCTTCATGAATCAGCATTAAATATTATCTCCTTCTTCTTAGGGGAGAAGAAACATATTGTACTCTGCCAAAAGATTTAAATTTAACTTTTCAAAAACCAGGCATTAGAAACTAGGGAAAAATGAAATTCTAGATGTCTTGAGAATATAATGAAGTACAATGAGGAAAATTTGTTTTTTCCTGTGTCATATTTTATTTTTTTAGAGTATTTTTTAGGTTTAAAAAAATAATTAAACAGAAGTACGGAGAATTCCCATATACCCCCTCTCTACTACACTCAATAGGGGGAACCTTATTATTGACATTTGGCAGTATTGTGGTACATCTGTCATAACTGATGAGCCAACATCAATGTATTATTATCAACTAAAGTCCACAGTTTACACTAGGCTTTACAGTTTGCATTGCATATTCTATGGGTTTTGACAAATGTAATGACATGTGTTCACTATTAGAGTAGTTTCTTGGCCTTAAAAAATCCTCTATGTTCCACCTATTTATCCTTCTCTACACCCCAACCCTTGACAACCATTCATCTTTTTACAGTCTCCACAGTTTTTTCTCTTCCAGAATGTTATATAATTATAATCATACAATATATAGTTTTTTAGACTGGCTTTTTTTTTAACTCAGTAATATGCATTTAAGGTTTCTACATGTCTTTTTAAGGACTGACAACTCATTTTTTTAAATTGCTGAATAATATTCCATTGTACAGATGCACAAGAGTTTGTTTATTCATTTGCCTATTGAAGGACATCTTGGTTGCTTTTCATTTTTAGCAGTTATGACTAGAATACTATGAATTATGAGCTTAGCCATTATGAATACTATAAACATTTGTGTTCAGGTATTTGTACAAACCTAAGTTTTCAATTTATTTGAGTAAACACTTAGGAGTATGATTGCTGGATTGTATAATAAGACTATATTTAGCTTTGCAAGATACTGACAAACTGTTTTTCAAGTGACTGTATGAAGAAAATATTTTAAAGCTATCTTTTGGAAGTAGCAAAAAGATATATATTGCATGATATGAATTTATTATTTATTTCAAGTTGCAAGATATTAAAAATAAATTAGATAATAGAAATGACTATGATTTTTATTTCTTGTATTCAGGGAAAATCTAATACTATTTACACATGAGGAAGAGACAACTATATATCATTTTAATTTATTACATAACACTCAATTTAACCAGCCAATACTATAGTACATTTAGCCCCTACAACAGTGCCTGGAATATAGGAGGCCAAGGATGAGTAACCCTTTTTGCAAATATTATCTCCTCCCTTGTTTTAATGTTATCTCATGTCCTTCCTGAGTCTCAAAATCCTTCATCCTCAAATTAAAAGCCCAAAGAGCCCCCTGTCACTGTCATGACATCAGCACCACCTCTGCCAAAGAGCCATGAGGATGACAAAGGCACAGGCAACCCACTCTGTATTCTTTCTCTATTGCTAGGCTGGTTCCATGTCCTTGACCCGAGGCAAAATTATTAATGTGGCTCATTCCATTGTTGTTGCTGTGAAGATCCATTTGGGGGGGGGTGTTGTCACAGTAGGTAGCAGCCCCTACTCTTTTTGCAACCTCCCAGCTACCATACTATGTCCTCCAGAATGAATGTGCACATATTTCCTGGGGACAGAACTGCCTCTCTTTCTCCCTCCTTCCATTTTGTTTTCTTTTCCTAATTTACTGAGTGTGACTTTGCAGGGTAACAGACATAAATAATATACTGCTCTGTCTAGAAGGGCCTGAAATTCATAGCGAAGGGTAAACACATAACCAGAAAAGTGCAGGACCATATGTTAAGTGAGGTGTGTGATCAAAATGCTCTGAGACCACAGAGAGACATTGTCATGGAGCAGGTGGTTGAGTGTGAGCGTGTGTGTGTGTGTGTGTGTGTGTGTGTGTGTGTGTAAGAGGTTGATCTGAGCCTCTAAGTGTCTATAAGGGTCTGTTTAAAACAGATGGGAGTGTAGAAAGGAAGCTATTAAGAGAAGTGAGTCCCCTGATTGACATATACCTACAGACAAAATTGAAAAGCAGCTGAGTAAAAAGAGGTGGTGATGTAGGGAACAAATGGGGGTCAGACGTTCTTGTGAGGCCTTCCAAAATAGAGGCCCAGCCCAGCTAGAGGCCCTGAGACCATGCAGGCTGTCCACTGGTACTCCCAGTTCCATGATTTGTATATTTTTTCACATGTGAAGGTCACTCTCCAGTTTTGATAAGGCAAGCCCTGCTTTCTGAATGACAAAGCCTTAGTCCTCTGCATAGTTCAGAATTAGAAATAAGGCAACCACTTGCTGCAAATCAAACCTAAATAGGAAAATATATTTGGTTCTTCAGTTGGAGGAAGCAAATTAATAATTTAGATTCCTGGACCACAGCACTGGCAACCCAGGAATTTGTTAGAAAGGTAAGTTTTCCAGTCCCACCTCAGGTCTTCTGCTCAGGGACTTGGAGGTGGGGGCCAGCAATCTACTGTTTAACAAGTTCTCTGGGGAATTATGATGCCTGCTAACGTTTTGGAGTCATTGCTTTAAACAACTGTAGTTGTCAATAAGAGGAAGGCTAAAATTTTCATCAAGCCTTTGTTTCTATCATTAATTAACCAGATTCTAACTAAAACGCACACACAAACACACACACAACTCTAAGAATGAGACAATTTCAGGATTTCACTGCAACTGGTACTGAGTAATATAGTTACTCTAATCTAATCTATTTCTCTTGAGATAAAGCAAATCTTCTGAACCTATGCAAGAGTATAAAAGGCATAATAAAAGTCACTGAACTGTAAAAATTTACAGTGCTTTATTTATCCATGTTGACTGTTCAGTTGTAAATGTTTATAGAACCTCATAGACCACATCAAAAAATACATTAAATCACGTAAAAGACATATCATTCATCAAGGCTTGAGAAATGTTGGCAGGGGCTGGGGGATCACGGCAAGGAAGCCAGAGAAAGGGGACTAAGGGCCAAGCCATATGAATAAATATTTACAAGCATATCACTGAAGAATGAGAGGGGTTCTATTATAGTCAAAAGGCAACAGTTGGTCATTTCTGAATAGTGGCATCTGAAACTGGAAACAAATCTGTTGCTGAAATACAAATTGGAGGAAATTGCTTTTGTGGGAAAACATTTCCTCTCCTCAGTGGGTTTCTCTTTTGTGTTCTGCTTGTTCTGAGTGTGGAATTTCAGAGGCAACTGGGATCTCCTGATACAAGCCTGGCTTCTGTTCCAAGCTCTCCACGGTGGCCTGAGGCAAAGTGCCTTGTCCCTGTGTCTGCTCTTTCTCATTGAAGAGGTGTACCTTACATCCTAACTCTCTCTCAGATACTACTAGACCTTCAGATGACTGTTTCTAAACATAGAGCATTTAGAAAACGAGCCCAAGAATTCACTGTAGTTGCCATAATCTTCCCCTTTGCCCTTCACTGCAAGTTCATATCTGAAGATTTCAAATTGTGGCCTTGAACTTGGTGTTGTTAGAAATTTTTAAACTTAGAAAGGAATTTGTGTCTCTGAAAAATATGAACAACAGGAAACAAAGACAGCTGTCCTTTCTTCAAATAATAATAACTACCAAATGTTTGTTTCATGTACAGGAGATTTTTTTTTAAGCGCATACTGAGTCCACCTGCTTGGACCTTATCTTTCAGAGGTCATTCAAACTGAGCTTGAAGAGTGATATCATTGAGTGAAGAGAAATGGAAATGGACAAGGGTCCCTTATGCTGCCCATGCCACAGTTGTGATTAGGCTAAGCATTTAGAGAGGATGAGAGAACACAGAGCAGGATTGACAAAAGTTGGTGTGCAAAGAAACACTAACCATACAAGAAGAAAATGTCAAGTTAAATTTAATCAAGCTTTAAAAAAATTGTTGTTCTTCAAAAGATGCTATTAAGAAATAGAAAGCTGGAATGACGTCAGAGTAATGGCACGGTAGGAAGCGATACCAATAAATCTCCCCCAAAACTCAAAAAGAACTTCAACTAGAAACAGAAAAATCTATCCTTGGAGCCTCCAGATTTTCCGCAATACACCCGAAGGTATGGTTGAGCGAAAAATTGGCTAAATATATAATCAAACCCCAAAGGAAGTAGGGAGTAAGAAATACTCTGCCTTCCTCACTAACCTATAATAAATAGGTCTGATTTACTGGGAACTGAGAGTATAGAAACTAAGGCGGGCAAAGGGGGTGAATAGATCCAGGCCGCGGCACAAACGGCCGAACAAGGCTGTGGCATGGAGATCCAAGCCAAGGGAAAACTGTGCCTGGGGCAACCCAGGCAATACAAGCTAACACTCGCGCCAAACCCAGATAAAGAAAGACAAGTGGGGCAGCCATTCTCCCCAATCTCCTGGTCAGCACGTGCAGATAGTGGGCAAGAGATCCCTCTGAAGGCCCCGGAAGTGGGCGGCCATGTTATCCCACAGAGAGGCAGAGTCAGAGGCCTTTGTGTGGGCCGAAAAGCAAAATCTCGGGACTGCCCTAGTGCCCTGAAAAAGCCGCACATAGAGAGGGAGCAAGAGCTAAGTCCAACACTGGAACTTTTCCGTGTGGGCGGAGGTCGCTCTCAGAGTGAGAGACGGCCAGCCTGATATCCTGGTCGGCACGCACGGAGAGTGGGCAAGAGATTCCTCTGAGCACCTCGGGAGTGGGTGCCCATGTTACCCCACAGAGAGGCAGAGTCAGAGGCCTTTGTGTGGGCTGAAAGCGGAATCTTGGGCCGCCCCAGTGCCCTGAAAAAGCCATTCACGAGGAGGGAGCGACAGCTAATTCCAACGCTGGAACCTTTCAGTGTGGGCGGGGCTTTCACTCAGAGTATGAGACTGCCAGCCTGATATCCTGGTCTGCGTGCAGAAATAGTGGGCAAGAGATTCCTCTGAGCACCCCAGGAGTGGGCGCCCACCCGTGTTACCTGACAAAATGGCAGAGTCCGAGGTCTTTGTGTGGGCGGAAGTCCTGCCTGATTATGCTAGCAGCTCTGACTGACTGAGCCTTACCCAGAGCCCTGTGCTGAGTGGGAATAGAGTGCGGAGTTGGCATCTCTTTGAGCCTCTCACTATCCAGGCAGAGGCAGCAGCAACCCCATAGCTGGATTATCAGGCTACTAATTGAGGAGGGAAAGACTAGGAGAGAGGCTTCAGGAACATGGACTCTCTCACTGTCAGAGCCTACAAATGCTAATGAGCCTCGACTGCCAACGAGACTGAAGCCCAATACATGACATCACCATAGAGACTTATCAACTGCAAACCTCTACCTGAGTGTGCCACAGGGGCAGAACCCAGGGTACAGAGTCACTGACCAGGAAGAGGGAGAGAAAAGAAAAAGCAAGAAGATAACTTCTCAAAATCAAGAATAATCCACAGACTTTATAACCTATCCCATTTTATTATATTTGTTTCTTTGTTTCTCTTATCTTCATGTCTTGATTTTTTTTTCCTCTTCCAATTTGGTCATTTAATTCTCTGCCAGTCTTACTCTCCTCTCCTTGAACTACACTACCCATAAGTGTTACATCTCCCATTATCTTTTCTTTCCTCTTCCTTTCTCTCTATGAGGGTTGCACTCTAAAACCCTTAACTCTCTCTCTCTCCTTTTTTTTTTACTTCTTTTAATGGTTCCCTATTTTTTTACTTTATTTTTTTCTCTCTTTCTTTTCTCCCTCTATATTAGTTTCTTCCTTTCTCCTTTACGTCTCCTCTCATTCAATCCTCAATAATGAACAAATTATCTTATTTGGGACTCAAACTTATGTTTGTGGCATTTTGGGGGGTTTTTACTTTACTTTTTAAACTCACTAGCAGTGCTCCCAACCCTGGCTCTCCATTTTATCTAGTTCTTGTTCCACTAAATACAATAAGTAATTTTTTAATATTTCCCCCCATTTTCCTGTTTTCCTCTTATCGTTCTCATCATATCTCTTAGCCAAACAACATCTAAAAGCAAATCATTTTATTCTTGACCTAATTTTTTTCCTTATTTGCATTTTGTGGGTTTAAACCCCCTTCTTTTGCGCCTTTATTACTTCTGCCCAACACAGGCCCTCCATTATAGGCATTGTTTGTTCTACTTAGTACAATATAATTCACAGTTCACCACAATATTTTCTCAAGAAAGAGGGGAGAGGAAAGGAGAGGGGAAAAAAGGGGGGGAATCATTTTTTTTTATTTTTTTAAAACTCTTTTCTATTTTTATTTTTATTTTTTTAACTTTTTATTCTTTATTAAATCTCAGTAATACTATCAACAAAACCACCCTCAGATGCCATTAAGGAAAAGAAAATCGAATATCATGGATACAAAAGAAAGAAAGGTAACACAGATAGATGAGGAAAAATCTATGGAGAAAAAATTTAATATATTGGAAACCTTGGAGTTAAATGACAGAGAATTTAAAATAGAAATCCTAAAAATACTCAGAGATATACAAGAAAACACAGAAAGGCAATTTAGGGAGATTAGAAAACAACTTAATGAACACAAAGAATATATGTCCAAGGAAATTGAAACTATAAAAACAAATTAAACAGAGATGAAAAACTCAATTTATGAACTGAAAAATGAGGTAACAAGCTTAGCTAATAGAACAGGCCAGATAGAAGGTAGGATTAGTGAAATAGAAGACAAGCAACTTGAGGCACAACAGAGAGAAGAAGAAAGAAACTCAAAAATTAAAAAAAAAATGAGATAGCCCTACAGGAATTATCTGACTCCATCAGAAAGAATAACATAAGAATAATAGGTATATCAGAGGGAGAAGAGAGAGAAAATGGAATGGAGAACATACTCAAACAAAGAATAGATGAGAACTTCCCAAGCCTGTGGAAAGAACTAAAGCCTCAAATTCAAGAAGCAAACAGAACTCCAAGTTTTCTTAACCCCAACAAACCTACTTCAAGGCACATCATAATGAAATTGGCACAAACCAACGGCAAAGAAAAAATTCTCAAAGAAGCCCAGAAAAAGAATATAACATATAAAGAAAGGCCCATTAGATTATCATCAGATTTCTCAACAGAAACTCTACAAGCTAGAAGAGAGTAGATCCCAATATTTAAAGTCCTGAAAGAGAGGAACTTTCAGCCACGAATACTATACCCATCAAAGCTATCCTTCAAATACAAAGGACAAATAAAAACATTCACAGATACAGAAAAGATGAGGGAATTTATCATCAGAAAACCCCCACTCCAGGAATTACTAAAGGGGGTTCTCCAATCAGATATGAAGAACAACAACAACAAAAAAACAAAGCCACAAGTAAAAGCTCCAAGAAGAACACAATAAAACCAAATTTAAACTGTGACAACAACAACAACAAAAAGAAGGTAAGAGAATGGAGATTAACAGTAGCAAAGGACAATGGAGTGCAAAAGTACTCACAAGATAATACACTACAATGAACAGGGTAGGAACCCTGTTCATTAATTAATGGTAACCACCATTGAAAAAACCACCACAGAAGAACATGGTTTAAAAAAGCAACAAAGGAAAGATGTACGAAAAACAACCAAATAAAAACAAAAGATACAAAAACGAAAGAGAAGGATCAAACAAGACACAAAACTAACAGAAAGCAATCTATAAAATGGCAATAGGAAACTCACAAGTGTCAATAATTACACTAAATGTAAATGAATTAAACTCACCAATAAAAAGGCATACAGTCGCAGAATGGATTAAAAAAGAAAATCCAACTGTATGCTGCCTACAAGAAACTCATCTAAGCAACAAGGATAAAAACAAATTCAAAGTGAAAGGCTGGAAAACAATACTCAAAGCAAATAACATCCAAATAAAAGCAGGCGTAGCAATACTCAAATACTCATATCTGATAATGTTGACTACAAGACAGCAAAAATACTCAGAGACAAAAATGGCCATTTCACAATGGCTAAGGGGACACTAAATCAATAAGACATAACAATTCTTAATATATATGCACCAAACCAAGGAGCACCAAAATATATAATACAGCTACTTATTGACCTTAAAACAAAAACTGACAAAAATACAATCATACTTGGAGACCTCAATACACCGCTAATGGCTCTAGATCGGTCATCCAAACAGAGAATCAATAAAGATATAGTGGCCTTAAACAAAACGCTAGAGCACCTGGATATGATAGACATCTACAGGACATTTCATTCCAAAGTGACAGAGTATACATTTTTCTCCAGTGTACATGGATCATTCTCAAGAATTGACCATATGTTGAGCCACAAAAATAACATCAGCAAATTCAGAAAAATCAAAGTTGTAACAAGCATATTTTCTGATCATAAAGCCTTGAAACTAGAATTCAACTGCAAAAAAGAGGAAAAAAATCTCACAAAAATGTGGAAACTAAACAACATACTTTTAAAAAATGAATGGGTCAAAGAAGAAATAAGTGCAGAGATCAAAAGATATACACAGACAAATGAAAATGACAATACGACATATCAGAATCTATGGAACACAGCAAAAGCAGTGATAACAGGGAAGTTTATATCACTTCAGGCATATATGAACAAACAAGAGAGAGCCCAAGTGAACCACTTAACTTCACACCTTAAGGAACTGGAAAAACAAAAACAAAGGCAACCCAAAACCAGGCGAAGAAAAGAGATAATAAAAATCAGAGCAGAAATAAATGAAATAGAGAACAGAAAAATTATAGAAAAAATTAATAGAACAAGGACCTAGTTCTATGAAAAGATCAACAAAATTGACAAACCCTTGGCAAACTTACCAAGGAATAAAGAGAAAGAACTCATATAACCAAAATTCAAAATGAAAGAGGAGAAATCACCATGGACATCATAGATATACAAAGAATTATTGTAGAATACTATGAAAAACTTTATGCCACTAAATTCAACAACCTAGAAGAAATGGATAAATTCCTAGAAAAATACAACCTTCCTAGACTGAGTCAAGAAGAAGCAGAAAGCATAAACAGACCTATCAGTAGAGAAGAAATAGAAAAAACCATTAAAAACCTCCCGAAATATAAAAGTCCATGCCCAAACGGCTATACCAGTAAATTTCATCAAACATTCAAAGAAGACTTGGTTCCTATTCTACTGAAAGTCTTTCAAAAAATTGAAGAAGAAGCAATACTTCCAAACACATTTTATGAGGCCAACATAACCCTCATACCAAAACCAGGCAAGGATGGCACAAAAAAAGAAAACTACAGACCAATATCTCTAATGAATACAGATGCTAAAATACTAAACAAAATACTAGCAAATCGAATACAACAAGATATTAAAAAAAATAATACATCATGATCAAGAGGGATTCATTTCAGAATCTCATGGATGGTTCAACATACGTAAAACGGTTAACGTAATACACCATATCAACAAAACAAAGAACAAAAACCACATGATATTATCAATAGATGCAGAAAAGGCTTTTGATAAAATACAACACAATTTTATGTTTAAGACTCTCAACAAAATGGGTATAGAAGGAAAATATCTCAACATTATAAAGGCCATATATGATAAACCATCAGCCAACATCATATTAAATGGCACAAAACTGAAGGCTTTCGCCCTTAAATCAGGAACAAGACAAGGTGGTCCTCTCTCTCCACTCTTATTTAATATGGTACTAGAGTTTCTAGCTGAACAATCAGTCAAGACAAAGAAATAAAAAGCATCCATATCAGAAAAGAAGAAGTAAAGGTATCACTTTTTGCAGATGATATGATCCTATACATCCAAAACCCCAAAGAATCTACAAAAAGACTACTATAAAAACAATGAGCCAATACAGTAAGGTTGCAGGATACAAAATTAACATACAGAAGTCCATAGCCTTTCTATATGCCAACAATGAAACATTTGAGAATGAACTCAAAAAAATAATCCCTTTCACAATTGCCACAAAAACAAATAGAATACCTAGAAATAAACATAACAAAGAATGTAAAGGACTTATATAATGAAAACTACAAACCATTGTTAAGGGAAATCGAAAAAGATATAATGAGATGGAAGAATATTCCTTGTTCTTGGTTAGGAAGAATAAATATAATCAAGATGGCCATATTACCCAAAGCAATATACAAATTTCATGCAATTCCCATCAAAATTCCAATGACCTTTTTTTAAAGAAATGGAACAAAAAATCATCAGATATATATGGAACTATAAAAAACCCCGAATAACCAAAACAATCCTAAAGAAAAAGAATGAAGCTGGGGGCATTACAATACCTGACTTCAAACTGTATCATAGGGCCATGACAATCAAAACAGCATGGTATTGGCAGAAAAATAGACACTCAGACCAATGGAACAGAATAGAAAGTCCAGAAATAAAACCACATATATATATAGTCAAATAATTTTTTATAAAGGTGCCAACAACACACAATAAGAGAAAAGAAAACCTCTTCAACAAATGGTGCTGGGAAAACTGGAAAGCCACATGCAAAAAAATGAAACTAGACTACAGTTTGTCCCCCTGTACAAAAATTAACTCAAAATGGATCAAAGATCTAAACATAAGGCCTGAAACAATTAAGTACATAGAAGAAGACATAGGTACTCAACTCATGGACCTGTGTTCTAAAGAGCATTTTATGAATTTGACTCCAAAGGCAAGAGAAGTGTAGGCAAAAATTAATGAATGGAACTACATCAGACTAAAGTTTTTGCTCAGCAAGAGAAACTGATAACAAAATAAACAGACAGCCAACTAAATGGGAAATGATATTTTCAATCAACTGCTCAGATAAGGGCCTATTATCCAAAATATACAAAGAACTCATAAAAGTCAACAACAAACAATCCAATAAAAAAATGGGAAGAGGACATGAACAGACACTTCTCCCAGGAAGAAATACAAATGGCCAACAGATATATGAAAAGATGCTCATCTTCTTTAGTTATTAGAGAAATGTAAATCAAAACTGCAATGAAATACCACCTCACACCTGTTAGATTAGCTATTATTAACAAGAAAGGTAATAGCAAATGTTGGAGAGGCTGTGGAGAAAAAGGAACCCTCATTCACTGTTGGTGGGAATGTAAAGTAGTACAACCATTATGGAAGAAAGTATGGTGTTTCATCAAAAAACTGAATATAGAACTACCTTATGACCCAGCAATCCCTCTACTGGGTATATACCCCCAAAACTCAAAAACATTGATACGTAAAGACACATGCAGCCCCATGTTCACTGCAGCATTGTTCACAGTGGCGAGGACATGGAAACAACCAAAAAGCTCATCAATAAGTGACTGGAGAAAGAAGATGTGGCACATATACACTATGGAATACTACTCAGCCATAAGAAATGATGACATCGGATCTTTTACAGCAAAATGGTGGGATCTTGATAACATTATACGAAGTGAAATAAGTAAATCAGAAAAAACCGGGAATTGCATTATTTCATACGTAGGTGGGATATAAAAGCAAGACTAAGAGACATTGATAAGAGTGTGGTGGTTAAGTGCGGTGGAGGGAGAGGGGGAGGGAAAGAGGAGGGGGAGGGGCACAAAGAAAACTAGATAGAAGGTGACAGAGGACAATCTGACTTTGGGTGATGTGTATGCAACATAATTGAATGACAAGATAACCTGGACATGTTTTCTTTGAATATATGTACCCTGATTTATTGATGTCACCCCATTAAAAAATAAAATTTAAAAAAAGAAATAAAAAGCTTAGACTGGTAGAAACTATTTATAAGACACACATCTGATGAAGGATATCTAGCATCCTAGATATAAAGAACTACAACTCAATAATAAAAATACAAATAACTTAATTTAAATTGGCAAAAGATTTGAATGGTCACCTTACAAAAGAAGATATTTAAATGGCCAATTAATATTGTCCAAAAGTGCTCAAAATCAGTAGTCACCAGGAAAACAGAAGTTAAAACCACAATAATATATTTTTAAATATCTATTAGAGTGGTTAAAATTCAATATAAAAAATTAACACTGAATGTTGGTGAGGATAAGAAGTAGCCAGCACTCTCAATTATTAGTGGTAAGAGTTTAAAATAGTACAATTGCCTTGGAAAAAGAACTAGCATTTTCTCATGAAATTAAATATACACCTATATTATGACCCAGCAATTTCACTTCTAAGTGTTTACCCAAAAGAGATGGAAACCAATGTCCACAAAAAAGCCTTGTACTAAAATGTTTGTAGCATCTTTATTCATAATAGCCCTAAAATGCAAACAGCACAGGTATCTATCAGCAGGATAAGAAATAAACAAATAGTAGTATATTCACATAATAAAATGAATCCTTACAATTTATATACTGTTGTGAGCAAGAAGAAGGGACAATCTACTAATGTATGCAACACTGAGGGCAGAACATCTCAAAAACATACTGAAGTAAAGGAACCTCACAGGAAAGTATAAATATATATATGTACTAAGTGAATCCTTTTTGTAAAGTTCTGAAATAGGGAAACAAATTTATATTAAAAATATATCCTAACAGTGGTTGCCTCTGGGAGCCTAGACAATGTCTATTTATAGGGAAGGACATGTGGAAAATTCCTGTATTGATGGTTATGTTCCTTAGTTCAGGCTGCTATAACAAAATAACATCGAAGGAATGGCTTAAAAACAAACACTTATTTCTCCCAATTCTGGAGGCTTAGAAGTGTGTGGTCAAGCATGGGTAGATCAGCTGTCCAGTAAAGGCCAGGATCCTGGCCTGTAGAGAGTTATCTTCCTGTAGTGTCTTGTTATGGCTAAGAGAGATATAATTTCTCTCGTGGAAACTATTCCCACTGATGAGGGTTCTGCCCTTATACCAAAGGTCCCATTGCCAAATACTATCACATGGGAAGTTAGGCTTCAAAATATGAATTTTGGCAAAACACAAACATTCAGTCCATGGCATCTTTATTATATGCAGTTTAAGTGTCTATTTGTCACCAATAGCTTATTGGTTGCTTGCGTAACTGTACTAGCCAATGGGGTGAAGTTGCCACGGCATTCAAATAGTCCTGCCTTCTGGCATGCCACCTCACAAATTGAGGTTAAAGATTGGAGCAATTATTATGCTGTTAAGAAATCTTAACACCAGAAGGGGTCTTTGCAATGGTACAAGACTAGAGGTTCTCCAATTGAAAAATAATGTCATAATAGCTAAGTCTTTGACTGGCTCCTCTAAAGGTGAAATACATGTCATTCCAAGAATTTATTTGGCTCCATCTCAAACAGGGTTGCTGTTTCAATTGAGACGTAGACAATTTCCTGTAAAACTTGCCTTTGCTATGACCATCAGTAAGTCTCAGGGCCAAACGCTTAAGCGTGTTGGCATTTTTTTACCTGAGCCTGCATTTGGACACGGTCAACTTTATGTTGCCTGTTCAAGAGTTCGTGAAAGAACGGACGTAAAATTAAAAATAATTGATGGTCCTCTGCAAGGCGAGCTTAAAAATAATGGAAAGATCTACACAAGAAATGTTGTGTACAAAGAGATCTTTGACATGTGAATTAACATTTTATTATTTAAATCACCTTTATTTATTGAGCTAGCGGTGGCTCTTAAGAAATGTACCGCCAGTGGTTTCCTTCATTGCACTGTACTTTAAGCAATTAAGCAAGTAGAAGGGGGAAACCCCGTGGGGCAGTAAGCAAAGGGGCGTCCTTACCGCCTACCCTGGGTAATTCAGTTTGAATTAGCAGACACCTTTGCACAAATCATTTTAATTACAATTTATAATATCTAGAACAGCGGTCATTTTGTATGACTGCTGGGCTTTCTAGTATGTTATATGTTGATGGAGTTTGGATTACAAAGCATCTGTCAAGTTGGTGAATGTACATTTAAGCAGTCCATTCTACATACACAAATTTACATCAGAAGGAAATAAAAGCATATGAAAATGTTGAGAAAAAAATTTGTGTGTGCATGAACCACCTGGGAGGCTTGCAAAAAAATATGTTCTTCAATCCTATCTCCAGATAGTCTGATGGTGGAGCTCAGGAAACAGTATATTTCTAAGCACCCAAGAAAATCATGTGCAGCTGCTCTGAGGTGCATGCTGAAAACCAATTTCCATACAGCATAGTTAGGGAATAGGTTAAAAATGTGAAATTATCCCATAGCCATCACCTGACTTCACAACCTAACCCAGGAACGTAATGAATAAGTAAAGGGTCAATGACTAAAAGGGTTGATGTCTGAGTTTACTTCAAATTATTTTATGTATTAAAAAAATAGCCCATTGAAAATTGTATTGTGTACTTTCAAGCCATAAACATTTAACTTCCTCAAAAATATCAGAGTGTTGTGTTAACAAGCTTTGAGCACCAGCCCTGGCCACATAGTTCTATTGGTTAGAGTATAGTCCCAAAGCACAGAGGTTGCTGGTTCGATCCCGGTCAGGGCACATACAGGAATAGATGTTTCTCTTTCCTGCTCTCTCCCTTTCTCTCTCTAAAATCAATAAAATAACAACAACAACAAATAAACAAGCTGTAAGGACTTATTTTTCCCTGAGATCCTCACACTGCCCATTCTGGAGGGCTGATGGTTTCATTATTAAATTTTTAATTTAATTTTTAAAGTTTTTTTCTTTCCCCCATATCTTAAACCCTGGGTTTTAAGATACTTAAAAGTATCTTTACACACACACACACACACACACACACACACTAGTCTTTTTCCTTTTTTAAATTTTTTTTATTAATTTTAATTTATTGTGTTAACATGAATTCAAGTGTCCCACTCAATATAACTCCCTCATCCACAACTCCTTGTCCTGCATTGTCCCCTCCCCTCCCTTCCCTTTGAGATTTGCTGTCCTGTTATCTGTATCTATGTGTTACATATATAATTTCATTAGTCCCTTTACGTTCTCTGATCCCATCCCCTTATCCCCCATCCCTCTGACATCTGTCCCCTGGCTCCCTGTGACCCCACCTCTGCCTCTATTCCATTCCTCAGTTCACTTTTGTTCATTAGATTCCACATATAAGTGAGATCATATAATATTTGTCTCTGCCTGGTTTATTTCACTTAGCATAATCATCTCCAAGTTCATCCATGCCACTGCAAAAGGTAAGACTGCCTTCTTTTTCACAACCACGTAGTATTCCATTGTGTATATTACTAATTTTTTTAATCCACTTGTCCACTGATGGACAATTGGGCTATTTCCAGATCTTGGCTATTGTAAACAATGCTGCAATAAATATGGGAGTGCATTTCTTCTTTTGAATCAGTGATTTGGTATTCTTAGGATATATTCCTAAAAGTGGAATAGCAGGGTCGAACGGCAGTTCTGTTTTTAATTTTTTGAGGAAACGCCATACTGTTGTCCACAGTGGCTATACAGTCTGCATTCCCACCAGCAGTGCAGGGGGGTTCCCTTTTCTCCACACCTTTGTCAGCACTTATTGTGTGTTGATTTGTTAATGAGTGCCATCCTGACAGGTGTGAGGTGGTATCACATTGTGGTTTTAATTTACATTTCTCTGATGGTTAGTGATGTTGAACATTTTTTCATATGCCTACTGGCCATCTGTATGTCCTCTTTGAAGAAGTGACTATTCAGTTTTTTTGCCCATTTTTTAATTGGATTGTTTACCTTACTGGTATTGAGTTCTAGCAGTTCTTTATAAATTTTGGTTATTAACTCCCTATTAGATGTATTGGCGAATATTTTCTCCCATTGTGTGGGTTGTCTTTTAATTTTGTTCATGGTGTCTTTTGCTGTGCAAAAGCTTTCTAGTTTGATAATGTCCCATTTGTTTATTTTGTCCTTTATTTCACTTTCCTGTGGACATGTATCAGCAAAAATGTTGCTACAAGAGATTTCATAGAGTTTACTGCTTATGTTTTCTTCCAAGATGTTTGTGGTTTCACGACTTACATTTAAGTCTTTTATCTATTTTGAGTTTATTTTTGTGCATGGTGTAAGTTGGTGTTCTAGTTTCATTTTCTTGCATGTACCTGTCCAATTTTTCCAACACCATTTATTAAGGATACTGTCTTTACTCCACTGTATGCTTTTAACTTCTTTGTCAAATATCAATTGACCATAATGAAGTGGGTTTATTTCTGGGTTCTCTGTTCTGTTCCATTGATCTGTATGCCTGTTCTTATGCCAGTACCAAGCTGTTTTGTTTACAATGGTCTTGTAGTATAACTTGATATCAGGAAGTGTGATACCTCCCACTTTATTCTTCATTTTCAAGATTGCTGAGGCTATTTGTGTTCTATTTTGGTTCCATATAAATTTTTAGAATATTTGTTCTATATCTTTGAAGTATTCCATTGGTATTTTAATAGGAATTGCATTGAATCTATAGATTGGTTTGGATAACATAGATATTTTAATGATGTTTTTCTTCCTACCCATGAACACAGTATATGCTTCCACTTGTTTGTATCTTTCTTGATTTCTTTTTTCAATGTCATAATTTTCTGAGTACATGTTTTCTACCTGCTTGGTTAAATTTACTCCAAGGTACTTTAATTTTTTGTTGCAATAGTGAAGGGAATTGTTTCCTTAATTTCCCTTTCAGACAGTTTATTGTTGTTGTATAAGAATGTCACTAATTTTGAATATTAATTTTATATCCTGCCACCTTCTCGATTTCATTTATTGGATCTAGTAGTTTTTAAACTGAGATTTCAGGGTTTTCTATTTACAGTATCATGTCATCAGCAAATAATGATAGTTTTACTTCTTCCTTTCAAATTTGGATGCCTTTTATTTCTTCTTCTTTTCAGATTGCTATGGCTAGGACTTCCAGAACTATGTTGAATAAAAGTAGTAAAAGGGTCACTCCTGCCTTGTTCGTGACCCTAAGGGGATTGCTTTTAATTTTTGTCCATTGAGTATGACATTGGCTGTCAGTTTGTCATAGATGGCCTTTATTATATTGAGGTATGTTCCCTGTATTCTCACTTTGCTGAGAGTTTTGATCATGAATGGGTGCTGAATTTTATCAAATATTTTTTCTACATCTGTTCATATAATCACGTGATTTTTATCCTTCCTTTTGTTTATGTGATGAATCACATTGATTGATTTGTAAATATTGTACCAGCCTTGCCTCCCCAGAATAAATCCCATTTGATTATAATGTATGATTTTTTCATGTATTGCTGGATCTAGTTTAAACTAGAAACAACAAAACAAAAGTTTAAACAACAAAATTTAAAATTTTGTTGAAAATTTTAGCATCTATGTTCATCAGGGATATTGGTTTATAGTTTTCTTTCTTTGTAGTGTCTTTACCTGGTTTTGGAATGAGGATAATGCTTACCTTATGAAAGGAGCTTGGAAAGTCTTCCCTCTTCTTGAGTTTTTTGAAATAGCTTGAGAAGTATAGGTGTTAGTTCTTCTTTGAATACTTTGTAAAATTCGCCTGTGAAGCCATCCGTTCCAGGACTTTTGTTTGTTGGGAGTTTTATGATAACTGTTTCAATTTCATTTGTTATAATCAGTCTGTTTAGGTTTTTTGATTCTTCCATATTGAATCTTGGAAGATTGTACGTTTCTAGGAATTTATCCATTTCTCCTAGGTTGTCCAAATTTTGGCATATAGATCTTTATATCATTTTCTTACAATTCTTTGTATTTCTACAGTGTCAGTTGTTACTTCTCCTTTTTCATTTTTAATTTTATTTATTTGAGTCCTCTTTTTTTCTGGATGAGTCTGGTTAAAGGTTTGTCAGTCCTTTTTACCTTTTCAAAGAACCAGCTCTTGGTTTCATTGATATTTTGTATTTTTTTATCCTCTATGTCATTTATTTCTACTCTGATCTTTATTATTTTCTTTCTTCTTCTTCTTCTGAGCTTTATTTGTTTGTTTGTTTTCCTAGTTCTTTTAGATGCAGGGTTCAGTTGTTTATTTGAGGTTTTTCTTGCTTCTTAAGATATTCCGGTAATGGTATGAACTTCCCTCTTAGGATTGCTTTTGCTGTGTCCCATAAATTTCAAATTGTATGTTCCTTTTCATTTGTTTCAAGAAAATTTTTTATTTCTTTCTTGATCTTGTTGTTACCCCACTCGTTATTTAATAACATACTATTTAGCCTCCTACTGTTTGAATGTTTTTTTTGTTTTTATTGTAGTTGATTTCTAGTTTCATGCCATTGTGATCAGAGAAGATGGTTGATATAATTTCAATCTTCTTAAATTTATTGAGACTTGTTTTGTGTCCTAACATGTAGTCTATCCTAAAGAATGTACCATGAGCACTTGAAAAGAATGCATATTCTGCTGCTTTGGGGTGGAAGGTTCTGAAGATATCTATTAAATCCAGTTGATCTATTCTAGGGTATCATTTAAGGCATCTGTTTCTCTATTAATTTTCTGTCTGGAATATCTATCCATTGATGTTAGTGGGGTATTATAATCTCCTACTACTATAATATTACTATTGATCTCATCTGTTATGGCCATCAAAATCTGCTTTATATAAATATTTACAATGGTTAAATCCTCCTGTTGTATTGCTCCCAATATCATTATTTGTAGTGACCTTCTTTATACTTTATTATATCTTTTGTTTTCAAGTCCATTTTGTCAGATATAAGTATTGCTACCTGAGCTTTTTTTTTGTTTCCATTTACATGAAATACTTTTTTCCATTTCTTCACTTTTAGTCTATGTGTATCATTTGTTCTGAGGTGGGTCTGTTGTAGACAATATATGTATAGGTCCTGTTTTCTTATCCATGCAGCTACCCTATATCTTTTGATTGGAGCATTTAATCTATTTACCTTTAAGGTTATTAATGACATGTACATATTTATTGCCATTTTATTCTTTAAATCTTCAATCCTCTTTTTCTAGAATTTTTTTTCCTTTGCTCTTTTTACAGAAGGGCCATTAACATTTCTTGCAGTACTGGTTTGGTTGCAATGAATTCCTTGAACTTTTTTTTTTTTTGTATGGGAAACTTTTTATTTCTTCTTCAATTTTAAATGATACCCTTGCTGGATAAAGAAGTCTTGGTTGTAGGATCTTGTTTTGCATCACTTTTAATATTTCTTTCCAATCCCTTCTGGCCTCAAATATTTCTGTTGAGAAGTCAGATGTCATTCTTGTGGGGGCTCCTCTCTAGATAATTAACTGCTTTTCTCCTCAGCTTTTAGTATTCTTTCTTTGTCTCTTAACTTTGGCACTTTAATTATGATGTGTGTTGGTGTAGACTTCCTTGGGTATCTCTTTAAAGGGACTCTCTGTGCTTCTTGAACTTATGTGACTTTTTCCTCCATCAATTTTGGAAACTTTTCAGCTATGATTTCTTCAAACAGGTTCTCTATTCTTTATTCATTCTCCTCTTCTTCAGGAACCCCTATGATGCAGATGTAGTTTCTCTTCATGTTATCACATGAAGTTTCCTCAGTGTTTTTGAGCCTCTTTTCTATTTGCTGCTTGGCCTCCTTGATTTCATTTATCTTGTCCTCTAAATTGATGATCTGATACCCTGCTTCATCCTGCCTGCTTTTGAGTCCTTCTAGTGCAGCATTAATTTCTGATATTGTATCTGTCATTTCTGACTGGTTCTTTTTTATGATTTCAATGTCCTTTTTGATGCTTGCTATCTATTTAGGTGCTCATTATGTCCATCTATTGTTGCTCTATGATCCTTGAGCATCCTAAAAATCATTGTTTTAAACTCTGCATCTGGTAGTTTGATTACTTCCATATCATTCAGTTCCTTTTCTGCAAATTTCTCTTGTTGATTCATTTGGGTTGTATTTCACTGTCTGCCCATTTTGTCTGTGCATTAGGTAGCACTGTCTGACTTTGAAATTTTTGTGGTGTTTTTATGAAGAAAATGGGCTTGGTATTACTGATCTCAAGGCCACCTGTTTACTTTGTGCTAGGAATGCTTCTTGAGGGTACTATTTTTCCTCTTGTTGTATATGAGTATTAGATGCAATTGATTCTTTCATGGGTATGGTTATCCCATCAGGCTGGCTAGTTCTAACGGTCAACCTTAATCATGTGTATTACACATTGTGTAATATCTGTCCTCTTGGACCTATTTATTCTCCACAGTGTCTGGTGCCTGCTAGAGTCCACCTTTGCATGTACTACTTGTGTAGGTAGCTGAGTCTAAGGTTACTGCTGTCTGCCACCCACTGCCAGTAGTGTTATCTCTAGATCTTCATGGTTTGGCATCAGCTGTTGTTTGTAACCTGCTATGGGCTACAAGTCTAGAGTTACTGCACTTTTTGCTGTTAGTGTCTGCATTTTCTGTGCCTGGGTACTGTGGGAAGGAGCAACCTTTGTATAAGGGTCAGCTTCCTCCTGCTTAGAGATGACAACAGTTCCTTAAAATCCCCTAAGTTCTATAAGATTTGTCTTCACTTTTCAACTGCTCCTCCTACTCTTGCAGCTGCCTGGCCTTCCCATAGAGTCTTCTGTAGTAAGACTGTAATGTGGGCTTAGACTGGCCTCACCCAATGAACTCCTTTACAGGTTGCACACTTAGTGGGTTAGGGCAGCTGAAGTTGGCAATACAACTTTAGTGGGACCTATTATGTCAGGGGTCTCTTGGTCAGGAGCTTAGTATAAGGAATGTGGCCCCTGCTCCAGAGCTTAATCCCTCAGCCACTGCTGGATACTCAAATTTTATTTCTCCCCAACAAGGTGAGCAGCAGGTTAAGACTGAGTGTGGCCGATATTCCCCTGTGCAGAAGTTCTTTCAGCTGTTGAGACCCTGGTCTCAGGAAGGAAGACTGAGAGAGTTCTATCCTGGGGCTGACTGTGCCCCCCACAAAGGTGCCTTAGCCCCTTGATCACATCAAACAATAGACTCACAGGGACCCACATGTTAAATATACAGGCTCCAAGACTCTCTCCCTTCCCCTTGTGGAATCTAGCCCCTCAGGGCAGGATATCCAGCACTCAGGCCAGATGACTGTGAAGTTCCTCCCTATCCAATACACATGAGCCACTGTGCCAGTGCTGATCACAGAGAGCAGAACTAACCTCAGCTGGGCCCAGTGTGAGGAGCCTTTCCTTAGAATACCACTCTAGCAAGGGTTGTTAGGTCCTGAACTGATGCTTCCCACAGCTGGCCCCTGAATGTGCCACTCCTGAGCCTCCCTGGCAGAAACTTGGCACAGACCAGTGGGAGACCCTACCTGTGACTGGCCCTTAGCAACCTTCTTGGAGCTAAAAGCAATCCAGAGTTTATGGCTGCCTCTGCTGGGCCCAGGTGTACATGGAAATACCAAGCTGCACTCCTAAGCTGGCTTTTACCCACACTGGGCCTGGGGCAAGGTCCACTAAAAGGTCAAAGTTCCTTGAGTCCCACCTCCTCCAGCCTTTGTGAGACTCAGCCACTGAATAAGCCTCTGCTATAATCTAGTGCCTGCAGCAATTCAGGGATTAGGAAGGGTGGTGGGTGTGACTCTGCTTCTTGGCCCCAGGTGTCAGTCTGTCCAGACTTTTTTATAGACCTCAGTAGGGTGTGGCCCCAAGAGTCTGGTGGGTGTGGCCTCTGAGGCCCAGATGGGTGGTCTGCCTGCTCTCTGGACAGTTTCTACTGAGCCCCCTGTGCGGTGGAAGCACCAGTCCTAGAGTCTGGAGCATGTGGGGGTACACTTTGGTCTAAACACCAGAAAACTGAGCCACTGATGTGTCCCCTGCTTCCTGGCCTTTCAGAATGACTCATCACCATGACTGAGATAGGAGAGATTACCCAGGGTGGAACAGTTGCTTTTCCCCAGGCTGATGCTGCATGAAGGGGATGCTCTACCCAAGAAAGATGGCAACTGCAGTACTGGAGAATGAGTCAGCACAGGAGTTCCAGTGGCCATCCCCCACAGTGTCTCTCCCTGGGCCTCCAGTTTTACACTTTCCTCATATAACTACAGTCCTCTCAGCGCTCCCTCCACCAGAGCCCAGGTAAGTGGCTGTGAATGAGATTTTCTGCATGGGGCCTTTATGATGGAGTCTTCATCTCAGAAATCTGACTCTCACAGACAGAAACCCTGCTCTTTTCACCACGAAATGCTGTCTGGCCGCCTCTTCTAGGCTCTGGGGCTCTAAGCTGTGGATCCAGGCCTGGGGCTGAGCACCCACACCTCTCAGGGTAATGCTCCCCACAGTGAGAGTCCTTTTGAATCCTTAGGCACCCCTCGCTCCTGGGAGGGGGGCAGTTCCATCTGTGTCTCCGCCCTTCCTATCTTCTTTGCTGTGGCTTCTTCTGTGATCCTTCATTATAGATTCCTTTTCATTTAGTCCAAAGTTGGTTTTTCAAGATGATTGTTCTTAAATTAAGTTGTAATTCAATTTGGTCCTGGGAGGTAGCAGTTGGAATGTCTGCCTACTCCATTGCCATCTTGGACTTCTATCTTTACTTCTTAAAGGCTTACTATAATTTGGTGAGGAAAGTTTCATCATGCCTATTTTATAGGTAGTGACACTGAGACACAGAAAATTTAGGTGAACTTTTCTTAAGTCATAGAGTAAGGACCAGTCTTGTGGGCTTGTAATTAGAGTAGTTGCAATGGTTTCTACACCCCATGCCCTGACAGGTTCTATTCTTAGAATCAATGGTCTATAAACTCCTCCTAACATTTAAATTATTTTATCATTGAATTTTATAGTGAAGCTCAAGAAGACAATAGAGTGCCAGGGGTGGGAGCCTCAGTTTAGAAGTGGTCCTACCTTCCATCACCTATCAGATGCCACTGGCCTTCTCTTTTTCTCCTATCCCTGTGATTGCAACCTCCATGCAACATTGCCAATCAGCTGTGGTTTGGGGAGGTGGGCCTATAGGAAGGGCTGATTGACTTCCCTACCCTGGCAGGAAATTGCATTTTTATTTTTCCCTGCCCCTGAAAAATGATCACTGCTCAGAACTAAAAAATGACAGGCTGGGTTTGAATTGAAGTCTGCCTTAATTCAAAGCTCCTGCTTTTAATAATAGCTATGTTTAAGGCATTGCATCAAGTTCTAGAAAGTATCTAGATAAGAATTAATTGCAACTCCTTACATCAGAGAGTTTATGATGATAAAAAAGTCACAGTCCCCACCCTTCACATAAAATACAGGCTAAAGAAGTAAAGAACAAGTAAAAAGCAAATTTTGATACACAGTGTGACAAATACAATCTTGGGAATAAACAGAAGATACCATGAAAGAATAGATGTGGAGCATCTAAGCTAATTCTAGAGGTCAGGGAAAGCTTCCTAGAGGAGTTGAAATCTTAGTTCCTTTTTTTAATTATTTAAAAAATTAAACTTAACAGAGTGACATTGATTAATAAGAGTACAAAGATAGATTTTAGCTAAACATTTCTATAGCATTTTAATGTTGCTATAATTAACATCATAATGTTGATTATGTTGTATACCCGTCACTCAAAGTCAAATTATTCGAGTGATGGGTATGCAACCGAACTAAATGACAAGATAACCTGAAAATGTTTTCGTTGAATGTATGTACCCTGATTTATTGATGTCACCCCATTAAAATAAAAATTTATTTATAATAAAAAAGTCAAATTATTTTCCATCACTGTATGTTTGTTCCTCTTTATTCCCGATCTCCCCCCCTTCACATCCCCCTCCTCCAGTAACCCCTTCACTTAACTCTAATTTAACTGATGAAATGGTCAAAATTAATGAAGGGTCTAAAGAACAACAGATAGCAAGGACTGGTGAGATAGAGTGTTTGTGGAACACAACTATGTCTTCAACTTGAAAATGGGAGCTGGGCTTTGAAAAAAGGGTGATAATAAATGAAGCTGAGCCTGACCAGGCGGTGGCTCAGTGGATAGAGCATCAGACTGGGATGCCAAGGACCCAGGTTCAAGACCCTGAGGTCACCAGCTTGAGCATGGGCTCATCTGGTTTGAGAAAAAAGCTTACCAGCTTGGACCCAAGGTTGCAGGCTTTTGAGCAAGGGGTTACTTGGTCTTCTGAAGGCCCATGGTCAAGGCACATATGAGAAAGCAATCAATGAACAACTAAGGTGTCGCAATGCACAACAAAAATCTAATGATTGATGCTTCTCATCTCTTCATTCCTGTCTGTCTGTCTCTGTCTATCCCTCTCTCTGACTTTCTCTCTGCCTCTGTAAAAAAAAAAAATTAAAAAAAAGGAAATGAAGCTGAACAAGTGGCAAGCTCCAGATGAAGAAAGGGCTTGTAAAACAGAGGTGGGAGTTGGACAATCACCAAGATATTTTAAGGGAAGAATGATACAGTAACTTACATCTGGATGAACTCATTCTGCTGACCAGGATTGTGAACTGAATTCAACTTTTCTGCCAGTTTCCAAGCCTATTAAATAGAAAAAAAATAATAGAAGAATAAATCAATAATAACATTAAAAAGCAAGAATGGTGTCATTGATGAACCTGTAATTTTGAGGAATTACTAGAGAATAGAAAGTATAAAAAATGTGTCTAGACTCTTCTGTGTCTAGAATATACTTCAGGGGGAAAAAAAGAAATTTCTACAGATGTTGGAGCAACTTTGAGAAACTCCAAGTTCAAAGTCAAAGGACCCAGGGAGAAAGCATCATGGATCTCACTTGGGGATTGTGGTCCAAAACTCTGGAACTGACCTTACCATCACTTCCTTCCTCATTTTGGCTATCCATGAACAGTAAGAGTGTGTACCAACATGAACCAGTGAGGGTGGGCACTGCAGCAGGCATGGTGGAGAGGCATTCCAGGTTGATATTGGCCTTTCAGGAAGACAGGACTCTCTTTCTCTTTCTGGCTTTTTCACTTCGCATAACATTCTCCAGATAACATCCATGTTGCTAAAAAAAGGTAGGATTTCTTTTTTCTATGGCTGAATAATATCTATATATACAGAGATATATCACATTGCATTTATCCATTCACCTATCAAAGGACAAGTTCTTTTTTCCCCTATCTTGGCTATTTTAATAATGATGCAATTAACATTGGGGTGTAAACATCTCTTCAAATCCTAATTTCAGTTCTTTTGGATATACGCAAGAGTAGGATTGCTGAATCTTATGGTAGTTCCATTTTTATTATTTTTGAGGAACCACTATACTGTTTTCCATAATGACTGTAGTTAATAATATGGTACCAATTACTTGAAAGTTTTAAAGAATGGGTCTTCAACATTATCCCCCCCCACACACACACACATTACCTATGTACATTATTGAGGTCTAGGATGTGTTAATTATCTTGATTTTGGTAATAATTCTATAATTTATATGTATTTCAAATCATCGCATTGCACACTATAAATATTTACAATTGTGTTTATTATTTATTCCTCACTAAAGTTAAAAAAGAAAAGGATAAGACTTTTTAACAACCATTTGCAATAATCCTCCTCCCCACTAGAGCTGGGTGATGATAACTCAAAAGGAGCCAAACCAGGGCTCTCAAATCAAAGCATAAAAGACAAGAAGTTAAGAAAAGAACAGTAATGTTTTAAGTTTTAAAAGTATATAATCTAAAAATTTCCCAAATAGCAGAAGTGACTACTTAAAAATGTATTGAAAAGAAAAAAGTTTAATTTGCAATTGCAAAAATAAAAACAGAAGATCTAACAAGAAATCAAGAAATGTGCAAGAAATCAAATAAAACAAAACCATAAAAATACAGTGAATGACATTTAAAAAAACCTAATTATCCACGTTCTTGGGTAAGACTAATCAGTGATGCAAAATAGTTGCTTTTCCTCCAGAATTATCCCATGAAATTAATATAACCCAAATTTAAATCTCAATAAGATGTTTCATGATACTTGACAAGTTCTCAATTTTATATTTCAAAGCAAAATTTAAAAAAATAACCAAAATAATTTTTAATACAAAAAAGTAAACTTGCTTTACTTGCTATAAGAACATGTCATCATGCTATAATAATTAAAACATCGTAGTGTTAAAAGACAACATAAAAACATTCATAAAAGGGATTGTAGAAAGCATAACTAGATGTGCATATATGGAGTTGAAGTTTATTGTCAAGTGGCCTTTCCCACCTTTGGAAAAATGACCAACTATGCAAAAACCAGTCTTAGACCATTGCCTGTCACTTTGAAAACATTAAAGAAAGGGCACATCTACTTCATACCATAAAGTTTATGGCATAAACAACAAGAATTCTCAAAGGATTATCAAAAAAACAATATGCAATAAATTTTAAATCTCATGGTTAAGATAGGGTGAGCAAGAGAAAAAAATCCAGAAACTATATATTAGAGTAAAGATTAAGTGATCAATCAAACAACTAATTGATAGAATTCATGCAAATCAATTAAATAATCTATTAGAGTAGGCAAAGCTATGTATTTCTCAAAACACAGAAATAGAGGTATTAGACAAAAACATAAAATATATTTATTATCTGCTATTACTAGTTAAATAATAAGTAAATGTCAAAATTATTTTACCATCATAATTAAAAATATTTAAAAGATAAAAGATAAAATTAGTTGCAGAAACTGGCAATAGCGCTAATAGCTAAAAATTTTTTAGAATATAATTTGGTGCAGTACCTACAAAATAAAGAATTCAGATTCTTTCTCTTAGCATTCCACTTTCAGAGAGTCTATTCTACAGAAAATGGATCTGTCACACAAATGCAGCATTGTTTGTAAGAGCAAGGAACTGTAACAAGCTTGAATGTCTGTTAATAAATAAACCACAATATATCCATTCCATTAAATATTTTACAGCAGTTAAACAGAACAAGGTAGCCCTTATATACCTACATGAAAAAGTCTCCAAGACAAATTACTAAGGGAAAAATAAAGCTGCAGAATAAGACATACGGTATAATAATGTTTTTTCAAACACTAAAAAAGAAAAAGGTGTATGTAAGTGTGTGTGTGTTAAGAAGCACAGAAGGACACTGGAGAGATGCATAATAAATCACTTAGAGTAGCTCTGGGCAAGGAAATGGAATTTAAGATAGAGAATGTGTAGAAAAGTGATAAGAGACAGGGAAAGAAAGAAAATATTTGAATAAATTAACTTCTAGATTTTCTATATTGAAAATACACTTATGTATATGTAATATACAATTGTATAATACCTCTTTATAAAATTGAAATGTTGTACAAAGAATTATGGCTAAAGAATTGGCATGGCTTTGGGGCTGCAGTGAGTTGGTATGGCTAAGTGAATGAGAAGCAGTGAGACCATTTGGAAGAGTGAATCAAAGCTGAAGAGAGAGATAACGATTGCCAAAGCTGGGAAATTAGGTAGGGATGGCCATTACCCAGACACATTACTATTAAAGATTTATTACACATCCTTTCACTCTGCTTTCTATGTGTTATACACAAGCATTTGTACACATACATACATTTATAAACATTTTAAATAGGATTTGTACTTTATGTATTATTTTTTAAACTGATTTTTCACTTAATATGCCTCAGAAAATTGTCTACCATATCTATTATCTATCTATCTATCTTTCTATCTATCACCTATCTACCTATCTGTCTATCATTTATCTATCCACCCATCCATCTATCTAATCTTTGAATTCAGAGAAGAGGACATAAAACAATGAACAACCTATGAAATAATTGATGCAATAGTTATAGGCAAGGGAAGTTGCCTCGAACTTACTGTAAAACCAAGAAGAAAGGACAGCAAAAACTCACAAATTTAATTTAGTCACCACACAAAAAAACTGAGAGAAAAAATTTTTAATGTGGCTTAAAATTTATTGTCAGGTGATTATTTTCACTGTCCAAAATGCAAAAACCATCTGCAAAAAGTAAAACCTTTACTTCTTCTTTCCCAATATGAATGCCTTTTATTTCTTTCTCTTGTCTGATTGCTCTGGCTAGAACTTCCAGCACTATGTTGAATAAGAGTGGAGAGAGTGGATAACCTTGTCTTGTTCCTGATTTTAGAGAAAAAGTCCTCAGTTTTATGCCATTTAATATGATGTTAGCTGATGGTTATCATAAATGGCCTTTATTATGTTGAGATATTTTTCTTCTATACCCATTTTGTTGAGTGTTTTAAACATAAAATGGTGTTGTATTTTATCAAATGCCTTTTCTGCATCTACTAAACTCATGGACCTTGGTTATAAAAACCGCTTTATGAATTTGACTCCAAAAACAAGGAAAGTGAAGGCAAAATAAATGAATGGGATTACAGCTGACCAAGAAGCTTTTGCACAGCAAGAGTAACTGACAACAGAATAAACAGACAACCAGCTAAATGAGAGATGATATTTTCAAACAACAGCACAGATAAGGACCTAATATCAAAAATATACAAAGAACTCATATAACTCAACAACAAACAAGCAAATAATTCAATAAAAAAATGGGAAGAGGACATGAACAGACTTCTCCCAGGAAGAAATGCAAATGGCCAACAGATATAAGAGAAGATGCTCATCTTCACTAGCCATTAGAGAAATTCAAATCAAAACTACAATGAGATACCACCTTACACCTTTAGATTAGCTATTATCAACAAGACAAGTAATAACAAGTGTTGGAGAGGCTGTGGAGAAAAAGGAATCCTCATCCACTGTTGCTGGGAATGTAAAGTAGTACAACCGTCATGGAAGAAACTATGGTGGTTCCTCAAAAAATTAAAAATAGAACTACAATATGACTCAGCAATCCCTCTACTGGGAATATACCCCCATAACTCAAAAACACTGGTATGTAAAGACACACACAGCCCCATGTTCATTGCAGCATTGTTCACAGTGGCCAAGACATGGAAAAAACCAAAAGGCTCTTCAATAGATGACTGGATAAAGAAGATGTGGTACGTATATACTATGGAATACTACTCAGCCATAAGAAATGATGACATCGGATCATTTACAACATGGATGAATTTTGATAACATTATACTGAGTGAAATAAGTAAATCAGAAAAAACTAAGAACTATATGATTTTATACATATGTGGGACATAAAAATGAGACTCAGGGACATGAACTAAAGTGTGGTGGTTACAGAGTGGGGGCACAAAGAAAACCAGATAGAAGGTGATAGAAAACAATTGGAATTTGGGTGATGAGTATGCAACATAATCAAATGTCAAAATAACCTGGAGATGTTTTCTCTGAATCTATGTACCCCAATTAATCAATGTCACTCCATTAAAATTAATAATAAAGGAAAAATAACAAAAAAATGCAAAAACCTTAATAAATGTGTCTGTGTGCCACACAATTTTCTTAAGCTAACTCCAAAAGTATTTCCATTATTTTCTATTTACTCAATTAGAGAATGATTACTCAGGTTCTTTTAACATTAACAATCTAACTTCCCTCGATAAATTACACGTGGTAGAAAGAATACACATTTGATTCTTTCTGTATGCATACATTTGTTTCAAGGGTTACCTATCTATTTTAAGGAGATTATGATATTTCATTTATTTTACACCATTTGTGGAGTAAGATGTTTTCATTTCATTCCATTAAGCTTTAGAATGATAACAATTTTTATATTTTGTCTTTGAGCATAGTCGATCTTTTTTGGAGGGGCTGTCTCTGTATTATAACTTGGATAATATTTGGGGAAATATGATATCACACCTCTTTAATATTTTCCATCTTGGCCCTGGCCAGTTGGCTCAGTAGTAGAGCATTGGCCTGGCATGCAGGATTCCTGGGTTTGATTCCCAGCCAGGGCACACAGGAGAAGCACCCATCTGCTTCTCCATCCCTCCCTCTCTCCTTCCTCTCTGTCTCTCTCTTCCCCTCCTGTAGCCAAGGCTCCATTGGAGCAAACTTGGCCCGGGTGCTGAGGATGGCTCCATGACCTCTGCCTCAGGTGCTAGAATGGCCCTAGTTGCAACAGAGCAACGCCCCTGATGGGCAGAGAATCGCCCCCTGGTGGGCATGTTGGGTGGATTTCAGTTGGGCACATGCAGGAGTCTGTCTGACTGCCTCCCCATTTCCAACTTCAGAAAAATACAAAAGTAGATATATTTTCCATCTTTTCTGTGATGTTCCAATTTCTACTTAATTATGTTTATCTTTATCAGTCTTTCTCACATTTATTTTTTAACGTAGTTTTCTCTTCTTTTTTTTTTTTCTTTTTTTTTTTGTATTTTTCCGAAGCTGGAAATGGGGAGAGACAGTCAGACAGACTCCTGCATGCGCCCGACCAGGATCCACCCGGCACACCCACCAGGGGGCGACGCTCTGCTCACCATGGGGCGATGCTCTGCCCCTCTGGGGCATCGCTCTGTCGCGACCAGAGCCACTCTAGCACCTGGGGCAGAGGCCAAGGAGCCATCCCCAGTGTCGGGGCCATCTTTGCTCCAATGGAGCCTCGCTGCGGAAGGGGAAGAGAGAGACAGAGAGGAAGGAGAGGGGGAGGGGTGGAGAAGCAGATGGGCGCTTCTCCTGCGTGCCCTGGCCGGGAATTGAACCCGGGACTCCTGCATGCCACGCTGACGCTCTACCACTGAGCCAACCGGCCAGGGCCTTCTTTTTTCTTTATACAATTTTATTTACTGATTTCAGAGATAGGATAGAGAGAGAGAAAAGGTGGGGGGGAGTGGGAAGCATCATCTCATAGTAGTTGCTTCCTGTATGTGCCTTGACCAGGCAAGCCCAGGGTTTCGAACCAGTGACCTCAGCATTCCAGGTCGACGCTTTATCCAGTGCACCACCACAGGTCATGCCACATATTTTTAATTCTGCTCAAGTTAATGAGAAATTATAAATCTCAATTTGCTTGAATTCCATATTAATTAGCAGTCAGTGATACTCTGTGCTCTCCAGATGAAGATTTATGAAAATTACCTAGTTACTTAGTTCAAAAGTCTCCTTCTCTTTTTGAATCCAGTTTTAGGGGCTCTAGTCAGGACAGTTGATGATAAGAATGGGTTAACTTTTACATAGTGAAGTTGACCATATTTACCAATACAGATGTAATGTGTGTAAGTTTAATGTGCAGTGTACATTAATAATGACAAAGTTTTATATTTAAGTCAGTTGCTCTGAAATTTTCTCTCATTGATTTTTAAAAATGATGTGGTATCAATCAATAAAGTTTCTGTTGCAGAGAAAAAAAACACTTTAGCTATTTTAGAAAGTAAGAGATTCAAAACAGAATCAGTACTAGAGAAACAGCCTCTATCTCCACCACAATAAAAATGCTTTGGAATCAGGAAGTCGTTGTCCTTAATTTACCAGGGCTGAGATTGTCACCATCTTCTGGATCACATGCACTAACCTATGATCTGGAGATGAGGGAACCATTAGAATGATTAGTTTCAATACACTGTATTTGTTATGATATCTCTGTCAGAAAAATGGATGCCTGACCTCATTTGTTTCAGTCCAAAATTCAAACCACTCAACAATACCTCTAATCAACAGAACCTAGACCAAATTCAGAAAGTCCAGCTACATAGGAGTCTGGGAAATGTAGTTTTCATTATCTCACCACTGCAGAAGAACCTGACATCTTGTGGAGTCCCATGAAGTCTTCCTGTTTCACAGGGGCTACTCTCCAATCCTTCCACTTTGGAAATTTTTTTTCTTCTCTCCCCAGTTCTTTTTCTTCTTCTTCACCTTTTCTTTCATGCCCTTTCTGTTCTATGCTGTCCAATACTCTCTCCTGACTATACTTTGGCAGACTGCCAAAAGGTTTAAAATGAACTTAGACATCTTCATAGAATGCTGGATTCTAGAAAAATCAACTAAAATATTTAGTATCTAAATGCACATATCTGTATAAATTTTTAAATATTTAGATCTCTATCTAATATCACAATGCAAGAATTTTAAGAAGTGTGTTGTGCAATGTGTTCCAAAGGCCAACAAAAATATTTTTTTAGACTTAAGAAAAATATTAATTTCGGACGTCATGGAAATGGCGCCGTGAGCATCACGTCCGACAGATCTCCCCCAAATCACAACAAATTTATCAACTAGAAACAGAAAAATTTATCCTCGGAGCATTCCGGAGTTCCACACAAACTGAAAGCGAAAGGACTGTTATCACTTGAATCTGAGAGACGAGGGTGTGGAGCAAGCTAACTACCGCAGGGACGTTCATTCAAGCCACGGAGGGAGTGCGCCTGTGGTGAGTCTGCCCACACTCGGGAGCAGCGAGCAGCCGCCGGCGCGCGCCTGCTGCCGCGGTCCAGTCCGCAGAGTGAGCACCGCTAACGTTCCCAGCAGCCCGCGCACTGTGAGTGAGAGTCCCTAGCCACTGGTGCCCGGAGCAGCCCATTTGCACGCGTGCCCTGAGCATCCCATGCGCCCAGAGCGCCCTACTGGCCCGCACACCCAGGATGCCCCATTATCCTGCACCCGGTGCACCCCAGCCGCCAGCAGCAGGCGAGCGTGAGAGGCACCAGGGCGGTCTTACCTACTTGGGAGATTCTCTCCGTGGGCGGGGCACCTCACCCAGCCATTCAAGCTAACAATCAAGCGTTGGGGGAGGGGCACGCAGGCAGCCTGAAATACCTTTGGGAGCACAGCTGCAGACCCAATCACTGAAATTAGCTTAACCCATGAAATCTGCGCACCCACGGGGTTCTAATTGATAAGATCTCTCTCAGTTCAGCGATCCAAGACAAGAGGCGTGATATTTTTTAGTGCCTCTTGCTAAAGGGGTGGGGGCAACTTCTGATTGATAGAGCCTCCATATTCAGGGATAAACGCTAACAAGAGGGACTTGGCAGATAATAAGATCTATACTACACTAGTTGCAAGCAGAGACTAGTGCCTCTTCTTCCCAGCCAAAACAGGCTACAGAGTGTGGAAAGCCTGGGTTGAGTGGTCAACTGAATGCTACGCGCTGAACAGTCACCTTGACAACAATTGACTCCCACCCCCGCCTGATTACACTGGAGGCTCTGACTGCCAGAGCCTTTCCCAAAGCCTTGCACTGAGTGGGGATAGAGTGGGGATTTCCTAGCTCTTTGAGCCTCTTACTCCCCAGGCAGAAGCAGTAGCAGCCTTATAGCTGGATCACCAGGCTGCTAATTCAGGAAGGGGGGACTAGGAGAGAGACTCCAGGAAAGCAAACTCTCTCATCGTTGGACCCTGCAAATGCCAACAAGCCTTGACTACCAGCAAGACTAAAGCCAATTATATGACATTGCCATAGAATCCCATCAACTGCAAATCCCTACTAAGTGTGACACAGGGGCAGAGCCTGGGGTACAGAGTCACTGACCAGGAAGAGGGAGAGAAAAGAAAAAGGAAGAAGTTAACCTCTCAAAATCAAGAAAAATCCACAGACTTTACAAATTGTTCCACTAATTCTTTTGTTGTTGTTGTTTGTTTCTTCTATCTTATTGCCATTATTATTATTATTTCTATTTCCTCCACCTCAGTCCTTTTATTCTCTGCCCATCTTATGCTTCCCTTTTCTTGAACTACACTACCCATAAGTGTTACATTTTATTTCTTTTCTTCATCCTCACCCTCCTTTAAGGTTATACTCCAAAACACTTAACTCTCACTCTCTCCTCTTTTGTTTTTTTTTGTTTTGTTTATTTTGTTTTTTTCTCTTCTTTTTTTATCTTCCTTCGTTTTTCTCTTTTTCTTATTTTTTTCCTTTCTATTCGTTTTTTCTTTTCTTGTTTTACTTTTCCTCCCATTTAATCTTCAATCACAAACAAATTATTTAATTTGGGACTCAAGGTATTTTTTTGGTTTCATTTTTCCTGTTCGCTTTTGTTTTTGGTTTTTTTGTTTGTTTGTTTATTTTTGTGGCATTTTGGGTACTTTTTACGTTGCTTTTTAACTCACTAGCATTCCTCCCAACCCAAGGTCTCCATTGTACTTAGTCTTCGCTCCACTTAATACAACAGATTTTTACTTATTATTTTTATTTTTTTCTTCTTTATTATTCTTTTTTTTCCTCCTTTTTTCTGGTTCCCTTTTATCCCTCTCATTATATCTCTTAGTGGACCATCACTTACAAGCAAATCACCTTATGCTTGTCTAAGATTTTCTTCCTTCTTTTTTTTTTTTCATTTAGTAGGTCCCTACTCCCTTTTTTTGCCCCTTGAACTCTTCACCCCAAATCAGGCCCTCCATTATAGGCAGTCTTTGTTCCATTTAGCATAAGATAATTCACAGGTCATCACTATATTTCCCTGAGGAGGAGAGAGGAGGGAAAGAGAAGAAAGAAAAAAGGGGGAAATAATAAATTATTACTTTTTTGTGTGGGGTGATTTACCTTTTTTTTCTTTTTACTCATTATTAATTCTAATTAGTGCTATCAACAAGACCACCCTCAGATGCCAATAAGAAAGAGGAAATTGAATCTTATGGATACAAAAGAAAGAGAGGTAACACAAATAGATGTGGAAAAATCTATGGAGAAAAGACTTAACATATTGGAAGCCTTGGAGCTAAATGACAGAGAATTTAAAATAGAAATCTTAAAAATACTCAGAGATATACAAGAAAACACAGAAAGGCAATATAGGGAGATTAGAAACCAACTCAATGAACACAAAAAATATATTACCAAGAAAATTAAAACTATAAAAACAAATCAAACAGAAATGAAAAATTCAATTCACGAGCTGAAAAATGAGGTAACAAGCTTAGCTAACAGAACAGCCCAGATAGAAGATAGGATTAGTGAAATAGAAGACAAACAACTTGAGGCACAACAGAGAGAAGAAGAAAGAAACTCAAAAATAATGAAAAACGAGAAAGCCCTACAGGAATTGTCTGACCCCATCAAACAAAATAACATAAGAATAATAGGTATATCAAAGGGAGAAGAGAAAGAAAATGGAATGGAGAATATACTCAAACAAATAATAGACAAGAACTTCCCAAGCCTGTGGAAAGAACTAAAGCCTCAAATTCAAGAAGCAAACAGAACACCGAGTTTTCTTAACCCCAACAAACCCACTCCAAGGCACATTATAATAAAGATGACACAAACCAATGACAAAGAAAAAATTCTCAAGGCAGCCAGGGAAAAGAAGAGTACAACATATAAAGGAAGGCCTATTAGATTATCATCAGATTTCCCAGCAGAAACTCTACAAGCTAAAAGAGAGTGGACCCCAATATTTAAAGCCTTGAAAGAGAGGAACTTTCAGCCATGAATACTATACCCATCAAAGCTATCCTTCAAGTATGAAGGAGATATAAAAACATTCACAAATACAAAAAGGATGAGAGAATTTATCAGCAGAAAGCCCCCACTCCAGGAAATACTAAAGGGGGTTTTCCAACCAGATTCAAAGAACAAAAGAAAACAAAACCACAAGTAACAGCTCCACCAAGAACACAATAAAACCAAACTTAAACTGTGACAACAAAGGAAAAAAAAGGGGGGAGAGTATGGATATTAACAGTAGCAAAGGACGATGAAGTGCAGAAATACTCATAAGATAGGGTACTACAATGAATATGGTAGGTACCCTTTTCATTACTTAATGGTAACCACCCTAGAAAAAACCACCACAAAAACACTTCACTTAAAAAAGGTAACAACAGAGGAAAGAAGTATGGAACACAAACAAACAAAAACAAATGATAGAAAAACAAAAGAGAAGAATCAAACTAGATACAAAACTAACAGAAAGCAATTTATAAAATGGCAGTAGGGAACCCACAAGTGTCAATAATTACACTAAATGTAAATGGATTAAACTTACCAATAAAAAGACACAGAGTAGCAGAATAGATTAAAAAAGAAAATCCAACTATATGCTGCCTACAAGAAACACATCTAAGCAACAAGGATAAAAACAAATTCAAAGTGAAAGGCTGGAAAACAATACTCCAAGCAAACAACACCCCAAAAAAAGCAGGTGTAGCAATACTCATATCTAATAATGCTGACTACAAGACAGAAAAAGTACTCAGAGACAAAAATGGTCATTTCATAATGATTAAGGGGAAGTTGAATCAAGAAGACATAACAATCCTTAATATATATGCACCAAACCAAGGAGCACCAAAATATATAAGACAGCTACTTATTGACCTTAAAACAAAAACTAACAAAAATACAATCATACTTGGAGACCTCAATACACCGCTGACGGCTCTAGATCAGTCATCCAAACAGAGAATCAATAAAGATATAGTGGCCTTAAACGAAATACTAGAACACCTGGATATGATAGACATCTACAGGACACTTCATCCCAAAGCAACAGAGTATACATTTTTCTCTAGTGTACATGGAACATTCTCAAGAATTGACCATATGTTGGGCCACAAAGACAATATCAGCAAATTTAGAAAAATTGAAATTGTACCAAGCATATTTTCTGATCATAAAGCCTTGAAACTAGAATTCAACTGGAAAAAAAAGGGGGAAAAACCCACAAAAATGAGGAAACTAAACAACATACTTCTAAAAAATGAATGGGTCAAAGAAGAAATAAGCGCAGAGATCAAAAGATATATACTGACAAATGAAAATGAAAATATGACATACCAGAATCTCTGGGATGCAGCAAAAGCAGTAATAAGAGGAAAGTTCATATCACTTCAGGCCTATATGAACAAACAAGAGAGAGCCGAAGTAAACCACTTAACTTCACACCTTAAGGAACTAGAAAAAGAAGAACAAAGACAACCCAAAACCAGCCGAAGAAAGGAGATAATAAAAATCAGAGCAGAAATAAATGAAATAGAGAACAGAAAAACTATAGAAAAAATCAATAAAACAAGGAGCTGGTTCTTTGAAAGATCAACAAAATTGACAAACCCTTGGCTAGACTCACCAAGGAAAAAAGGCACAGGACTCAAATAAATAAAATCCAAAATGAAAGAGGAGAGATCACCACAGACATCATAGATATACAAAGAATTATTGTAGAATACTATGAAAAATTATATGCCACCAAATACAACAATCTAGAAGAAATGGATAAATTCCTAGAACAGTACAACCTTCCTAGACTGAGTCATGAAGAAGCAGAAAGCCTAAACAGAGCAATCAGCAGGGAGGAAATAGATAAAACTATTAAAACCCTCCCCAAAAATAAAAGTCCAGGCCGAGACAATTATACTAGTGAATTCTATCAAACATGCAAAGAAGACTTGGTTCCTATTCTACTCAAAGTCTTCCAAAAAATTGAAGAAGAAGCAATACTTCCAAACACATTTTATGAGGCCAACATAACCCTCATACCAAAACCTGGCAAGGATGGCACAAAGAAAGAATACTACAGACCAATATCTCTAATGAATACAGATGCTAAAATACTAAACAAAATACTGGCAAATCGAATACAACAACATATTAAAAAAATAATACATCATGATCAAGTGGGATTCATCCCAGAATCTCAAGGATGGTTCAACATACGCAAAAACGGTTAACGTAATACACCATATCAACAAAACAAAGAACAAAAACCACATGATCTTATCAATAGATGCAGAAAAGGCTTTTGATAAAATACAACACAATTATATGTTTAAGACTCTCAACAAAATGGGTATAAAAGGAAAATATCTCAATATCATAAAGGCCATATATGATAAACCATCAGCCAACATCATATTAAACGGCATAAAACTGAGGACTTTCTACCTTAAATCAGGAACAAGACAGGGTTGTCCACTCTCTCCATTCTTATTTAACGTGGTGCTAGAAGTTCTGGCCAGAGCAATCAGACAAGACAAAGAAATAAAAGGCATCCATATCGGTAAAGAAGAAGTAAAGGTATCACTTTTTGCTGATGATATGATCCTATACATCGAAAACCCGAAGGACTCCACAAAAAGATTATTAGAAACAATAAACCAATACAGTAAGGTCGCAGGATACAAAATTAACATACAAAAGTCCATAGCCTTTCTATATGCCAACAATGAAATATTAGAAAACGAACTCAAAAAAATAATCCCCTTCACGATTGCAACAAAAAAAATAAAATACTTAGGAATGAACATAACAAAGAATGTAAAGGACCTATATAACGAAAACTACAAGGCATTATTAAGAGAAATAGAAAAAGACACATTGAGATGGAAAAATATTCCTTGTTCTTGGATAGGAAGAATAAATATAATTAAAATGGCCATATTACCCAAAGCAATATATAAATTTAATGCAATTCCCATCAAAATTCCTATGAGATTTTTTAAAGAAATGGAACAAAAAATCATCAGATTTATATGGAACTATAAAAAACCGCGAATAGCCAAAACAATCCTAAGGAAAAAGAATGAAGCTAGGGGCATTACAATACCTGACTTTAAACTATATTATAGGGCCACGATAATCAAAACAGCATGGTATTGGCAGAAAAATAGACACTCAGACCAATGGAACAGAATAGAAAGCCCAGAAATAAAACCACATATATATGGTCAAATAATCTTTGATAAAGGGGCCAACAACACACAATGGAGAAAAGAAAGCCTCTTCAACAAATGGTGTTGGGAAAACTGGAAAGCCACATGCAAAAGAATGAAACTCGACTACACCCTGTCCCCGTGTACTAAAATTAATTCAAAATGAATCAACGACCTAAATATAAGACCTGAAACAATAAAGTACATAGAAGAAGACATAGGTACTAAAATCATGGACCTGGGTTTTAAAGAACATTTTATGAACTTGACTCCAATGGCAAGAGAAGTGAAGGCAAAGATAAATGAATGGGACTACATCAGAATAAAAAGTTTTTGCTCAGCAAGAGAAACTGATATCAAAGAAACAGACAGCCAACTAAATGGGAACTGATATTTTCAAACGACAGCTCAAATAAGGGCCTAATATCCAAAATTTACAAAAAACTCATAAAACTCAACAACAAAGAAACAAACAATCCAATAAAAAAATGGAAAGAGGACATGAACAGACACTTCTCCCAGGAAGAGATACAAATGGCTAACAGATATATGAAAAGATGCTCAGCTTCATTAGTTATTAGAGAAATGCAAATCAAAACTACAATGAGATACCACCTCACCCCTGTTAGATTAGCTATTATCAACAAGACGGGTAATAGCAAATGTTGGAGAGGCTGCAGAGAAAAGGGAACTCTCATCCACTGTTGGTGGGACTGTAAAGTAGTACAACCATTATGGAGGAAAGTATGGTGGTTCCTCAAAAAACTGCAAATAGAACTACCTTATGACCCAGCAATCCCTCTACTGGGTATGTACCCCAAAACCTCAGAAACATTGGTACGTAAAGACACATGTAGCCCCATGTTCATTGCAGCACTGTTCACAGTGGCCAAGACATGGAAACAACCAAAAAGCCCTTCAATAGAAGATTGGGTAAAGAAGATGTGGCACATATACACTATGGCATACTACTTGGCCATAAGAAATGACATCAGATCATTTACAGCAAAATGGTGGGATCTTGATAACATTATAAGGAGTGAAATAAGTAAATCAGAAAAAAACAAGAACTACATGATTCCATACATTGGTGGAACATAAAAACGAGACTAAGAGACATGGACAAGAGTGTGGTGGTTACCAGGGGTGGGGGGAGGGAGGACCTGGGAGGGAGGGAGAGAGTTAGGGGGAGGGGGAGGGGCACAGAGAACTAGATAGATGGTGGCGGAGGACAATCTGACTTTGGGCGAGGGGTATGCAACATAATTTAATGACAAAATAACCTAGACATGTTTTCTTTGAATATATGTACCCTGATTTATTAATGTCATCCCATTACCATTAATAAAAATTTATTTTAAAAAAAGCAAAAAAAAATATTAATTTCAATGCAGAAGTTTGTCATTTTGTCTTAAACAACATAGTTATCTAATTTTATAAATTTTGAAACCAAGAATTGAGATACCTTCCAGGGAGTTTTCTTTCTTTTAATGTCTCAATCATCCACAAAATTTCACTACACTAAAACAGCATTTTTTTTACACACCTAATTTTTAATTGGTTAAGATGATTCCTTTATGCCTGACCTGTCATGGTTCAGTGGATAAAGCATTGACCTGGAACGCTGAGGTTGCCCATTTGAAACCCTGAGTTTGTCCGGTCAAGGCACAGATGGGAATCAACGATTGCAAGTTAATGCTTTCTGTTCCTATTTCCCGCCCCCCCACCTCTCTCCTTTGTCTCTAAAATCAATAAATGAAATCTTAAAAAAAAACGATGATGCATTCAGAGAAGGCAAATGGGCAAATGTGTGCTTACAGAAAAAAGGTCAGATTAAAAAGTAAGCTGCAAGAAAATGAATGAATACTTTTGAATAAAAATTCCACTGAGTTAAATAAGGTTTTAATAATCTTAGTTTTGAAAGATGTAGGCAATTAGGCAATATGTTCAAGATAAACCATATCATACACTTAGCAAAGTCAAAAATTAGACTTGAATTATAAATTAGTGTATAATTATAAATTATTTGATAGTGGCCAACCATTTTTATGTGTTAAATATTCATTTTGTATAAATATTCAAATCATATTAGGTCACATAAAATAAATAGCCAAGAGCTAAAGAATCACGGGGCAAACACATTCCAACTCTCTTGTTGCTCTAGCCTTCAAACATCTTTTAAGAGTTCAAAAGTGTGCATACTTTTACTGCTGCTGACCTCCTTTTTACTGTTTGTGTACAATCGATCAATCATGAAGCCAGTGGAGTCTGTCAGTTAAAAACATTTTATGCCCAGTTTCTCTGCATGTATCCCTGACATTAGCATTGTATACATGTATGTGTATAAAGATGTCATGGAGGGTTAGCAGAAGAGGTACCAAAAAATCAATGCCAGCATGCCAAATCAGAAACAGTTTTCTTGATAGCTGTAGAGAGAAAATTCTTACTCATGAAAGAAGAGAACAACAAAGTGGCAAAATGAATAGGACAGATAGTCAATGCAATAGAACTTCAAAAAAGAGAATGTTACTTTCTAGCTAAAGGACTGAACCAGTCTCCAACCTGGAATCCACCTCGAACCTAGCCTTCCTGCATCCTCCATGCTTCTTCCAGAGAGTTTTCTAAAATGTGCATCTTATCATTTTCTATCATTCTTTTAAAATTTCTATTGGCTCTGAAATCACTTGAGGATAAAGCCCACCTTCATAGACCAAACAGAAAGTTAGGAGGACTTTATATCTTTTATCTTTCCCAACTTATCTTTTGCTTCATCCCTCTGCATTGGCCCTACCCAAGTTCCTGCAACTTCAAACAAGCCAGGTGCCTTCATATCTGAGGTCTTTCTCTGAGGAATATTCTTATCAACCATCATCCACAGTCACTCTAGACAGACACTTAAGTATACAAGATACTTGTGTATACAAGGTCAGGTTCATCGTGTCATCTACATTAAATATGTCCTGGACTGCAGAACCTTGACTAAGTTGAATTGGTCATTTGAATTTTCTCTATGGCTCCCAAATTTCCTTACTCTGGCATCTGTGACATTTTACTCCTGACTCTTCTTGTTATGCTGTAAACGTGTGAGGGACTCCTGTGTCTTCTTTGTCTCTATAAATGGGTTGCCTGCATTCTAGTAAGCCTTCACTTGCAGAATAAGAAAGCCAAAGAATTGTTGAAAGATATATAGTACTTGATCTGTATCTTAAGCCATTGGTAAGATTTGGCAGAATTCTGGACAGGAGAAGATGTACAAGCAGAGGTAAAAATGTGTATAAGAAAACATTGCATGAGAGGAGAGAAAAAGAAAGAGTGAAATGGCTGAAATAGTGGAATTTACATTTTAAAATGTAGCATAAGATCACATTCTAAAACCCTGAGAAGCTCAATCTTATGTATTATGAAAAGACTAAAGAATAAAATCATACTGATTCTGAGTTCAGAAGCACTATGACCTCTTTTCTTTTTATATGTCATATCCCTTTAAAAAACCCACTTGCCAGTAGAATTAATATGTATATTATAATTTGATGATCTTAAGAATTATGGGAAGACAAGATGGCACTGGAGTAGGCAGACGTACCAACATCCACCTCCCAGAACCAAAGTAGATTACAAAATAATTCTAAGAAATATCATCTGGGAAAATTAACTTTGGACTAAATTAAGAGGACTCTTCAACCAAGGAACACTGAAGAAGCCAAACCTCCCAGAAGACTGGGAGGAAAAGTGGAAACACAAAGAGGGCTGCCCAGCTCCCTGGAGAAAATGGCAGCTGGGAGAGACTTGCGTGGTGGGAAGTGAGTTTAGCAGAGAGGGGAGGGTCCTGAGCCCCAGGAACAAAGCCCCAGCCTGCAGCCCCAGAGCCCAGACAAGGCATAAGGACAGTATTTAGCTGGAAACAAGTCAGGATACTGTTTCTGAGAAAGAGTCTGATTTCTCAGACCCAGGATTCTTCTTAAATGGACCACACAGAACACCTCTCTCACAACCACTCACCCAGGGCTCCGTGGGTCAGAGAGAGAGGAGAGTACCAGAGTAGCAGGAAGAGAGTGTAATCTAGGAGGCACAAGGAGAAACATTTTGGGAGACAGCCACCCTAAACCCTGGGACGAGTCACTCCCCAAATCTGAAGTTAATATTTCCCCTGGAAACAGCAATACCAGCAAAGGGAAGCAGGACACCAGCCAAACAAGCTCCACTGTGGCACTCAGAGCAGAGTTGCTTAGAAGGAGGGAGCTTTCGGAGCTACAGTAGTGAGTCTTAGGGTTTGAGCTACAGCACCCGCACCCCACATGGCTGAGGACTTGCCGGAGGGCAGGCGGCAGTGGAACTCAGAGGCGTGGTTCTGTTAGCAGGGGCAGAGCCTGCTGGCTGCCACTGGGCTCACGTGTGAGCTCAGTCTTGCTGAGCTGGGGAGGAGTAGGCGTGCAAAAGTGGTCAAGCCCAGCTTTGGGCTACCTGTAATCCAGCCCTCAGGAGAAGGGCGGGAACCCCAGAAGAGGTGGAGACCAGCCCTTGAGCAAGGGTATAGGAGCACAGCCTTGCTTCTTCACAGAATCGAGGCTTGTGGCCTGACTTGGGAGATGGCTTCTCTCGTGAAGGTGGAGCCAAAAGCCCAGAACAGGCAGAGTTTCACTACTGAGCTGACCTTGGGCACTCAGTCCTGCCTGGCCAGTAGAGCCAAGGCTAGCAGCCATTCCACGAGTGGGCTACTCATTCAAGGGAGGGGTGAAAGCCTGGAAATAGGCAGAAACCTGCAGCTGAGTAAAGGTGCTCACCACTGCCCTCAGGGCCAAGCATAATGCCACCCACAGGGGCGGGTCAAAGGCCAAGGCCACCAAGGCTTGTGCACCCAAGCATGTGATCACAGCCACTCCCATGAAGGAGAGGTGGAAACCACAGCAACAGCCCCAGTGGGCAGGCACCAGCAACACCCAAACCCAAAAGCCCTAGGCAGCAACAGAAGAGGGGGTGGCGGGCTGCAGACAAACCATACCTAGGGAACAGAGGCCATACCCAGTGGACTCCAGTGACCAAAATCTTCCTTTACACAGAGAAAATGCAAAGGCAGAGGAATGCAAAACAAATGAACCAAGAGAAATCCCCAGAAAAGAACCTAAATGAATCAGATATAACCAAATTACCAGATGGAGAGTTTAAAATAACAATTGTTAAAATGTTCAAATATATTAGAACAACAATAGATGGTCATTACAAACACCTAAATAAAGAGATAGCAAATATAAAAAAAAAGACATTGAAATAATAAAAAAGAATCAGTCAGAAATGACAAATACAATACCTGAAATAAAGAACAAAATGGAAGGAATTAAAAGCAGAATGGATGAAGTAGAGAATTAAATCAGTGAGCTAGTGGACACAATAAATAAAGGCATGGAAGTAGAGCAGAAAAAAGAAAAGAGACTCAAAAAGTCTGAGGAAACTCTAAGAGAGCTCTGTGACAATAAGAAGAGAAATAATATACGCATTATAGGGGTTCCTGAAGAAGAAGAGAAAGAACAAGAGACAGAGACTTTGTTCAAGCATATCATAGCTGGAAACTTCCCTAAATTAAGGCAGGAAAACATCTCACATGTTCAGGAAGAGCAGAGAACTCCATTAAGGAGAAACCCAAAGAAATCAACACCAAACACATCATAATTAAAATACCAAAGCTAAGAGATAAAGAGAAAATATTAAAAGTGGCTAGAGAAAAAAGACTATCACCTACAAAGGAGCCCCCATAAGGATGACTTCTGACTTCTCAACAGAAACACTTGAGGCCAAAAGGGAATGGCAACAAATATTCAAAGTAATGCAGAACAAGAACCTATAACCAAGAGTACTTTATCCAGAAAGGCTATCATTTAAAATTGAAGGGAAATAAAAAGCTTTACAGACAAAAAAAACCTCAAGGAATTCACCACTACAACCAAACCAAGGCTGCAAGAAATGCTAAGAGACCTGTTGTAAACAGATCAAAGGACAAAAAGAATATAGCAAAAGAGGAATACAGTTTTAAAAAACAAAATGGCAATAAACAACTACATATCAATAATAACCTTAAATTTAAATGGATTAAATGATCCGATCAAAAGACATAGGGTAGCTGCGTGGATAACAAAACAGGACCAATACATATACTGTCTACAAGAGAAACACTTTAAATCAAAAGATACACATAGACTGAATGTAAAAGGATGGAAAAAATATTTCATGCAAATGGAAATGAAAAAAAAGCTGGGGTAGCAATACTTATATCAGACAAAATGGATTTTAAAACAAAGACTATAGTTAGAGATAAAGAAGGTCACTACATAATGATAAAACAAGCAATCTGAAAGGAAGATATAACCGTTATAAATATCTACGCACCTAATATACGAACACCTAATTATATAAAGCAGACTTTGATGGATTTAAAGGACAAGATCAACAGCAATACTATAATAGTAGGGGATTTCAATACCCCACTAACATCACTAGATAGATCCTCAAAATAGAAAATTAATAAAGAAACAGCAGACTTAAAGGACATATTAGATCAACTCGATTTAATAAATATCTTCAGAAACTTTCACCCTAAAACAGCAGCATATACATTCTTTTCAAGTGCTCATGGTCCATTCTCTAGAATAGATCACATGTTAGGGCACAAAAGTGGTCTCAACAAATTTAAGAAGATTAAAATCATATCGAGAACTTTCTCTGATCACAATGGCATTAAACTAGAAATCAACCACAACAGAAAAACTGAAAAATGCTCAAACACTTGGAAACTAAATAGCATGTTATTAAATAACAAATGGGTAAAAAATGAAATAAAAAAGACATTAAAAAATTCCTAGAATCAAACAATAATGAGCATACATCAACTCAAAATATATGGGACACAGCAAAAGCAGTCCTGAGAGGGAAGTTTATAGCATTACAGGCACACCTCAAGAAGCTAGAAAAAGCTCAAATATACAACTTGACCCTACATCTAAAAGAACTAGAAAAAGTACAGCAAGTAAAGCCCAGAGCTAGTAGAAGGAAGGAAATAATAAAGATCAGAGCAGAAATAAATGACATAGAGGCTAAAGAAAAATATAAAGAATTGATGAAACCAGGAGCAGGTTCTTTGAAAAGGTAAACATGATTGATGAACCTTTAACCAGACTCACCAAGAAAAAAGATAGAGGACTCAAATAAATAAAATTAGAACTGAGAGCAGAGAAATAACAACTGACACAACAGAAATACAATGGATTGTAAGAAAATACTATGAAGAACTGTACACCAAAAAACTAGTCAACCTAGATGAAATGGACAAATTCCTTGAAATATATAATCTTCCAAAAATTACTCTGGAAGAATCAGAAAAGCTAAACAGACCAATTACAACAAATAAGATTGAAACAGTTATCAAAAGCTCCCAAAAAAGAAAAGTCCTGGGCCTGATGGCTTCATAAGTGAATTCTACCAAATATTCAAAGAAGAACTAACTCCTATCCTTCTCAGGCTATTTCAAAAAATTCAATAGGAAAGAAGACTTCCAAGCTCCTTTTATAAGGTGAGCATAATTCTGATTCCAAAACCAAGCAAAGACAACACAAAAAAAGAAAATTATAGACCAATATCCCTGATGAATTTAGATGCAAAAATCCTCAACAAAATATTAGCAAACCAGATCCAACAATATATAAAAAAAAATCATACACCATGATGAAGTGGGATTTATTCTGGGGAGGCAAGGCTGGTACAATATTTGCAAATCAATCAATGTGATTCATTACATAAACAAAAGGAAGGAGAAAAACCGCATGATAATTTCAATAGATGCAGAAAAGAATTTGATAAAATCCAGCACCCATTCATAATCAAAACCCTCAGCAAAGTGGGAATACAGGGAACATACCTCAACATGATAAAGGCCATCTATGACAAACCCACAGCCAATATCATACTCAATGGGCAAAAATTCAAAACAATCCCCTTAAGATCAGAAACAAGGCAGGGGTGCCCTCTTTCACCACTCTTATTCAAGATAGATCTGGAAGTCCTAGCCACAGCAATCAGACAAGAAAAAAAAATAAAAGGCATCCAAATTGGAAAAGAAGAAGTAAAACTATCATTATTTGCAGATCATATGATATTGTATATAGAAAACCTTAAAGTTGCAGTCAAAATACTGCCAGACCTGATAAATAAATTCAGCAAGGTGGCAGGATATAAAATCAATACTCAGAATTCAGAAGCATTTTTATACACTAACAATGAACTGTCAGAAAGAGAAATTAAGGAATCAATCCCCTTTACCATTGCAACCAAAAAAAAAAAAAGTATCTAGGAATAAATTTAACCAGGGTGATTAAAGACTTGTACTCGGGAAATTATAAAACATTGATAAAAGAAATCAGGGAAGATACAAACAAGTGGAGGCATATATTGTGCTAATGGTTAGGAAGAATAAACATCATTAATATGTCTATATTACCCAAAGTAATTTATAAATTCAATGCAATACCAATTAAAATACCAATGACTTACTTCAAAGATATAGAACACATATTTCAAAAATTTATATGGAACCAAAAGAGAAAACGAATAGCTTGAGCAATCTTAAAAAGGAAGAATAAAGTGGGAGGTATCTCACTTCCAGATATCAAGTTATATTATAAGGCCATTGTACTCAAAACAGTCTGGTACTGGCATTAGAACAGGCATATAAGTCAATGGGACAGAACAGAGAACCCAGAAATAAATCCACACCTTTATGGACAATTAATATTTGACAAAGGAGGTAAGGGCATACATTGGAGTAAAGACAGCCTCTTCAACAAATGGTGTTGGGAAAATTGGACAGCTACCTTCAAAGAAATGAAACTAGACCACTAACTTACACCATTCACAAAAATAAACTCAAAATGAATAAAAGACTTAAATGTAAGCCATAAAACCATAAGCATCTTAGAAGGAAACATAGGCAGTAAGCTCTCTGACATCTCTCGCAGGAATGTATTTGCCGATTTGTCTCCACAGGCAAGTGAAATAAAAGACAGGATAAACAAATGGGACTTTATCAAACTAAAAAGCTTCTGCACATTAAAGACAATAAGAACAGAAGAAAAAGACAAATTACACAATGGGAGAATATATTTGACAATGCGTCTGATAAGGTGTTAATAACCAAAATTTATTAAGAACTTGTAAAACTTAATACCAGAAAGACAAACAATCCAATCCATAAATGGGCAAAAGAAATGAATAGACACTTCTCCAAAAAGTACATACAGATGGCCAAGAGGCATATGAAAAATTCTCAACATCACTAATTATTAGAGAAATGCAAATTAAAACCACAATAAGATATCACCTCACACTAGTCAGAATGGTGCTCATCAATAAATCAACACGGAATAAGTGCTGGCAAGGATGTGGAGCAAAGGGAACCCTCCTGCACTGCTGGCGGGAATGCAGACTACTGCAGCCACTGTGGAAAACAGTATGGAGATTTCTCAAGAAATTAAAAATCGAACTGCCTTTTGACCCAGCTATACCTCTGTTATGAATATATCCCAAGAACACCATAGCATTGTTTGAAAAGAAGAAATGCGACCCCATTTTTATGGCAGCATTGTTCACAATAGCAAAGATCTGGAAACAGCCCAAGTGCTCGTCAGAGGATGAGTGGATTAAAAAGCTTCAGTGTATATATATACTATGGAATACTACTCAGCCATAAGAAATGATGACATCTGATCTTTTACAACAACATGCATGGACCTTGATAACATTATACTGAACGAAATAAGTAAATCAGAAGAACTAAGAACTATATGATTCCATACATAGGTGGGTCATAAAATTGAGACTCAGACATGGACAACAGTGTTGGGGTTATAGGGTGGGGGGTGGAGAGGGAGGGGGTTGGGGGAGGAGAGGGGCACAAAGAAAACCAGTTAGAAGGTGACAGAAGACAGTTTTATCAATGTCACCCCATTAAAATTAATTGAAAAAGAATGTGTCTCACGGCTAATTCAGGCAGTTAGAAGAATAATATAAGGATGCTATTTCTGCTTCTCAGGCCACATCCTGCAAAAGGGGCCCCAAGCAAATTGGTGATTTGGCTCCTCTGATTTTGCCAATTGGATTAAAAAAATAGGTCAGGAACACCCTGAAATGGAACTAACAATACATGAGCATAAATTTAAAGGACTTTTAGATACTGGAGCTGATGTATCTGTTATTGCTAAGCTACATTGACCTCCTTCCTGGCCCACTCATGCAGCAGCCACAGAATTACAAGGTATAGAGGTATAGGGCAGAGTAAATCCCCTCAACAAAGTTCTTGTTTTCTACATTGGGAAAATTAAGAAGGTCATTCTGGATTTTTTAAGCCTTATGTGCTCCCTGGATGGCCAGTTAATTTGTGGGGTAGAGATTTTTTTGAAAAATATGGGAGCGTCGCTTGTCAGTCCTAATGGTTTAGTCTGGTGTTTCCCAACGTGGGGCCCACGCCCCACAGGGGGCAATTCGATAGTTAAGGGGGGCAATTTGAAAATGGACTCGACATGACTTTAACTCTTTTGCCCCAGACCATTTAAATGCAATGCTAGATATCGGTGCCAAATTTAACAAAAAATGCAATTCTTAAATAATTGCGGTAAATACTTATTAAGTATAATTTCGTTTGATGAGACCAAAATATCAACTGGGTGATTGGCGTCGTCAAGTAAACTTCGTCCTGGGTTCTCAGCGGAGCATGCCGTCTGCCGCGGGGAACCCCGAACATTTTAAAAACTTGCTAAACAATGCAGTTATTCTCACCTAATTGGCCCATCGCAACTTCTGTAGTGTTTCACATCATTCAGTTGGTGTTGATTTGAAATAAGTATCAGTCAAAACTGTTGTAAAAGCTCGTTGATTTAATAAATATACATATATATATTGTATAGATATAATTGGTAAGTATTTTATTTAATTTTTATCAATATTAAACTCTTTATTAAGTACTTCTTGCATTGGGGCTAGAAAGCACTAATATTTTTTAAATATTATTGGGGTTATAATAGTGCATGCACGACAATTTTAATTTTAGAAGCATAACTTTCCAGAAAATTTTGTCAAGTGGAAAAAATATAGATACCTTTTGATTTGCAGTGGTAGTGTAGTAACTGTGTTATACACATTTAAATAAATATGAATTTTTAGTATACATTTACTCTATGTCACATTGAATATATTTTAACACATATATTAATATTAGTTTTTAATTGATCTTATTTTTATTTCTTGTAGCCCATAGTAAAATAAGTGGTGCAAGCAAGAAAAAAACTCGTCAATATTCGGAGGAATATTTAAAATTTGGGTTCATACCCGCTATTCACGATGAGCAGATTCCTTTTTTCTTTTATGCCAGCAATGCTTGACCAACAAATCAATGGAACCAGGTCATCTTGAGGTGCATTTGAAGGCAAAACATAGTGGTCATATTAATTCAGATTTGAGTTACTTTAAAACTTTAAAGAAAAATTTTGAAAAAAGAACAACATTAAAGTCTCTATTTACTGGTCATACTTCAACTAATCATCGTGTTCTTGAGGCTAGTTATCAAATTTCTTTATTCATCGCTAAAACTGGAGAAAATCACACTATAGGAGAGAATTTAATAAAGCCGTCAATATCAGCATTTCTTAAAACGGTTCTTGAAAAAGATGACAAAGATGTAAAAGCTATGCCACTCAGTGACAATACTGTTAGCAGAAGAATAGACGAAATGAGTGAGGATATTGAAAAACAACTTATTGAAAAGCTGAAAACAAGAAAATTCTCCTTGCAAATGGATGAATCAACCTTGAGAGACAGTGAGGCAGTATTGATAACTTACGTAAGATATATTGATAAAGGACATTTTGCTGAAGAAATGTTGTTCTGTAAAATATTAGAAAGCACCACTACCTCCAAAGATATATATATATAATAAGCTAAAAAACTACTTAGATGTCAATGATATATCAATGAAAAATATAACATCTTGTGCTACAGATGGTGCTCCCAATATGATGGGCAAGAAAAATGGTTGCTTAAAATTGATGAAAGATGCGAATCCAGAAATGATTCTTGTGTGTTGTGTTATTCATAGGGAAAACTTGGTAGCTAAAAACATCTTGCCTGTTCTGAATGAAGTATTACATACAGTAATAAAGTGTGTTAATGCTATTAAAGCTAGTGCCAAATGTGAGCATCTTTTCAAGCTATTTTGTGAAGAACAAAATGAAGACCATGTGAGACTTTTACTTCATACTGAAGTAAGATGACTATCTAAAGGAAACTGTTTGAAAAGATTTATGGAACTGTTTGATATTCTTAGTGATTTTTTAAGCGACAAACCTGAAATGAAGTATCTGTTAACAATAGATGGTAAACCATTTGTGAGTTATTTAGCCGATATCTTTGAAAAACTAAATATATTAAATAAGCAACTTCAAGGAACAAATAAAACTCTTGTCAATGCAAAAGCAAAGATATTTGGTTTCATTACCAATATTGAGTTATGTCAGAAACCTATTAACAACAAAAACTTTAAACAGTTTCATTGGCTCCAAAAATGTGAAGTAACAGATACTGCTTTACTTGTTATTGTCAATCATTTGAATATTCTATCGCCTGATTTAAAAGAAAGGTTTTCTGATTTAAAAGAAATTGATTTCCCAACATGGATGATGCAGCCAATGTTAGCGGATTTGTCTGATATATCAAATATGCAGTATCAAGAAGAACTCGCAGAATTGCAAAATGATGAGTCAGTTAAAGCTTTATTTAATATCAAAGGAGCGATGGCATGGCTTTGTGAGGAAACAGAAATCAAATACCCAAATTCAACCAAATGTGCAAGAAAACTATTGCTACCATTTCCATCTTCATTTTTAGCTGAATGTGGATTTAGTGCTGTAAATGATTTACTGGTAAAAAAAAAAAAAAAAAAAAAGAAACCGGCTGGATATAACACAACATGGAGACTTGAGACTAAAGCTAACCAAATTGGAACCTAATATAAAATCTCTGTGCAGCAAGCATCAAGCGCAAGGATCACACTAAATTAAAATAATAAATTAATATAAAAAATCTATATTAAAATTATTTGGAATTTAAATTTCTGTTTTTCATTATATGTTTTGAAATTTTACTTACTGTGTTTTGTTAACAATTTCATAGTGATTTCTTCCTAGAACCTATCATTTATGTTTATTAAGTGAACAAATCAATTTTTAATGTTAAAAATTATGTATGTTACATAAGGGGGGACATAAAAATTTTAGAAAGGTTAAGGTGGGGCATGGCACAAAAAAGGTTGGGAAGCACTGGTTTAGTCAGTACTCAAATGCTTGATCAGAGATTTTTGCCCACCAAGGGACTAGGGAAAGAACAGCGAGGAATTCTCACCCCCATAGAAGTGGTACCCAATACCAAAAGGTGTGGAATTAGGATATCAAAATTTAGCATAGGGGCCTTGGCAGCTCCTGTTACCTCAATAATGCATTGTGCAGACCCAATTACTTGAAAATCAGATAATCGTGTATGGGTAGACCAATGGCCCCTTTCTCAGGAGAAACTTAGGGCAGCTGATCTATTGGTACAAGAGCAGCTACAGCTTGGGCACATTGAACCATCTAATATTCCATGGAATACATTTTTATATTTTGATCTTGCTGCCTCCTCGATTATCAAGGGGCATAGGTGACCCTTACAGCTTATAGGTTTTGAGCCTCAAAATTATTGTTGTTCCTTTTTTAAAAGGATCAACAACAATGGCTCCGGGAAACTTCCACTAAATGGCAAATCGCTCTTGCAAATCAATGGACAACTTTATACTGAAACTGTTAACTCAAAATCAGATCAATGTCTAGAATTATATGCCATTATCATGGCTTTTCAGCATTTGCCATATTCCCCCTTTAATCTATATACAGACAGCTAATATTTACTTATGGTGTTTCCACTATAAAGACTGCTGTCTTAGGAACAAATGCTGATGAACTATTTCAGCAGTTCCTCCTTCTTCAAAGACTTGTATGTCGGTCCTGGCCGGTTGGCTCAGCGGTAGAGCATTGGCCTGGCGTGCGGGGGACCCGGGTTCGATTCCCGGCCAGGACACATAGGAGAAGTGCCCATTTGCTTCTCCACCCCCCCTCCTTCCTCTCTGTCTCTCTCTTCCCCTCCCTCAGCCAAGGCTCCATTGGAGCAAAGATGGCCCAGGCACTGGGGATGGCTCTTTGGCCTCTGCCCCAGGCACTAGAGTGGCTCTGGTCACGGCAGAGCAACACCCCGGAGGGGCAGAGCATCGCCCCCTGGTGGGCAGAGCGTCGCCCCTGGTGGGCGTGCCAGGTGGTCCCGGTCGGGTGCATGCGGAAGTCTGTCTGACTGTCTCTCCCCATTTCCAGCTTCAGAAAAATACAAAAAAAAAAAAAAAAAAAAGACTTGTATGTCAACATAGAGCTTCCTGTTTTATAGGACATGCTCGAGCTCACTCCATTCTCCCTGGAGCTTTAGCACAAGGGAATGTCCAATTTTTTTTTCTTTCTTTCTTTTTTTTTTTTTTTGTATTTTTCTGAAGTTGGAAACAGGGAGGCAGTCAGACAGACTCCCGCATGCACCCGACTGAGATCCACCCGGCACGCCACCAGCGGGGGATGCTCTGCCCATCTGGGATGTTGCTCTGTTGCAACAAGAGCCATTCTAGTGCCTGGGGCAGAGGCCATAGAGCCATCCTCAGCGCCCAGGCCAACTTTGCTCCAATGGAGCCTTGGCTGCGGGAGGGGAAGACAGAGACAGAGAGGAAGGAGAGGGGGAGGGGGAGAGAAGCAGATGGGTGCTTCTCCTGTGTGCCCTGGCCAGGAATCAAACCCGGGACTCCTGCATGCCAGGCCAATGCTCTACCACTGAGCCAACTGGCCAGGGCCTAGAAATGCCCTTGTTGATCAAGCTACCCAAAAGAAAATTATTTGGAGCAACCATGACAGATAGAGCAATTCAGTCTCATACTATTCATCACCAGAACCCTGCAGCCCTGTGTAAACAGTTTCAACTTTCTTGGGAAGCAGCACGGCAGATTGGGAAATCCTGTCCAAGGGGTCCTATACTACAACCTGCCCCTTTATTTGTAGTTAGCCCTCAAGGGCCCCTACCAGGAAAACTTTGGCAAATGCATGTTACTCATATACCTTCATTTGGCAAACAGTCCTATGTCCACGTTACTATGTATACATATTCTGGATTTATAGTAACCTCTGTTAGAACAGGAGAGGCTGCTAAGCATGTTATAGCTCATTGTCTGTATGCTTTGTTCTACTATTGGATTTCCTAAACTGGTTAAACTGACAATGCTCCTGCATATGGAGCAAAAGCATTTACTGTATTTTGTCAAACCTTTCGAATTATGTGTATTTCTTACAATATTTAAAGTCAAGGTATTATTAAAGTGTACCCAGAAAATATTTTAAGGTCAATTTAAAAAGAATTTAAAAGGAAAGAGTCATATCCTGGAACTCCTACGGGTCTACTATATCATGCTTTTTACTTAAAAATTTTTTAAAATTTCTTTTGAATGCTGATGAACAGGAGACACCAAATCTTTTTCTCTTGCAAACTACTATCTTCTTTATTTGATCCAGCTAATAACACTGTTTTGTCTTTTTCCAAATAGCTCCAAATATATGGAAAAGATTTATATAGGCGGATGGGGATCCTCAAAACCCTCAGGGACATGTTCTGAGCATGGCTTTTAAGATACCAAGAGGCAGAAAAAGCCCAAAAGAGATCAGGGGAACTACCAGCTTTTAGAATATGCCCTTAAAGGCTCCAGTGCCCCAAAGGGGTCTCCTAGGATGCCATCTGGGTCCTGCTTCAATAGTGGAAAGGAAGGTCATTGAGCTAAAGCCTGCCAGACTTACATGCCTCTGCTGTGAGGAAACAGGGACACTAGAAGGTAGGCTTCCCCCTCACTCCTCTAAGGGGGGGGTTCAGTCTCTTCTAGCCCTGCACCAGCCACCTATGACCTAACCTTGCCCAGAAAGCTGGGGTTTGCCACCGAAGATTGAAGGTGCCCAGGGCCATCGGCCCCATCTATGACATTGTGGACAAGCCTAGGGTATTTCTTCCAAGAAGCAGGTAAACTGATCTCATGTGCACAAGGGCCACTTAACTATGTCTTGCCTGAATAGTCAGGTTTTTTATTCTTCCCTTGAAGATCTCTGTTGTGGGTGTTGATAGTCCTATTTTCTGTTGCTTTGTTTAATATATAGTGTTTCCTTTATTCCTCCTACCTCAATGCCCCACTCATATTTCATCCTGTAACCTACTCCTAATTTATAGCTTTCTTTTCCCCTTTTTGCCAACTTCTATTATGAATCTACCTTTGCCATCTAGCTTAGTGTATCCCAAAGTTCTCTTTACCAAGCCACAGTCATAGAGCTCCAGGGAATAGCAACCTGGTCTCATCTCTCCAGGCAGAGGAAAACAGAAGCTTTTTCTCCACTCATGCTGCAGATGGCTTTTCCAGTCTACCTGAATCATTACCAGCTAGAAGCAGCAGTCACTGGGACTTGGACGTGAGCTGCAAAGTATAGAATTGTGACAACAATACCAGTGCCATGCGAACTTTTTCTGGATGTGGACTTTTCCTGGACTCCTGCTCCTTGTGAGAGCTCCTAACAGACTGAACTGGGATTGGGGTACATTTTTCAGGAATTTGGCATGGTGTTGGGGCCAATTTGGACTTGGTGAACATGTTAAGGACACTACTCTTTTATGGATTCTTGCTGTATTGGCCAAGAGTTTGCTTAAAGGCTTTAATCACTGTAAAAAAAAAATAAAGATGTGGCACATATACACCATGGTATACTATTCAGCCATAAGAAATGATGACATCGGATCACTTACAACAAAATGGTGGGATCTTGATAACATTATACAGAGTGAAATAAGTAAATCAGAAAGAAACAAGAACTGCAGGATTCCATACACTGGTGGGATGTAAAAACGAGACTAAGAGACATGGACAAGAGTGTGGTGGTTACAGGGGGCGGGGGGAGGGATGGAGGAAGAGGGGGAGGGGGAGGGCCACAAAGAAAACTAGATAGAAGGTGACAGAGGACAATCTGACTTTGGGTGATGGGTATGGAACAGAATTGAATGACAAGATAACCTGGACATGTTTTCTTTGAATATATGTACCCTGATTTATTGATGTCACCCCATTAAAATTAATAAAAATTTATTTATAAAAAAAGAATTATATTATTGAAAAAATAATATTAATAAAGCATATTAAATCAATGCTTTTGACTATTGTTTTAATAAATATATTTCTAGTCCATCATGAACAATTTGCATATCACTTTTTGATTATTAAATTCCACTAATAATAGGTAAAATTGGTTACCATATACCAACAAAACCTAAAATCTAGTTGGAGTTGAATGGATTACAGGGAGCATTAGTACTATACCATCTAATATAATCCAGGCACCAAAATTTTATATAGTTTATCCAATTTAATCCTCATGACTACCCTGAATCATAGGAATCATTAGCCTCATTTGTACATATAAGGAAACTGAAGTTCAGAGAATTGAAAGAGCATCCTGGCTGTGAGTAGAGAAGCTTTTACTGAGTCCTAGACCTGCAGTATTTGAAGACAAGAAAAGAAAAAACAGTCACCCTTTTTAGCATCCTAGCAAACTTGTTAGAAATATATATAAAAAATGTTTTAATTTTAGTTATCAATAAAGCATTTATAAGGTAAATACAAATTGTAACTAGATCCATTGTAATTCACACACAAAAATGTACTTTTTGTAAATAATGTGGAAATAAAGGTTTGGGTAAAGGGAATAAATACAGTTATATGACTAGAAGTGTTGATTAAGCCAGTATTTTGTAGCCCCTAAAATATTTTGTGAAATTTAGCTGCTTTGATTAATTTAGTTGCTTCATATCACACAAGCACTCCAGAAAACCCTATCTTTTAAGAAACTCAGTTTGAGAGTCACACAGTGGCTTTTAAAATTTAAGTGTAAAATTCTTCTTCAGGCCTGGCCATATAATTCTGTTGGTTAGAGCGTCATTTTGAAGTACAGAGGTTGCCAGTTCAATCCTTGGTTAGAACACATACAGGAACAGATAGATGTTCCTGTCCCCACCCCCCCCACCCCCGCCTTCTTCTCTCTCATTAAAATCAATAAATAAATTTGAAAATATTTTACAGAATAAATCTCATTTTTTTTAAAAAAGGAATTTTCCTTCAAGCTTTAAAGGAAGACTGGGTGTGTGACATTCTTTAGTGAGGTGTCCTTCTAGTGCCTAATCCTTTTCAACCCACCCTTGCAGTAACATGTAAAATGACTAACAGTATGTGTGCTCTCAACACCATAAATCTTCACATAAATAGCACAGAGCTTAGCAATGACAAATAGCAGTGTTCTTGAGTATTCCTTTAGTAATGCTGCTACTATCTCTAAACCATTGGCTTTTTACTCTTCTTGCCCAAAGGCATAATTTAATTGAAATACCAAGTAGTCTGATAAACTTAGCAAATGCATTTTTAAATGGAAGAATTAGTTCCATAACTAGTTTTCTATGTCATATTGGGTAAGAATTTTACAGTTCTTTGTACCCAGCTACAGAGTTCTTGATGTGGCCTTATTTTTTTGCTGTAGGAATCAAGGGTTCTTAAGGGTTCATTACTATGACTATTTTAATAACATGATAAAATAATTTTATATTTCTATATGGTTAAATGTGAATGTTTCTGGTAAGTTATAAGCTATTCAGGTAGATTTACTCCCAAAAAAGCACCTTTTTACTGTTTCCAACTCACCATTTATATTCTTTCATAATATTCTTTTAAAATTTTATAAAATCATCATAATTTTGTGTTTTTAAATAATCACAACGTGTATTATAAAAACCATGTGGTAAACAATTTGGATTTTAAATATAATTAAGCTTCATTGATGTTCACATTGTGCATAATTATAAATGAACATTTAAATTTTCTAAGCAAGAAGTTCAGAGTAGAATGGAGGAAAAGAACTTGGATGTTAGAAGCTTTCTTTTCTTCCCCTAAATATATGTGACTATTTCTAATATTTCATCATCCTGGCAGGACAGTTTATAACGTTTGTGACACCTCTGAGTGAACTCGTTTAACACAGATAAACTCCACAAGCAGCTAGGAAGTTGCAGCCCCATTGATAAGCTTCCCCAGTTCACAGAACTTGAGCCATAACATTCCCATTAACTTTGTTAGGAGCAGTGATTAATGATAAAGCGTAGAGACAAATCCAAGGTAATAGAGATATGGAACTGTTATTTTCCTCATCCTCCAAAATTTGGCTATCATTGGATAAACATTTCCTTCTCTAGATGCCTTTCTTCTCCCTCACATTGGTATGACAGCAATATTGTGGACACTATAAGAGGATATGGAATTTTTTCTTGCCTGACCCTTCAAAGCATGTATTCCCTCTACACGTATATCACTTCAATTTCCCCCAAATGCACTTCCAATCCCATAATACTTTTGCTTGCATAGCTTTTTAACTTCCCTAGAACAAAAACACAGAGGACTGTAGGAATCTGACACAGACAGTTTTCACATGGTGACATCTGAGAATTGCCTCCATGGGAGCAGACGAGAACTTTGAGAGACAGGAGGGCCTTGGAGAAATTATCCATCATGTATCTGAGTCTGACTTTCAGCCTTGTGGACTCTGAAACCAAATTTTGTAAAGACATGAGATCAGGCAGACTCAAATTAACCAATGTAGAACATCATTTATGTGTATCCAATGTATTAATTTGCAGGGAGACACAGAACTGTCATAAAACCGGAATACTTAAAATCACAATCAAAATTTTCTTAGACTCAAAACATAAAGAATTAGACAAACTGAATGCTAATATGCACCAAGCTTTCAATAGAAAGGGTCTGAGCTTAGCAAGGATTTAAAATTTTAATAATGTACTTATTTGCAAGACTCCCTAAAACTTTTGTTGAGGCATAATACTTAAGTTATATTTGAGCAATTTTTTTCTGGTTGGCATAACACAGAATGTTGCCAAATACGATTTTAACTAAAGGATGATCCCTGTGCAACTAAAGAAATGTTTATGGTCAGATAGAAAAGAAAGCTCAAATATATACCAATTCAATGGGCACTGACACACCAAGAGATAACCCCTAATGCTAGCTCTTGCCAGTTGATTAAAGTTATCCTAATAACAGTAGAACATCAAGAGTAGACTCTCGAGAGAGAAGATGGCAGCGGAGTAGGCGGATGCACAGACACCCAGCTCTCAACACCAAACTGGAATACAAATCAATTTAGGAAAAATCAGCATGAAAAACCAACACTGAACTGCAAGAACAGCTCTCAAAAACCAAGAAGCAAAGAGGAAGCCACAATAATCCTGGTAAGGAGTGCCTGAATCTTCTCCGCTTACAGGAAGGGAAGGAGGGGGGTGAGGCTGAGAGCCCAGAGAGGATTTAACAGAGGAAAAAGAGCAGAAAGTACTGCTCACAGCCACTTACCTGGCGACCAGGGAGCAAGGTGGGTTGAAAAGACCAGCTTATCTCCCAAGTGGAAAAGACAGGGAGAGGGACAGACTGTGAGGGGCTAAGGTATGCAAGAAACAAAATAAAAAAGCTGACTCATTCATGCTGGAGGTGGCCATAGCTGGGGGAGGGACTGAACCTTTCACAAAACAGAGCTGAAGTGCTTCCGGATCAGAGATCTCCGGACATCTATCCAGCTCCAATCAGCACAACAAGACACAGCTGAAAACAAGAAGTGGGGAGGAGGGGCAGTAACTCAGGTCTCCATGGAGATCTGAGATACACCTCCCCCTACTGAAGCTGAGAGAAAAAACCGTGCCCCCAGTGAGATTAGTTGGAGGAAGAGACCTTCAGCGTCTCAGGTTACACCCACAGCATTCCTGGATACAATTTCAAGGAAGCCCCCTGCTGAGATCAGTTAACAAGACTATCACCTGTTAAGAAAACAAACAAATCAAGACTTCAAAGCTGCCCAAATCCGAAAGTGGATTACAAATAATAGCTGATACCAACCCAGGAAGACCTAAAAATAACACAACTGAAAACTGGAGGCAGACAACACCAAGCCTAGACTCAATCAACTCTACAAATAAAAAAATAAGAAGAAGATGAGAAAACAAAGGAGTGCAATCCAAATGAAACCACAAGAGACACTTTCGAGAGATGAACTGAGTGATATGGAAATAAACAAACTTCCAGATGCGGAGTTCAAAATAATGATTGTAAGGATGCTTAGGGATCTTAGAACAACAATGGAGGGGGAGTTTGAAAACCTAAATAAAGAAATAGCAAGTATAAAAAAAATCAGATGGAGATGACAAATACAATATCAGAAATAAAGACCACAATGGAAGGAATTAAAAACAGGATAGATAGAGCAGAGGATCGAATCAGCGAGTTAGAAGACAACTGGAATGAAGGCATGAAAGCAGAGAAGAAAAGAGAAAAAAGACTCAAAAAGTCAGAGGAAACTCTTAGAGAGCTCTGTGACAACATGAAGAGAAATAACATCCGCATCATAGGGGTTCCTGAAGAAGAAGAAAAAGAACAAGGAATAGAGACTTTGTTCAATCATATCATAGCTGAAAACTTCCCTAAATTAATGCAAGAGAAACTCTTACAAATCCAAGAAGCACAGAGGACTCCATTAAAGAGAAACCCAAAGAAACCTACACCATGACACATCATAATTAAAATACCAAAGCTAAGCGATAAAGAGAAAATATTAAAAGCTGCAAGAGAAAAAAAAGTTATCACCTACAAAGGAGCCCCCATAAGGATGACATCTGACTTCTCAACAGAAACACTTGAGGCCAGAAGGGAATGGCAAGAAATATTCAAAGTAATGCAGAACAAGAACCTACAACCAAGACTACTTTATCCAGCAAGGCTATCGTTTAAAATTGAAGGAGAAATAAAAAGCTTCCCAGACAAAAAACAACTCAAGGAATTCATTACAACCAAACCAATGCTGCAGGAAATATTAAGGGGCCTGGTGTAAACAGATAAAGTGGGAAAAGAATACAGAAAAAAAAAAGAAAAAGGAATACACCTTTAAAGAAAAAAATGGCAATAAACAACTACATATCAATAATAACCTTAAATGTAAATGGATTAAATGATCCAATCAAAAGACATAGGGTAGCTGCGTGGATAAGAAAACAGGACCCATACATATGTTGTCTACAAGAGACACACCTTAGAACAAAAGACACACACAGATTGAAGGTAAAAGGATGGAAAAAAATGTTTCATGCAAATGGAAATGAAAAAAAAAGCTGGGGTAGCAATACTTATATCAGACAAATTGGACTTTAAAACAAAGGATATAGTAAGAGATAAAGAAGGCCACTACATAATGATAAAGGGAGTAATCCAACAGGAAGATATAACTATTATAAATATCTATGCACCTAATATAGGAGCACCCAAATATATAAAACAGACTTTGATGGATTTAAAGGGCGAGATCAACAGCAATACTATAATAGTAGGGGATTTCAATACCCCACTAACATCACTAGATAGATCCTCAAGAAAGAAAATTAACAAAGAAACAGCAGACTTATTGGAAACACTAGATCAACTCGATTTAATAGATATCTTCAGAACCTTTCACCCTAAAGCAGCAGAATATACATTCTTTTCAAGTGCTCATGGTACATTCTCTAGGATAGACCACATGTTAGGGCACAAAAGTGCTCTCAACAAATTTAAGAAGACTGAAATCATATCAAGCACTTTCTCCGATCACAACGGCATGAAACTAGAAATGAATCACAGCAGAAAAGCTCAAAAATTCTCAAACACATGGAAACTAAATAGCAGGGTGTTAAATAATGAATGGATTAAGAATGAGATCAAAGAAGAAATAAAGAAATTCCTAGAAACGAATGACAATGAACATACAACAACTCAAAATTTATGGGACACAGCGAAAGCAGTGCTGAGAGGGAAGTTCATAGCACTACAGGCACAGTTTCAGAAGCTAGAAAAAGCTCAAATAAATAACTTAACCCTGCATCTAAAAGAATTAGAAAAAGAACAGCAAGTAAAGCCCGAATGTAGTAGAAGGAAGGAAATAATAAAGATCAGAGCAGAAATAAATGACATAGAGGCTAAAGAAACAATACAGAAGATCAATGAAACTAGGAGCTGGTTCTTTGAAAAGGTAAACAAGATTGATGCACCTTTAAGTAGACTCACCAAGAAAAAGAGAGAGAGGACTCAAATAAATAAAATTAGAAATGAGAGAGGAGAAATAACAACTGACACAACAGAAATACAAAATATTGTAAGAAAATACTATGAAGAACTGTATGCCAAAAAACTAGACAACCTAGATGAAATGGACAAATTCCTTGAAACGTACAATCTTCCAAAAATCAATCTGGAAGAATCAGAAAACTTAAACAGACCAATTACACCAAAGGAGATCGAAACAGTTATCAAAAAACTCCCAACAAAGAAAAGTCTGGGGCCCGATGGCTTCACAACAGAATTCTACCAAATATTCAAAGAAGAACTAACTCCTATCCTTCTCAAACTATTTCAAAAAATTCAAGAGGAAGGAAGACTTCCAAGCTCCTTTTATGAGGCGAGCATAATTCTGATTTCAAAACCAGGCAAAGACCACACAAAGAAAGAAAATTATAGGCCAATATCTCTGATGAATATAGATGCTAAAATCCTCAACAAAATATTAGCAAACCGGATCCAACAATATATGGAAAAAATCATACACCATGATCAAGTGGGATTTATTCTGGGGAGGCAAGGCTGGTACAATATTCGTAAATCAATCAATGTGATTCATCACATAAACAAAAAGAAGGAGAAAAACCATATGATAATTTCAATAGATTCAGAAAAAGCATTTGATAAAATCCAGCACCCATTCATGATCAAAACTCTCAGCAAAGTGGGAATACAGGGAACATACCTCAACATGATAAAAGCCATCTATGACAAACCCACAGCCAACATCATACTCAATGGGCAAAAATTAAAAGCAATACCCTTAAGATCAGGAACAAGGCAGGGGTGCCCCCTTTCACCACTCTTATTTAACATAGTCCTGGAACTCCTAGCCACAGCAATCAGACAAGAAGAAGAAATAAAAGGCATTCAAGTTGGAGAAGAAGAAGTAAAACTATCATTATTTGCAGATGATATGATATTGTATATAGAAAACCCTAAAGTCTCAGTCAAAAAACTACTGGACCTGATAAATAAATTCAGCAAAGTGGCAGGATATAAAATCAATACTCAGAAATCAGAAGCATTTTTATACACCAACAATGAACAGTCAGAAAGAGAAATTAAGGAAACAATCCCCTTCACAATTACAACCAAAAAATAAAGTACCTAGGAATAAACTTAACCAAGGAGACTAAAGACTTGTACTCGGAAAATTACAAAACATTGATAAAAGAAATCAAGGAAGATACTAACAAGTGGAAGCATATACCGTGCTCATGGTTAGGAAGAATAAACATCATTAAAATGTCTATATTACCCAAAGCAATCTATAAATTCAATGCAATACCAATTAAAATACCAATGACATACTTCAAAGATATAGAACACATATTCCAAAAATTTATATGGAACCAAAAAAGGACACGAATAGCCTCAGCAATCTTAAAAAAGAAGAATAAAGTGGGAGGTATCACACTTCCTGATAACAAGTTATACTACAAGGCCATTGTACTCAAAACAGCCTGGTACTGGCATAAGAACAGGCATATAGATCAATGGAATAGAACAGAGAACCCAGAAATAAACCCACAGTTCTATGGACAACTGATATTTGACAAAGGAGGTAAGAAAATACAATGGAGTAAAGACAGCCTCTTTAACAAATGGTGTTGGGAAAATTGGACAGCTACCTGCAAAAAAATGAAACTAGATCACCAGCTTACACCACTCACAAAAATAAACTCAAAATGGATAAAAGACTTGAATGTAGGCCGTGAAACCATAAGCATCTTAGAAGAAAACATAGGCAGTAAGCTCTCCGACATCTCTCGGAGCAATATATTTGCTGATTTATCTCCACGGGGAAGTGAAATAAAAGACAGGATAAACAAATGGGACTATATCAAACTAAAAAGCTTTTGCACAGCTAAAGACAACAAGAACAGAATAAAAAGACAAACTACACAATGGGAGAATATATTTGACATAGCGTCTGATAAGGGGTTAATAACCAAAATTTATAAAGAACTTGTAAAACTCAACACCAGGAAGACAAACAACCCAATCCAAAAATGGGCAAAAGAGATGAATAGACACTTCTCCAAAGAGGACATACAGATGGCCAATAGGCATATGAAAAAATGCTCAACATCACTAATCATTAGAGAAATGCAAATTAAAACCACAATGAGATATCACCTTACACCAGTCAGAATGGCGCTTATCAACAAAACAACACAGAATAAGTGCTGGCGAGGATGTGGAGAAAAAGGGACCCTCCTGCACTGCTGGTGGGAATGCAGACTGGTGCAGCCACTGTGGAAAACAGTATGGAGATTCCTCAAAAATCTGAAAATCGAACTGCCTTTTGACCCAGCTATCCCACTTTTAGGAATATACCCCAAGGACACCATAGAACGGCTCGAAAAGGAGAAATGCACCCGCATGTTTGTGGCAGCATTGTTCACAATAGCGAAGATCTGGAAACAGCCCAAATGTCCGTCAGAGGACGAGTGGATTAAAAAACTTTGGTACATATATACTATGGAATACTACTCAGCCATAAGAAATGATGACATCGGATCATTTACAATAACATGGATGGACCTTGATAACATTATATGGAGTGAAATAAGTAAATCAGAAAAAAAACTGAGATGAATCCATACATAGAAGGGACATAAAAACGAGACTCAGAGACATGAACAAGAATGTGATGGCAACAGGGGCGGGGGGGTTGGAGGAGGGGGGAGGGGGTGAAGAAGGAGAGAGGGGTTAGGGGAGGGGAGGGGCACAAAGAAAACCAGATAGAAGGTGACAGAAGACAATTTAACTTTGCGGGAGGGGTATACAGCACAATCAAATGTCAAAATAATCTAGAGATATTTTCTCTCAACATATGTACCCTGATTTATCAATGTCACTGCATTAAATTTAATAAAAGAAAAAGAGTAGACTCTCTATCACAGAGAGACAGTATTGTGCAATCTTCATTCCCCTGTCAACCAGAGTGATAAAGTTCTAAAGATGGTACATGCAAATGCCACATAAATACACTAATAAATAATAATCATGGTTGTTCATGTCTTACGGCTTCTATTCCTACCTATCTCTACCATTATGGAATTGGATAGATATTCTCAAATAGGCATTTCCATTTATCAAAAGAATATAGAAAAAGAACAAGAAATGTTTATTTTAAAGGGCACTTTCCCCAACAGGTTACCTACCTGAAAATATAGACTTAGAAATATACTGCAATGAGAAAACTTAGCATTGCTATAGCAGTTCACATCATGTGTAATTACTTCACATGTCAAAAACAAAACAAAAAACAGTTGACACTCTAAAGATGTTGACTAGTACAGGTTATTGCATGCAGCCTAATCACTGCTGCTTCTTTTTACACAGTAAATCAGGCACCAAAAGTGTCAGAAGTTGGAAATAGTGTTTTATGCCCATTATCTCCACACACTTATTCAGTTATATTCTCCCTAGCCACTGCCAAAAGACTTTCTAAAATGTTTTTTAATCCATGGTTGCTTGGAGACATCTTAATTTCAAAATAAATAGTTCTCCTTTGTCCATAATGTGTACAAGCTGAACTAAACAGAGACACTTGATGTCCTTACAAACCTCTCTGGTTGACATTGCAAGGCTTGTTTCAAATGTATTTTTGGCAGAATCTAAATCCTTATTATTTTTTAAAAAGTGACATGTTAAAAATGTGCATGCTATTATCCCTAAAAAAATAACATAAAGACATAAAGAATTCCTTTCTCCTGACATTACTCTGTGACTGCTAGTCTGGATGTAAGAACTCTCTGCCATAGACTGCAATGACTCACTCACCAAGTACTTGGGTCCCCTCCCTTCTGTCACTTATAGGACTCTGAAAACTGTGATTATGGAGCAAAATGTCCTGTTCTTTCTAGTAATCACTGTTGCCACCGGTAATAACTTGGAATTATTTTGCTACTGTGTCACTGCACAAAAGCATGACCAAAAAGCCATGTTTAAATCTGATTCGTCCACTGTCTTAACAGCTAGAAACAAATTATAATGCAAACTCGGAATGTCTCCAGAGATGTACACATGAATCAGTCTGGGGCTGACACAGGTAGCTGGGTATACATATCATGATTTGGACAAAATAAAATTATAATTTGAGTATTTCTACCAACGCTTATTTCTTTGCAGTTATTGAGGGACACTGTGGGACATAAAAATGACACAGTATTGCAAAACAAACTGAGTTATATATGACCCAATCTTTAAAACAACCCTTCCAGTCTTATTTATCCCATACTGCATGCTAGAAAAAAGCAGATAAACTGTTTTCAATTTATCTAAGTTGAGATGATTTGTCTTGACACCAGATATAATTTACAATTGTGGTGTTTTTCTGGAATCTTATTTCATTTGGGTTGTCTTTGTCACTTTTGACCATTTCTTTTTGGAAATCCTTTTTAGAGATTGACAATAAAGATATCAATATGGTTTTCTTGTTTACTATAAACTTTTTATTCCCTCTTTCATTTTCAATGAAATACAAACTTCAAGAGCAGCAAAAATGTGAGCATTCTCTGTTCATCTCTAAACCACATGATCTCATTTTGTCAAACTTTACAAGAGCCTAAAATAGTTTCATAATATGAAATCTCTGGCTGATTCAGAAACCAAGTAAGTGTGTCTTCAAAACAGACAAGCCACATCTATTTGTGAGCAAGACTACCTGCCTAGCTAAGATTTGTCTATGAGGTTCATGCCTGGTTAACTACCAACAGAGACCTATTTTGAAGTTTATTTTTCTTTTCTCATCTAATGTTCTGAAAGTTTCCTGATTTTCTCTTAGACAAATGAAAATAACTTCAGAGTTCATATTTATACCTATGTGCTCCTAATTAACTGATTTTAATTTCTCTTTTTTAATCTTTGTAAGTTAATTATGCTATTTTGATTCCTTATTATTATTTGTCTGCCTACAACATAAATGATGGAAAGAGAAAGCCCATTTGTAGCACCAAACCATGGCCAACTTAGAGTTCACATAACATGTGTTTTTTTTAGGTTCATGAAATGTATCTTATCTTAAATCCATTTTCCAGATGAGCTGGAATTTCCAATTCTAAAACTGCAGGTGTTTTATTGTCTTGTCATCTTCATGTGCAATAATCATAACCAAGTGAGAGGATGGGGGGGGGGCAACTGAGGGTAAGATAGTGACAAGATCAGCCTCCTGAACGAGATTGACCAGGCTCAGGATATCTGCCCTTCTATTTGTTCTCTATGTGACATTGTATAAGTCACTGAAATTCTGAGTCCCAGCTTTCTCATCTGTTAAATGAAGAAAATGATATAGTCTGTATCTGTTCAACGGCATTTACAGGAATCACCATCTCCACATGGGCAACCTGTGCTATGCAAGAAGAAAAAACCATCTTTGGGGTGATGCTTGAGTAAACTCAAATTAAAGTTGAGCAGGTCTCTTTATTGCAGACATTATTGATATGTTAATACATAATTTGACCCTCCAGTGGAGGTATACATTACATATTCTTATCCAGACTTATTTGGAGACCCACAGGATACAAATTCAGAAGAGTTTATTCACTTCCTAATGTTGTCATAATTAAGCATATTAACGTACATTATATTCATAGCTCAGTAACTCTTGCATTACAGGGTCTCACAATCACTGACCACTTCCATGAGACAGGTACAGCACTGTAGTATTGAATTGTCACTACATTCCTTTAAGGGAATCTTACAGGTGAGAAAACTGAAACCTAGAGATGATTACCAACTGCCCGGGTCACATGCGAGAAAGTTGCAAACTTGGGACTGTTTGACTCCACAGAATCTGTCTGACTATATTTTAATAAATGCTGGTTCTGTGCCTTAGCTATCCATGGGAAAATGTCATACTCTAAGGCAAGCTATCAGCAGCATGGACTTTAGAGTCAAGATTCTTTTGAATAAGTGTGTTCTATCTTCCTTTACAGCTTATTCAGAAACATGGTTAGACAACTTCAGGCTCTAATTTATTCAGTCATTCCTTCCTTCAACCAAGACACATCAAGTGCTTGTATACCAGACACTGTTCTAGGTAATGGGGTTGTAGCAGTGGATAAATCAGACTAGAGTTCCAGCTCTTATGAAGACTTCATTCTGGTGTGAGAAGACAGACCAAACCAAACAAACAAAAATAATAGTAATAAGTGTTATGTAGAAAAATGAAGTAGGAAAAAGGAACATATGCTTTTGGGGGGCAATGGAAGGGCAATGATGATGGTTGTAAATCTAAGTAGGGTTATGCAGTGAGGCCCAGCTGAAATGGTATCATTTGAGCAATGACTTGTAGGAAGGGAAGGGATAAAGACATGACATCATGTAGAGCAGAGCTCCAGGCTAAGGGCACAGCAACAAGTAGAAGGATTCTGTGGTAGGTGCAGAGGCAGACTGAACGGCAGGTGTACCACATATACGCCCTGGACCCCAACTTCTGAAGGGCCCCACAAAACCCTAACTTTATACCTTTTTCTAATGACACCAAGTTTGGTTTTATATGTACAATTTTAATATTAATAGTACATAATATTTTTTATTTATTTAAAAACATGGTTAACATGTATTTTTATTTTCCCTGTTTCTCTCTTTTTTTTAAGTAACCCAATATTTTCTGTGCCTGGGACCTCAGCCAACCTTAATCTGCCTTTGGGTAGGTGGGGGCATGCATGCTATTTTCAGGGAGTGGCAAGAGATTCCTCTAACCTCAATTTGATTTCAAGGTGACATGAAGACTTGTGGGCATACTGACATTAATCAGCTGATTTTGTTGACCTGCCTTCCTATGCTGCTTGGTAGTAAAAAGCCATGCCATAAAATTTATTCTCTATCCAAAGCAGAGCTATTTCTTGGGAACATAAAATTTTAAACTATTGAGGAAAAGAAATTTATAATGCAAGACAATGTGTAGTATATTTCTTAACATGATTGCATTTGAGGGTTTCTGGCAGGCCAAAGTTATTTCAGAATTTGCTAAAATTTATAATAATTAATATCATTTATGAAAGTATTTCTAAGCTTTAAGCAGGCAGCAAATGTGAGGAATTATTTTACTCTTAAAAATGGACTTAATTGAATTGTCTGCAATGTTTCCTCAGTTATAAATTTTAAATGTTTTTTGAATTTCTAGCACTTACTTGTAATTTAAAGATGCCTTGCTCCTTCATTTTATCTTAAACAAAAGTATTTTTTATCAAAGTATCATATTATGTTTTGTTTCCATAGTATAAATTTTTCTTTTCCCAATTAATGCAAAAGTATACCATAGTATAATATTTTATTTACCATACAGTATACATAAGTGCTTTGTTTACTATAGTATAAATTTTCATAGAACCATGACCAAATTAAAGAAAACCAAGTGCATTCTCTTGCTTACCTTCATAAACTTCTGTTTGGGTATAAATCGGCACAATCTTCCTAGTAAGCAATTTGGCAATATGCATCAAGAATTCTAAAAAAATAACTAAATCTTTTACCTTATAATTTTACTCCTAAGAATCTCAAGGTGTTCATAAATATCAATAATAAGAAAAGATAGATTTGCAAGGATGTTTTACATAGTATTATTTATGATAAGAAATGCTGCAAATACCTTGGAAGCATCAATTATGTATGGTATTTCCATGTAGAATGAATCCATTTATAAAAATGACCTTTACATAGAATTTTAATAACATAGGAACTTACTTATGATGTAAAGTTAAGTAGACTAAATTCAGAATAAAAATTGTGGATAAGTGTCATCTTGTAGAGATAAAAAGTAAAATACATTAAAATATGTCAAAATGTTAGCAGTGACTAAATCTGAGTTTTAGGATTGTGTTATGGTGCATTATTTTGCATCTTTACGTTCCTTAATGGTAGTGACAATAATATATTCAACAAAAAACTAATTTTACTCTCTGTTACTTGGTCTCAGTAATATTTCACAATTGTTGACATAACCATTTATTAAAAATTCTTTTCTCTGTGCCTGGTCAACAATGGATGACATCAGTAATGTCTTAGCAAACAAGGAAAGTGATACTGTAATCAGTTGTCATGATTAAAAAGCTAAAAACCATGACCAGAAAGGAAAATTACATTATAACCTAAAAAATAAAAATCCTCCAATATATATATATTTCAATATTAGAATATGCTTAGAAGGTATATTTTGAGAGATTTGTGTCTTAAATAACACACTGACTTTTTTACCTTACTTTCCTGCCCTTTTTAATGCTACTGAAAAGGATAAACTTTAAAATGAAACACACATACCTTCCTAGTTATGTTTGCTATTAAAACATAAAAAAGTTTGGGGATGTATATTGTAACAGGACAGCTCATGTACTTGTATTATAAAATTTGTTATAAGCACTTATGCCCTGAACAAAGATATATCTTTTTATATTTAAAAAGGATCCCATTTAAGGCCACTGTAAGCTATTATTTATTTTATTTTTAGAAAACATCTGATCTGCAGTATCCTAAGAGTTCATTGGAAATTACTTCCAACTACTTAGTAAATTGGCCCTTGCTTTGTTTCAAATTCATAGTCTAAAAAGTTTTGGGGCTTCACTGAATGAACAAGCCTAAAACGACCATAAGGTTCACAACAATTTCTCGTTTGCCAACTTGCCATTTTCTACCTTTTTCTGGAGTAATAACAAATGTGTCTCTCTCACTAGAAATAGAAGCTACAATGTAAGTCACCCAGCCAAGACCATGCAATAGACAGTAATTTATATGTATTTAACAGTATTTGCCACATGCATTCAAAAAAAAATCTACCATTCATTTCTTATCTGGCAAACTACAGAAATAGGAGTTTGGTTTCCTGTTATTGCAGTGCTCGTGGAGTTGGAGAAACACTCTTGATTTCCTTTCATAAAGTTTTCTTTCTGAAACAATCAGGATTGTAAAAAAGAGGGTTCATTTCATGAGTTTCCAGGAATGCCTGTGCTCTGAGTATTTTTTTTTTTGTAAAAGATATGAAAGTTTAATTTTGAATGTCACAAGGATATTTCAGTTGTTGTTTCTATTATCGATATTTTTTAGCAAATATTTCCTATATCCAGGGTACTGTTGTGTTTCAGGAAAAATAGGTGGGCAATGACATACTTTCTACCCCACCACCCTAAGTCTAAAGCAATCAGTTTACAAATGGCATAACCAAATTTTCTTGCAATCTGAAGTAATCTTGAGGTAGTATTGCTGAAGTGCAGTTTCCTACAATTTGGAAGAACTGAAAAAATGTTAGGCAATCCCTGTTGTGTTTTTTCTTGGTGGGGATTATACCCACCAATTACTGTATGATTTTCTAGGAAAGTCTGAATTTTCTCTTTCAGTCTCTTAAGTGTCTCAAAAAGTTATATCAGTCCCACTTCAAGGCTCAGGGCACCTCTTTTGGATTTAGGCTTAAGTTGCCCTTGGTGTCTCTTAGTAGACATGTGAGGGTACCATGGTTCTACCAGACTTAAAATCAGTGAACTGGCTGAGAAGGTTAAAGCTCCATCATGATTTATACTATCTGGTTAGGAGCTTTATTAGTTCCAACTGCTAATGTTGATATATTTTGTGAGCCCTTTGACAAAACTGTGACACTCTACTTTCAGCTAGTTTCTGTTCTCCAAAGAGCCACTCTTTATCTTTCTTTATGATTTTACCAAAATTTCCTATTTTTTTCTAGATACCTTACTATTTTACAATCTTACCCAAATGTCCCCTCTTGCAAATATGACCATATCTTTTCTAACACAGCTTTTCTTTGTCATCAATGGAGCTCACATGACAAGAAAATATTCACAGTAGTGGCCATTTTACTGGGAGAAAAAATACTACACGTTTCTTCCCTCTAAATCCCACATTTGCTGCTACCATTCTAATTGTCATATCAGAATCAACTTGCCCACCCAACTGGTCTGACATTCTGAAGCCAATCAAGTTAGTCGTGATAGTGTTCTATCTACCCTCACTTCTGATTTTCAGGAACTCAGGTTCTGACTTTTCCTCTGGGGGACTTACTCCTGTCCTGTAATCCAGTGTTTATGAGTGTAGGGTTTTGTTTAGACTTTATAGGTCTTCCTGGAAACTTCCAAATGTGTTCTGTATTTTGTTTTGTACTGCTGCATATCCCAGACACAAACTCCAGGTGGCCAGGCTACGATCCACTCCTTGGTCTTTTGCTGAAGTGCTTTAACTGTTGGTCTGAAATCCTCTTTAGCACCTATAGCCATTTCTGCCTACTCTCCATGTGGGCCCATCCAGGGACATATCAGTCTTTAGGTTCTGATCCATCTCTCTAAATTCTGTCTGGAATGTCAGCTGAGTTTCAGTTTGTAAAAGTTCTACCTTGGTTATAAAATATGCTTGGAGAGTGTGGCCCTAGCCAACACTCTTCACCTCTTGAGTCTCAGTTTCCTTTCTTACACAGAGAGAAGACATTTTTTAAGTGATGAAAGGTCCTTATCAGAATGATTCTGATCTGTGCAAGTTCTCTCAGAATCTATGGCCTAGAACCAAGGCCAGGCCTTTATAGGTAGAGGAATTATTTTTCTTAATTATATGAGGGGATGGTGGGCATAAAATTCTCCCACTGATGAACCACAGCTCTAAAACTCCTGCCACTGAACACTTTGGACCCCAAAATTAATCTTTAGCAAGGGCTGTTTTGAGACAAAGCATTATATGGTATCTGACTGATTTGGCCATTTCAATGAATTTATAAAAACATTAAATTTTTTAAATTTAAGGAATTTTCTTTGAATATGAAACTAAGTCTTTTCTAAAATTTTTGGAATTAAAATAGTCTTTCTTTTTATAAAATGTTGGTTATATTGAATAGTAGTTTTGTTGTAGCTATTTTTAAGGTATCCAGCTTACCAAAATAAAATGCTTAAAAACCAGTCCTTAATTTTTCTTCTCCTTTTCCCTCCCCTTTTGTCCTCAGTAGGTTAAGGGATACTTTTTCTTTTTTTTGGAAACATCAATAGTATCTTGTCTTGTGGTCAAGATGGCAGCATAGGTAAATGTGGTATTCACATCCTCCCACAAGCACATCAAGATTACAACTGAACTCCAGAATACCTATCATCATTCATCACTGCCTGAAGTCTAGCTGAACAGAAGACCTACAGTTAGAGATATAAAAAAGAAGCCACATGGAGACTGGTAAGAGGGGCGGAGACAGAAAGGGGCTGCTTTCACACTCACATGAGGTGAAGGAAAATTGGGAAGGATACTTCTGCTGAAAAGGTCCCTACCAAGGAGCTAGGGGTCCCAGCTCCACACCAGGCCCCCCAGCCCAGAGTTCCAGTGCCAGGAACAGGAGTCCCCATAATTCTGGCTATAATAACCAGCAGGAATTGTGGCTGAGTGAGGTGAAGGACTGCTTGAATTCCAGGCAATTCCAGTTAAAGAGCTTATGCAAGGACTTACTCAGACTCACTCCCTCAGAACTCCAACAATGGGGCAGCAGCTTGAAAGGCACCAGAAACATATAGGGGTTAACTGAATTGTCTGGCATCAAGCAAGAGCTGAAGGGGCATTTTTCCCAGGCAGAATTACTAGCAGAGGTCTTTATTCCTTTGCTAAACCCTTTCCCCACACAGAGACAACAGATGGGCACCATATCCAAGTCTCCATCAACGTGGATATTACTTTTCACCATGTCTTGGTAATTCCCTGAAAACCCACCCCACCCAACTTGCCAGCCCACTTATGCTATTTTTAGTGGCTTTACCATACAAGTGGCAAGTCTTGGCTCATACTTCAGACTTTTCTAAAATCTCCTAAACAAACACCATCTGGCCTTGGCATGTGCTGTACCTCTCACTAAGTATCCCCAGACCTGACACTAGAAGCAACAGGCTTTGGTTCACAGCTTGGTCTCTCCTGGGCACTTCCAAGTATAGCACAATTAGTAGCCATTTGCAGATTGCTTTTTGGCTCATACCAGGCGGTCCCAAACAGAACACAGATGACATCTGAGCCTAGTCTGCACCTCCTGATAGGCCCCAGAGAAAGTGCTCCAAGTGAACAGCTTCAAATCATGTCAAAACATCACTACCTAACCACTTCCACAAGCAACAACAAAAGGGGAAGACTCACTTGGTACCAGAGCCACATTGAAGTGTGGCTCCATGGAGTGGACTCCTAAACAACTAATCCTCCATGGTGGTTGTAGCCAGCCCTTGCAGGTGATGACCTGGGGGTAAATCCTTCCCACTGATGTACCAACAGTAATCAAGGCTCAACTACAATAGGAGGGTGTACACCGCTCACAAGGGGAGGGGCATACCTGTAATGTCCAGCTCAGGTGAACACGGAAGCTATGTCAGGTGACAACTACTACATAAAGTGACTCTACCATGACTTGGAGACATAACAGCTCTACCTAATACATGGAAACAAATACAGGAAGGCTGCCAAAATGAGGACACAATGCCCCAAATGAAAGAATAGAAGTCAGAAAAATAATGAACAAAATGGAGACTAGGAATCTACTAGATGCAGAGCTCAAAACACTGGTTATAAGGATGCTCAGTAAACTTAAAGTATAAGTAGATAAACTTAGTGGGAACTTCAACAAAGAGATATAAATCATAAAAATAGAACTAAAATATAAAAGAGAGCTAGTCAGAAATGAAGAATATATTAATTGAAATGAAGAATATATCACAGAGAATCAACAGTGGAGTAGATAAAGCAAAGGATCAAATCAGAGACTTGGAAGACAAGGAAGCAGAAAACACACAATCAGAACAGCATAAAGAAAAAAGAATCCAAAAAAATGAAGGTAGATAAAAAAACTCCTGGGATAATTTTAAAAGTACCAAAATTTGCGTTATGAGGGTCCCAGAAGAAGAAGAGAGCAAAGAACTAAAAACCTCTGTGCAAAAATAATGACAGCAACTTGCCTAACCTAGTGAAGGACATAGACATACTAGTCCAGGAAGTTCAGAGTCTCAAAAAAGATGAATTTAAAGAAGTTGACACCAAGACATATTACATTTGTCAAAATGTCAAAGTTTAAAGACAAAGAGAGAATCTTAAAAGCAGCAAGAGAAAGGCAGTTAGTTACTAAAAGAGAGATCCCATAACACTGTCAGCTGATTTCTCAACAGAAAGTTTGCAGGCCAGAAAAGAATGGCAAGAAATATTCAATTATGAAAAGCAAGGACCTACAACCAAGACTACTCTATTCAGCAAAGATGTCATTAGGAATCAAAGGATATATAAAGAACTTACCAGACAAAAAAAAAAAAAAAAGCCTGACCAGGTGGTGGTGCAGTGGATAGAGCATCAGACTGGGATGTGGAGGACCCAGGTTCGAGATCCTGAGGTCACCAGCTTGAGCAAGGGGTTACTTGGTCTGCTGTAGCCCCACAGTCAAGGCACATATAAGAAAGCAATCAATGAACAACTAAGGTGTCACAATGAAAAACTACTGATTGATGCTTCTCATCTCTCTCCGTTCCTGTCTGTCTGTCCCTATCTATCTCTCTCTCTGACTCTCTCTCTGTCTCTGTTAAAAAAATAAATAAAACATTTAAAAAAGAAAAGAACTTACCAGACAAGAAAAAGCTAAAGGAGTTCATTCTTTACAAGAAATGTTCAAAGATCTTCTTTAAAAATAAGAATAAAAAAATTATATAAAAATATGAATAGTAAAATGGCAATAAATACATATTAATTAGCAACCAAATCTGAAATTCAAAATAAATGAATAAGAAGTACATAAACAGATTCATAGATACAGAGAACATTTTGATGGTTGTCAGATGGGAGGTGGATTGGAGGGATGGGCAAAAAAGGTGACAGAACTAAGAAGTACAAATTTGTAGTTACAGAATAGTCACAGGGATATAAATATAGCATAGGGAATATAATCAATAATAGTGTAATAACTATGTATGGTGTTAGATGGGTATGAAATTTATCAGGATGATCACTTAGTAAGTTGTATAATGTCTAATCACTGGACTTATACCTGAAACTAATATAATATTGTATGTCAACTGTAATTGAGAAATAAAAAATTATATAAGTAAAAGAATAGTATTTTGTCTGGTAACAAATAACACTCATTTTTTTTTTTTTTAATGTGAGATGTGGGGAGGCAGAGGCAGACTCCTGCATGCACCCTGCAAACCCACTAGGGGGTGATGTTCTGCCCATCTGGGGCCGCTGTTCCACTGCTTGCAACTGAGTCATTTTAGTGCCTGAGGTGGAGACCATGGAGCTACCCTCAGCGCCTGGGGCCAACTCACTCAAACTGCTTGAGCCATGACTACAGGAGAGAAAGAGAGAAAGTAAGAGAAGGGGTAGGGGTGAAGAAGCAGATGGTCACTTGTCCTGTGTGCCCTTACTGGAAATTGAACCCGGGACTTCCACACGACAATGCTCCACCACTGAGTCAACCAGCGAGGGCCAAATAATGCTGATTTTGATTTATACTACATATCAACTTCCCAGAAATTTAGGTATAGGATTAGTCATTTGGGGAGGAATGAGGGATAGAATGGTTATGTCATTACTTAGATGTGGGGACATCAGGGCCAGATATTTTGAGTAACTTCTTTGGTGGGCAGTGGGTAGAAAGGGAAAGAAAACAGGACCATATAAATAAAAAATAAAAACCCCAAACCCAAACATAACTGAGTGCACAATAGTACCCAGGTCTAGACCAACCAGCAAAGTACAATAAAATTACTTAAAATTGAGTGTGCTAAAACTCAATCCATAGCTCCATTCTCCAGTTTACATTATGTCTATGCAAACCTCATTCAGAACCCACTACTTCTCCAAGCACTGAGAAGCTTATGGTTTTCTTCAAGGAACAATCCATCAAGGTTTTCCCATATGTGCAGTGGGCATATGTTTCTTTTTGTTTCTAATATTTCCTTAAAGAACAAACTCTTCTTCAATCTTTGATCATACCTTTTATTCCAGGTGATTTTCAACCACCCATCTTTGTCCAAACTCCTTCCTCGCCTCCGCTAGTCTTAGAAATGGACATTTGGCTCAGTTCTGGCCGCTCATTTTGCTGACCATAAAGATTGATTTAGTAATGGCCATTTGATCCAACTCAAGCTAATCAGGGTCCTCACTTGACCTTTGCCAGAGTTATTGAGAGAGATGTTATCTCTTGCCCTGAGATGAGAAGTTCAAAGGTCAATGTAGGCTCAGGGTTATTGGAACCTGTGTATGAATATAAAAGTAGAACAGGCATACACACTATTGAAAGCAACCTTCAAATCCAGGATCCAATCATATCTACTCTTGCAAGAAGTTCTCTCTCTCTCTCTTTCATTAAGCCAGATAGAATTAGGTCTTTATATCTGGTTATCAAAAGTCTCAGAGGAGAGTACAGTTTTGGGTATGAGGGTCTTTTCCTGAGAGATTTCTTGCCTTTAAAAAGTCTGTCTGAGACCCATGGAGATCACAAAGAACATTCTTGGCTAGCTTGCTTCCATGTGTCTTCCACATACTTACCCTCTTGGAATCCTATCAGGAGAGAGACTGGGGAGCAGAGTGGAAACAAACAGGTCTTTCCCCAGGGACTCCTTCCTTCTTGCTTGGCATCTGGCTTAACCAAGAAGGAAAGTCCTGTTAGGCCAGTATCTCCAAGGACCTGTTAAAAAGTTGGCTGTGTGTAAAACTCTTGACAACAACTAGAAAGGGACTATTTTTCTTTTGTTCTCTGGGATTGTTTATTTTTCACTGAGAACTGACAGCAGAGCAATTCTCTCCCCGCTAAATGCCAAATCCTTAACTGGAATGGGTCCAGCCCACTCACTGGATATTTCCCTCAGAAGGCCTGGGAGCCATCCTGTGAGACAAGATCCTGTTCTAATAGAACTGGAAGTTGAAACAGTTCTTTCCCCACTGACAGTCATCTTTTGGTAAACAGGGAGGATGGCTCCAGTGTGCAGATGCCTTCGTTGCTTGAGAACTGAAAACATATTGCTGCTGCCTGATTGATATTCTGGTGAATCTTCACTAGTTGTTTCATCCCAAGAAAGAATGTCTTAACCACAGCAAAACTTAGTCTCCATCAATAATTTCTAGAATGCTTCATCCAAGATCAAAAGTGAATTAAAAAGAAAAAAAAATCTTCCAGGGAAAAGGTTAAGCATAAGGCCTGACATTAGGATCTTTTGTCTTGGTGTCAAATTTTAATACATGGTAATTTTCAAAATCACTGACAGATGAAATTACTAACTTAGAGGAAGAAGGAAGATTGTTTACTTGTGGTAGCAATGGTTAAAACTTTGTATACTGAAATGTTTTAAAAAGGATATCAGAGTGTTTTAGCAACAAGGAAAACTTTACTTGGAAGAGAAAACAACTATAATCTTGGAATCTAACGTACAAACACAAATGCACAATCAAAAATTAAACTTTGTAATAAAATGTATAAATATGTCCCCAAAGAGAACTTAGCATCATTCTACTTATGCATACAAGAAAAACTGCTTATATCTGAAATGATTTAGGGGCATGCTAACAATGTCATGATGAGAAGAGAAAGAAGTTGAAGAAGAAGAAGATAAAAAGGAAGACAAACTGTAGGATTCTTAATAATATTTATTAACACAAGAAAATATATTATCTGGAATTTAAAAGCATGAAAACATAATCCTCAAAATAGTATCCTGAGTCACTCTATTGTTAATAATGCCTAGGAAGTGTTTCCATAATAGTAATAAATGAAAAATAATAATAATAAATCTGGACTGCTTTGGATTAGAGTATATTTTCTGTTGGATCTACCTTTAACCTGGATTGCTTCTTCAGTAAATAAAACCGATATTGAAATCTAACACCTGTGCTATGAAAATACAAACCTTCATATTAAAAATCTGACTTTAGTAATAAATATATCTTTGTTTCATAGGCTTCAACTTAACACTATACACAATTTTGCACATTTATCTCTTTTACCAATTTTCATTTTTCCAAAGCAAATTTCATGAGGTTTGAGTACAATGAACAGATTGTTTCATGCTGAAACTCCTAAATAAGAGCATGATGATGACAGGGTTGTATCTTATCATCATCCAGAGAGGGAAAAATAGTGACTCCAGCCATTGTGGTTCCCTCATCAGAATTCTTCCTGAGTTGTATTTCTTTTTAAATCTGGAAATCAGTATCCATGTCTTTCTTCAACAGTCATCCACTTTAAAAGAAAAGAAAACAATGATTCAAGCTAAGACAGCTGTAGAGATGAAAATTAGAGGGTATTATTGAGGATTGAAAATGTGTCTCCATTCCTTTAAGCTCTCAAAGGGGAGCTGTATGTATGCATCTCCTTACTCATTTGATTGCTTTCTCCCGTTGCCACAGCATTTACAGTGTCTGTATGAGCTCTAGAAATATTCTTCTTCATTCTAAATAATGGTATACTTCCCAATCCCAATCTTCAGATATTGCTGCCCCTGTCTTGTACATATCAGTATTATACCCCTGACTATGAGAACTCATCCACTTAAACCAAATCCAGGATTGCAAATAGAAAAAAAAGAGTCTGAAAGCAAGACATTTCTCCCAACACTGCTGACAGATTTTTTTTGGGGAGTGGGTGGGTACATATATGTAGATATGGTTATTTTTACCTTTATTATGCGTTTTCATGGTTATAACATTGAAGGCAAGAGAATCTGTTGATGTTGCCTTTGATTGTAAAGGAAATGGAAATGTAGGATGATTAAATTATCGGGCTCAGTTTCACAGAGCAAATTTACCATGGCATGTCCCTCAGTTAAACCTGTTTGCAGAGTCCCCACTCTTTTTTACCTGCATCAAGAAGAGAATTATAGGCCCCATTGGTTCTGAGAAATGTGGAATTCGATGAGGAAGAAAGCTGACATGATTATGCATGGTGATCAAACTTGCCAGAGTAAATGAACCCTGCAAGTAAAAGGAAAATTAACTCAGAATGAACTTAAAAGGATTGGGGTTTTATGACTTCATTGGCCAGCTTGAAGAGTCACCTAAGTGCATAGAGAACTGCTCACTTTAGGGAATATTTTCCTAGTTATGAAAATTGAGAATGGATCTCTGTCAGGTCTAATTTCGTTTCCTGTCCTAGGAGGAAAGGTCATCCTCCTTCTTATTATTAAACTTGAAAAATATATAACCACAGGAGTATCTCAACAGACTTCACGTGTTTATTTTATACTACAAGAACGTAAAATAAATGGGCAATATATCATACTGGGAAAAGAAACGGGAGAACAGCTGATTGTGTTTAATAAACTAATTTTATCTGCTGAAAGGATGGGCATTGACAATTATATATCTTGTTCATGAGCACAGACCTAAAATTTATCAGGAGGAAATAAAAATATTCAAACTTGTAGCTGATGAAACAGCTTTTACTGGCTTAGGGCAATTGTCCAAAGAAAAAGTACAAATGTTTGGACTTCCCATCCATTTATTATTGGACAGGAGAAGAAGGAAATATTTCACAGATATAAGCTGCTCTGTTGAATATTAAAGAAATTTAAAAGCAAAAATATCAGTATTGACACATTACAGATACAGAATTACAGATTACTTTAGAAAACATTTACCCTTGTTCTTTTCTTTGTGGTTTAAGGAAAAAATTATTTTGCCAATAAAGCCATCACTGCATTAAATATAAGATAGGAAAATGTCTCTCTGTTCTCTCCAAAAGCTAAGAAGATTCTCCTTGAAATGTAACCTGGAAGAGTTGTTGCCAGGCTGGAGAGTGGGGGAAATGGGGAACCTGGTTAAAGGGCACATACAAAGCTTTAGTGAGGAAGTCCTAATTTATAGCATGGTGACTATAATTAACATTGTATACTCGAAATTTGCTCAGAAACTGGATTTTAACTGTTCTCACGTGTGAGATAACTACGTAAAGTGATGAGTGTGTTAATTAACTAGATTATACACAGTGATTATTTCATAAGGTATACATAGTAAAGCATTGCATTGTACAGCTTAAATAAATACTTTTTTGTTTATCAATTATACTTCAAAAGCTGGAAAAAATAAAATGTAACTTACCTTTTATGATGAGTGAGGCTGAATAAGTAAGGAAATGTGAAGGAGAGTAACTTTGAAATAAATGATCACTAAATCTCTAAAGTATAGATCACTCACCTGTGATGAAAGTTAAATTATTATTACTAATTATAATAGTTATTTTATGTTTATGTTTTGAGGATCTTTCAGAGCATTTAATTTCTGACAGAAAGAGGTAAGTAGGTGTAACTCATCTCTAAGGCATGAAGTGATTCTGTGGCTTGTCACAGGTCACAAGGTCCTCGAGGGAACCGGAAGTGCACTTGCAACTTCTTTCCAAGAAGCATGCACTTCAGCTGTGAATGTAGTCTTAGTCACACAGGAGAGGTGAACCCTCCAATACATTCTATAAAAAAGACAGGTGAGGTAAGCAACAGGAGTACAGACAGGGTTCCTACAGATACCAGTTCTGTTACCCAGAGTATGATTTTCTGCCGAAATATTAGCTTGTAGACTGCTTATCTGTAGAAAAAGACCTGCAGTTCATGGGTGCCATATAGCTTTCTGACCAAACTGGAAAGTTGAACTACTACTTTAAGAAAAAGAGCCCAAGCCTGACCAGGCGATGGCGCAGTGGAAGGAGCATCGGACTGGAATGAGGAAGAACCCAGGTTCGAGACCCTGAGGTCACCAGCTTGAGCGTGGGCTCATCTGGTTTGAGCAAAGCTCACCAGCTTGGACCCAAGGTCACTGGCTCGAGCAAGGGGTTACTTGGTCTGCTGAAGGCCCGTGGTCAAGGCACATATGAGAAAGCAATCAATAAACAACTAAGGTGTCACAGTGAAAAACTGATGATTGATGCTTCTCATCTCTCTCCGTTCCTGTCTGTCTGTCCCTATCTGTCCCTCTCTGACTCTCTCTCTCTGTCCCTGTTAAAAAAAAAGAAGAGCCCAAGAACCCACACGGCACTCCCTGTTTGAGGAGGAAACATCGTGATTTTAGTTCAAATCCATCAAACACATGTTAAGCCTAATTATGTTTCCACCCCACTATTTCATTATTGGACATTATCAAGGTCAGGGAATTAAGTAACCCTCAACTGTGGTCCTCACGGCTGTCCTAGTATACAACCATTCATTGCTCTTAAACCTGAAATTCTACACTCCCAACAAAATTTTCCTATCAAAAGACTGCTGTTATTTAAAACATTTTATAGTTTATAAAATACTTTCATTAACAAAAGTTGCTCCCTTTTTCAATCTTCAGAAAAACAACAACATGAAGTTAAAGTAGGGAATAGTTGAAACTAAAAACAAGCCTTAGACTTGAGTCCTTTCTACTTCAGTACAGGAAATAGAAAAAACTTACATAGCCCATATTTATAGCTGGGCATGACATAATAAAAATAACAACAAAATAATAACAGTACAACTAATGTCATTTACTCCTTAGTGCTGAGACCAGCTCAGCAGTGGGTGTGAATGAAAGAAAGGTACTGCAGGAATTAAGAAAAAGCACACACAACCCAACATACAGAAGAGATCGGTACAGGGGACTCCCAGCCTCTAGAACTGAGAGCCCAGATCTCTGCAGCCTCATCAAACAAATTAGCAGAGCCTGGGTCAAATTAGTTTACTATGGATTCAGGTGCCGAGAAAGATGACCAACCGATGCCCTGCAGGCATGTAGGAAAATGTCTGTAAGGATCAGCTGCTTCCTGTAACAATCATAGCAGTGCTCTCCAGAGCAGCGTTCTGCCCCCGCAGGACTTGGCATTCCAAAGTCCACAACAAAGACTTGTCTCAGGGCTGCAGTTTAATCTCTCAGCCATTTTCTCACAGCTTACCATAGAAAAAAATTTTCTGTAAGTTTTATAAGTACAACCTCATTTTAAAGAGGTGGAAAGTGTTGTTTAGATGTCTGTGTAGTTTTCCTAAGGTCTTAGACCTAAGAAACAACAACGCTCAGAGTGGAAACCAGGTCTTCTCTACATGATTTGCTCCTCTTCCTCTTTTCACTGCATAGACTGTCAGCTAGTAGAACTTAACCCTTTGGGAGAAGAGAAATTCATACTCTTGTCTGGCTATGAAAGGTTAAGGGGATATATTTCCAAATTGGTCTATTCCTATGTATGTATGTATGTATGTATGTATGTATGTATTATTTTTACTTTTAAAAATAGCTCATTACTTGGTCCTTTAATCTGGTGGCATGAACTCAATGCACAGTGGTTGGTGTGAACTCTCATAAATACAAAGTGCCCAGTTTTATTCAAGTTAATTAAGGTGAGACTTGGGAAAGAGAACAGGATTTTGAAGACTGTGAGAAATAAAGCCATAGCTATTCCAGTTGATTTTTAGTGACAACATTTACTCATCTCCATGCTCGTGAGCATCTTTGTGCATAGGTGAGAAGGAAATCAGAAACTCTAGGCTCTGATTATATTATGCACATGACATAGGAGCATGTAAACTTCTACAACCATTGTAAGACACATGTAACAACTATGACTAGCTGATTGAGTTTCTTATCCCGCTCCTCGGAAATGGTCCTAAATGACCTTTGGAAAACAGCCTCCTCTTGCAGCCCCTCTACATTACATGTCTACCAGCTTTCAGAGCCATTTTGGTCTCCTTATTTTACTTTCCCCCACATTTTGTTGTTCCTTAGGTCATTATGTCATCGTTAGTATTCTTACCTTTTTCTCCAGCACCACCGTTGTTATAAACAACAGTTGATAATCGGCTCTCAGTCAGCTGATCAAAATCTCGTGTAGCTGGCCTTCTTGCTTCTTTAGTTGAAACACATTCTAAAGATAGGTACTAAAACAATTTTCACCAAATGTAACTTAAATCCCTACCCCAGGGACACCAATGGCTCTCCATTACCTGTAAGATGAAAGCCAAAATAGATTATGAGCTTGTCTTTCCCTTATCCTCTCTTAATACTTGCTTCTCTTTCTGATCTGTATGCTTTTTTTCCAACAAAACTCTCTTCAACAGCCATGCTCAGTAAGCTCTAGTCTATGTGAGTAAAAAGGAGCAAGATGTTATTAATTAGAATTTATTCTCACTTGCCCTCCCACCTTTCATCTGTACAAGAAGCTAATGACAGCAGAATACTCACCTTTCACCAAGTAACACCAGCCTCAATAAATCTACAATCTATTTCATCATCTTCAAAATCCAAGCCTCTCCACCAATTCTTACCTCAATTTGAGTAAAACACTTATCAACTGCCAAGGTTTTAGAGCCCTTAATGACCTTAATAGAACATATATATGTTCATCCCATGACATTGTAATCGGCTATTTTCAGGTTGTTTCTTCTTCAATGCTAATTCTGAGCATGGTAGAAATTCAATAGGTTGCTGTTGGTTTAATTCATAGAAGACTGACAGTCAAGTGAAATGTAATCATTTGCACAATTGGAGCAAAGGTCAATCTGAATTAAGAGCTTAAACTGTAAAATACAGCCAGTGTTTTCAAAGACATATAGAATAAATTAAATAGGCTAAAGGGCAATGCCAACTGGCCATCCTCTGATAAAAAGCTTAGCATAATTCATAATTTGAGTACTAGTTGGAATAAACTAGTATCTTCAAGCTCTGGAAGCATTCCTTTAGAACTGTTGCTTATTCCAGTCACTTCTTTGGTAAATATGTTCTCTTTACATGAAGCAAGGTAATTATAGTACAGTCCCTATCTGAATAACCCCAAGTGCCAATGGGATGGAACAGAGTGGGGTTTCATTATCCAGGTCAAAGGATGAAACATTTGCCTGCTACAATATTCACAATAGCCCTGACTGATTTTAATAGCTGGAGAAGTTCCTTTTGCCTCCAACAAGTAGTCAGATTACATTATTGTTTTTTAAGGCTTGGTTCAGTAAGAATTAACTACTACACTACCAACTAAAGGTGTTCTCTGTGGTGTGCAAATGGCTCCACATGGGCCAGTTGTTCCTTTTATTATCCCTAAAACATACATTGCATTTTCTGTGTCTTTGCTTTTATCTGGAACATATTTGTCTGTAAAGCCAGTAGCCACAGCCACCATCACAGCCGCCTGGCCCATGCAGGTTCACATTAGATTTGGACAGATGGTAATGAAACAATGGAGCCAAGAACTAGTGGGCCATTAGCTTTAATCCTAGCTTGTACCCAGCAGGAAAGTAAAACCACACACTGGGCTCCAAAACCCACTCATTCAGTGCTCACAAAGCTACTGACTTATCTGAGTTTCCTAGAATCAAAGGTTTCTAGCTCACCAGCCTTATTTACCTCTGTTCTTCATCTCCTTCTCTCTGCACAAACTCTGCACAAACTGGCTTCTCACTCAGCACTCCACCATCTTGGCTGCCTCTCCTCTCCTCCATGTGGCCTTTCTCTGCTCTCCTTTCTCTGCTCTCTCCTCTAATGCTAATCTCAGGAACCAAGAGAACAAGCTCCCGGTCTGCCCCACTTTATAGTGTAGAAATCAAAACTTTTAATCCAATATACAAACAAGGAAGTCTCTGATACAAAGCCACTTATCTGAGGCATCATGAGGGATTCCTCATGAGAGTGTACCACCCCACATCATGCAATCAGTCAAGGGAGTGGGGAAAAGCTTAGTCTTAAAACTAAGCCTTAGGCTATAACCATCCTGCTGGCTTATAGCCTGTCCCCCACACCCAATGCAAACTATAAGCGAGCAAACATATATCATATTTAAAAACTTATTTGACCAACATTGTCTTTTTTATTATTGTTGTTATTCAGTCTCCACTCAACTTTTAAAGAGAAAACCAACTTTACATCTTCTTTGAAGCCTTCCATGGCCATCCCAGGTTCAAGAGTCTCTCCTCCTGGGAGCTTTAGAGCCCTCACTCTTTTGCATATGCAGCCCTTACACATAGTTGTAAACTCCGTGAGGAGGGAGGACTCTTGTGCTTTCTTTTTCTAGAATCTTTGATTCATTCATTAGAAAAAATACTTTCCCTCTTTATGTGTCTGTGTCAGAATTTGCTCTTCTATAAGCACACCTGTCCTATTGTATTAGAGCCCACCCTAATGACCTCACTTAATTACTTCTATAAAGACCCTAACTCCAAATACGGTCACATTCTGAGACATATGGGGTTAGGACTTCAAGAAATAAATTTTAGTGGCAGGGGAGAGACAATTCAACCCATTATAGTCTCTTTTGAAATGTTTTTCTTTTCCATTTAGTTTTTCTGGAATTACAAAAATAAATCTAAACTACAATTGGAAATAAATTTTTGAAGGAATGTGCCCACTCCTTCCAAGTTAGTTCAGTATCAGGAGCTAATTTGTCCCAACAAGTTTATTTTTCTTAAGAAGAAAATGAGTCTTCCACATTCTAAGGAAAGAGCCGTGCTGTTGCAGATTTGAAAAATTCTCTGACATTTTTAATATCTGCTGATGTTCCACCCACCCTCTTATTCATATAGTCCTTGATGCTTAGGAGTTGTGTCCCTGTAAGTCCCCACAATGAGTCCACTCAGTTACACTTGATTTCTCATCACAGCTAAGTTTTTGGTGGGGCATCAGGAAATTGTCAAGACATGTCAAAAAATATCTGTCAGGTTACTTCAGTCTATACTCAGGCAGTGGAATAAAACAACTTGAGTCATTATGTAGAATTAAAAATAAAACACACCTCAGAGACAGCCCTTTGTACTAAGAGCTTTCTGACCAAATGACACTACAATTAGGTTTTACCCAAAGGTGATGGAGGGTAAAAATCTATGGATCAGACATGGATAAAATGCCATGACTCTGGGTTTTAAATATCAGACTGTGCAGCAACCAAATATAATTTTATTTTTCATTCCATCTAAATTCAAAGGGCATTATTAAGTGGGTACATTTTACTTTCTATCTTAATTATCTATTATAGCATAGAACACATATATGTCTTGCTCTATCCAGAATGTCACCATGACAGTTAACACTATAAGAGTGAAAGAAGCAGATATGTACTGACCACAACTCTATCAGCTCATCTAAATGAGAGAGGAAATCAGTGTGGCAAAAGCAGGGGTACAACAGATTCCCAAGGGCACTGGCACAGGCTCCAGATAATTTTCTAACTCCCTTTCAGTTAATTTTTACTATAATTATTAGATTTGTGGTAAAATGATAATAAAGAGATGAGAATGTGAGCACCATCAGTTTATGCATTTGTTTAATATAGTCATTCATGCAACAATTACTGAATGCTTACCGTATGCCTGATACCATGATCACAGAATTCATGTTGATGTAAATATTTTTGTTTGCCAAGGACTAAATTTCACTCTGATGAGAAAAAAAAGAAGAAAATAAATGCTAGTTTTGAGACAATAATTGTGAACATTTATAAAGAGCTTCCTATGTGCCAGGCACTAATCTAAAGATGTTTCACATATTAACTCATATAATTGTCATAGCAACTGTCTAAGGTAAAAACTACAGTTACCTCCTGTTGGTCAAATAAGTTTGTAAATATGATATATAGATTTGCTTGCTTATAGTTTGAATTGGGTGTGGGGACAGGCTGTAAGCAGGCTGGGTTGTTATAGCCTAAGGCTTAGTTTTAAGAGAAACTTTGTATCAGAGACTTCCTTGTTTGTAAATTGGATTAAAGGTTTTGATTTCTACACTATAAAATGGGGCTGACCAGGAGCTTGCTCTCTCTTGGTTCCTGAGATTAGCATTAGAGAAGAGAGCAGAGAAAGGCCATGTGGAGGAGAGGAGAGGCAGCCAAGATGGCAGAATAAAAAAGGAGAAGCCAGTTTGTGCAGAGTTTGTGCAGAGAGAAGGAGATGGGGAACAGAGGTGAATAAGGCTGGTGAGGTAGAAACTTTTGATTCTAGGAAACTCTGATAAGTCAGTGGCTTTGAAAACCCCGAATGGAAAGGAAAGTGTTTTCTCATTGTGTGTATTTCTTGCCCACCAGGTGTCAGCTAGGATTAAAGCTAATGGCCCACCAGTTCTTGGCTCTGTTGTTTTATTACCGTCTGTCCAAATCAAATGTTAACCTGCATGGGCTAGGTGGCTGTGATGGTGGCCATGGCTACTGGCTTTATAGCCACTTTAAGAAAGAGGGACTTTTATATTATCACCATTATATGTTTATATTTATAAAAGTATTAACTAGGAAATGAATCTGACTAGCAGCATACAAATTAAGATTGTATATTATAAAGTAAAATCCATATTACACTGCTATTTTGAGGGACCTGTAACATTTAATTTATATAATTTGACATGACATAGACATTCACTTTTTAGAAATGTGTGTGGTGGGCAGACAATTCTCCATGAATAGCTCATGTTCTGCATTGTTGTGAGCAGTAGTATTGACTATGTTTGATCTGGACTATGTTTTCATAGGTGACTCAAAGGCAATTAGCTTTTGAAGAAAAAGTTATTTCTCTTTGGAGCAATGGACAGGCATGCTTACTGTAAAATATTTTGATCCCTAGGCTCAGGGTTCCTACCTTGTAATGCAACCCACTCTGTGTACAGATGTCACCTGGCTCTCTATTAATTGCACTGTGTAACTGGGGCTGTGGCATGGCATGAGAGGATGTTCATACTTGACTTATTGTTACTGCTCTGAGTTGCAAAGTTCTTTGTCTCTGACCCAAGAGTCTCTTGTCTTTTGCCAGCATCTATGAAACAATAGCAAGGTGACTCCTTAGCTTACAAGTTCAGCAAAGCCTTAGATCCTGTACCATTTCTGACATAGGGAAAGTGCCAATTAATTTCATCTCAAATGGGTACTCTTAATAACAAACCAAACATGAAATATTTTCTCTATGATCTTATCTATAAATGAGCTCTATAATTTTATTTTAAGTCATATTCAGAGAAGAATGAATACATTAATTTAACAATTGAATTTTCATCCCAAAAACTCAGTAATAAAACATCTCTAAAACCAGTTATTTCTGGAGGTAATAAAGGGAAGCAGGGAATGATGTAATCTATAAAAGTTCTTTCTTGCACATTGACTTTAATCTTCTCATGATAAATTTTCCAAAAGCAAGTAACATTCCAGCCAAAGACAATACTAGGCATTTTCAAGCTTGTGGAAGTCGCATTAAATTGGAGAGAACTAGCTGCAGTTCTTTTTTTAGGTTTCTGATTGCTGTATTAACATAAATAGGGTTTGGATAAAATATCAAATAATAAAAGGGAAAAAATGGAGATGACAGGACTGTTCAAAGAGGTAAACAGTCTTCTTTACTTGATGAGCTTTTGACTAGAAAAAGCATGCTCATGGGCAGCTGTTAACAATTAAGAGAGGCATGCATATATTAACTGAGTCTTCACTGTATTTCTTGCCTTGCTCACACAGCAATCAACCTTTGCCTTCCTGAGGCAGCAGGAGAGAGAAGTGATAGTCAGCAGAGGGTGTGTGGTCACTTAGAGATTTCTCTTCCAAGGAAATATAGTGTTTCATGTGGCCACAATATTTCACTTGACTGATATGACGTAATGTTGGTCAAATAAGTTTGCAAATATAATAATGTATATGTTTGCTCTCTTATAGTTTGCATTGGATGTGGGGGGACAGGCTGTAAGCAGGCATGGTTCTTAAAGCCTAAAGTTTAGTTTTAAGACTAAGCCTTTCCCATCCTTTTTGATGTGGGGTGGTGCACTCTCATGAGGAATCCCTCATGATGCCTCAGATAAGTGACTTTGTATTAGAGACTTCCTTGTTTGTATATTGGATTAAAGGTTTTGATTTCTGCACTATAAAGTGAGGCAGACTGGGAGCTTGCTCTCTTGGTTCCTGAGATTAGCATTAGAGGAGAGAGCAGAAAAGGAGAGCAGAGAAAGGTCATGTAGAGGAGGCCAGGAGAAGCAGCCAAGATGGTGGAGGGCTGAGTGAGAAGCCAGTTTGTTCAGAGTTTGTTCAGGGAGAAGGAAGGAGATGGGAAACAGAGGTGAATAAGTCTGGTGAGCTAGAAACCTTTGATTCTAGAAAACTCGGATAAGTCAGTAGCTTTGTGAGCACTGAATGAGTGGGTTTTGGAGCCCAGTGTGTGGTTTTACTTGCCTGCTGGGTGCAAGCTAGAATTAAAGCTAATGGCTCACCAGTTTTTGGCTCCATTGTTTCATTACCATCTGTCTGAATCTAATGCAACCCTGCATGGGCCAAGCAGCTCTGATGGTGGTGATGGCTACTGGCTTTATACCTAACCTCCATTAGAATGCTCTCTTCTGTTCCTATTCTCTATGAATCCAGGGGTCTAAAACACTCTGAAGTCATTTTTTAATCAAAAGTCCTCTAATAGAGGTAAAGAGAAGAGAAATAAAAACTGACATCCATATCATTCACCTTCTGCAGGGCTGACCCAGGCTTCCAACCTCTCCTTCTTCCCCACTCAGTGTGCTCATTCTCTGATGAGATGTGTCCTGAAAAGAACTTCGTCCCCAACATTCTTTTCATAAATATTGAAGAGGTGCCAAAAATTGTCTCAGGGAAATAATCTTCAACATATGGGTACAAATAAGGTAATGCTGAGAATTGGGCAAATTTTATTGGCTCACTGCATGTACTTACACAACAAGGCCCTCAACCCACCACCATAAATCCCTCCCTGTTATTTCTGGGATTACCTTGTGTTGCATCCACCACACGTGTGAATAAACGTCGGAGATTTTCAAGGGTTAGATCTTACTTTATTGGCCAAGTTTAACCTGCGCAGGGATGAACTCTCAAGGTGCTCCAAAGAGACACCGTACCCACAGGGGGCTACAACCGAGAGTCGTGCCTGGCACCTACAACTAGGTCCTTTTATATCCTAAGTGAGCAAGCATTATACAGAAGCAGATGTGGCAGTTAGCTATTCGCTGGGGGGGGGGTCAAGTGCAACATAGCAACAGGGGAAGGGTTTAGCTTAGTGGCAAATTTCAAACATAAACTTCTGATAAGGGTCTCTAACCAATAGAATGCAGGATGTTTGCTCAGCTTTGTGCTGATCTCTTTGCTCTCAGCCTCACAGGGACCCTATCTCTTTGTTCTCAGCCTCACAGGAACCCTATCAGCACTTCCCTGTTTCTGCTCTTTCAAGAGTTAGACTCTGGCAGCCACAGCACATTCCTCGAACCTAACATTCCCCCATCTCTTTGGGGCATAAATCAAACCCTTGATTCTTCATCAGTGGGAAGAATGGTATAAGGTTGGGGCAGAACCATTAACTTTACTACTTCTATTCTTTCTTTAACAAAGGCAAGGAGCTTGTTAAGGATTATTGGTCCAAAGGTAAGAGCCAATAAGAATAATAGGAGGGGTCCGGCAACTGTGGTTATGAGGGTAGTTAACCAAGGAGAGGTCTTAAACATGGAAGCATACCAGCTAGGGCTTTCTTCTTCTAGGTCCCTATTCCTTAATCTGTTTGTAAGTGTCTTGATGTTCTCTCTAATTATTCCAGAGTGGCTGGCGTAAAAACAATATTCTTCTCCTAATGCAGCACACACTCCTCCCTGCTTAAGGAGGAGGAGGTCTAGCCCTCTCCTATTCTGAAGGGATACCTCAGCGAGGGAGTCTATTTGCTTCTCGAGGTATATTACCTGTTCCTGGAGAAGTGCAATATCTTTGGAGAAGGTCTTGGATAACTGTCTGAGGGTGAGTTCTCCCTGAATGAGGGATGCTGTCCCTATCACGGCTGATCCTACAATTACTATGGTAGCTATGATAGGGATAAGGAGAGGAGCTCGTTTCGCCCACCTAGGGCGAGCAACAAGGAATTCGGGGTCTCCCCCATACAGATATACCTGTGGAATAATATAAGCACTTACCCAAAGCTCAGGATGAGTGGGGACTATACACTTGAAGATACTTTGAGTGCACACAAACCATAGTCCTTCAGGAGCCTTTGTTACTTTTGGGCCCTCTAGGGTGGCAGGTAGGGTTTCTTGGTTAAGACAATAGTCACTATAATTGGAGTTACCTAAGGTGAAATTTGCCAGGAGGTAGCAGATTCCTTTCCCATGGAACTCTGCTAAAGTGAGAGATCTTTCAGAGAAACAATCCTTTATCTGATCCTGGTTCCGGTCCCTCATAGGGGTTACTGTAGTGGGAGCCAGTTCCCCTTCTCTCAAGGTGTTGGCCCCCAGCCCTACATAGAAAGGGGGTCTGGGACTAAGACATAGCCAACAGGACTCTGTAATTCCAGGCTGCACACTGTTAAAGAAGGGAAATACCTTATCCAATAAATCTAGGGCATACATCTCTTCGTGGTGTGGTCTTTCTTGTAATGGGCTGGGAGTGTAAAAAGGCAATTTATGGTCCTGCTCTCCTGGCTCGACTGGGAAAGAGTCTGCAGTAGGAGTCGTGGCAGCTCTGCTCTGGTCTGGGCCTATCTTATTGTCTGGGAGCTTTGGTGCTGCCAGAGTGTGTGCTTCTGGGAGGCTGACAGGGGGCCTAGGTGGCCTGAGTGGCAGCCGGTTCCCTACTCCTCGAAGGAGAGGTCTGTTCTTTGTAGGAAGTTTTCTAATGGTGAAAAAGGTACCAGGATCATGTCCAGTTGCATATAATCTTAGGCCCCAGGTTTTTCCTGAATTCTAACTTAAGTCTTTAGGCTTCTTAATAGTAATGATAGTAGGGTTACAATTATCTTTAGCACAGTCATCATCCCAACCATCATTGGGCCTTCTTCCCCCTAATCTAGTTACTAATCTAAAGAGACTTATGTCTGGGTCTGGTTTAGGTGGACTCCATTGAAATTCACTGACAAGTGTCTCACAACCCCACTTTTTACAAAAATAATCTGAGTGAGACCCGCAAATGCGGCGCTGTCCGGAAGGGGGTTCAGGGCAAGCTTAGTGTGGAGTATACCATAAAGCCCTATTCTTAACATGGGGTGCACACTTACTACCTGCGGTGTATGAGCTAAGCCAGTCATCTAAGAGCTGGCTCCTGGCTGAATCAGAATGCCTCCAAGCTGCTGGTGAATCACAGAATTTTTCTTCAAAAAACTTTGATAAGCCAGTTTGGAGGGTTATGGGGTTGCTACTATCCCAGGTGTTATTCTGTGCTATAACTGTGCCATCTGCTGTCCTGATTAAAACCCATTCCTGCCACTCCAGTCCCTTGCTGGGTAGACAATAAAAAGTTATCAGTCCTAAGTGGCGGAGAAGCTGAGCTTTAGAGGCTCTCCAGGGGTCCGCTTGACTTGCCATCTCCAAGATCCTTCATCAGGTGGTTGGGCCGGCTTCACATGGGAGAGGTGGATCCAGTAGGGCTTCTCAGCTACCTTAACAGCTGTAGGGGTGCTCAGGAGTACCTGGAATTGTCCATTCCATCGTGGCTCAAGGTTGCCCCATCTGTGATTGAGAATCCATACCCACTGTCCAGGCTCTGGTGACTCCGGCAGTCTGGGATTGTATTTTCCTTCCAAGCTGGCTGATCTCTGGAAGGTTTGCACTTCACTCCTGATGTGCTGCAGAGCCTGCAAGGACTTGAGGAAGTTATGGTTAGAAACTTCTAATTCCTCTCTGGTCAGTCGAGGCACAAGAGGTATGGGCTGTCCAAACAGGATTTCATAAGGGGCCCACTTCTTAAGATAAGGGGTACATCTAGTTCTAAAGAGGGCAAAAGGGAGTAGCTCAACCCAGTTTTCACCGGTCTCCTTCTTCAGTTTAATTATAGTCTCTTTTAGAGTCCTGTTCATTCTTTCTACCTGTCCTGAACTTTGGAGCCTATAAATGCAATGCAATTTCCAATTGATACCTAGCTTAGTAGCTAGTTCTTGAGATATCCTAGAGATGAATGCAGGTCCATTGTCTGATCCTAGGGCTAGGGGAATGCCATATCTAGGTATGATCTTCCTTAATAAGACTTTGCAAACTGTGGAAGCAGCCTCTCCTCTCATGGGGAATGCTTCCACCCATCCTGAGAAGGTGTCTACTAATACTAATAGATACTTATAACCCAACTTCCCAGGGGTCATCTCTGTGAAATCTACTTCCCGTAACTCTCCAGGAGCTTTCCCCTGATACCTCACAAAGGGAGACAACTTTTTGTTCTGGGCATTTACCCTGGCACAGATGCTGCAGCTAGAGACAACGGAGTGAACAATATCCCTAATATTGGGCCCGGAATAATATTTCTTGACAAGTTGTTCTAGCTTATTCTGCCGTAGGTTAGTGCTAGTATGAATATCTCTCACTATTTCCCTTACTATTCCCTGGGGTAAATAGAGCCAGGAGTCAGGAAGTTCTATCCATCCCTGCTGATTTTTCTTCCCCTTCAACTGCATTCCTTCCTGCTCTTCTTCTGGGGAATATCTAGGATCCGGAGGTAGCGTTGGCTCAGGCAGCAATGGCAGAAGGCTTTCCTGTGGCCTAGTGGCTGCTTCTCTTGCAGCTGAGTCTGCTAGGTTGTTACCTTTTATAATAGGAGAATTCCCCTTTTGGTGTCCTTTGCAGTGGATAATGGCAACTTTGGTAGGTAGCCAAATGGCATTGAGGAGGGCAAGAATTTCACTGTGGTTCTTAATGTTTTCCCCCTCCTGCCATCAGGAGGCCTCTCTCCTTATATATGATACCGCGAACATGGGCAGTGGCAAATGCATAACGGCTGTGTTGGCAACTTTTCCCTCCGCTATCTGTAAGGCCCTGGTTAGTCCTATTAGCTCTGCCCTCTGTGCAGATGTCCCTGTGGGCAAGGCTTTCTGCCATAGGACCTCATCTCCCATAGTCATGGCTGCCCCTGCATACCATTGTCCATCCTTGACAAAATTACTCCCATCAGTAAAGAGAGTCAGGTCTGCCTTTTCATAGGCCTGATCCCTTAAGTCTGGGTGGGAGCCAGTCACCTTGTCAAGGATTTGCTTGCAACTGTGATCCACTGTGGACTCCAGTATTGGCAATAGGGTCACTGGGTTCAGGGCGGTTGTTTTGAGGAACTGAACAGACAGAGGGTTCAACAACTGAGCCTGATATTGTGTCAACCTCACATTGGATAGCCACCTGTCAGGAGGTGCTCATAGCACTTGCTCTACGTAATGTTCCCCAATTACTTGGATGTCCTGTCCAAAAGTTAACTTACTAGCCTCCTTGACTAGTATTGAGGTGGCAGCAAGTGCATTCAGACATGCTGGTCATCCCAAGGCTACAGGGTCAAGTTTCTTGGACAGATAGGCGACGGGCCTCTTCCACAGCCTGAGCTCCTGACTCAGTAACCCTAGAGCTACCCCTCTCTTTTCTGCTATAAATAGCTGAAAGGGTTTGGCCATATCTGGCAGGGCCAAAGCTGGGGAAGTCACTAGGGCCTCCTTAAGCACTTGGAATGCTTGCTTTTCCTTATCTGTCCATATAAATTGCTCTTCCTTTCCCCTGGTTAGTTCGTGTAGGGGTCTAGCTAGTTCTGCAAAGCCCAATATCCACAGTTGGCAGTATCCTACTGCACCCAGGAATTCTCGCACCTGCCTCTTGCTGGTAGGCTCGGGGATCTGCAAGCCTGTCTGTATTTGCTGGCTGGACAATGTCCTTTGCCCTCCCTGCAAGTTATACCCCAAATAACTTACAGTTTGTGTCACAATCTGGGCCTTCTTGGTGGAGATTCGATACCCCATTCGCCCTAGATCTTGTAGCAGGTCTGAGGTAGCTTCCTCACACTCTCCTTCATCCTTAGCAGCTATGAGGATGTCATTCACATACTGGAGCAGTACAATCAATGAATGAGAGGAGCGGAAAGCCTGCAGATCTTTGCTGAGGGCCTCATTAAAAATGGTGGGGGAATTCTTAAACCTTTGTGGTAGTCTGGTCCAAGTGAACTGCCCCACCAGTCAATGTACTGGGTCATTCCATTCAAAGGCAAAAATCTCTTGGCTCTGAGGTGCCAGGGGAATACAAAAGAAGGCATCCTTCAAATCCAGGACCAAATAATAGATATGGGTTGGAGGCAATGAGCTCAATAAGGTATACAGGTTGGGCACTGTGGGATGGATAGTCTCTACCCGTGTATTTACCTCCCGCAGGTCCTGCACCAGGTGGTAGTCATGGGTCCCCGGCTTTTGGACGGGGAGTAACAGGGTGTTCCAGGCTGATTGGCATCCTCAGAGTATGCCTGCTTTCAGCAGGCACTGCAAGTGCCATGCAA